>NC_056726.1:1534052574-1534670621 GCF_019279795.1 Protopterus annectens
GTATTTTGTTAGAGGTAAATCCCAATACCATCTGTGATGCTGTTTGCCAAACACCAAATTGAGGTCCTGCTCACAGTGAATGAAAAGGCTCAACACCAACATGATATTCCTAGATATTGGAGTGTGTTTCATACAATTGGCTAAGGGAATGTTACCACAGCTGTTCCACATGCAATCAGCTAGAGGGGGACTGCAATTTGTGCAGAGGCCATCAGCTGAACATGAGCATCACTTACAAAACACAAGCTGCTGCATAAGCTAAGCAGGTGTACTTCTCCACATCCACCAGAGAGGGTGTTAGTGAGACAGACAGAGACAAAGTAAATCAGGGAGGGGGGGGGACTAAAACCTAAGCATGTTTGTGTCACCCACCTACCAGTACTGGGTTTCAAACCCTTGAGTGACTATGTATTGTTGTCACATGTCTATGCATTTATTGCATGTGCCACATAGCTTATATGTTGGGGAGCTCTCCAAAGGTATACGTGATGGTGAGTGACATCTGCAACAGTGATATAGTAGCAATAAGGTAGGTGAAGTACATGTGCCTGTCCAAATGAACCGGTGTCAACGTCAACACAGCCACACTCTCTCAGGACTCACACACACATTTACACAGTTGGCAGGTTCAAGAATAGACTTCCTAACTTAGCTAGTTTGCCACAATACAGTAATGTGAAGGTATCACATGCACCACAGGGGTTATCCGGATGATATATGGGCAAAGGGTATGTGAAGGTGTCTGACATCAGACAACATGCTTCAGTAGGCCAATGGGAGTTGTAGTGAGTGTGAATGTGGTTGAAAGCATCATACTCCACACTCACACACATGGTGCCAGTACTGACTTGCAAGGGTGCATTGCTTCACAGATGTGTAGTGGTTGACTGTGCCAGAAGGCTGTACAAGGCTAGGTGAAGGGTATACCTTGGCATCAGGCCACATGACAATGGTCTGCAGTGTGGCTCAGGGGTGTAGTTTCTGGATTGGCCCACACAGGTGGGTATTGTATTTACCATTCAGTCACCTGGGTTACTATTGTGTGCGGCCAGTGCTGTGCAATGTTTGCCATGCATGTGTTCTATAGTCCATGACATGGATGCTGTCTGGGATGTGCACATGCCCCACATGCATGGTCAGTGACATGTGGAACTATACCTGGGGTGTCTGACCACACAGATTGTTATCATCAGATGTGCCAGTCCTGGCCTCATGTGACAGGAACTGGCAATGGACACCAGGTTGACCTTGCACTTATATTGATAGCATAATACAGGTATTCCCTGGTGTCAGTGGCATCTGTCCATACAGGGCATGTGTTTAAGGCATGGTATGTCCTTTGTGTGTCACATTTGATGGCACCACAGTTGTTGCAGGCTTCCAGTGGGGAACATAGTTAAGGTGCACTGTTTGCAATTATGTGCCTATTGGAGTGATGGCACAGGGTGTCATGCCCTCTGTAGTCCACTGCAATCACACCAAGGTTACTATCTGTGGGCAATATGCAGGGTACTACTAACAAAGCATTCATTGCCTAGGCAAGTGTGTTTGTGTATGAGACATGGGCTGAGAGTGTTCTCTGGGTAATGCAAGAGTAGATTCATTTTTTCACCAGGCCTATGGATTGGCACCCTAGCCTCTTGGCTATTTGACATCTGTTATCCTTGTAAGGTGGACATTGTGACATATAATAGGCCCACCATCTAAGAAATTTGCAAAACCTGCTCCACAATGAGTCCAGTTGTTACACACTCACAGCCACCTCCACACAGGATATGAAGGACAAACACAGACACACACACACACACACACACACACACACACACACACACACACACACACACACACACACACACACACAGTTGCCATGTCTGGGATTAGAACTACTACCTAATTAGTTTATCACACTACAGCATTACGCAGTTATAGGATGCACCATGGAGATTACTGGACTACTCCTTCAACAAAGGTGTATTTCAAGGTGAATGACAACAGCAGGCTTGCCATAGTATGGCATTTGAATTGCATTGAGTGTGACTAGCCTAAAAAGCATTGCTCCTTACACAGACAAACACACACACACACACACACACACACACACACACACACACACACACACACACACACACACACACACACACAGTTCCCATGTCTGAGATTAAAACTCCTACCTAACTAGTTTATTACACTACAGCATTACAAATTATAGGACATGCCACAGAGATTACTGGGCTACTCCTTCCTCAAAAGTGTACTTTAAGGTGAATGACATCAGCAGGCTTGCCAAAGTAGGACATTTGAACTGTAGTGAGTGTGACTAGCCTAAAAAGCATTGCATCCTACACAGACAAACACACACACACACACACACAGTTGCCATGTCTGGGATTAGAACTCCTACCTAACTAGTTTATCACACTACAGCATTACACAGTTATAGGACATGCCACAGAGATTACTTAGCTGTTTCTTCCCCAAAGGTGTATTTCAAAGTGAATGACATCAGCAGGCTTGCCATAGTAAGACATTTGAATTGTAATGAGTGTGACTAGGCTAAAAAGCATTGCTCCCTACACATACACACAGATACACACACACACACACACACACACACACACACACACACACACACACACACACACACACACACACACACACACACACACACACACACACTCACACACACTTGCCATGTCTGGGATTAGAACTCCTACCTACCTAGTTTATCACACTACAGCATTACCCAGTTATAGGATGCACCCCATATATTAATAGGCTACACTTTCCCCAAAAGTGTATTTCAAAGTGAATGACATCAGCAGGCTTGCCAACGTGTAGTGAGTGTGACTAGCCTAAAAAGCATTAATCCCTACACAGACAAATATACAGACACACACACACAAACACACAGTTGCCACATCTGGGATTAGAACTCCTACCTAACTAGTTTATCACACTACAGCATTACACAGTTATAGGATGTGCCACAGAGATTACTGGGCTATCCCTTCCCCAAAGGTGTATTTCAAAGTGACTGATATCAGCAGGCTTGCCATAGTAGGGCAATGGGGAGGGCAGTGTGTGTGCATGGGCCATAACCCATTTATCTAGAGGTAGCCACACCACACTCAGGCACACATAGGTTTATATTCTGCAGGTATGCGTATATAACTGCTAGATTACTACTGCCTTGTACAGTCATGTTGCACAGTTAGCACTAGCCTCACAGAGTCTATAATGTTGAGGGATTCCAGAGGCTAATTTCTATTGTGAGTGACATTTACACATCATGTGGTTGTAGCCATTTGGCTGTGTGCTGGGTGGGACAGACCTCATGATGGAAGGCTCTTTGTCACTATCACTCTGTTCCACACATCTATGTATGTATACTTTTGTCATATTCTAGTGTGTTGTCCTTGGATATATGTGTGTTTTCCTATCCAATGTGTGTGCAAAGCACGACTGGTGCATACTGAAGAGTGTATGCACTAACATCTGCAACTGTCAGATATGTATGGTCCACTGTTGTTGCCAGACAAGGGTTTCATTTCTTTGTGTGTGTGACCATGCCCAGTATGTCCTTTTAATATTTTGTTGTCTGACATTGCCTTAATTTCTCTAAGTGTAGGAGCATGCCCAGTATGCCCTTCTGTATTGAATGTGTGGATCCATTCCAGGTAGATTGTACTCCAGTGCAGACTTTTGTGTTCTTCACCTACAGCTACCAAATCATTTCTGCAGGATATATGTAGATCAGTTGACAATATGGGGTCAAACTGGGCAATGGATAGTGGGTACTGTAGGTAATTGTGTCTGTGCTGCTTCTGCTACATGGCCCTGGTGTTAGCATAGATATTCAGACATGTGTAGGGTTATACACTGTGATGTTTTATGTCATCAAGTACTGTCAGGTAGACATATTTACTCGCAGTGATGTCCTGGAGAACACAGGCTGAATGCAGCTGTGTCCAGTATTGTGGTCAAACACCTACATATTCCTGCAAACTAATGCCATTCCGGAGGGGGAGCTGCAGACACTTGCTGCTGAGTCTGTGTAACTGGTTCAGCACCTTGGTACAGTGGTGGCAGAGGATCCCATACCTGTACATCCATTGACATAACAGTATGGCCTTATCTTTCTGTGCCCTTTTTCGAGGTTAGTATACTGTGCCTCTGTCTAACAGTGACACAGAAGTGATACCCGGGGTAAACCTACGATCTCCCATCCACTCATCAAGATTCCTCTTGAAGAGAGTCAATGAGGGACTCTGCCTAACCTGGACTGGGATTTTATTCCAGAGTGAAGGGAGCCTCTGGGTTATGAATCTGCTCCTCCAGCATGTCCTATTTATTTCAGTGCTGAGGTTCAAGTCTCTCGAGCACGTAGCTCGATGGGATTTGGATTTTCTGAGGTGCAGCATGTCCATTAATTCTGGGCTGGACATGGTTTTATACATCAGGCACAGATCGCTTCTGAACAGGCGGTATGCCACTGAGTAGAGCTGGAGTTTCTTTAATACTGGGGCGCATTGTGTTTGGCACTGCAGTTCTGAGGTCTTGGCCCTGTCATCAGCAGTACTGGGCAATGGCCACCAGGACAGACCTCACCATCCATACATACTGACCACTCTCACACAATATGACACACACACCAACCTAACACACACATACCTACATATTGTACAAATGTTACACTCTATCCTGCTACCTTGGCCACCTCAGGTAATCTGTGCTCCACTGGTATTATACCTACACATACATGTTACTGCATTTCTAAATCGGATTGGGGGGGGCACACCAAACTGTTACTATATTTCTACATAGGGTTGGTGGGGGCAAACCTGACTGTTACTATGTGTCTTCATAGGCATGGGGGCACAACTGACTGTTACTACATTTCTACATAGGATTTGGGGGGACACACCTGACTGCTACTATGTATCTACATTGGATTGGGGGGGCACACCAGACTGTTACTACATTTCTACATAGGATGGGGGGGCATACCTTACTGTTTCTACATTTCTAAATAGGATTGGGGGGCACACCTGACTGTTTCCACATTTCTACATAGGACTGCGGTGCACACCTGACTGTTTCTACATTGGATTGGGGGGGCACACCTGACTTTTACAACATGTCTACATCGGACTGGGGGGGCACACCAGACTCTTACTACATTTCTACATAGGATTGGGGGGGCACACCCGACACTTGTTCACATTTGCTATGACTGTACTGGTATGTCAGGTACTCCATTTCATTCTGTATTCTAACCTATCATGCTGACTAGAGGCATATCAGTGTACTACAGGTCTTAGGTTTGATTGACCTACATATCAGTTTCTGACTTCTTAGCCTTCAGAACTAACATCCCACTGCCTGACTTGATGTAGTCTGCCTGTGTAGGCCTGGGGGGGTGTTACGCATAGTTATCATTCAGAGACCTTATCACAGCCTTTGTTTGTGTTTGTCTACACCTGTCCTGTTGGCTGAGGCTGTTGCTGGGTATGTGAGCCTCCCTGACTGGCATGTGTGTGTCATATGCAGCAGTGAGTTTTGTCACCATGTGTAGTACTGGCTACTATGGTGACACCAATATTTGTTACAGATCCCATGCTGCCACTATAGGTGTCTACTATCTGCTGGCATCCCATTCAGCCACCCAATTCCCTTGCATGCTCACATCCATATCATAGATACAAGTAACAACACATACTACTCCATTCGGCAATTGATAAGAAGAGCGACTTACCTTATGGCTGTGCTTGTATTGCGGATGGTGCTGGAGGGCTGCCTTTGTCGGATGCACATAGTACACTCCTTATACATGGCTGAGCACAGGTAGTGTCATGTTTGGCATCCCTTTTACTGTATGTGTGAGTCAGAGAGAGGTGTCATTCCCTGGGTCTCTACTGTGTCAGTGTATGTGCTATGTGTTGTCTCTTTGCCAAGGCCAGGGCATACTGAGCACACCTCCTTCTGCCTACTGGGGCAGGCTCAGGATATTCCTCCTCCGAGTCACTCTGTGCCTGTGCAGACCTTGGCAATGGTGGGGGGCTGTGTGGCCCTGCCCCATGGTGTTCCTGCTGCAGTTGTTTCTGCAGGATCATATTGTGTAGCATGGCACATACGATGACAATCTGAGTACCTGAGTACTGCAAGGCTCCACCAGATGTGTCCAGGCACTGGAACCATGACTTGAGCATCCCAAACACATGTTCGATTATAATTCTGGTATATGTGTGTGCCTCATTATGGAGTTTTTTGTGTGTGTGTGCATTTCTGATGGGTGTCATCAGCCATGGCTCCAGTGCGTAACCAGCATCCCCCACTAGGTGACCATTAGGAATGTCCCCATTGGCAAATCTCTGGTACAGCTGCATCAGATGCCAGATGTGGGAATCATGATAGCTTCCAGAGCAGCCAGGACACACATTCATTATAATGCCCTGGGCATAGTACACGACCTGGCAGTTGATGGAGGGGAAGCCCTTGTGGTTGATGTAGACCCTACCCCGCTTACCGGGTGGTGCTTTGATGTGTATGTGCATGCAGTCTATAGCACCCACTACCTCAGGGTATTCTGCTATTTGGTGGAGAAGAGATGCATATTGTTGGCCAACGCCTCACGGGTGTTGGGGAAATACACATGCTTACCAGCATGTGCTGACATGGCATCCAGGAACTGGTGGAGTACCCTGGATGCTGATGCTTGTGAGATCCCCATGATATCCCCAGTTGGCCTTTGGAATGTCCTGTGGCTACTATTCTTAGGCCTACACATACCTTGGTATCCACTGGGATGAGTTCCCCTCTGTTAGTTGTGTGTGTCAGGCATGGCCGGAACAGCTCAACAGTTTGCTGTAGGAGGTCCCTGTCCACCCTATAGCACTCTACTATCTCCAGCTCATGTAGCCCCTGATAAGTTACCCTGGGTCTGTACACTCTTCTCCGTCTCTTCACTGTGGGTTGGTTGACAGCATTCACATCCTCACCACCCACAGCCTCTTCCACATGTTGATGTATGATAGCTACTGCAGCCCTTATCATTTTGTTGTTTTAGTTTGTTAAAATTTCCCCACTTGTATACACCAGTGGTGTAGAGTATGTGGGAAAACCAGAGGAAAAGGTGTTTGCATAGTTTATTGTAGTGTTCTGGGCTGGTCTGGGCTGCTACCAGTGTAATTGGCCGATTCTGATACATTTCACCTGCCAGCTATGCTAGTTTTTCTTGATTACCTTCCTACTACTGTTTTCCCTTCCTATTGCCTTCCTGTTTAAGCCCAGGGGCCCACTGCACAAACACAGTGCTTAAATGTGCACAGAGCTGCTATTTCCTGGTTTTCACCTGCAAATAGGGTAATTTACATACAGAAGCTGTGTCCGTGCAGAAATAGTGCAGGAGCACTCGTGCACATACCTGCAGCTTATTCCTGGATCGCACGGCAGACTTATTGCCTCCTGGAGCTCCTGCACTGTTCCTGTACACCGTGCAGGGCTTACTGAATCTGGGGGATTATATTGTCTTTGATTATGTGTGCCCAGCACATCATAAGTGCACAAGTCACTAACGTCAGTTGAGCATGTTTAATATGAAATGGTCTTCTCATGACTAAACAGCTGCCCTTAGTGCAATAGACACTGTGACAAAGGCAGCTGTATAAGGTAATTTGCAGAGGTAAGCTAGTTCTGTCTTTAGCTGATGACTGTTGTGTATGAACAGTCTGCCATCTAACGTAACAAATAGAATGTGTCCAAAACATTGAGATGAGGTATGCCATGCTTTGCTTCAAGATGGATTTTAAACAAGTACACACTGAAGCAGTTAGACATGGGGAATAAGATTACAGCAGCCATGATCTGTTCCTCTATTACCCACAGAGTGATCTTAAGTAAGGAGTTACCCATGCCCCCCACACACACACACATATACACACTTTAGCAGAGCTTTATTGGAAATTACACTTTTTTGCTAAATACTTTTAAAATAAAGCAGAAGAGAAACCTAGAGAATGGAGAATTACAAGCTCCATTCAGGCACGTTTTGTTAATGAATTATTGTTATAAGGGAATATTGTAACATTTTACTGAATGCACAGCACATTATCAAAATAAGTAAGTAAATAAATAAATAAATAAATGTATTTTCATTGTGTGATCAAGAAATCTCAAGATTTAACAATTACTAGACAGCAGAGACAAATTTGAGGTAATCTCCTCCATTAACCTATAGATGTCAGCAACGTATTTTAACAAATGTACCTCCTACTATCACAATTTAAATATAAACAAAACCAAAAATAATTTCAAAAACTCTGAATAGCTAAAATGGCAAACAATAATAGTGATTTATGTTACTGACTAAATCTCCTTTATCTTTTAAATTCTGCTATTCTAAACAATATATTGATGGACACGCTAAGTGTCATCAGAGAAGATAACTATGAATGCACTAAATTGCTAAAACTTAAGGGCTGCTAAAAAACATTCATGGCATTGTATGTTTTAGTTCAGTCTTCAAAATCTGACAAAGTCAAGAGCATCCAGAAATAATGAACTGAATTTTTACTTTACATAAGCAATGAAAGAATGTAATTTTTTGTCATAATGCTTCTTTTCAGTCACGACTGCATAAGCGACTGTGTAGAGACTAATGGATTTTATGTTCAGAGTAACTGTTGTATATTTGATGCAAACATCAATGCAAAAAAACGCCCATCTGTTCTGTAATTGGCTAGGTCAAGTTGATAAAGAAAATGTAAATGTCCTTTCAGACATTATTCAGAGTGAAATAACAGTATTATATATGTCTCTGTATATTTTTTTTCTGTAGGGAGCTACTTCAGTTTCTTATGAACAAATTTAGCTGACAGAACAATGGATGGACTCTTTGTATTAGAATAAAAGTTGACCAATTCAGCTGGCTTTGATTTTTTTTATCACATTACAACATTCCACTGTCTGTCAGTCAGCATATATTTTTGTTTCTGTCCCAGTGCTACGTAATTATTCAAATGTCAGGCATCGTTATATATCCTTTGGCGGTATAACAATATTTGAGCTGCATAGATTTTATGCAGACATAAATAGTCTCTCCCTGGGATTCATGAAGCTCGGCACAAGGCCGGCATTAGGCTTGCACTGACCGTGCAGCGTGAAGAGGGTGCAATAGTGCCAAATGCATATTAATGAAGGTGTGCTACCGACACGGGCACAGGAAAGGAGCGTGAGTGAATAGGGCGTGTCGAAGTGCCGCACGGAGGTGTGGAAATGGCAGCTGTCGATGTGCAACTTAAAATGCTTGCATATAACAAGTTGCAAGATAGTAATCACATCAGTGTCTGTGGATACTGAAAGGTATGCAAAGCATGCAATAAAGTACCTGCGAACACAAAGTGAAGAAGCAAACACAAATGCACGGTAGGGAATAACGGGTCCCTAACCCGCGAACAAATGACAGGGAAGACCGTGTGGCCGTAGTCCAATGCAGTGTAAATAGCCATACCAAGTGGAAGTGAAACGCATCATATGTTAGCAAGCCGCCAGTAGGTACATCCAGCCCAATGGTGAGGGTCACCAGCTGACCCATAATGTGAGGGAGGGTACACAGCTGGGTAGATGTATCCATAACAAAATACATGAGAAATATAGATATCTAGCGACTGTTTGTCCGAATCATATCCCACAAGGCATGTAATAGTCACATACAAAAGGTATGTCCATATTTCACATACCAAATGTGATAGGAAATAGAATAAGCATGTAAATGAAACAGAAGGAGCATATAAACAGCTACAACAATAAGGACACATGTAGGCTGAAAGGAACAGCATTATCCGTACCGTTGACTAGAATTACCACCTGTCCCACTTTGCGAGCGACAGTCCCTCTTTGGGCAGTTGTGTCCTGACAAAAACTTGTAAAAATGGCAAATGTCCTGAGATTATAGGACAAAATTATTCCCTATATGTTATATAATAGTTGCATTAAACAGTTTTTCCGTATCTAAATTACATAAATGTTATAAGAAACAGAATAAGCAACTAAACTGCTACAAGAATAAGCTTTTATATAGGCAAGAATTCTAAGTTCTATCCTGTGTACTGACTGTGGGCATGTGTCGGCCTGTAAAATGTGATGTTTGTACCAAAAATGTCCCACTTTGGCCAATTAAAAAGGTGGCAACCCTACCGTCGACTGTCGGGAGGTGTTGTCTACTACAGTCGGATATGTGTATGGAATATATCCCATCCTGGACATGGGAAAAGGTGGCATCCTACCAATGAGTACAACAGGCTGCCAAAATCCAGAAGTCAGTGGTACAAGCCAAACTTGTCAGGATGTGTCACAGTCGAACGGGTAGTACCCAGGTATACCAACCATGTAATGAAAGTTAACTATGGGCGTGTAGCTATGTGCATGAGGTATAGCATGTGAAAAGCAAACATGGCAGGGTAGTCCACACAACCATACAGATACCAGACACATGTAGGGTATTCCATGTGTTACTCTGGCCGTGTCATGGGCCAACAACCAAAGCAGTGATGTATGGGGTGTGAGGAATCTGTGTGTGTGGGGTGGATGGGTAATGGTACAATCCCCCAAGGCGATACTGTATCGTATGCAGAATAGGTGAACCGGAGGTTATGACGGAGCAGTGGGTGAAGCTGAAAGAAACACAAACACATGTATAAACAGCTGCAATACAAGCAGACAGGCCATACTGTAGAACACAATCCCACAAACAGATGAATATTGAAATGTGCGATACAAATGTATAGATATGTCACCGGCACATACCCACAGATTGGTCCTGATGGAACTGGCCATAACAAATGCAACACACCTGGATGGAACTGGCCATAACAAATGCAACACACCTGGATGCATAATGGACTACCCAGCATCCCCTCTACAGCATCACAACCCACTCCCGTACCTGAACGTCCACCAAATCCAGCCATATTTGGCCTACTGGTTTGGTGCAGCCACAGCTACACATAGTGACCACTATGCATATGTAGTAGGTAGTGTCACCCTAGGCGGTTGCAGGATTGCACACGACCTCATCACATTTTCGTAACTCCAAAAAGATGGTCGGTGTTCCTCTTGTTGTGGATCGGTCCAGTTTTTGGATATCCCTCATGGGATACGTAACCTGTGTAAACATTAGAACAAAAGATACGAAGTCCAGTCCTGTAGATATCTGGACAGAAGTTGGAATGTGCATTAGAGGTGCACGACACTGTCCATCCCTAACAGGTCATCATAACCTGCTACCCAGGATCAAACACTTGCCCGTGACGCACATGTCCCGACACGAATAAGTGGGAGAATATATTGCACACATTTGCATAGTGGCAAATGGTATAAGGGTGATGAAGGCACTGACGTAAACAGGATAACCCTGATCTACTGTGTGAGGGACACTTAATGTATGTATAGGTGTGACCGACCATACCTGTCAACCTCTGAGAGCAAGATATCTGGCCAAAGCCGTGAATAAAAGTGGGACAAAGGCCCAAAAGTAGGGACAATTTGTAAAGATTGCTCTTAGAAACTTAGAAAGTTGATAGAATAACAGTTTGTACATTGGCATTAATTACCTGAAGAGTATGAAGTCTGAAACTCAACTGTCTGTCATTATGTTCTGACTTCAATCTTTAATGATTAGCTACTGATTTGCCAGAAAACAACAGTGTATTACAGAGGTCCGTACATATTTACAGTAACAAACCTTCACATTTGTTTACTGTACTACTGCATACCTGCAGTTTGTTGATGTCCAAAATAATAATCCCCATATGAATGCATACAGAAAATAGTCAAATGTTTATAGGAACACCCCTCTCCGTGGATTACGTATTGTAACCACCCCCACCCATATTATGTATTGCCAACATAAAAAGCTGCTGACAGGTGCCGAAACACCTGTGTCTGTAAACACAGGTAAAAATCTATAAAATGGACAAATTCTGTCCATGTGCTTTGTCTGACATTTGAACTCAGTCGGGGAAGATCTGTTCACCAGGCGGACAAGCCTAAACCCAGATCACCACATGAACACCCTGACAATCAAAGACTTGTATGTGCCAGGACTATAAGCCTTGGAGTTCTGCATATCCTTGGAGTGATTAAATATGCAGCTTGGGTCCAGAGCAGTAGGGAATAGGGGATGTGTAATATGTAGTACCGCATTTTTCCCAGCAGGAGAATGAATGCCTGTGTTGTAAGTGAAGCGGTGAGGCGTATGTTAATGTAGCTATGTACTATGGGTATGCGTATAAATGAGTCAGATCACCAATAGTATAGTGGTTACAGCATCCGGCCAACGTGAATGCAGTCCCGGGTCAACTACGACTACAGCACATATAAGTTTAAAGTGTAATGAATGCGTCTCTGTGCTATAAAGACATTTAAATATGTAAAGGTGAATGTGTGTTTCGCATATGTCCGTTAACCGGATTACAGATATTTTACTGGTACCGTCACAATTAATAAAGCCCGCGTAAGCACAAAGTCTTAGTAAACATATGTAACCCACAATAAGGATATGCAAGTACGCCTGCGCATGTGTAATCTGCTCACAGCATAGCAAATGAATGCTGTTTTCTACACTTTTTTTTATATATCTGTATATGGATATATATATTTGTGTATAGATATATATCCACGGACTTAAACTAAATAAATATATGAAATAAAGAATGTACAGACATATATATATATATATATATATATATATATACACACACAATACATTAATTGATATATACATAACAAACATATAAACATATGTCCTTGTAGATATAACACATGTACATAAATAGGTTACGTCATAGCTATTATGGATAGACATACAGACATGCAAGAAAGGCAAATACACTGCTGCTTTCCAAAGCATTGCCCAGAAAGTACCAGTGTGCCAAATCTGCAAGTTCTACTCTTTAAACATGGATATAGGTGTCTTTTGCAGGACCCCAAAATTGGTCCACTACAGACACCATCCAGTAATGATCGAAGCAAAGAAAGTCACATCCGTGGCTACAATATAGCTGTACATGCAACAGTAGCTTGTGCAAGGGTAATAACACATGGGTTGACAGAATGTATGACATATGTCCCAATACGCGGAGAGAGGATAGTGCTTAGAAGTGTCTTCATACTTTATTATCGCTCACATTAAATATGTCTTATGACTACTGTGGAGGGGTGTCAGGTATGGGAATCATGGGTATGCAATAATGGGCCTAGGTTCCCAGGTGTTGTTTGGCACAGATTTAGTAGGTCCGCCCCATGGGAGTGATTAATATTCCTATGTGGGTATAGCACACGCCAATACCTTCCAAAAATGAAGAACCCATCTACTGGATATTGTGTAAACCATTGGGGGAAGACGTAGGGACTTATATCAGTGTCATGTAAGCGATTACCATGGACGTACATGCATACAAATATGATGGTAACCATACCTCTCAACCTTTCAGAATAAGACATCTGGACAAAGGCATTTTAAAATAAGTACAAACAGGGACTATTTTAAATATTCCTCTGACAAAGTTAGAACGTTGAGAGAATAATGGATAATTCATTAGTATGAATGTTTTGAGGGTTATTAGTTATAAACTACTAATGTCTGTCATTATTATCTAACCTCAAAGTCCTTAATGACCTGCCACTAATTTACCAGAAAGATACAATATTATGAAAAAAGGAACAACATTATAAGTCTAAGTTTGGGACATTTACCCAAAATGTGTACAGTTGAGAGGTATGAAGGTAACCTTGCCTAAATAAATGTACAGAACTAGTGATATCAGGTGGACAGGTGTGAAGAAAGACGTGATGACAAATGACAAAACATGTATAAGTCAAAAGCATATACCTCGATAAATGTGAATGAATACTTAAGCCTTGTGATAGTCAATGTGGAAGGTTAATAGAAACAAAATAAATGTGTCCCTCAGGGTGTTATGCAGTGTCCCCGATACAGTGTTCAGTCTCCCACACTCGCATGATGGAAAGCGCAAATACCGGCGAACACATAAGGTAGATGATAGCATAATATGTTTTGATTAGCACCTGTTGGCTTTTGTGAGGAACACAACACTCTGAGCGGGTGTGTCCTGCAAAAGGAATGTAATGGCATCTGGCCTGTGATTTCTTCTTGTGTGTAGTGGTGTAATAAAATGATATATCTTGTATCAGAAACAGATACATGTTATAGGAACAGTATTATCGACTATACTACTACAAGAAAAATCTGAAGGTATGAAAAGCACTGAAGTAGTCAGTTTAGTATTGACCGCAGGTATGTGTTGACTTGTCAAATGTCACAGCTGTATATATATTACCTATAGGGCTGTCACCTTTACAAATGATGAAAGTGGGAGCTGCTCTGTAGAAATGTTAGACATAGCAGGTCAAAACATACGTACAGTCATGCATACTCCACAAATAGACATATTAGCACACAGCAAAGCTTAGGCCAGGAGTCATGGAGCCTTGGCCAGCGTGTACGAGTAGAGTAAGAGTAGAGAAAGGCAAGATGTCTGCTGAGCTATTCAGCAATATCCTGTAGGGGCGTGTAAGACAGCCCCTAAAATGAACATTGCATAGACAATGTTAGGATATGCAAATTACCCCATTTGTAGGTGAAAGCTATGCAAATGATGTAAATCTGCGATACATGAAACAGTAAGCTGTCCGTGCAAGAGTAGAGTTATGTGCAGAAATGTACTCGGATGTTAACCGAGTTATGTTCTGCAAGTAGCTAAACGGAGCAATGTCAGCTGCAAATAAAGGATGAATTCAGTTGAAGAAGCATGCAAATATAAGGCCAGTGGCATATTTTTAGATTGGAAATTAATAAAACTCTATTTGTCCTCTAGCCGATCTCCGGTGTGTAAGCGTAGTGGCGCGAAAACACACTGCGCTTTTAAAACAAGAAAAATATTTAAAATACACATAGAAATTGTAATTATCGTTAACAGTTAGTTCACCATGCGGGTGAATGGTAAGCTGAAGACAACATGGCTACTGAGTACTGGTTGCTATGTGTGGAAGCGCTCTGTCAGAGATGTAACCAAGCATTAGTAGGCAATCCGATGGAATTGAGGCTGAGGATAGTGAATCACAATTTGTCATGCCATATGGGCCAAGCCACTACAGTGTAAGAGTAGGTTAAGGGGACTATCAGAGTAGAAGATAGGTGACATCATGAGTGTGTATGTATAAAACACTGTAATCCTATCAGAGCAGTGGATCACATGTTTGCTGTCAGTTACTCATCAGTAGAAGAGGCGTGTTATGATTTACCCTAGGTAAAGTCAGGAAACTGATGATGTACGCCATGGATATCACTGATGTTTCTTGCAAACCTGCTTACAGTGTGTTCGCACCTGTAAGCCCGAGTAAGCATGTGTGCACGCATGTCAGCCCGTGTGTGCGCGTTGAAGAATGAGTAAACTAGTGTAAGAATGTTGAAGCCCGTGTAATGTCGTGTAAGCCAGTGTACGCATTTGTAAGCATGTATAAATCTGTACTACACACATCACACATGTACTGCACACTCTGAAACACATGCTGCCAATACTACACACGTCAGTCAAATGGCACATGGATGGATAATAAATCTTCAGAATTAACAGTGCTGTAAACTATACTACATTGCCTGCTTACATACACCTAGAAGGATATCACACTTTGTGTTAACAACATTTTAACATTAATACAGTGCTATAAAGCCACCCTGTGCATCAGCACCATGTTTGTCTGTTCCTGCATCACTGTTACACATTACAGGTGGTAGCACAGGTGTCATCATATGCACAGGGTATGTTGTTTCTTTTCCAGAGCCTGTCATTGAGCCATCCAATCAACATGTAAGTATGTGTGTGTGTGTGTGTGAGGGACAACAGTGTTTTCATGGCCCAATGTTGATGCAATGTGTGTGCGTACGTGTTAGCCCTAGCTGTTTGTTTCATGTGTGTGTGTCTGCATGTACACAGTTTCAGCATGTGTCAGCCATATACAGGAGGTTGTGGGACAGTCACAGACCGTACCTGCCAGGCTGTACAGATCACCATTATTGGCCATGGACACCCCTCCATGCATACAACAATATTCCAGTCCTGCACCTGTCAATGTATACACATACATTCTTGGGATCTGTATCACAACCTGTGGATAAACGGGAGTCAGTGATGTTAACCTGATTTGTATAGTATTGTCTGTTAATACATAGTTATATGAGCCATACTCATCCTCCAAAGTAATAACCACTGCTGACTGTTGCTGAGATGTGCACATGACCATTTAAAGGTGCTCAATGTCCTTTTTAATACCCAGCAACAAAATAACTGGTCACTACACAACTATAACCCAGGATCACTACAGCACACAGTATGCGCACTATCACAGAGCCATAGCAGATTTACATACATCAAAGGTGATCACGTACAGATAATGCAGCACATTCAATAGTGCTAATATCCACATACATATCTATATCTATCTATTATATATATAGATATATATATATATATATATATATATATATATATATATATATATATAGATATACACACACACACACACACACACACACACACACACACACACACACTTGGCAGGGTTGGGATCAGAACACACACTACAGTATTACGCATGTACAGAACGCGCTATCGTGATTACTAGATCACAGCATTCACACAGGCATACGTCTAGCTTGCTGGCATCAACATCAAAGGCAAAGATGCCGTACAGATTCTATGGAGAGTGAATAGTGTAAAAGCAATGTACTGTTGTCATGCAGCGGGAAACTCACACACACACACGGCAGGATTGGGATTAGAACACAGACCTAACTACCTTATCACACTACAGCATTACGCATTTACAGAATGCGCTACCAAGATTACTGAACACAGCGCTCCCAGAGGCATACTTCTAGGTGGGTGACATCATCCACAAAGGCAAAGATGCCGATAGGGAATGTATGTGGTGTGAGGCATCTAAAAGCATTACTGTGTCCCCAGGCAGCTGGAAACACACACACACACCCACACACACACACATGGCAGGGCTGGGAGTCGAACATGCACCTAACTACCTTATCACATTACAGCAATATGCATTTACAGAACACGCTACCAAGATTACTCAACACAGCACTCCCAGAGGCATACTTCTAGGTGGGTGACATCATCCGCAAAGGCAAAGACACCGATTGGGAATGTATGTGGTGTGAGGCATCTAAAAGCATTACTGTGTCCCCAGGCAGCTGGAAACACACACACACGCACACACACACACACACACACACACACACACACACACACACACACACACACACACACACTTGGCAGGGCTGGCAGTCGAACATGCACCTAACTACCTTATCACATTACAGCATTATGCATTTACAGAATGCGCTACCGAGATTACTGAACACAGGACTCCCAGTGGCATACTTCTAGGTGGGTGACATCATCCGCAAAGGCAAGGGCGCCGATAGGGATTGTATAGAGAGTGAGCAGTCTGAAAGCATATTACTGTCCCAAGGTAGACGTAGACAAACACACGGCAGTGGTGTGATCGGGCAACTAAATATCTATGGTGCACTACAACACCACTACATAGATACGGGTCGCACCACAGACAGTACACCCTGCAAGACAGTCAACCAGTGTGTTCAATGTCGGCATCCATCGTGACATTGAAAATGGACATCTGTTGCCTTGATGTCCACCATCGCTATACAGGATGTCATTGGCCATGCCCATACACAGAGGCACATCACCAACACAAGGTGTCACTGGCCATGCCCACACACTTAGTATCACATGTCCATTTGGAATGTACTGTGTGTCCATCTGCACAATGGCGTACTGGGCATGCTCACACTCTTAGCAGTTGCAAAGGGCCGTCTTGCATGCACACGGATTCTAAACACGTAAAGGCGCAGTTTGGAATGTACTGTGTATCCAACTACACAACGGGGTACTGGGCATGCTCACACACTTAGCAGTTGCAAAGGGCCGTCTTGCATGCACACGGATACTAAACATGGAAGGGCACAGTATGGTATTACTGTCCCCACGTACATGAAGGCCACTCACATGTATTGACCAGTACACACTCAGGAGCCATCACAGATGTCTCAGGTGCAGATCACAGAGGTACACACCGCAGTCTACAATGTAGCCCTCAGACATCACCATGTCGTTGGACCAGCAATACACAGCCATACATCAACACACCACCATGTGACTCATGACAAGTGGACTGTACATAGGTGTACAGCAACTGTGCAGACTACACATGTACTGATAGGGTTCCATCATGTGTTATGCATTGCAATGATACCACTGTACATAACCAGGTCAGCTCTACACATACCAGGGGCCCTGGGTCTTACACAGCTGTGACAGATGACTGTCGCTGTACACCAAAGAACACACATGTTTGGATATGTCATACATGTAACGGCAGTGGATATGTGCATGGACCCCACACACAACACATATGTACATAGCATAGCTTTTGCTGTCCTCCGTGCAGACAAGTGGCTACAGCAATCATACGCACGCAAATGGAAGGTGGGTCCATGGCTGTTGAATGCCAACAGTACATGAGGTAGCAATGTTGACCGAGGACACATTCCCTCTGTACTAGTTACCCATGACACCCATCCTATCATACAACAGTCCATGTGTTATGTATGTCAACACACATGTCCACCAATTGCAATGCATACAAACATGGCTACATGACAGGCATGTAGGACCAACACACATGTACAAACTGTAGTGAGAATGCAACTACCATGCATGTGCAGTAGCTGATATAAGTAACTCATCTGTGCCTAACTACAACATGCAGTTGCAATGCAGCCCCATCATTGACACCTGTATATGGTGACATACTGACAGTACGGTAAGATGTACATCAGGTATGGATGGATGTGTGTACATAAAGTGGTGATCCACCAGTGTAGATGGATGTTCTCCGGGGATGGCTCACAGGTGTGTCACACGCCATCCTACCATTACATGTGCAAACAGTACGCTATGTTACTTTTACTTGACAGTGAAGACATAAAACCAACACAGCGGTCGGGTGTTACTGACTGTATGTCACTTGACACCTGTAACACTTACATCCTCCTGTGTGCATATAGCTGCACAATTGCCAGACATAGCGTTGGTACACATTTTGCGGCCAATACTGCTGCATGTCTGTCAGACGTATTATCATATAGCAGGTGTATCATTCACAGTGCTGCCATGTGTGTTTGCATGTGTGACCATATATGCCACATATGGTGAGAAATACATCCCAATTGTTACACACCCCTGTACACTGTTGTAGACATCTGTACATACTGCAGTGTGGAAAGCATGACGTAGGCAGGGGTGGTGTGTGTATCACACACATTAGCTATCCGTATGTGTATGACAGTTGTGGTCTCCACAGTATGTGTGTGTGTATGTATGTATGGCTGTCTGGTGCATGGAGTGAGGGTGTATGCTACCATACAGAACACACAGGATCCCTAAACCCTCATGGTGATGCAGTCTACTACCCTGTTGATGCCTTCGGTCTCAGCCATACTGGCTACCTGTACATGTCCTTTCTCTGTGTCACGTCGTGTGGGTGCACAGTACTGTGTGGATGATGACCACATAGGCAAGTGTCCTCACCTCAACACTATGGGGTGTGCATTATAGTGTTGTTGACCCCGTGAGTATGGGCATGTTCCTGTAATGTGACAGGGTATTACTGCTACACAGTGAGGCCTCATGCTATCAAGTGGCCTCTAACGTTATCATTGGCCAGACCACTGTGTACAACCCCTGCACCATGTCAACATACTTGTGATGTGACCTGGTCTGGATGTCACGTCTCTAGCCACTGTAGCCTATTAAACTGCACACATGCTGCTGGATCAGTATATGTGTGGACATCTATGGTATGTTAGAATTTCCAGTTAACACATTCGCCTGCACAATAACATATAGTATGCACATGTGTGCATACACAGGGTAGCATACTGTAGTATGCAGCAAGTGTGTCCACATACCATGCATATGTTGTTACATTACATAATGTACAGTGACACATGAACGTAAATGGGATATAGTAGCCATATGTGCAGTACTGACTTACCAGGAAACTCCAGGCTCATTGGTTGGGAGACACCCACCTCCACGATGGCAGCTAGTGTTTGTGGATGCTGTTCTGAGGGTGTCCCCAGACTGGCCAGTAGCTCCTCAGTGTGTGTGAGTGGGGGCTGGGTTGGTGGCCCACCACCTGTTCCACCTTGTTCCCTGGTGATTGCAGTGGCACGCTGTTTTGCATGTCATATCAAGTCCATGCAGTGTCTGCGCACCTGCTGGTAGATGCGGTTATGGCCACCCACATCATTCACTCTCTTGCGAAGATCCTGCCACAGGTCATCCTGCTGCTGGGCATGCTGTGGGAAATGGCTGAACACCACCTCATAGTTCTCATGGAGGTACGGGATGAGGACATCATCCTCCTAGCGGCTGTACGCTGGAAGGCGTGTACGAGGCATTATCTGTAAGACATAATGATGGTGACAGGTCACAGTTTCAGAGATGTACAGAGATACTGCTGCACATGCATTTCTATGACATCTAGTACATCTGCACAGTTATCTTTGCAAATCATCATGACACTGACATGACTGACATGTTTGTGTCACAAACATGTAACACCCGTTATGCATTGGATATCATCACAATATATGTGTGTCACCTCGTTACAGTGTTCATACTCCATGTGAATGCTGTCTTGATGTGGGCATGTCTGTTTGCCTGCACTGGTGTTTTTACCTATCTGCACATGCTTGGATGTGTCCATGGTAATGCTGTTGACCTTGATGCTGTGTATATGTCACATATCAACACAGACACAGCCTTAATGGACTTGAGCAGTGACAATGCACACATACGCATAGAAACCTGTACATGCATGTGTTTTGCCATATACATCTACACAGCACTGTACAGCTGTTCAACATCCTGCCACAGATCGCCTGTGTTGCACATGTGATAGACATGGGACAATGGCTAGTTGGGCGTCATTCACAGGGATGGTTATCAACTATAGCATGTATGGGCAAGGTTTCCTAGCTGTATCCGACAGCCATTATGCCACCACAAGGTGCATCAGTGCCACATTACTGATCCAGACAGTTGATACTACATTTACCATGCAGCCATCACACCATGTATGACAGGGATGACATGTGCAGCTTTGATGGACAGGGTTGCTTGGTATGGCAGGAGTATGTCACATGTATGGCACAGGGATCTGTCCAGCATGTGGCGATCCTAGTATTAGGATGGTGGCTGTCCATGACGTATGTCTTTCAGATCAGCATATGGACATGTAGCATGTCCATCATCATAGTGTAGCACACGTCTTTATGCAAGGTAGACAGCATGCTGCATAGTGGAGGTGAGGATTGTGAAGGCTGGTATCGCCCATCCACGCATGGCCATTACCCCTTAAAGGTGATATGTGATCCAATATTGGTCACCCAAGTGGTGTGTATGCCTGTCCAATGATCTTTGTGCTCATGGATGGCACCCTGTCATGACATGGGTACCTCGTATGACTACCTATGGGGCCTGGAGATGTCACCAAGTCAGGGAGGTGTACTGCACAGCACCATCCCTTACACAGTGTCCATAATGTTGACCACAACCTAGGTGGTAGTTAATGGGTACAGGGATGTTCACCTAGAGGTGACAATGCTGATATCATCCATCAGACTGTGCACATATGTCACACACCTCACCCACACAGCCCATTCTGTATGTTGTTCACAACACTGACACAGCTATTGCTCATAGGTCATGGCCATTCACATCCTTACATACACAGATGCCTGACATTTGTCTGTGTGGTATGGGCTGCAATGAGGATGGAGTACAACACATTAACCCCGTTTTACTGTAGCTGGCACTGGTGTGATATGCACATGTCACTCTGGCACCTTTTGTAGTTGTGAGTCTGTCAACAGGCCACTGGTAGAACACTCCTGTGACATACAAAGGTATTTGTAATTAAACATCCGCACTGTCTTGCACATCTGTACTGCTAACATCTACATTGATAATGGTTCATGAACATGCAGACCATACTCAGCAGGGTTATAGTGCGGTGCCACCCATTACGACTGTCATCACCACTTGTGGGTTGATATTATCCAACACCCTATCTGTATTGTATGTTCATTCTCAGCACTTGTTCAGAACTTGTGAGCATGTCATGAGCTACTCATTAATATAGCACCCATTCCACACCATTTCCCACAGGTACACTGTCTGTCCTCACATTTCCAGCTTGCTTACAGTACAACAGCTGTTGCACACACGTAACTCATATATCCTGTGAGACATGGTTGTATATACAGGCATGTCCAACTGTCACGTACCAGTGCTATTGCCTGTCTATATGATGGATATGTTGTACATGTGGCAATAGAGCAATTGTCTCATGTACACATTCAATGCTCACCTCCCAACATACGATGCTACAGCCTGTGGGGGATGCACATATGCAGCCCTGCTGGGGGTAATGCTGTCACCAACCCTGACTGCACCTGACAGTCATGTTGGGATGTATAACATTCACAACACACCCCACTCATCACATAGCCTCACATGATCTCCACCACAGGCCACACATATGAGGACAACTTGTGCAGTACCTCTCCATACTCTGTGTAGGCACCAAAGGCAGCCCCCATCACCGAACACAACATCACCAACTTATAGCCCACAGACTCATGTGCCCATCACATACAGCCAATAGGGTGTTATAACATACACAACACACCAGTCATAGGTGACTCTGTAGGCGGTCACACTGCTGTTCCACTCAGCAGGCTACACAAGGCAATAGTCGCTTACATCTTGCTGTCGGTTAACTGGTTCTGCAACATAACCTATGCACCCATGCCACACCTCACCAGGTACGATGTGACTGTCATTCTCCATGTTAGTGTGACTGCCCTGAGATGCCACTTCACAGACTACGTGTGCAGGGACATGCAATAGCTCACCAGTCTTGTAGCCCTGAAGGTGTGGGCCAAGCCCTGGGGAGCATTATGCATTCATCCGGACCTGATATCACTGTATGATGACTGACTGTGTCACTTCAACAGTTGCCTATGCTTCTGCTGTCATTCCACAGGCATCTGGTATCTGTCCGCTTTGACTGACCTGGTCAAACAACACAATGCTTTGGCACAGATGACCTGCACCTGTCAGCCCTGGGAGTACAGATCACATGTAAGGCTCTTGCTGCTTCTATACTGCCTGTCTTGCACAGTTTCCAATAACAGTCACTGGCAGAATGGGAACTGGCATGCAAAACATGGGGTCATGTGACACAATGCTTGACATCTTCCTCTGTGACGCACGCAGGCAAGGCACACCTTATAATGCACCACTTCAATATCTCTGCAGTGACTGGGACCTGCATCTAGGCTCTGCAGAGCACACCTGTAATGACAGGTTATAGACAGACCATACCTTTCAGGCACGTACCTGGACCGGCACACCCACGGCTGAGGTGTTCCTGTATTCCACTATGTTGTACACACATCCTGGCTAGTTACTTAGCACCATGCATCAGAGGTGCTCCACGTGCAACTAACCATGTCTGGAACCGCTATACACATTGTAACAAGCTACGGATTCAACAACATACCCCACGGTTACCAGACCTCATTTGTTGGTGTACAGGACAGTAGGGCTCAGACAGCTACTACTGATGTGAGACTGACACTACCCCACACTTAACTGGGATAGCCACTCATGTACCGACACATCCATGAGTCATAACCTCCACTCGGCTGGATCAACCCATACACACCACCTCCAAGACCAACATTATCCTTGACATGAACACTACCAGCATGTGACTGGTGTTCCACACCTGGGGTTATCCCCTCATTGGTGGATTCCGAACATATGCTAATCACCCTTGTTAGCCACATCCCTGCACCACACCCTTCATGGCATACACAGTACATGAGTACTACAACACCTACTACAGACGTCTTATGACAGCGGTAGTTAATGTCATGTCACCCGTGCAGATAGACAATGCACATACAAACGCTGAAACATACCCCAGTGCACTTCATTAGCATGTACACAACTGCATGGATCATGCTATTCCACATAGAGCCATGATGGTGCCCACCAGATAACAGACGCCACTCTGGTGGTCAAGTTCCATGGACATAATTTACAACAATGGGTGGAGGCTATTGCACAGTGGTGTACAATCCCATGGGTGGGGTAGCTCACTGGTCAGCCTCGGTAGGGCCACGGGATCCCTCATCACATACTCCAAGACTAGCGACGTAAACATTACTGCAACACATTCCGGGGTGTACCACAAGGCATTATGGTGGTATGTCAGTAGTCAATGGCAATACCCACATCTGCTCTCACATACAACAGTCACTCGGGAACATTACAGAACCAAGTGATGTTGGCAACATGCTGGCAGATGGATTCAATGATAACATTACACCCTCTCACTCACTACAGGGCCACAATCCATGCAGGAACACTGTGGTGTCCCTGCGGTCACACCTACACAGTACTACCCTGCACTCTATATGTCCTGGGACACTGGCCCCATGTCACCTTCCAAAATCCCAGGCTGTGATGTCCACAAACCTCTGAACGACATGTCTCCCCACTAGGCCACCGTATTCAGTAGTAGCCTTGTATCAGGCTTTGTGGCCCCTGAATGGCACACAGCAACAGTTATCACACTCCACATAGGTGGCGCCACAATGCACGAGTGGGACTATTGTCCTACACAACTGACTGGACTGTTCTGCATGGCTATGGGGCACATCATCATGGACATCATTCACAGAGACATTGTTGGGCTCCGGTCCTTTGATGCCACCCAGGTTGGACTTGTTAGGGCCAGGGCATGGCTCCTACACCTGGTGGACTCCTTTCATACAGTTACCAGGGTAGTTGATGATGGTACGGGGGTCCACACAGCCTACATTATCCTCTCATTGCCTTTCAGCACCGTTCTCCATTCTGGTATTGACAACATACACATCCACCTGCACATCGTACCGTATGTCTCAGGATGTTATGCAATATGGCTCATGGGCAGGACACACACAATGAGGGTAGCATACCATAGTACCTACTGCATTTCCGTTACACTTGGCATACCACAGTCCTCAGTCATAGGGCCCCTCATGTTCAGTATATGCTTTCTGAGGTACAGGCTAGCACAGAGGGACTTTCCATGCCAAGCTTTACAAACCCCTGCATACAAAGCACCATGATTGATCCACTAGCTGATACTGACTCCATCCATACGGGTGTCACTGTGATGGATTCCTGATATGAATATCATGGCCTCAAGCTGCATGACAGAAGGTGCATGAATATCACCTTTGCATTACACCATTCACCCACTGATTATCACATAGGTGGTAGTCCCCTACATACATGTCACATTGTACATGTTCGTAGTACACACGTATGTCACACCCACTCCTGTGATTACCATATTGCCACTGTGGCGTGGATATCCTTCTATGTGGCCACACTTATCTGTACTGGGTGTGTAGCTGGTACATAAGCACCCATTGTACCTCTGAACTCCAGACTTCTACACACATTCAAGGGTACAACACCCCATTTAGGGTGTACCTTACACAACAGCTACAGCTTTACATACCACAACATTAACATGCCATGACGTTTATTGAGCTCTGACAGTTAAAGTATGCGGCTGAACTACGGACACCACGTCTGTACACATTTGCATACTACATACTCAGGGGTGACCTTTGCTGAACAGACAGGGCCCATGTCCACAACAATAGTAATGGATATACTCCACATACGCGACATAAGCAAAAGCCACTGTGAGCAACATGCTCTTGGATATGTGCACACATGCAACGATGAGTGGGATGTGCTTGAGGGTTACATTCCCAAACTGGACACTCACCATGCTTTGGAACATGATTCCTATGTACATCACGCAGGGACACTCAGTAGCACTGTTCATGTGATACCTCACTTGGTGGATGGGAGACACGTATGCCAGGGATCACTGCAGTGGCTGTACTGTGTAGAGGTGCAGGTAACACATGGATCTGCTGTTCAGAGGTCACTACCCTAGAGAGGTGCCACTGGTGTGAACACTGTAGTTGCACTTACACATAGACTTGCCAGACTACATACTACCCCACTATGAACCTGTGAAGCTATTACATGTCCTTTGTGCATGGTTACTTGGTAGCCCTTCTATTTAGATTAGCTATCATGCTATTACAGTGTCCCATGCCTACAAGCCATATGTATCCTGTTATTGTACATGCCAATAGACGATACCTTTGGTATGCATGATATGCCTGTTATGCTGTGTAGAATATCTGACATATCTACCTACAATACTATACATTACACATATTTTACATTGTATCCCATAATGCAAAGCATACTTGCACAGTAGGACCACCTTAGACATGTCATTGTTATTATATGCCCATACACATGCCTACTGTGACAGTATATCAACATATACTATCCCCTGCTATGGCACGTACTTGTTGGACATACCCTACCACTGACGGCGGGTTGTATGGAATTGTTCTGTTTAAAGCCCTCATGTAGCATCCCTTGTGGTGTCTGTGATGTGTACCTTGTGGCCCACTGCTGGACGCATAGTTTCTACATGCATTAGTATGCTCAGCAAGACATCACTACATAAATACCTTTTCCCACTTTATGCATTGCGGACACTTTTAATTAATGCAAACCAGGCTATACATACAGTAAATAATTAATACAAAACATGCTATACATAAACGTACATACCGAGTGTTCTACATACCTTGTTATCGTTACGGACTTTCATCTCTAGCTCTCTCACACTGTTTAAACAGTTATATGGTATGAGCATATGGTTTGAATGTCTGGCAAGTCATCCTTATATACGTCGATACCTGTAACATGTGGTTTCCTGCCACCAATTGGTGTTCCTGAGTGACTAATTACTTGCACATCAGCCGTGCAGCTACTCCATTCACCAATTACGTGGCAATAGTGGGGTATAATTGAATTCTCCACTTGGGCATTGCCCATTTGCCCTACCTTTGGGGAGATGGCCTGTATTGTGTTTTGTTGTGTGTAATTGCAACTGTATGTGTAGAGATAAGTATACTTCGGATTCATGTCCCCCGTGGATTGTGTGTGATGGCTAGAGTACGTGGTTCAACATGTGGGTGTACCCGTCATCCCAACCGTCTGATAACAGACTATTGCAAACAAAACCTGTAACATTGCCATTTGTTCCATTATACAACGGCTACAATTTTGCATGGCGCCTTTAATTGTGTCTCTCACAAGGTATGTTGACGGTTCTGCAGATGTAATTGACTGACTGGATGATTGTGCTGTAATTACAGTCTGTATTGCTATAGTTTCTAGTGTGGGGGATGTCGGTGGGTGTACGTAGCATATACAGGTTTGTGGGGCTTGCATTTCTACATATTACAGATATATATATGTGTGTGGGCCCCTTCCCTAATTAAAGAGCTATCAGTTAATAGACTTATGTTATGGGATTTTACACTGGGCCATTGTTAATTGGTTTCTATATAGTATGCAGGTGAGGTTGATACTTCCATACCTCCAGAATTGCAGTGATATGTAAAGGGATATTTCTAAATGACAGCTATACTGTGTATTTCTGTCCCAGATATTTGCAGTCATTGCAGTTGTGTTGGTGACAGAACCTCTGTCATGGATTGCCACCTTTTCATATGGCCATTGTTGGACACTTGCGGGACACACAGTGGTGTTTACAGGCCAACACATAGCCACGGTCAGTACACAGGATAGCACATACGTTTATCCTTAATACATACCTATTGTTGTGGGACTTTGGCTACTTATCATATTGCATGTAACATTTACGTTTCTTACATACAGGCATAACTATTTCATGCAACTATTACATAATATATGGGACATAATATTGTCCTACAATCTCGGACATTTGCCCTTTGTAATGTTTTATGTCAGGACACACCTGCCCAGGGAGGGGCTGTCCCTCCTAATGTGGGACAGGTGGTAACCGTATGCCTACAGCTAGCTATACCCACACCTACCGTAATGATCTACCTCCGAGTTGGCACTAACAGATACACGATGCAGGCACACACATACACATTACAGTCACACAGAAACACACACGTCACCCTCAACATACACGTACACAGACTACGGCACTCACAAACACAGTTGAACAGAGTACCTATGTGGACTGCAACACTGGCAGCGGTAACTAAATGTACCTTCATATCGTCATAGTAGTACTCGCAGTTCTACTGTTCCGGTACTATGTTCTTTTGGTCTTTTAGCCTCATGGTTACCCGTATCGGTATGTTACACATTCCATAGTTGGTGGTATCCTATTTATTTGCACCTCCAAGGTGTTATGAATGTCGACCTATCTATGTATTTGCAGATATCGGTAAATCCGTATATATCAACATATATCACCCTATCGCCCTTTCTATCTGTATTATATATATATGTATATATGTGTGTATATATATATATATATATATATATATATATATATATATATATATATATATCTGACAGGGAAAGTGACAGGCAAGCTGCACCTTTCATTGTGTACTTGTCGGTGTATACTGTTTCCTGGACTCCACACATTTGTGTCTGTACCTGTCACATTACACACCTGCCGTAGGTTAGGGCTACCAGCTGGCCCACTTTGCGAGGGACAGTCCCTCTTTGGGCAGTTGTGTTCTGCAAAATATTTGTAAACATGGCAAATGTCCTGAGATTTTAGGACATACTTATTTCCTATAGTTTATGTAATAGTTGCATAAAACAGTTATTCTGTATCTGAACCACCTATATGTTATAGAAACAGAATAAGTAAGTAAACATTACAAGAATAAGCTTTTATCTAGGCAAAACAGTGAAGTTCTAATTTTCGTACTGGCTGGGTGTATATGTCGGCCTGCAGACATCTGACGTATGTCCCACATTGGTCATTTGAAGAGGTGGCAACCCTACCATAGGTACATCTTGGCTAGAAATAGTGTTAGGTGATTGTATACATGATTGCGTGTTCTACTCCTGGCAGTGGCCGTTTTACCCTTCAGAGCAGGCGCTATTAGTACAGGGCTGAATAATGCTGGTTTCACCTGTTCTGGACATCAATGACCGTGATCTGCGCGATATTCAGAGAAGCTTAGCCCTGTTTCGCGCATATCCGTATAGTCATATTTAAACGTCGCTTACCAGCAGTGGGCAATGCATTTTCCCACTAATGTGTGCTAAACATGATCTGATGACCTGCATCCAACATGCATTACTCGTGCCTTCGGGATTATGTTACATTGCTTGCAGGACATGGGACCGGGAACATGCACGACGGTCACTTCATTTGGTCATCTGGGATTTGTACACGTGTTATGTCGTTTTGTATGTGGACTATACTACAGCTGTTACTCCATACTGCACTCACATGGGTAACTCAGTTAGTTTACATATTGATGAGTCCAGTTAATGGTATGTCCATGTGATGTTTACTGGATGTGCTCCGGCATTGGGTATGTATATCACAGTGAGCCACACACGATACTGTGCTACACCTTCAAACGACCGTAGGTGGAGCATGCTGGGATGACGAATACCTGTCATGGGTACACCCCATACCTTGACACAACATTCATGATTACATTATGTGGAGCCACTTATTAACGCAGCAGGGAATCCATGCTGAGTGTGTGCAGAACAGTGCTTACACACATGTGCTCCCGTGATTGCCTCTGCTCCAATAAGCGACAATTGGTTACTCGATGTTGTGGCGACAGCGGACACTGTTTGCCCCGTTTGGTGTATGGTCTCTGACAAGTGGGCGTGTACCTACCGATGTATCTGGGAACCTATACACACAGCACCAACATATGCTGATAGGCGCATGTACCGTTCAGGTGTTGACATTCCGTGTTCCAATAGCTGTTGTGTGTACAATGTTTGAGGGCTGTCTATGTAGGATTCACACAGTGGGCCACCTATACATTACAATTTACAGGTGGTCGTGTTTGTGTGCCATCCATTTTACTGTGTGTGCAGGTGGAGTGGTGTGTCAGTCCGTAGGGGCCTACACTGTCAGAGTATGTGCTATACGTTTCCTCTTTGCCAAGGCGTAGGCTTATTGGGCATGCCTCCATCTGCCTACTGGGGCTGGCACAGTGTGTTCATGGTCTGAATCCCTCTGTGCCTGTGATGGCCTTGGCAATTGCTGTGGGCTATGAGGGCCTACACCATTTTGTCCCTGCTGCAGCTGTTTCCACAGGATCATATTATGTAGCATGGCACATACTATGAAGATGTGGGCACACATGCCTGGAGAGTACTGCAAGGCTCCACCAGATGTATCCAAGCACTGGAACCGTGATTTCAGCATCCTGAACACAAGCTCTATGATGATTCTGGTTTGTGCGTATGCCTCATTATGGCATTCTTGCATGGGTGTGTGTGTATTTCTGATGGGAGTCATCATCCACGGCTCCAGTGCATAGCCAGCATCCCCCACAAGGTGGCCATGTGGGATGTCCCCCCTGACAAATACCTGATACAGCTGTGAGGCATGCCAGGTATGGGAGTCATAGTAGCTTCCAGGGCTGCCAACACACACATCCATGATAATGCCCTGGGCATTGCACACGACCTGGCAGTTGATGGAGTGGAATCCCTTGCAGTTTATGTAGCGCCTGCCATGCTCACCGGGTGGTGACTTGATATGTATGTGCGTGCAGTCTATCGCACCCAGTACCTCCAGGTAGTGTGCCACACGGTGGAAGTGACGCATATTGCTGGCCAACTCCTCCTGAGTTCGGGAGAAGTATATATGCTCATTGGCATGTGGTAACATGGCATCCAGGAACTGGTGTAATACCCTGGATGCTGATGCCTGTGAGATCCCCATTATATCTCCAGTTGGCCTTTGAAAGGTACCTGTGGCTAGTATTCGCAAGCTTACACATACCTTCGTGTCCACTGGGATGGGTTCCCCTCTGTTTTTTCTGGTTCTCAGGCGTGGCCGGCACAGCTCCATTATTTGCTGTAAGATGTCCCTGTCCACCCTGTAACGCTCTACTATCTCCAGATCATGTAGCCCCTGGTAGGTTACCCTTGGTCTGAACACTCTTCTCCTCCTCCGGGGCCTGCAGTGGTTGTCGGCATCATCCTCCACAACACCGTCAGTCTCTAACACATGCTGATGAATCACAGCTATGGCAGCTCCCAACATGTACATTTTAAAAGTTCCCCATGTGTTTACACCTATGGTGCAGTGTTTGGGAATACACAGGTGTGTGTAGGGTGCTTTCACGCTTTATACTATTGTGCGGTGAACACCGCTGATGTCATAGGGTGTGTATGTACGATCGTAGCTACAGGGTACCTTATGTGTTTTACTACCGGAACTACTATTGTGGTGCCTTTGGTGTTGAATTACATTTGGCTGCCGCGGATTACCTCTTGCCCTTCCCTTTACATTTCTTCACGTTTCACCTACCATTTTCTGGCATGCATCCAGCAGCCTGCTTTCATTTGTACTTTCCTAGACCTGGCTTATCTTGCGTAATGTGTTCTATTGCCGGTCTACTGTCGGTTTGCTTTGCTCTGCTATGACAGATCTCCTATCTTTGCAATCCAATGCCTCCCCTCCTTTCTTTGCAATCCAATGCCTCCCCTATCCTGTTTTGTAGGTTTCTGCAAGCAGACTTGTCAGCTGCCGTCGATTGGCCGCCGTGAGTTGATTGGTGTTAATTGCTCAGTAGCACTCCAATTACCCTACTTTGGCATTTCCTTCTTTTCTTCCCCTGACCTTCCTGTTTGTGCTATTGTTCGCAGCACATGCATCGGCTTACCGGGTTTCGGGCACGTTTTCATCCCTGTAAACATGCGCTTTCGGGCACCATATGTGCTCTCAGCTAAACGATTCTATACCTTCCTCTCCACCCCTGTCCTGCAGCTTTGCTTAGCAACGGCCAGGCCAGATTTGCATTGCTCCAATGTGCTTACTGCTACGGTGGCACACCCCTCTGCTGATGTCATGTATCTCCTCTGAGCCACTCCTCGGTGTTATAGCACTGCGCCGTATGGTACATCCTTCATCCTGCGGAAAGTTTGCGATTCAGTATTACCTGCCTCATTTGCATGGCATTGACTACTAATTCATAGTTACCATGCTGAACACTGTCGCAGGCCCTTAGCAACCCTTGCACCTTGGTTGTGGTGTACCATGCCTACCATTGCATATTATGGTGAAAACCTGATTTGTATTACATTGTGATTTTATGACATTTGTATATATTTTCTTTGTGTTCCTGTTTGCGCACACATGCTCTGCGGTTGTACTGTGCGTTACTGTGGACATGACATTAAATGTTTTTTAGGTGTTGTGCATCTTTTCTTTTGCCATTGGCTGTGTATTTGGCCATTGACATATGTTAACTTTGTAATACAGGAGTCTGGTCCGCTTAAATAGCTCCGATGTTCTGTTTGTGAAAATGTAAACCGCGTTTTTTTGGTTTACATTTCCGTGGGCTTACGCTACGCCTGCACCACTTCATGAATCGCTATATGCCTTCATTTGCATGGTGCAACACTACACATGGGGTGATTAGCATACCTATGCCGAGGGCTGCGCAGTTCTGGCGTACGCCGGTAGTGCACATGGAATTGGATCGTACCTGAATTGCTCAACGGCCATATTTGGCATTACTCTGCCTACGCTACGCCTGCGCCTGGCGCAAGCTTCATGAATCCCAGGGTATGTTTCTGTCTTAAGCTACTAACGCATTCCTATCAACTGTCCAGCTTTCACAGAATGTTCACATTTTTGCCTCATAGTTTTGGTCTGTTCCTGACAAAATGTGTAGCTTTCTAGCAAATCACCAAGGACCAAAGTCACTAAATAATGACACACATTTGAGTTTCTGAATTCATATCCCTCAGAAATTACATGTTAACACAAACCTTGTTATAAATAAATAAGGTAACCTGGTCACCAACACGATAAACAACCTTGAAATTAGACAGTATGATGACCCAGAAGGTAAAACAATAAAGCATAGAACCGAAGCTGCCACAGGAAACAGAAGTTTAATCCACAAGCCACAAACAGTTCACATAAACGCCTCCAAATACACAGTACGTTTTCGTTTCTCCTACTTCATCAGATGTGGGCTGCTTCCAAAGTTAACACCTTTTATAGAGCACATTGTTTCAATTAACAAATCAGCTTTGCTAAGCAATCAACTTGTAATTGAGAAAAAATGAAAAAAGTGCTTTTGTGCTTTTAACCTGATGTTAACATTTTATGTTTTATATGATAAAAATTTAAAGGTGTTTGGCAGTACATTACTAAATCACATACTCTTATTATAAATAACCATTCACTTTTAAAACTGTGTTCAATTTTGGTAAAATGCATGAATGAATTAAAAAATACTACTAAATAAGTAAAAAATGAAATGAAATGAAACTTTCCTTTGATGAAAGAAATACTTCTGCAAAAATTAATCCATTTAGCACCATCTAGTGGCCATACATTTTTTACTTATTTAGTAGTATTTTTTAATTCATTCATGCATTTTACCAAAATTGAACACAGTTTTAAAAGTGAATGGTTATTTATAATAAGAGTATGTGATTTAGTAATGTACTGACAAACACCTTTAAATTTTTATCATATAAAACATAAAATGTTAACATCAGGTTAAAAGCACAAAAGCACTTTTTTCATTTTTTTCTCAGTTACAAGTTGATTGCTTAGCAAAGCTGATTTGTTAATTGAAACAATGTGCTCTATAAAAGGTGTTAGCTTTGGAAGCAGCCCACATTTGATGAAGTAGGAGGAACGAAAACGTACTGTGTATTTGGAGGCGTTTATGTGAACTGTTTGCGGCTTGTGGATTAAACTTCTGTTTCCTGTGGCAGCTTCGGTTCTATGCTTTATTGTTTTACAAACCTTGTTATTCCAACAATGTTTTAAGTTTATAAGAACAATATTTAAGCTCTACCTCCCACATTATTTTAGGCTTTGTCCAGATTTCTTGTACGAGGTATGAACTAGCTGTGTTATATTGTATCAACCCTCTGTAGCCCTTTCTTATAAACCAAGCATGGTGTAATGGTTTCCTTCATTCTGAACAAAGGCATCATTCATTTTTAGCATTCTTCAGCTCTTCATATAAGTTAATTGTTCTCTTGTAATCTTGACCTTCTCACTCTACCCTAAGCAATTCTTTAGTTTCTCTGTAAAATATCTTTCTGCTTACCAGTCTTAAATCATCCCTCTCAGCACTTGACTGCACTTTGTACAGGTCACACTTCCATTAACCTTTCTCTCATCTCTGAACTCAAGTTCATTCTTCCCATAGGAAGTCTAACATTAAAACCCCTGCTCTTTCTCCTAGATTTTATTCTATTTAACAGAGAGCTGAACTAGGATACTAGGAGCCCATTTAATGTCCTAATGACCTTGTTACAGTAATGCAAAAGCACTACAGAAAAAGGTACAGGCAATAGGAAATAGTAAGTGATTTGACAAAGAAATAGTGAAATTTGTAAACATCAAGTATATCCTTGTAATTGTGTATATTTACGATACATGCAAAATGAAAGCATAATATAAAGTGGATACTTGTGGAGGAAGCTAGACAAAAAATGTAGTATATGAGCTAACAAAATCTTATTTATTTACACTACTGAACTCTGCTAATGTAGAATGGTGCAGATTATTCTAGAGTGATGCAAGCAGAGGATGAATAAGATAGAACTGAGTCCGTGTTGATAGAAACAGGAAATGGAAAAAGATATCGGTATAGCGAACAGCACAAGGATATTAAACTAATTCAGCTAGTTATAAATGTTAGTTAGATACCACAATAACTGCTTAAGTGATATCATCCTAAGTGAACTCCAAGACAGATTTAAATGAGTGAAACTGGGTTACAAATCTAAAGCATCTGCAATCAGATCTCAATAGCATTTAGGATTTTTGACATTTAGATTAAGAATTAAAGGTAGGAAGAAGACAAAGTGCACTTGGCAAGGTGTTCCAGATGGATGGGCAGAGGTAGGAGAAAACACTTGCAGCACATATTATTTATTTATTTATTTGATATTTGTTTACCGGGGTGGTCTGACTGCGTCTACACAACCTGTTTTCAGCAGAGGCCTGGGGAGAAAAGCTCCAGTACAATACTGTATATTACAATACAATACAAATGACATTAGAAATACTATACAAAATCAGTTGAAAGAACATAAACTACGTTACGAGATATTACAGTGTATCTAGACAATTGTATAGAGTTAAAACATTATAGACAATAATAGTCACTCTCACCATATGCATAATCTATGAGTAGATACTGTCCAAAACTAGTATGTAGGTAGTGCAATGTATGACACTGACTGTTATAGTACACGATTTAGGAAGATAATAGCCTGAAAGTTAGTAATGCAGAAAGATAGTGAGAGAGTTAACAAGAACAGAGGCATTACAGTCTGGGCAGTAGCTTAAGGATATGGTATGGAAACAGAGAAGGAGTTAGGAGAGGCTTAGGATCTTGCAGGCTGTGAGGGAATGAAATGTGACAGAAGAGGCCGAAGAGGCTAATGTGGAAGAAGAGATGAGAGTGACCTGCTTTTCTTGTAGGTTTTGAGATAGCTAAGAGATTTTTGTCTTCAGATTGTAGGGATTGATTTGGTGTGTAATGTGTGACTAGTTTAGGGCAGGCAGTAGGCTTGAAAATAAGGTTGTGCAAGGTGGACAGCTGAATTAAGACAAGTTGGTTGGGGAGTTCAAGCCAGTTTAGTTCTAGTAGTGGTTTACTGTGGTGTGTGAGATATTTAGAGTTTGTGGCAAACTTTGAAATGTTGTTGCAGCACTGTTCCATCTCGCTTAGGGTAGATGTTTGTACATTATTTGGGATAGGAGCACTGTAAAGAAAGGAGGGAAGTAAGAGTTGTTTTCATTGCTGCAGTAAAGAAATATTTGTTTCTATACAAGAGTCCCAGTTTTTGATAAGTTCTCTTTACATTTTGCTGTATATGGGGGTCGAATGAAAGTTTATTGTAAATGATAAGTCCTAGAAGTTTGGTTTCTTGCACTATTTGTATGAAAGTGTTGTCAGATGCAAGGATGTTGAAATGATCAGTGACAAGGGAGGTGTTTTTTGGAGTGAAAGAATACTAGTTTAGTCTTCTTTGGATTAAGAAAGAGTTGGGAATTTTTTAACCAGGATTCAACTGCAGTAAAGGACTGTTGAGTTTTTGAAAGTAGGTCTGGTAGTGATTGAGTAGTAAAGATTATGGCAGAATCATCAGCGTCCTGAATGAGGGTCCCAGGGTGAGAGGCAGTGTGAAAGTTGTTTGTGAAAATGTTGAAGAGTAGGGGTCCGAGGATGGAGCCTTGAGGGACTCCAGTAGGGTTATGCAGAAAGGGTGATAGTTCATTGGATCATTTCACTGCTTGTTTACGGTCATTGAGGTAGCTCTGAAACCATTCTACTGTGTTATCTGAGAAGCCTACGTTAGACAGTGTGTTCACTAGTAAGGGGTGAGACACTGTGTCAAAGGCCTTGGAGAGATCAAGAAAAAACTGAAGTGATATAGCATCCCGCATCTCTGGCCTTGCTCACAGTGTCTGTAAAGGATCATAGAGCTGTAGTTGTGCTGTGATGGGTCAGAAGCCATGTTGGGTTTTGGTTAAAAGATTGTTTTGCCATAGGTATTGCATTACCTGCTTATGGATACCTCACGAGAATTTTGTTTATGGGTGAAAAGATGGACATAGGATGGAAACTGGATGATTTAAAAGAGTTTATAGGTTCATAGGTGTGTACCAGGCTAATGGCCCTGGAGCCTTTACAAGCCTAGCCCCAAAAGAATTGCCCAGGCACCGTGCCACCCGATATTAGTTCACAGTGCCCCTATCCAGTATTGGCAACCGGAGTGATCCCTGGCGTGAACTTTGTTACCCATCCACTCATCAAGATTTCTCTTGAAGAGTTGCCTCCTTTATGGATGGGTGTAATGTGAGTTTGTTTCCATATGATAGGTACTTTTGATTCAGAAAAAGACCTGTTTACAAGGATACTGACTGGGTAAGTGATTGAGCTGGCAGCTGAGGTAGTGTGGTGGAAGATTATCAGCTGAGGTGCAGCAGGGTTTTTAGTTTCTGAAACAGTTTCTTAATGGTGCCAGTGGGTATGGGCTGAAATGAGAATGGGGTTCGTATGACATTTTGTTGAGTAGGGGGATTATTAATGACAGGGTCAGAAGTAGTTGATGGACTAGGGTTGGTGTCCAAATAGGTTGAAGGGTTGGGGTGGCCAGGGGTGTTAGTAGGTCTGATAGTGATTTTATGAAGTGTTTGTTAGTTTTCAGCTAGTTGTATATACCCATTAAACTACCTTTGTCCCAATATGCTTCTCTTAATTCTCCACATGCTCCAGGCCTCCTGCTTCCTCCTTGTATTCCTAATTCCCCTATGTTATGCCATCTCATATTCCTCCAGTGTACCACCTATCCTACCTTCATCTCAAACTGACACACTCACCATTCTGCTCCCCCATTCATTCACTCATTTCTACTACATCTCCTCATCCCTTATTCAGCCTCACCCCCTGCACCTATTATATCCTAAAATTATCACCTCTACAGCCAAAATACTTACCCCTGAACTAATGTTAGTTCTACCCCAACTCATGCAAAATAAACCCAAATGGCTAAAAGTTCCTTCCTTCAACAACCTAATATTAGCTGGGGATGTCCATCCCCACCCTGGCCCAAGACTCCTTACTAATAACACCCTCCCCTCCTCTCCTTTTTCCCCCTCCTCCCCCACAACACCCTGAAATTTTTTACTCTCAGCACCCAAAGTCTCAACAATAAAACTCACCAATTTCAAGCATGGCTAAGTCATAACCAACCTGACATCTTAGCCATCTCAGAAACCTGGCTCAAACCCCATATCTCTGACTCTGAAATCCTGCCTAAAGGATTTCAGTCCCTCAGAGCTGACTGACTAAATAAAAAAGGTGGCAGCTCTGCCCTAATCTACTCTAATCTTCTTACCTTAATTCCCCTCCAAATTCCAATCCCTCAATTCAGCAATACCGAACTAAAAGTTGGTCTACTGAAAATAAACAAACACAAGAATATCTGCATCATAGCCCTTTATATATCTCCTGGCAACAACATCTCTACCCTCGAAGATATCCTCTTATTGGCCTCATCTGAAATTAATTATGAAACTTACATTCTAGGGGATGCAAATCTCAACTGGAACAAGTTCAATAGTCTTTCTTCCTCCTTATCCATTAGCCTCTATAACTTCATTCAAGCAATCATGTCCACCACTCGACCCAACAAAACAAATCCCCCAGAATCCATTATAGACTGGATCCTAGTCACCCATCCAAATAAAATAACTTACTCTGGCACCATTCCCGACACCGTTAGCGACCACCTTCCTGCCTTCATTCATTGTTCAACTAGCTCCACCCCACATCAGCATCAATACATTCTCACTCGCAACCTTAGCAACTTCAACTCCTCAACTTTCTCAAATATCCACAAACAAATGAACTGGCAAATCCTAAACACCCTTCCTCTTGATAAAGCTATAGACCACTTCAACTCTATCTTCTTCGACACTAAACTCCCTAGCCCCACTAAGAAACAGAAGGATAAAAACAAATACCACTCCATGGCTCTCCAAAGAAACCAAACAAATTATGTTTCAAAGGGACAAATCCTGGAAGCTTTACCATAGCAACAAACTGCCCAAAACCCTGATCAAATACAAACAACTTTCTAACCTCACAAAACAACGTATCACTAAGGACAAAAAATCCTACTACATTAAGCTCTACTCCAACAATAACAATAACCCTGAACAATTCTGGAACTCCATAAACTCCCTTCTCAACCTCGGCTCCAAGAATAACCCCTGTCCTGACCCAAGTATATCTGACCTTGAATTAGGCTCCAAATTTAATTTATTTTTTATTGAAATTATTTCTAACCTGACCAAGACTTTCCCTAACAATAATCCACCTGACCACCATTCCTCTTCACCTAACCACCCTATGTTTGAGCTTAAACTAGTCCCTCCTAATCTCACAAAAAGACTCCTATCCAAACTTAAACCTTGCTCCAATGGTCCTGATAATATTCCCTCCTCCTTCCTAAAATGTGCAGCCAATGGTATAGCACTCCCAATCAGCATAATAATCAACAGATCTATAAAGCAATCATATGTACCCAAGCTATGGCATTCAGCCTACATTCTTCCTCTCCATAAAGGTGGCAAAAATACTGACATCTCAAACTTCCGGCCCATTGCTCTGCTTTCTCCAATCTCCAAAATCTTAGAAAAATGTATCCACCTTCAACTTATGCCTTTCCTAACCCAAAACCAACTCCTAACATCTACCCAGCATGGCTTCCGCCCAGGCCATAGCACTATAACCACTCTACTCTCCTTCTTAGAAACTGTTAACCAAGCCCAAGATTCAGGACATTTAGTTTCCACTGTTCTTCTCGACCTTTCTAAAGCTTTCAATACTGTTTCCCATAAACACCTTATCTATCATCTCTCAAACCTACATCTCTCACCAAACACTGTATCCTGGTTCTGTAGCTACCTGTCAGATAGATCTCAGACAGTCAAATGGAAGAACGCCACCTCCTCCTTTCTTCCTACCCCAACTGGCATCCCTCAAGGGTCCATCCTCGGACCTATGCTTTTTAATATATTTATCAATAACCTTCACTCTGCTATTCCTGATGCCAAAATTATTCAATATGCAGATGATTCTACTTTAGTCTGCTCTGCCTCAAACCTCCCTGAACTACTGACTAAAACCCAAACTGCGTTTTCTACTACTGAAAACTGGATGCAACAAAACCATCTGTCTCTAAATGCAAATAAATCTAAAATTCTACTATTCTCTCCCTCCAAGACTTACTCTTATGACAAAAATTCATTCAAAGTCCTTAGCCATACCAACTCTCCCATTGAAGTGGTTCCCTTTGCAAAACGTCTTGGCATTACTATTGATGAATACCTCATGTTCGATATCCATATCCAACAAAATATAAAGAAAACCCACCAAAAGCTAGGTATGCTTTATAAGAACAACCTCTTTCTCTCAAACTCTACTAGACTTACTTTAACTACTACTTACCTCCTCCCATCCCTGTTATATGCCGGCCCTCTTCTAAATAACCTAACAGCCACCAACACCTCTAAATTGGAAAACTGCTATAACAAGATATCCACATTTGCCTCCAGATCCAAAAATTCCACCTGTCACTGCCATACTCTTCATTCTCTAAACTGGTTAGAACTCCTTAATTACCTAGACTACCTCCAATGTACCACAGCACACAAACTTGTATTTCATCCAAATAAATGTCCAGCTCTAACAAACCCCCCCCCCCACACCGCCAATAGACCTCTCAGATCTGAACATCAAAACCAAATTACTATCCACAAACCTAAACGACCTGCTGGCCAACTTCTCCTCTCTTTCTCACTAGGCAAGAAATGGAATTCTCTCCCATCCACTCTTATGACAATAACTAACTCAGAAAACTTTAAAACCCAGCTTTTCACTTACTTGTACTCCAAATGGAAATGCACCTGCTTTCACCCTATCTAATTATTTCTAACAAATGCTCTAAGGAGGTCTTGCTCCTAGGTTCCTAATCTCTCTAACACCCTAATAACTATCTCCCTGAGCTGACTCAAGCTCTCTGCAATTGCTTCTCAATACACTATATCTACACTGTAAATATTGTAAATAGCTTCTTATGTGAAATGAATGCATGTAAAGTGTTTCCTTACTTTAATCGATTGTTATGTATAATGTTTCTACATTTCAGTTGCAATGGATACATTTTCAAATGAATCTCTACAGTACAACCATCCAGAAACATCAAAATTATCTTTGTTGATCAAGCCTGATACGGAATGTACATAGTTGCAAACTATACTTTACTCTGTAACTTACTTACTCTTCTAACTTTACTGTTTATGTTATATTGGAGCTTTTCTCCCCGGGCCTCCACTGAAAATGGGCACACTTGGGCCCAGTGGACTTTCCCTGTCACCAAACTGAAATAAATAAATAAATATGTGATGGAGGGGTATCAGGTGATAGGGTGTGCTCCCTGTTTATTCCAGGGTTTAGTACAGAACATATGGAGTGCCTAAATTTATTGGGGTTGATTTTATGCTGGAGCTGAAGCTGAGAATAGTATGGCTTCTTACCTCTGTTGATTAGTTTTGTCACTTTGTTTCTTAGTGTTTTGAAATTGGCATGCTTTTGTTCATTTTTGTTTAGTTTCCAGGTCATCCAGGCTAGGTCCCTTTGCTTCATCAGATGTTTACATTCCTTAGAGCGCCATGGTGCTTCATCAGGTGTTTACATTCCTTACAGCGCCATGGTGCTGAGTTCTTCGATTCTTTTCATACGAATGGGAGCTGGGGTATTAAGTATGTGAAGGAAGATGTTATTAAAGTATAGTACAGCATCATTAAGGGGTAGTTGTTTAAGGGGTGTCCAGTCTATTTCATGTAGGAGATTGCTGAATTTATTCAAAAATTATTTGAGTTCCTAACTGATTTTATAGTGCGTACTCTTAGTTGTTGGGAGTTTGTTCTAAGGGGATAAGCTGACAGATAATCACTCGAGGAGCTGGACAGTGTACTGGAAGAGGGGTAATTGGCAGGGTGGGATACTAGGATCTAGTCTAGGGTGGATTGTCAGGTAAAATCTTTTCTGTATCTTGTTGGAGTACTGATAAGCTAAGAAAAAACATACAGATTTAGACTATTTATGGGAGAGTTGGAAGCTATGTTTGCCAATCTATATTTACATCTCCTAAGATTATTGTTTCCAGGTTTATTGTTTGGGATGTCCAGGATAAAATATTTTCCAACACTGGTGTACTGTAACCTGGTGGGATATATATTACTATTATACAAATCATTTTCTATGTGTTGAGGTTCAAAAAAAAAGAGAGAGATTAGTACATCAACATTAGAAAAAAATGGTATATTATTGGTGTAGGGTGCGATGTTGAAGGTAAAGGGGTATAGAAGGGCTATCCTTCCCCCCTTTTTTTAGATCTATCTCTTCTGGTTATTGCAAACTTTAGAGGTATTATATCAGAGTCTTTTACATTGGGGTGTAGCTGTGTTTCGTAAGGGCTATTATGTCAGTTTTTTTTTATCAATCCAGGCATGCAGTGGGGTTATTTTATTACATATACCTCTAAGGTTCAGTGTAAATATGTTTAAATCTTTGGAGTTACTCTTGTGGTTAGGATTAGTGGGTGGGGCAGGGTTAAGATGCATATCTCCACATTTGAGAAGATAGGTAATGAGGAATGAGTACCATGGGATGTGTGTTTAATAGGTGACGGTGTCAAGTGGGATTTTATAGGAGGTGAGAAGGCCAATCTGTGGCTTGAATAATATGAGAGGGTATAGGGGAAAAGCTGGGAGGAGATATTGGAGAAGCTGAGGTGTTTATTGGGGAGATGGTTGTATGAGGCTGTTGATGTGTATTGGCTTGTGGGGGTATGCAAGGATAGATTTATAGCCAGGTTGAGAATTAAGAGTAAAGAAGTTAGGCAGGTTAGAAGGAGCATGTCAAATGTGATGGTGGGTTTAAAAATAGTAAAAGTGGTATTTATGCATTATAATGTACTATCAGATGTAAATAGAGATGTATACTATCTAGTAATATGTGAACTGCTTAAGGTAATGTTGGAAATGTTTTGACTTCAGGGTAGGCTTCGACAATGTGGCTAGGTGTTTTGCCTTGTGGTTTGTGATAAGGAGGGGTGGGGGAGATGTGATTGGTCAGTAGTAAATTATGGTGCAATGTTAGTTTGATGCGTGTATAGTAGAAGAGAAGGTGGTAAGCCTGGAGTTAATGTTAGATAGTTTGAGGTGGTAATAGTATTGAGATGGTGAAGCAGAGTAAGATGCCAAGAAGTATAGTAGGGGATGATAATTCAAGGTGATGGAGGCATGGGAAAGCAGATACGTTTTGTTAAATGAAAGTAGCTGAGGTGTGAATGAAATGCAGGTGAGGAGAAGGTAGAGTTTTATATAATTGGATAATAGGAATAAGGGGGAGTGGTTTGCTTGGGATATGTGTAGAGGTGCTGGGGGCAGAATAGGGGTGCAGAGTGAATGAAGCAGAGTAAGAAGAAACCCCCAGATGGTTTACCACCTAAAACAATAAGTGAGGTAGAATGTTCACGGATACAAAGACAAGGTCTCTGAACTCTAAATACTTGACTTAAGTCACAGCATTTGATTTTACGTTTAATTAACTTTTTCAAATCTTTGCAGGGATCTATTATACTGCAATGAGTAAAATAAGAGTTAACTTAGCGTCACCTTCAGCAGTAAAAGGCCTGTGAGTGTGGGTGAGTAAATCAGATCATAGAGTTTAGGGGACTGACACTTGTGAGGATTGTGTGGTCTGATGATCTGAGTGATATGCAGAATCCTTTTATAGTGAGAAAATGTGCCCAATCCTGGTAGGTGCACTGGTGCCAGAACTGGAAAAAAAATGACAGAGTAGAATCCTCAGTACACAGAAACATTCATATGTCTTTCCAAGCTTGATAGCTGTTGCTGAAGCACCTACCAAGGGGAGAAAATGCTGAGAGAAGAAAGGAGCCACTTTTGAGATTTTAAGTATTTTCTTCAGATTTATTGTTTGAAAAAATAGCATTGCCGCCTACTTTTCGACATTTTCTGGCTAGCTAAATTTGATATCTTTATTAGAAACAGTATTTAGAACACATCTAGAGCCCGTTTACTGCATTTCCTGTGTTGCACTTAATTTAAAATAGTTTTTTTCTTAAAATTGCATTTTACCTGCCTCTGGTGTAGCACTCAAGTGTGGGGTCATTTATTGCACTGTTCTGAGGAGTTTAATGTTTGTTTATCTCTGCTACCTTTAAAAAAACAACCCCCCCAAAAAAAAATCTTGCTTTTTTCCAACTTTCTGTAATTTAAAAAGTTCAGCTACAGAGTTGCTGTTTTGAACTGTTTGTAGGTTTCTTGGAGGCCAGTGCTTGCTTCGGCTAAAGGGAAGTCTCTGTGTTCATCAGTGGCAGCGGTTAACACTGAGCAGCCTACCTGTCCCTGTAGGAGTGGTTACTGCCTAGAAACTGTAGTTTTATTGACCATTGTGGGTCAAATCCAAACTCCTTGATCTCTCTCTCTTAAAACCCTGCTGCCTCATGGTTTTGGCATCTTTCCAGGCTTGATAGTTGTTGCTGAAGCCCCTACCAAAGGGAAAAAACACTGAGAGAAGAAAGGAGCCACTTTTGACATTTTAAGTATTTTCTTCAGATTTATAGTTTGAAAAAATTACATTACCGCCTACCTTTCAGCATTTTCTGGCTAGCTAAAGTTGATATCTTTATTAGAAACAGTATTTAGAACACATCTAGAGTCTGTTTACTGCATTTCCTGTGTTGCACTTAATTTAAAATATTTTTTTCTTAAAATTGCATTTTACCTGCCTCTGGCCTAGCACTCAAGTGTGGGGTCATTTATTGTACTGTTCTGACTAGTTTACTGTTTGTTTATCTCTGCTACCTTAAACCCCCCCCCAAAAAATGTGCTTTTTTCCAACTTTCTGTAATTTAAAAAGTTCATCTACAGAGTTGCTGTTTTGAACTGTTTGTAAGTTTTTTGGAGGCCAGTGCTTGCTTGGGCTAAAGGGAAGTCTCTGTGTTCATCAGTGGCAGTGGTTAATGCTGAGCAGCCTACCTGTCCCTGAAGGAGTGGTTACTGCCTAGAAACTGTAGTTTTATTGGCCATTTTGGGTCAATTCCAAACCCCTTGATCTCTCACTCTCTTAAAACCCTGCTGCCTCGTGGTTTTGGTGTCTTTCCAGGCTTGATAGTTGTTGCTGAAGCACCTACCAAGGGGAGAAAATGCTGAGAGAAGACAGGAGCTATTTTTGAGATTTTAAGTATTTTCTTCAGATTTATTGTTTGAAAAAATTGCATTGCCGCCTACTTTTCGGCATTTTCTGGCTAGCTAAATTTGATATCTTTATTAGAAACAGTATTTAGAACACATCTAGAGCCTGTTTACTGCATTTCCTGTGTCACACTTAATTTAAAATTGTTTTATTCTTAAAATTGCATTTTACCTGCCTCTGGTGTAGCACTCAAGTGTGGGGTCATTTATTGCACTGTTCTGACTAGTTTACTGTTTGTTTATCTCTGCTACCTTTAAAAAAAAAAAAAAAAAAAAAAAAAAACAAATCTTGCTTTTTTCGAACTTTCTGTAATTTAAAAAGTTCAGTTACAGAGTTGCTGTTTTGAACTGTTTGTAAGTTTCTTGGAGACCAGTGCTTGCTTGGGCTAAAGGGAAGTCTCTGTGTTCATCAGTGGCAGTGGTTAACACTGAGCAGCCTACCTGTCCCTGTAGGAGTGGTTACTGCCTAGAAACTGTAGTTTTATTGGCTATTTTGGGTCAATTCCAAATTCCTCGATCTCTATCTCTTAAAACCCTGCTGCCTCATGGTTTTGGCATCTTTCCAGGCTTGATAGTTGTTGCTGAAGCACCTACCAAAGGGAGAAAATGCTGAGAGAAGAAAGGAGCCACTTGTGAGATTTTAAGTATTTTCTTCAGATTTATAGTTTGAAAAAATTGCATTGCGGCCTACCTTTCGGCATTTTCTGGCTAGCTAAAGTTTATATCTTTATTAGAAACAGTATTTAAAACACATCTAGAGCCTGTTTACTGCATTTTCTGTGTTGCACTTAATTTAAAATTTTTTTTTCTTAAAATTGCATTTTACCTGCCTCTGGCCTAGCACTCAAGTGTGGGGTCATTTATTGCACTGTTCTGACTAGTTCTTTGCTACCTTTAAAAAAAAACAAACCCCTCCCCCCAAAAAATCTTGCTTTTTTCCAACTTTCTGTAATTTAAAAAGTTCAGCTACAGAGTTGATGTTCTGAACTATTTGTAAGTTTCTTGGAGGCCAGTGCTTGCTTGGGCTAAAGGGAAGTCTTTGTGTTCGTCAGTGGCAGTGGTTAAAACTGATCAGCCTACCTGTCCCTGTAGGAGTGGTTACTGCCTAGAAACTGTAGTTTTATTGGCCATTTTGGGTCAGTTCCAAACTCCTCGATCTCTATCTCTTAAAACCCTGCTGCCTCGTGGTTTTGGTGTCTTTCCAGGCTTGATAGTTGTTGCTGAAGCACCTACCAAGGGGAGAAAATGCTGGGAGAATAAAGGAGCCACTTTTAAGATTTTAAGTATTTTCTTCAGATTTATTGTTTGAAAAAATTGCATTGCCGCCTACTTTTCGGTGTTTTCTGGCTAGCTAAATTTGATATCTTTATTAGAAACAGTATTTAGAACACATCTAGAACCTGTTTCTGCATTTCCTGTGTTGCACTTAATTTAAAATCGTTTTTTTCTTAAAATTGCATTTTACCTGCCTCTGGCCTAACACTTAAGTGTGGGGTCATTTATTGTACTGTTCTGACTAGTTTACTGTTTGTTTATCTCTGCTACCTTTAAAAAAAACAACCCCCCCAAAATCTTGCTTTTTTCCAACTTTCTGTAATTTAAAAAGTTCAGCTACAGAGTTGCTGTTCTGAACTGTTTGTAAGTTTCTTGGAGGCCAGTGCTTGCTTGGGCTGAAGGGAAGTCTCTGTGTTCATCAATGGCGATGGTTAACACTGAGCAGCCTACCTGTCCCTGAAGGAGTGGTTACTGCCTAGAAACTGTAGTTTTATTGGCCATTTTGGGTCAATTCCAAATTCCTTGATCTCTCTCTCTTAAAACCCTGCTGCCTTGTGGTTTTGGCATCTTTCCAGGCTTCATAGTTGTTGCTGAAGCACCTACCAAGGGGAGAAAATGCTGAGAATAGAAAGGAGCCACTTGTGAGATTTTAAGTATTTTCTTCAGATTTATAGTTTGAAAAAATTGCATTGCGGCCTACCTTTCGGCATTTTCTGGCTAGCTAAAGTTTATATCTTTATTAGAAACAGTATTTAAAACACATCTAGAGCCTGTTTACTGCATTTTCTGTGTTGCACTTAATTTAAAATTTTTTTTTCTTAAAATTGCATTTTACCTGCCTCTGGCCTAGCACTCAAGTGTGGGGTCATTTATTGCACTGTTCTGACTAGTTTACTGTTTGTTATCTTTGCTACCTTTAAAAAAAAACAAACCCCTCCCCCCAAAAAATCTTGCTTTTTTCCAACTTTCTGTAATTTAAAAAGTTCAGCTACAGAGTTGATGTTCTGAACTATTTGTAAGTTTCTTGGAGGCCAGTGCTTGCTTGGGCTAAAGGGAAGTCTTTGTGTTCGTCAGTGGCAGTGGTTAAAACTGATCAGCCTACCTGTCCCTGTAGGAGTGGTTACTGCCTAGAAACTGTAGTTTTATTGGCCATTTTGGGTCAGTTCCAAACTCCTCGATCTCTATCTCTTAAAACCCTGCTGCCTCGTGGTTTTGGTGTCTTTCCAGGCTTGATAGTTGTTGCTGAAGCACCTACCAAGGGGAGAAAATGCTGGGAGAATAAAGGAGCCACTTTTAAGATTTTAAGTATTTTCTTCAGATTTATTGTTTGAAAAAATTGCATTGCCGCCTACTTTTCGGTGTTTTCTGGCTAGCTAAATTTGATATCTTTATTAGAAACAGTATTTAGAACACATCTAGAACCTGTTTCTGCATTTCCTGTGTTGCACTTAATTTAAAATCGTTTTTTTCTTAAAATTGCATTTTACCTGCCTCTGGCCTAACACTTAAGTGTGGGGTCATTTATTGTACTGTTCTGACTAGTTTACTGTTTGTTTATCTCTGCTACCTTTAAAAAAAACAACCCCCCCAAAATCTTGCTTTTTTCCAACTTTCTGTAATTTAAAAAGTTCAGCTACAGAGTTGCTGTTCTGAACTGTTTGTAAGTTTCTTGGAGGCCAGTGCTTGCTTGGGCTGAAGGGAAGTCTCTGTGTTCATCAATGGCGGTGGTTAACACTGAGCAGCCTACCTGTCCCTGAAGGAGTGGTTACTGCCTAGAAACTGTAGTTTTATTGGCCATTTTGGGTCAATTCCAACCCCCTTGATCTCTCACTCTCTTAAAACCCTGCTGCCTTGTGGTTTTGGTGTCTTTCCAGGCTTGATAGTTGTTGCTGAAGCACCTACCAAGGGGAGAAAATGCTGAGAGAAGAAAGGAGCTACTTTTGAGATTTTAAGTATTTTCTTCAGATTTATTGTTTGAAAAAATAGCATTGCCGCCTACTTTTCGGCTTTTTCTGGCTAGCTAAATTTGATATCTTTATTAGAAACAGTATTTAGAACACATCTAGAGCCTGTTTACTGCATTTCCTGTGTCGCACTTAATTTAAAATCGTTTTTTTCTTAAAATTGCATTTTACCTGCCTCTGGTGTAGCACTCAAGTGTGGGGTCATTTATTGCACTGTTCTGACTAGTTTACTGTTTGTTTATCTCTGCTACCTTTAAAAAAAACAAAACAAAAAAAAAAATCTTGCTTTTTTCCAACTTTCTGTAATTTAAAAAGTTCAGCTACAGAGTTGCTGTTCTGAACTGTTTGTAAGTTTCTTTGAGGCCAGTGCTTGTTTGGGCTAAAGGGAAGTCTCTGTGTTCATCAGTGGCAGTGGTTAAAACTGAGCAGCCTACCTGTCCCTGTAGGAGTGGTTACTGCCTAGAAACTGAAGTTTTATTGGCCATTTTGGGTCAGTTCCAAACTCCTTGATCTCTCTCTCTTAAAACCCTGCTGCCTCATTGTTTTGGTGTCTTTCCAGGCTTGATAGTTGTTGCTGAAGCACCTACCAAGGGGAGAAAAATGCTGAGAGAAGAAAGGAGCCATTTTTGAGATTTTAAGTATTTTCTTCAGATTTATTGTTTGAAAAAATTGCATTGCCGTCTACTTTTCGGTGTTTTCTGGCTAGCTAAATTTGATATCTTTATTAGAAACAGTAGTTAGAACACATCTAGAGCCTGTTTACTGCATTTCCTGTGTTGCACTTAATTTAAAATCGTTTTTTTTCTTAAAATTGCATTTTACCTGCCTCTGGTGTAGCACTCAAGTGTGGGGTCATTTATTGTACTGTTCTGACTAGTTTACTGTTTGTTTATCTCTGCTACCTTTAAATAAAAAAAAAAAATCTTGCTTTTTTCCAACTTTCTGTAATTTAAAAAGTTCAGTTACAGAGTTGCTGTTCTGAACTGTTTGTAAGTTTCTTGGAGGCCAGTGCTTGATTGGGCTAAAGGGAAGTATCTGTGTTCATCAGTGGCAGCGGTTAACACTGAGCAGCCAACCTGTCCCTGTAGGAGTGGTTACTGCCTAGAAACAGTTGTTTTATTCGCCATTTTGGGTCAATTCCAAACTCCTTGATCTCTATCTCTTAAAACCCTGCTGCCTCATGGTTTTAGCCTCTTTCCAGGCTTGATAGTTGTTGCTGAAGCACCTACCAAAGGGAGAAAACACTGAGTGAAGAAAGGAGCCACTTTTGAGATTTTAAGTATTTTCTTCAGATTTATTGTTTGAAAAATTGCATTGACGCCTACTATTCGGCATTTTCTGGCTAGCTAACACTGTTTGTTTATCTCTGCTACCATTAAATAAAATAACCCCCCCCCAAAAAAAAATCTTTCTTTTTTCCAACTTTCTGTAATTTAAAAAGTTCAGTTACAGAGTTGCTCTTCTGAACTGTTTGTAAGTTTCTTGGAGGCCAGTGCTTGCTTGGACTAAAGGGAAGTCTCTGTGTTCATCAGTGGCAGTGGTTAACACTGAGCAGCCTACCTGTCCCTGTAGGAGTGGTTACTGCCTAGAAAGTGTAGTTTTATTGGCCATTTTGGGTCAATTCCAAACTCCTTGATCTCTCTCTCTTAAAACCCTTCAACTCTCTTTTTTGCGCAGTCTTGCACACTGAGCAGTGTCGGGCAGCGCAGCCTAAACAGGTTTAAACTATTCCCGCACCACAAAGTCTTCTCTTTATTTTTTCCCTTAGAACTGTTCAAACTCTCAAAGTAAGCACTCTGTTTTCTTTCTAAAGCCCTGCACTTGCTCAAATCTTATAAGGAACACTAACTAACTAAAGCACTACACCCTCCTAGACTTCTCATAAGTACTAGGCTCCCGATTAATTATTTCGGATCAGTGAAAAATCAGTTCCTTTTACTAATCTGATCAGTGAAAAATCAGTTCCCTATACTAATCTGGTATGTCCAAGGGTCAGTTTCAGGGTTACTCTCCAGTCCAGCTGGTGAATCTGGGAATCTTGAGGCAATGTTACAATTGCCTTATGTACACAGACAACCCTCTCCTCCTTCCAACAAACTCTAATACATGTGAGAGATGCAGTTACACATCCAAACTGGAGGCAGAGCTCTCTCAACCCAAGACTGGCACAGTCAGTCAGGAGGAAAAGGTAACCACCCGCACCACATATCCAGTCCCACATAGCCCTATTGCATCTGCAAACCTAACACATAAACACACAAAAACATACTCGGAGGCTCTAATTAAAAATCTGCCTAAGCAGCAAAGACCTCCAAAGCAGACAGCCAAGCAACAGCCACCCCTCAAAAATACCCATGAATCACATATTTCACAAAGTCAGTGTGCCTCACAGTCACAGCCCTTAAGGCTAAACAACACCCCAAATACACTTGTTATAGGGGACTCTATTGTCCGGCACACTGACGTCCTGCTCACCAGACTGAACAAAGAGAAGGTCACTGTAAGCTGCCTGTCAGGTGCCAGGATCCGCCACATAATGCAAGCACTCAGGTCACTCCAAAGCAAGTACAAATATGACTCTGTCATTGTCCATGCAGGTGTGAATGACCTGAGACGTACCTCCCTGGACTACATGAAAAGAGACATATAGGAGCTCTCTGATCATGTAGCCCAGGCTGGTATAACCCTGACCTTGAGTAGCATCTTGCCCTCACCAAGAATGATGCCACAGCATAAAGGCAAAATGATCAGTTTTAACAATTGGCTAAAGTATTGGTGTCATTCAAAGGGGATCCAGTGTCTGTCAGCCTGGGATGACATGCTCGACAAGCCACGTTGCTTTGCTAGGGACGGCTTGCACCTGTCACCCTTAGGCTTTCTTATACTGGCCCAGGCTCTTGCCACCCCCATAGTGCCTTTTTTAGTCAAGGCTCAAAAGACAAACCCATCTCCATAGACAACCCAAGGATAAAAAAACTAAAGGTAATGCTACTCAATGCCAGAAGTCTAAACCTTATGATGCACGCACTCGAGATTCTCCTCAGTATGGAGAAAATCGATGTCTGTGCAGTAACAGAAACCTGGTTAAAGGCTCCTGAGAGCACCCCAGTACTACCAGGTTATAACTCATGCCATGCATTTTGGCCCCAAAACTCGGAATGAAGCACAAAACGAGGGGGAGTATCTATATTCATCAAAGATACCTACACCTCCAATTTAGTGGCACTGCACGAAGCATCGGAGACAATCCAAATGCAACTAACAGAGGGAAAAACTGCCTTTCAGTTTGTAGTCTGCTGCAGATCATCCTCCCTTTTACAGGAACCCCACTTGGCATTCCTGAGAACACTGGAGAATATGAAGGTCTCTCCAAACACCTTGATATTGGGTGACTTCAACTACCCAAACATTGACTGGGAAAACTACTCAAGCCCAAACACCCTCACCCTATGGATCCTTGAATTTGTAAACTCTAACGCTATGGAACAACTGGTCACCACTCCCACAAGAGGGGATAACATATTGGACCTGGTCATCACCAACATGGGGACTCTATGTTCCACACCAGAGATAAGCCCCTCACTGCTCAGATCAGACCATAAACTAATTTCCCTGGATATCCATATTCAGTCCCCACCCCCAGCCAAGGAAACCACTGTAAAAAAATTCCCAAAAGCTAACTTCACATTTCTCAAGACTGAGGTGGAATCCTTCAAAGCTCCCCTGGCCAGAGGATAATACTGCCCAATCTGCAGAATCCTTTACAATTGCATTCTATGAGCACCTGCAGGAATGCATGGATTGTGCTATCCCAAATAAAACTAAGACTCACTCCTCCAAAAACAGGAGACCTGTCTGGTGGACCCTGGCCATAAATAAGCTATACAACAGAAAGAAGAAGCTACTACATGATAGAGCAAAATCCCAAAAAGGAAAGGCATCTCTGATCAGTATTAGCAAGAAACTACGATCCCTCATAAAATCATCAAAGGCCAGTTTCGAAAGAAAAATTGCCCTAGACACTAAAGATAATCACAAGGCCTTCTTTATTTATGTCAGGAATATGGGTGGAAATTCCCAGATATGCTCTGAATTGATGCATAATGGTACAAAATATACTGAACCTATAGACATAGCCAACATTCTGGCAGACAGGTTCAGTGCTAACTTCTCCCCCCCTTCCCCCCCAAAGGAGCAAATGCCTATCCCAACTGAATGTAACCTCCCTGACATCACAGATGCACAGGTGAAATCTGCCCACACCAAAGCAAAAAACACAGCATCTATGGGACCGAATGCTGTCCCAGGCTGCGTCTTACATGAGCTCCAAGAAGAACTGAACCCTCACACTAAGTCACTGTTCAAACTTAGCCTTACTACAGGATATGTACCCAAAGAATGGCATACAGCTACAGTGATCCCACTCCACAATGGTGGCGACACAACGGAACCCGGGAACTATCGCCCCATAAGCCTGACTAGTCTGATCTGTAAAGCTATGGAGCGTATTCTCATGGAACTCATAAACAAAGACATTGGGAACCTCCAGACACTGGACACTACCAAATTCGGCTTTGTTAAGGGCCGATCTTGCCGCTTAAACCTAGTTGATTTCTTTGAAGCAGTTACCAAAGCCATAGAGGAGGGCAAGGTAGTCCACACAGCCTACCTGGACTTTGCAAAAGCCTTCAACACAATACCCTACTCAGGCATCATAAATAAGCTTACCAGCTTAAATATCAACCCCTATGTCACAAGATGGGTTGCAAACTGGCTCAAGGATAGAACCCACATGGTCAGAATTGCAGGTGCCACGTCTGAATCCAAACCAGTTACAAATGGCATCCCACAAGGCTCAGTTCTGGGACCTCTCTTATTCGGTATATACTTCTCTGAGGTACAGGCTAACACGGGGGGACTATGGCTGACAAAGTTTGCAAATGACTGCAAACTGTGAGCCATAATCAACTCTCCAGCTGTCTCAAGCATCCTCCAAAAGGGTCTCACGGAGATGGATGCTTGGTGCCAGAGCCACGGCCTCAAGCTAAATGCTAAAAAGTGCATAGTCATCCCCTTTGGGAAAAAAAAGTGCCCACAAATTACCACATAGGTGGTAATCCATCAAGTACGGAAGAAGTAATTAGGGATTTGGGGACCCACGTAGATAGTAATCTCTCCTTTGATAATCATATTGCCAAAGTGGTTAGAAAGACCTTTTATATAGCCCACCTTATCACAAAATGGTTTTCATCTAGATCAAGAGAGGTCATTGTGCCCCTCTACTCATCACTCATCAGGCCCATAATTGAATACAGTGCCTCTTTTGGGATGTACCTTACCCGACACCTGCAGCAACTGGAGAGACCCAAAAAGTACCTCACCAAGAGGATCATGGGCCACAAACAGATGTCCTATGTAGCTCGACTAAAGAAACTCCAGCTCTACTCAGTTGCTTACCACCTACTCAGAGGCAATCTATGCCTGATGTACAAAGCCATGTCTAACTCAGAACTAATGGACATGCTCCACCTCAAAAAATCCAAATCCCTTAGATCCACACACTCCAGGGACTTAAACCTCAGCACAAAAATAAATAGGACATGCTGGAGGGACAGATTCATTTCCCAGAGGCTCCCCTCACTCTGGAATAGAATCTCAATTCATGTTAGATATAGCCCCTCGCTGACCCTCTTCAAGCGAAATCTGGACACATGGATGGGAAATCGCAAATTCACCCCTGGGATCTCTTCTGTGTCCCTGCTTGACAGAGGCATAGCAAACTAATCTTAAAGGTAGCCCTTTAAGATTAGTTTACTGTGCCTCTGTCCCTGCTTGACAGAGGCATAGTAAACTAATCTTAAAGGGCTACCTTCTGTGACCTACTATACAGAGGCACAGTAGGCTAATTTAATAGGGAGGCGAAAGCCAAATACACTCTGGCTAGGCTTATAAATGCCCTAGGGCAGATAGACTAGTATCTAACTATGAACCTATGAACCTATGATGGGGCTAGGCCATGCCCAAGGGGAGGATGGAGCCTCTGTTGTTGAAAGAAGCAGCAGTCCACAGATAACACACAAACTGTTAGGCTAAAAAAGAGCCATAAAGATGATAGAATAAACTATTGAGAATAAGAAAGAAATTATGTATTCTTACTTTTATGCAAAAATCAAAGAATTTCCAGGCAGAAGATATTTATTTATTATTTATTTATTTGCAGTTTGTTGCCAGGATGGTCCATTGGGCCACTAGGAGCCCGTTTTCAATGGGGTCCTGGGGAGAAAAGCTCCAGTACATGAATCAAAAACAATTAGAAGTTAATTACAAAGCAATTATAATAGATAATGTGGTAATACACAAAAATGGGACAAATACAAAAAACATGCACACATGAAGAAGAAAATACTGTGATTAAACAATTTCATTTAGGTACAAAGTCTGTTGGTTGCAATAGGTGCTTATTACAGTGTTGTGCAATTATATTTATATGCAAGTGTATGGATATAGTAGATGCTTATTGGAGCAAAGCAATAACAGTAGGATGTTTGGATGCTTATTTCAGTGTTATACAATTTTGTATATACACAGGTGTATGAGATATACAAAAAGATTGAGAGAAATTAGAGGAAATAAAAATTCTTCCACAAGAAAAACTGTCAGAAGCTTCAAATAAAAATTTGTGTTCATTTATGCAACAGATTAATGAAAAACATTATAGAGACCAAGATGCCTTTGTCTGTTTGGAAAAAGAAGCAACTGAGGAAGTGCATAAATATAAGGATCAAAATCTAGAGACCTTTGAAAGGTATAAAAAAGAAATGTGGACATCAGAAAGAAAAAGAGATCTGATATGGTACAATATTTATGCAAAGAAGAAAGCTAAATTAATCATCACAAAAAAGATAGTCCAAAAGATATTCGAAGAAAAATACAGGCAAGGACATCCAGATATTGAAAATTTCAAAATAAAAAAATAAGATCACAAAGAGGGAATGTAGAACAGAAGATTAATAAAGTAGAAGGTAAAAAAGTAGATGATGAAGTTATGAAATACTTGCGAAGTGAAAGATTTAGTGTAGAAAGTCTAACACAGGTTACATCTCAGCATGATAGAACAATGCATCCCTAAAGTAAGGAGAAACAGGAGGATCAGGAGACATCTGAAGAAGAAATACATGAAAAAGAAAAATATTTAATATGGTGCAATATTTACGCAAAGGAGAAAGCAAAACTAATCAATACAATACAAAAAGAGCAGCACCAAAGATATTTGAAGAGAAATATAGGTAAATGCATCCAGACATGGAAAATTTTACAATATAAAAAAATAAGAAAACAAAGAGGACAAGTAAAAAAGATAATTAGTAATGGAGAAGTTAAAGAACTAGAAGCTGAGGTTATGGATTACTTGTGAAGTGATGGTTTTAGTGTAGAAAATCTAACTCAGAAAATAACACGGCATGATAGAGCACTGGGTCCCCAAATTAAGGCAAAAACAGTGGAATGGGAAACATCTGATCAGTTGCCAAATGAAGATACTTTGTGGCTTTTCATAGGAAACCAATACAAACTTTCAGTTGGAGTTGTACAGCAAGTAGAGGAACAGGAAACTGTGGCAATTCTGATGGAGCCAATGTTGTGGGGTGACAGGCCGGTGATTTCCCATATGAAAGAGCTATGGATGACACAGGATGAAACTGAAGATAATGTGGTACAGGAAGATGTTGTAGAACTATTTATAGAATGCCCTCAGGAAATGGAGAACAAAGAATGTGCTCTCAGTTTAGAAGAAAATGATCTAAGAGAAGAGTTACTTGATTTAATACAGATGGACAGACATATTAAGATCAATGAAAGAAATAGAATACAGAAAGTCAATAAAACCCAAAAAGTTAGAAGTTTGATAAAACAAATGAACACAGTAGTTAGGACTGTCCTTAGTGATTTATGAGATATAACAGAAGTAAATAGGATATATTACTGTGCAGCTAAATTAATAGCAAAGTCTTACCACAGAAACACATGGTAGTAAGGTAAGGGAAAGGAAGGGGAGAAATTGAATGCCATCATGGAAGTATCAAATAGAGAAAATTATAAAACAGTTAAGACAAGAAGTGTCACTGTTAGAAGTGTATAGAAGACAGCAAGAAAAATACTCAGAAAGATAGACCTGATAAACCCAATGTACAGCATCAGGAAAGATCAGGAGTTATTGTGCATTGTCACAAATAATAAACTAAAAATATCAGCACAGGCAGAAAAAACTTAGAGGATACACAGATATATATAAAGGAAAAGTACAAAACAAGCAATTTATTGAGGACCCACAAAGTTTTATAGAGAATTGAGAAACAAGGCAAAAGGAATTGAAACACCACTGAAAAAAAGAAGAAATGGATACATTCTGGAGAAATATCTATGAAGCCCTGTGGAACATAACAAGGATGTTAAATAGTTAGAAGAAGTAAAAGAAAGAATAAGAAGTTTAAATATACAGGATATGTAATGGGATGAAGCAACAGCCAGAGTGATTGAAACAAAATTAAGAAAAACTCCTAACTGGAAAGCCCAGGCCCAGATGCAGTACCTAACTTCTGGTTAAAAGTATTAACATTTTTACATGAAGATTTAGCTATGAGTAGGAACTATGTATATGTACACACTGAACAGATAACAGCCTGGCTAACAACAGGAAAAACAATACTCCCACTTAAAAGCAAACCTGAAAGCCATCCTAAAAACTATAGCCCAGTAGCTTACCTTCTGATGCCATATAAACTATGCACTGGAATTGCTACCGACAGACCCAGGATTCAGTCTGTGTAAGCTTCGTGTAGAGTCTACATGGGATATATCCATGTACACAGCCACGGTTGACCCTTGGCAGCATATTAATTATGGTGCATGCCTAAGGGAGGTCACAGCAATACAGATATTGAATCTGTGTAATACTGATGAGGCAGCCACATACCTTTCGGCCCATAAACCTTGACCAAAAGGTGTACAGGACATTTCATTTCATTAAATTGCATTTGTATTTATTTTTTTTACATTTATATGCTTGATTGCACACTGCAGTGCGTTGCTTAGCTATGCTTAACTTTGTGCAGATATACATCAGACATCCACTAGAAATCTAAAAATAGAAACTGTATGCATTCAATGTTAATATTTTTTCTTTTTTTTCATATGCTTGTTTGCACAATGCAGCACATTTCTTTGCTAGGCATAGCACAGTGTACTTAATCATTAGATATCCGCTAGACAGCTAAAATAAAAAAAAGATGTATTCAATTGTATGTCTGCAGTGCTTAGAAATGAATAAACCTGCACAGTGAAGTTGTGCTATGCTCACAGGCACCTTAGCAGTACATCTGAAGATATATGTGTCCCTTTCACCATCTTAGTGGCTAGATAGGTTGAGTCATGATCTACAGTGTAGTAGGTCCCGGGTTCGAGTCTTAGGCAGTTATACTTTTTACATATAGAGCTGTGAAACTGTGTCAGATGATTTAAACATCAACTGACTTTAAATTAAATAATTGTTACATTTAGAAAAGCTGTGCAGTGCTAAGCAGCACTTAAACATAGTCAATGGTCTTTTCCAGTTTGTGCATTGCTAAGCTTCACTTAAATATGGTTTGTACAAGTTTCCACAATGCTAAACTATGCAGAGCATTTTTTGAAAGTTACAGTATGACATGCAAGGGCAAGAATGCAGCCTATTTAAAGGGCAATAAGTGGGAATTTGACATAACTCCTTGGAGCCTGACCTTGACTGTGAGCATGGCTGCTGGTGTTGGTGAGGGAGTGAACTATAGGGCACAAAAGTGGGGTGTCCAGGAGTCCAGGGTTTTCATTGAACTACTGGTACGACGCCACAAACCCTGGCTGTTGCAGGGTAACTACCAGGGCTCAGAATGTAAGTCTGAGGCCTGGGATAGTTTGTCCAGGCACTTAACCAGTGCATGTGGTATCCCCACACTGGTGAGCAGTATCATCACCATTATGATGACCTGTATCACAAGAAGAGGATAACCTTGAACACCAGAATCCAAGAAGCTAGGGTTGGGCACACCCCACATACATGTAAGTATATTTTCCAGTAATTTATAAATATACAAGCTGAATCTGTGCAAAACTGGTATGCATAATGGTTTCCTTCTCTTACCACAGCCGCAGAAGAGAGGGCTTGCTGTGTACAGTGCCATGCAAGTCATTTGGCCAGGATGAGGCAGGCTCTTGGTTCATAAGTTCATAGGTTTGCTCGTGGTATGTAAGAAAATCAATAAAGTAATAACTTAATGCATAACTTAATAATTGTGACATCATACATTTGTATTAATGTGTCAGTGCATATGGAAAATGCTAAAGCAAGTAAAAGCAAGTAAGCATAAACTACTGTGTAGCTTCCAACAATCAGTAAGTTAATTTTGTTGTCTACCCAGATTAACAGTTACTGTTCTGGTCTGCTCATTGTCTGAAATATACTGTAGATTGCACTCAATAAATTAATAGAGCAAATGGGTAAGTTAACAGAAGTCCTAGACAGCTATCCAGTGTAAAAGCTAGATCTGAAGTAACATTAATCAATGAAGTTTAAAAGGAGATGGCGCTTTAATAATTTTTTTTTTTCAAATAAAATGTTTAGTATGCCTGTAGTCACTGCTTCTGGCTTCTAATCCGACACCAGCCAACTGGTAAATGCAAAGTAGTCAATAATGTTTCAGCATATGTTATAAATAAATTTTGTGCAATACTCAGATTGAGTCAAGGTTGTGTTCTGCTCATTTTGTCTGATATACAGTATGCTGTAGGTTGCAGTCAATAAATGAATAGGGTAAATGTGCAAAGTAATGGAACTCCTACACAGATATGCATATGTGTAAATGCACAATTTGACACAGCGTGACTCAATAAAACTTTTAAAGGAGGTGGTAATCTGATAATTTTGTTTTTTTAAAATAAAACATTCAGTATTCCTGTAGTCACTGCTTGTGGGTTCTAGTCCCACATTAGCCAATTGAGAAATGTCCAGCTGCCTAGTGTACATGAACATACCTCTCAACTGTCACGATTTTTGCAGAATGTAATGAAAATTGCTCATATGTCTAGTCCTTTGATTTGAAAATATATGATATTACTTGAAATGCAATTTAATGGCAAATCTGTTATCAGAACACCTTGCTACTACTGTATGAGCACACTATGCAAAAATGTTCCTTGTCATTGTGCCTTGTTACCACCATTTTGTATGGCTTGGCCCATAATGTCCCATGCTAACAAGTTGAGAGCTATGTATGTCCAGCATCATATATACAGTATAAGCAGTCAGTGTTCTCACAAGTGAAATCTAACATATCTGGAAGTATGTAGTTATAGTCTGTATAGTTATATTATCTGTGAAATTACTAATGTTCGTCTTTTTTCTCTCACTCCACCACTTCTCTTCTTTTATTTATTAATTATATTTATTATTATCATTTGATATTGTCATATTATTTGTAATTACCTGTTATGTTGGCCTTATGTACAATTAATATTGCTTTGCTGTTAAAAGTCTTTCGTTTACATTATTTATTGTTGTATTCCTCATTATATTATTTCAGTTTGTTTCCATTCCTCATTATTCTTTTCTCTTATGGTATTAATTACATTTGTTTTAGTTATGTTTATTTTTCCTTATGTTTATATTTAATTTACTATAGCATGACAACATAGACCTGTTCCCACTGATCCACCTACCTATGGTCCCCAGCCAAGGCATCGGAACTCAGCATGTCTGGGCAGCAGCCTGATGGCACCCCCTCTGCTGCCCCTGCACTGCCTGCTCCATTGGGTAGTTCTGCCCTACAGGCTGGGGGTGATCCCTTCTAGGAGTGGAGGTGGACGGGTGCTTTTGTCAGGCATGGTGCATAGGCTTCTGTGCCAAACTGTTGGTGCCCACCTACACTGAATGGAGATCATGCTGTCCATCCTGGAGGGGCAGTCTCACCCCAGGTGCCAGCATTGACCAATGCCTCCACAAAAGCAGTGAAGATGCAGTGCTGACAGTCCCATGGGTAAGGACTTGAGTCACACTGCTACTGTGTCTGACGTCCATGGGACTGGGATTCCACAACACCCTCACCAATTAGGGTGTTCATCCCTTTCTTGTGTTATACACTGACCCTGTCTGCTGTCTTGTCTGTTTTTTCTGTCTGCAAAAGCTTCCTCACCTTTCCAACTTACCTTCCCTCACATATCTATGTCCCTTCCCCAACATTCCACTATCTCCTTTAAAAAAAAAAAAAAAATGGACAGCTATCCGAAAAAAAATATCATCCCATACATAGCTTGCCATTTCACACGTGTCCACTGGACACACTTAATTTGGTCTAACTGGCTTGACAATTCACTTATGTTGTCATTACCTCGCTCACTGGGTTTGACTGTCCAAAGTCAACTAAAAACCTGTTAAACTGCATAGTTGTTGCCAGCAAAGAAATGGATAGCAATGGTTCTTTCCTACACCCTTCATGCACATGCCTACCTGCCACTCACTATGTCTTTCCCCCTGCTTGCAACCCATTTCACCACTGTCCTATCTTCCCACGTAGCACAGCATCTCTAAGCTATGCTAACTGATGTTATATTAATATGTGTATTTGAAAATAATCATGTTCAAAAACTACACCAGCGCTGTATTTCCAACCCAGTACCATTGCACCTGAAGAGCAGTGCATCAACCCACCAAGCCACACAGCCAGTTAATTAATACAGATGTTTTAAGCAAAACATAGTAATTGGCATTTTTTTTGTCATTAAGCATGTTTAAGCAATGCTGAGCATTGTGCCACATCTCGCAAAACGTTTATTGGAAAAAACAGGAGTGTAGCTGGGACTCTTGTAAAGAAATGCATCACTATAATGCCAGACACATAAAAATAGATGTTAGTGAGGTATGTAACAGTAGGTAACTGTACAAATATATGTCACCTGCTTTATGATTAATGGAAAAACAAGAGTGTAAATGGGTCTCTGGTAGAGTACTATATCACTATAAAGCCAAACACATAATAATAGATGTAAGTGAGGTATGTAACAGCAGGTAAGTGTGCAATTATATCTACAACATGTAAAAATACACCTGCTGTAACACTGACTCAGTAGCTCGATCTGATAAATGCTTTGAAAACATTAATTTTGCTCCACATGGTCCTGGGTTCAAATACAGTTGTGTCTAGCATTTAAAATACATGTATGTGTACATCACCAGTATAAATTATGATATGTATGACTGTCTGATAACTTATTTATCTACCCAAAGCAGTACAGTTTGAATGCCTGCTTCTAAATAATGGCAGTCAAGGACCTACAGATATGACCACATTTAAGATATTCCTTCCAACACTAGGAAATGGATTGAATATCAGGTCATGCAGCAGTATAAATTGCCAGAGGATTTTGAAGTATGTAATGCAAATGAGTCCCAGTCATATCAGACTGCAGCCCAAAATGATTTGCTAGTGATAGTACAGGCAATCACAGTCTGTGGCCACTGTGGAACAGCGGTTAGTGTTATTGTCTCACAACAAGAGGTTCTCTGGTTTGATTCTCAACTGGGGTGCCATCTATGCAGAGTCTGCATGTCCTTTCTGCAACTGTTTGGGCTTCCTCTGAGTGCTCTGGTTTCCTCACACATTCCAAAGACATCCAGTAGGTGGACTGGACACTCTAAATTGGCCGTAGGTATGAGTGAATGGTACGGATGAATTACTGCAGCAGGGCTAGCCACCTGGTGGTGTAAACCTTGGCTTGAGATGATTGTCACTGTTGAAGTGACACCCTGACCCCATGTGGAAAATAGGAAAAAAGGGGATGAGGATGGATGGAGTACAGACAACCACAGCTGCACAAGTAACATACATATATGGAGGTTGTGCTTGAAGCAAGAGTTCAAGCACACACATTCCAGATGACTACCATGACATAACACATGACTTAGCAGTTATCTGACTGGTTGACATAATGGTTAATATACCCTCTACCTTGTTCTAGGACACACCTACCATTCTGTCTTTCACTCTGTTAATGATACCATTGGCTGTCATACTTATCTTAAACACATACCTTCATTTCCAGTGGATGGTTTCCCTCAGTCAGGCACTGGCTGTACACCAAGACTGCCACGGGTCCCACTGTTACTCTTAAGAGTTGTTGTCCTGCATATTCTGCAGCCTGTCTGACTATGCCTAGTGTGTGCAGCAGCAGCAGCTTCAACCTGTAGCACACACATCTACCTGTAAAAAGTAGCTGCTACAAACATTCTCTGCATGCTGTTAAATGCAGTTAAACAGGTGCTTGTATGACCCATTGGTGCAGACCTGGTCATAGTTGCCAGTAACATCTGGAGGGGGTGCAGTACAGCTATCTATACCATACTTTATGAGATAATTATGTGATCTGGAGAAGTTTTTTAATTTATTTGATAGATGGGGGGGGCATGTGATACTCAGTTCACAGGTGACTGAGTTGTGGTCACATGTCACTAGGGAAGACCTCATAGTGGGGGTGCTAGAGTATTACCCCATGTAAGTAAGCATCAGATCCAGGATGTTGGCTCCCCTTGTGGGGGTGTCAACCATCAGGTCCAGTGCATTGAAATGAATGAAGTCGAGGAATTTTTGGGCAAGTGAGTTACAGCACGAGTAATTTACCTAGTCAATGGATGAGTATTTAAAGTCGCCCAAAGCCAGAGTGTTTGGATGTATGTTGTTAGACTCAAGTAGATCCAAATAGGCAGAGTGGTTGTCCTGATCTACAGAGGGGATCATGTACCTAGCAATGACTTGAATAGATGTCCTACCACAGTTAATTGCACCTAAAGTATCCCCAGGGAATCCTACTGTGTAACCAATTTGGATGTGTATTCATCTGTAATGATTATGGAAACACTGCCTCCTTAAATTTTCATGACTTCAATTTGCGGTCTGAACATGTGAAGGAGGTGTAGGCCGATATGGTTGGGGTGCTCCTCACAACCGTAACCAGGTCACTGTGACTGCACAAATGTGTAAGTCTTCCAAGGTGAGGACTGCTTCCAGTGAGTACAGGTTCATGTTAAGACACCAAGCATTTAGCAGCATAAGCCTGAGGTTGTTGTAATATGGAGTTTTCACATCTGAGATTTTGTCTGTGAGACACTGCTTAAAAATGTCACAATGGGGGTGGCATGAGCCTTGGCCAGTAGCAGAAATCCCAGAGGTGACAGATAAAGACCATGTTTGGCAAAGCATCAGGTCTGCTGATCATGCTATCCCAGGCTGACAGCTACTGTATCACCTTACAATGACACAAGAAACTGAGGTAATTGTTGAGGTCGATCATTTTCCATTTGTATTGAGGCATCATCCTAGGTGAAGGTAAAATGCAGCTGAAGGCTAGGGGTATACCTGTCTGAGATACACAGTTCAGTCATGTCTCTCTATTATAGTCCAGAGAGGTACATCTCAAGTCATTCACACCAACATGGACTATGACAGAGTCACAACGGTACCTGTTTTGGGATACGTGAGTGTATGTGTGATATGGCGTATCATGTCACCTGACAGACAGCTGACTGTGACCTCCTCCTTATCCAGCCTGGGTGAGAGTGACGTGTGTGTCTCACAATGGAATCTCATATGACTAATATGTTTGTTTTACTGTTTTTCCTGAAGAGCTTGATAGGTGAGAGACTAGAGTGAGAACTATCATGTGTGTTGAGTTCTGCAGTGGATGTATTATGCATAGCATGCTTATGTTTGTGTTTGTGATGTCTCTTGTGTTTATGTATGTTTCTGGTGAGGATCTCCTCATATGTAGATATGTGTGATGTGGGTTTGGGTGGAGTGGGAGGTGACGTATGCATGATGACAACTTCCTCATTGTCATATGTACTTACTGGTATGTGAGAGAGCATGTATTCTAAGCTGTTAATATAGTTTTTCTCTGACATGTTGAGTTTGTGTTATTTGTGGTCCAGTGACATGTGTGTGTGTACATAATATGGTAGATCAGAACCTCTGATAAGCAAGTGACCATGCATTTCTACTTACTCAGCTTGGTCAGAGGGACAACAGTGTGTGTCACAATGAAGTCTGCAATAATGAGAATGTTGGACTGCATGTCGGTTTACCTTATGGGCTTATAGGTTGGCCCTCCATGAGATATAGCTCCATACATTGATAGGTGTGTTGTTTTACAGAGTGCATATGGAACTGCTGAGAGTATTTGTTATCTGGACTTTATCTATGAGGTCTTTGTTATTTATGAAGGTTACATGTTAGTGCGTCAGCTCATGTTTGCTTTGAATTTTGTGTGATGGGTACGGTGTGTGTACCACTGACTACCTAATTGACATTAGTAGTACTTTAATCTGAGAGATTTGCCTCCAGTGAATTTGTGTGTGTGTGTGTGTGTGTGTGTGTGTGTGTGTGTGTGTGTGTGTGTGTGTGTGTGTGTGTATATATATATATATATATATATATATATATATATATATATATATATATATATATATATCACATACCATATCATTTTGTTTGAGAATGAAGTTGTTATTGGTAAACATGAGGTGATTTCTAGTCCATATCCATCAAGGTGGTAAAGGTCACAGTGGGACACCTAATATCCATGGCAACAGATCCTTTTTTATTGATTAAATGGTTGTATTGAGAATATCACTCAATGTCACAAGTATTTCTTCCACAACTATGGGGACAGTGCTTGCCACTGCATGGTGGTTGTCCTGTGTGCAACTCGGTATTGGAGTTAATTCCATCATGGTTTCCAAGAAAAATGTCACCCAAGGTGCCTGAGTCTGTAAAGACCACTGCTAAACACTGGAGGGGAGACTATTACATACACCCTGTAAAGTTAAGGATGGAATTTTTAGGCAGTTATTCTGAAGTTAGACACTAATCAAGCAGTGCTTACTGAAAACAAACAATAACCTAGTGAAGACTGTTGAAAAGAGGAAAGTCACTTTAGTTGCTGCTGCCTGGCTACTACTACTGCTGGTCTCACCACGGCCTCAGTCTGCTGGGATACAAAGCTCCTATTCCTTTTCTCTCGCCAGAAGCAAAACATTAGCATCAAGCTCAAGGTCAGAAGCAGGCCACAGCCTGTTTGCTAATCCACACACTTGTCCCAGATGACACAAGGCTCTGTAGGCTTGTTGTAGCCTTTTCCAGGTAGATCCCTTGATTATCAACCAGACTAGTCTTTTGACTTTTGACATATATTAATCCTTGGGTTCCAAGGCTCGTAGCATTTGACTGGGGTACTGATCTAATGGTGATTAGGAACACAGCTGCTGCATCACAAAATAATGTTCAATGTCAGGTGATACAGATGTCCTAGGTTGCTCTAGGCAAGCTCCACAGTGGCAGTGAACCATGCTAGGTAACAGTTTCACAGCAATTTATGCAACCTACCCTTCAACAGCAGAACGGTGGTGATCTGCGTGACATGGATGTGAGGCCTACTGCAGAGGAGTGGCCACCATTGGCTGATGTTTCTGTCCTTCCCACATGTCCTAGGTATGTCATACTGTACATTTAGGTTCCTGGAATTAACACAAATCTGTGTTCCCACATCAATTCACACAACATCCATTTCCTGTCTGGTTGTTTGACAGGCATTGCAGGCTTGCAAGGGCAAAGTAATTACTGCAAAGTTGAACACGTTTTCTGTGCATGCATGAACATCCATATTGTCACTGCAGAGTGCCTACAGAGAGGGTGTCTGAGGCTGTGAACCCCAAGTGTGACCCTTAATTTGCTGGTGTTCTATATTGTCACATTTGTAAGTATGCTATTGTGACCCTGCCTAATAACAGGACTATGGTTCATGCAAGTGCCACATGCCTGACAGACCAGCATAATCAATCTACCATGTTATCCCACAATGACAGGTACTGTTTCACCTTAGAGTGACACTATCAAGGTAATAACATGTTACAATTAAGAATCTGTGTGGCCACTGCCTAACTATGGCCTATTGTTACATATACACAAGCAATAATCTATTGCTAATAGCATTATTTGTGACTGTTGAAGATATGTGGACCGCATCCCCAACCCTGTACTCCTAATCCACACAAACACAACATCTGAGAGATGCAACTGTATTAAAAACCTTGAATTCATGTTCTGTCACACACCAGTCAGTACATATGACAATGAGTGAGTTGCCAACATCCACACTTCACATCCTACTCCACCCAAACCCACATCACAAGTAACCATATGCAGAGGTCCTTACCAGAAACATCCCTAAACACCAGATACCTCACAAACACAAACGCAAGCACGCTAAACATAATACTACCTCTGCAGAACATAGTACAGTAATAGCTCACACACCACTGTCTCACTGATCAAGCCTTGAAGGCATAACACAAAATCAAACATATTAGTCGTAGGTGATAACATCACGAGACACATTGATGCCCCTCTCACAAGGCTACATAAGGGAAAGGTCACAGTCAGCTGACTGTGATGGTCCAGGATACACCACATCACACATGCACTCACGTCTGTCAACAACAGGTACTGTTATGACTCTGTCGTAGTTCCTGTTGACATGTATGACTTCAGACATACCTCTGTGGACTGTATGAAGAGAGACATGAATGAGCTCTTGGACTCTGTGTCTCAGGCACGTATGCCCTTGGCCTTCAGCTGCATTTTGCCTTCACCTAGGATGTTGCCTCAATACAAACAAAAAATGATTGACTTCACTAATTGGCTTAGTTCTTGGTGTCATTCTAAGGGGATCCACTATCTGTCAGCCTGGGATGACTTGCTTAATAGACCTTAATGCTTTGCCAGAGATAATCTTCATCTGTCACCCCTTGGATTTCAACTGCTAGCCAAGGCTCTTCCCATCCCCATAGTGCTCTTTTTAGGCGATGTCTCAAGGCCAAAATTTCCAATGTGAAACTCCATGTACAAACAATATTAAGGTTATGCTTCTAAACGCTAGCAGTGTCAACACAAAAAATTTACTCAATGGAAGCTGTCCTCACCTTGGAAGATGCAGACATTTGTGCAGTCACAGAGACCTGGTTGAAGGCTGCGGAGAGCACCACAGCCATACCACATTACACCTCCTTCCACAAGTTCAGATGTCAAACTGAAGAAGTGCAAACTAATGGAGGCGATGTATAAATATTCATTAAGGATGCATACACATCCAGATTGGTTATACAGTAAGATTCCCTGGATACACTTCAGGTGCTATTGACTGTTTATAGGGCACCTATTCTAGTCAGTGCCAGCTACAGGAGCACCTCCATGAATCAGGACACCTACTCTGCTTATTTGGATCTACTTGAATCTATCAAAATACATCCAAACAAAGTTGTTTTGGGTGACTTTAACTACCCATCGACTAGGGTAGAGTACTTGTGGTTAATCTCACTAGCCCAAAGGTGGCGCAAATTCATTAACTCCAGTGCCCTGGACCAGCTGGTTGACACCCCCACATGGGGAGCCAACATACTGGATTGGCTGCTTATCAATATGAGGGACCACTGTAGCTTCCCCACTGTGAGTTCCTCCCTGGTGATATCTATCTACAAACTGGTCTCATTCAAAGTATTTATCACACCTGACACCCCCACCAGGCAGCAAATAAACTAAAAATCTTCATCAAAGCAGATTGCAACCTCCTATTTGATGGTATAAATAGCTTCACTGCACCTCCCCCCTCAGATGGAACTGGCAACTATGCTGAGCTCTACACCAATGCTTTATACAAACACATGTATAACTGCATTGATCCAGCTTTACCTGATAGGAGCAAAACAAGCTCCTCATGAAAGACCAAACCTGCCTGGTGGACAGCTGCTAATAACAGGCTTTACAATAACAAAAAGACATTGCTGTGTAAGAGTAGGAGGGAGGGAGCCCCCCCCCCGAGGGAGCCCCCCCTAAACTGGAAACACCCCCCTCAGCTTAAACAAGCAAATAAGAATTGCTGTGAAGTCCTCCAAAACAAAGTATGGGTCCAAATTAGCTTCCTTCACAAAGGACAACCAGAAGACATTCTATACTTACACCTGTAACCTAAAAGAAAAGGCCCAGATTTGTGCCAAACTCATAGTTAATGATATCACATGTACTGAGGCTGTAGACATAACTAACCTGTTGGTGGACAGGTTCTGTGAAAACTTCAATCCCCTATCCCTACGACACATACCCTATGACATCCCTAACACTTGTCCCCTACCAGGTGGAAATTGGCCTCACTAAGGACAAACAAAACAGCATTTATGGGACCTGATAACATCCCAGGCTGTGTCCTACATGGGCTCCAATATGGATTAGTAACACCATTGATAACCCTTTCCAATCATAGTATAACCACCAGCTTCATCCCAGCTGACTGGAAAACAGTCACCATTATTCCATTACACAGAGGTGATGCATCCAGTGACCCCGGGAGCAATAGACCTAGTAGCCTGACTAACCATATCTGCAAGGCCATGGGATGAATCATCATGGACCTTATCAACACAGATATTGGTAATCTCTAAACAGTTGACCCTACACAGTTTGGATTTGTCAAAGGGAAATCGTGTAAAATATGTCTCCAGATGATTTGGTCATGTTGACTAATGTCGCCAAAATGGTCAAGGGTAGTTACTGGTGATAACTGGGTTGAGGACCTGGTCTACTCTGGCCTACGCCAGGGACCCTTACTAATGGTGGGAGGGGTATATGTTTCCCTATTGGCCAGTGTGTGCCCACCATAAGGCCTAGCAGCCCTAGGTCAATAAGCTACTGGCTGGCTGGTGTCTAAGTTGCCTGGGTTACCTGGGATAGCTCTGTTGAACAAAAGCTGGACGCAAAACCAACCTGCCAAACATGAACTGAAAATTGCTATGCTTAATGTAAGTTCACTGCCAAGATGCAGCTTGGAAATGGATGACATGATGATATGGAGGAGGCTAGACAGCCTATGTATTCAAGAGATGAGATGGAAGGGCAGTGCAGCAAAGCCACTTGGCTTGGGACCCAGATTCTACTATTCAGGAGGGGGATAGGCTAGAAAGGGTGTAGGAATTGCAGTGAGAGAGAGGCTTCAGAAGGCAGTGAGGGACATCATCAGAATTAATGACAGACTGATGGCAATCAGACTCCAGTGTAATGATAGGAAAGTATTCATAATCTCAACCTATTCCCCACAGTAGGGTTGTGATACTGAAGAAAAACAGTGTATTTAGACAGCAGTTGCAGGACCTACTAGATAAAGTAGGCCAACATGAATTGGTGTTGATAATGAATGACTTGAATGCACATATCGGGACAGACAGAACAGAATATGAGGACTGCCGGGGTCCACGTGGGTGGGGCAACAGGAATAAAGAAGGAGAAGCTATTCTAGACTTCTGTCTGGCAAATGGCTTGATAGCAGCCAACACATCGTTCAGAAAGAGAGACATTCACAAGATCACATACAAGAGTAGCCAACATGCAACTCAGATAGACTTTCTCCTAGTAGGAAAAAGGCACAAGGGTAGAATCCATGATTGCAAAGTATCCCCAGTGAAACAGTTGGCCCACAGCATAAACCACTAGTTACTACAATCATCTAGCTGCAAGCAGTGGTTAGAGAAGGCTCTAAGGTCAACAGAAATCAGGCTGAAGACCTGGAAGTTGACTGGATAGAAAGTACAACAGTTCAAGGAATTACTCAGGGCTCTAGCACCCAAAGAAGAGGAGGAAATAAGTGGAGATGAAGAAGAATGGCAGTGCCTAAAAACAGCATGTGTCAGGTCTATAGAAAAGATATGTGGTTGAGCCAGGTATAAGGAAAGCTGGTGGTGGAATGTAGAAGTCCAGGATGTCATCAAAAGAAAGAAAGAGTGTAGGAAGAAGTGGGAGATAGAAAAAACTAACCAGGCTAGGGAAGACTACTGGTTGGCTAACAAAGAAGCTAAGAAGGAAGTTGCAATAGTAAAGAATATGGCATCAGAGGCCCTTTACCAGCTTCTGGAAAGTGACTCAGTAAGTGGCACATAGCAACTATATCAGGTTGCAAGGCAAAGACAGAAATATAAAGAAGAAAGTCAGATATCATTCATAAGGGATGCCAGCAATAACCTGCTCATCAGCCCACAGGACATCAAAGGCAGATGGAAAGAGTATTTCCAGCAGCTTCTGAATGAAGAAAACCCCACAGAAGCTGTTCTGCTCCAGAAATGGCCTATGATGAGAGTAGTAGAGGAACCCACCCTAGAAGAAGTAATAACAGTACTAAGGAAAATGAAGTCAGGGAAAGCAGCAGGCTCAGATGAGGTCACAGCAAATATGATAAAGATGCTGGGTGAGATACTGGAGAAATAGCTCCTGAGGATACTCATAGAAGTGTGGAGAAAATTATGCATCCCAGATAGCTGGAGAATAAGCATACTCATGCCAGTGTACAAAAACAAAGGGGACATCCACAACTGTGGGCAGTACAGAGTCATCAAACTCCTACCAGTTTGCATGAAACTTCTGGAAAGGGTGATTGATAAACAGATACCCAGAGTAGTGGAATGTAAGATGAGATGCACAGTTTGTATTCACATCAGAATGCAGCACAACTGATCCAATATTTGCAGTGAGACAGATACTTGAGAAGAAGCTTGAGATGAGGAGAGAGTCCAACTGGGCATTCTTGGACTTGGAGAAAGCATATGACAAGTTTCCAAGAAAGCTGATCTGGGTAGTACTGGGATGGTTTGAAGCCCCAGAAACATTGGTAGAATTAGTGCAGGCTATGTACAAGAACCCAATAACTCAAGTACGAACAGTGTTCGGCCTCACAGAGGGATTCCCAGTGGGAGTGGGTGTACACCAGGGCTCAGCCCTAAGCCCACTGCTGTTCATACTGGTGATGGACTACATTAGCAAACAGGTTGGATGGGGCAGAGCAACATAGTTGCTGTATGCAGATGATGTGGCATTACAGGCAGACTCTGAGCTAGAACTTCAGCAAAGGATAGGATAATGGAATGCAAAACTGAAGGCACATGGAATAAAAGTAAGCACAGATAAGACAGTGGCAATGGCAGCAAACTGGGGAAATCAAAAGATGCTGAGAATAGAGATAGAAAGGAAGACAGTAAAACAGGTAAACAGCTTCAAGTATCCTGGAGGGGTTAAATCTGAATGAAGAGGTCAAAGCTAGAATCAGAGGGGCTGCAACCAACTGGCATATAGTGTCTGGTGTAGTCTATGAAAGAAGAATGCCAAAGAAGCTGAAAAAGTAAAGTGTACAAGACATTTGTGTGACCAGTACTACTGTATGGTACAAAAACCTAGGCAGTAAAGGCAGAACAGTTGAAGAAGCTAGAGGTGATGGAAATTAAGTGCCTGAGAAGGGTTGTAGGATACACACTGTGGGACAGATGAAGAAATGAGGACATAAAAGCAGAAGCCAAGGTAGCTCCAATTGCAGAAAAGATCAAAGAGAACAGATTATGGTTGTTTGGACCCATGCAGAAAAGCAGAAGAAAATCTGGTGAGGAAGATTTGGGACAGACATGAAGAAGGTAAGAGGAAGTGAGGGCATCCAGTATAGAGGTGGATGGATTGTGTGAAAGAAGATCTGTGACAGTCAGGCATGAGTGTTGAAGAAGGCAGAAGTGTGGCACTGAATCAAGAGAGCTGTCAACAATTAGCACAATACCCCGATCCCATGTAGAAAAAACTGGGAAAAGAGGGCTGCTGCTGCTGATGATGATGAAAGGGAGATCATGGCTGTTCAACCTGGTGGGCTTCTTTAAGATAGTCATCAAGCACCTGGAGGATGGGAAATCTGTGCATACAGCCTACCTGGTGTTTGACACTATCCCCCCTTGGGCATTATTGAAAAACTCACCCTACTAGGCATCAACCCTTATATAATTAGAGGAGTTGTTAAATGGCTCACTGATAGAACTCATATAGTCAAAATAGGGGAGTCCACCTTCAGTAACAGACCTGTAACCAGTTGTGTTCTACATGGTTTTGTCCTGGCTCCTCTACTGTTTGAAATCCATTTCTCCAAAGTGCAAGCACAAAGTAGATGTCTGTGGCTGACAAGATTTGCTGATACATGCAAACTGGGAGCATTCATAGAATCTTCAAATTATTTGAACATCCTACAAAAGGGTCTTAAATGATCAAATGATTATTACCAAAGTTATGGCCTTAAACGCAAGGCAAATATATGTATTATCATACATTTCAGTAACACCAATATTCCTGCTAAGTACCATGTCAATAGCAACACCTTAGGTACATACTCAGTGGTGAGAAACCTCGGCACACAGGTTAACAGCTACCTTTCCTTAGATCACCATGTCTCCACAGAGGTAAAAAGGGCATTCTATCTTGCTCATGTCATAAGTGAGGGCATTGTCTACAGAAAAAAAAGAAATTATGACTTCCATGTACTCCTCCCTCATTAGACCAATATCTGAGTGCAATGGCCCTTTTGATGTGTACCTTTTCAAGCACCTGCAGCAATTGAAGATATCACAAAGGTTCCTTACAATGGAAATTCAGCTCTTCAGCATCTGTCCCATGGGGATCTTCTGAAATCACTGTCACTTTTGAGTGTGTCATACAGACTACTCAGAGGTGATCTCTGTCTTGCATACAAGGCAATCTGTGACCCTGCTTTATTGGAAATTCTGCATATCCATAAGTCAAATGGTACATGGGTTACTCACTGTAAAGACATTAACCTGGTATGTGACATGAATAAAACCTGCTGGAGGGTGAGATTTGTCTACCAGACTTTAAGACACATTTGGAAGAGACTCCCATGTCATGTCAAACAGAACACCTCATTGGCCTCTTCAGGTGCAATCTGTACAACTAGATGGGTGGCCATAATTTAACCATGGGGATTCTACCTGTGTCCTTCTTGGACAGGGCCAATAGGTGCTGATAATGTAAATAAGGGTAAGAACTTGGCTAGGATTGTAAAGACTCTAGGGCCATTAGCCTAGTAAATTGCAATGATCCTATGATCCCATAGGCTGATGTAAAATGCTTTGATTAATATCCATACACCCACTTCAGTGCAGTGAGAATGGTACCACTACCTACTTATATATAGAGAACACTGCACAACACACACACACACACACACACACACACACACACACACACACACACACACACACACACACACACACACACACACGCGCACACACACACATACACATTTGGCTAGAGTGAGATTACAACCCCTATCTAGTCTTACACACTACAGATCATAGTACTTAATGCATACACCATGGCTTAATACTAACATTAACATGGCTTTAGGTACTCTCATGGTAGATGACATCAACAGGCCTTATGGAGGACAAGGGTTTGGAAGCCTGCATCACCTGTTAGGCAGGCCAAAAACAGTGCAAAACCTGATTATTTGTAAGTCAGTGTAGAATTTATATGTATTTTTTTAGGAAGATGCACATACACAAACACATCAAGTGGGCAGGCGTGACAATAGACCACTAAACTGAACAAACACTAGTAAGAAAAAAAAAGATCCATGACTCAATAAAACCACAGCTTTATTGTGACTATTGAATCACTGACTAAGCGCTTTCACCCACTTTCTGAAGAAGCCCAGTGTTATGGGTGAATGTGCTTAGTCAGTGATTCAATATTCACAATAAAGCTGGAGTGAGAATAGAACCTCTTCCCATCTAGTCTTACACACTTCAGATTACAGTATTTAATGCATGTGCCATGGCTTAAGTCTGACATTAACATGGCTTTAAGTAGTCTTATGGTAGATGACATTAGCAGTCATTGTGGAGGATGAGAGTTTGGAGGCCTGCATCATCTGCAAGGGCCAGAAAGTAGAAAAAAAAATGCCAGTTTCAAAGTCAGTATGGTATTCACACTTGCTCTTTGTGGAGATAGATACACACACATTAGAACCCTTCCCTACCTAGTCTTACATATTACAAATCACAGTACTTAATGCATATGCTACAGCTTAAGTCTGATATTAATATGGCTTTAGGTACTCTTATGATAGCTCACATCAGCAGGCATTGTGGAGGAAGACAGTGTGAAGGCCTGCATCAAGTGCAAGGGCCACAAAGTGCAAAACAATGTCAGTTTTGAAGTCAGGGTGGCAGTCTCACTTGCTCTTTGGAGAGATATGTACACACACACACACACACACACACACACACACACACACACACACACACACACATAGATTCATAGATAGGTACTAGGCTATTGGCCCTAGGGCCTATATAAGCCTAGCCAAAATGGTACCCTGGCTTTCACCATCCAAGAAAATTATTTTTCTGTGACCCTGTCAAGCAGAGCCACATAGGTGATCCCAGGGGTGAATTTTCTATTTCCCATCCAATCATCAAGATTTTTCTTGAAGAGTGCTAATGAGGAGCTTTGTTTGACATAGATAGGTAGTTTGTTCCTGAGTATGGGAAGTCTCTGGGACAGGAATCTATCTCTCCAGCATGTTCTGTTTATTGTGGTGACAATGTTTAGGGCCCTAGAGCATGTAGCTCAGAGGGATTAGAATTTCTTTAAGTGGAACATGTCCAACAGTTCTGGGTTTGACATAGCGTTGTATGTTAGGCAGAGATTGCTTCTGACTAGGCGATATGCAACAGAGTAAAGCTGGAATGTTTTGAGAGGGTCTACATAGGGCATCTGTTTGAGGCCAGTAATCCTATTTGTGAGGTATTTCTGCAGCCTTTCCAGTTGTTGTAGATGTCTTGTGAGGTACATACCAAAAGGGGCGTTATACTCTATAATGAGTCTAATGAGTGATGAGTAAAGGGGAACAATGACCTCTTTTTTCCTGGATGAGAAACGTTTGTGATGAGGTGTGCCATGTAGAAGGATTTCCTGACTACTGTGGTGATGTAATTATCAAAGGCGAGATGACTGTCCACCTGTGTCCCAAGGTCTCTTATCACACTTTCAGTGTTAAGTAGACTAACACCTTTCTAATAGTTTATGGGTACAGAGTTTTTACCAAAGGGGATGACAGTGAACTTTTTGGTATTGAGCTTGAGGCCATGGCTTTGACACCAGGCATTTGTCTCAGTGAGGCCCTTTTGTAGGATGTCCACAATGTTAGAAGTTTTGATTGTGGCTCCTAGTTTGCAGTCATCTGTAAACTTCATCAGCCAAAGACCTTCTGTGTTAGCCTGTACTTCAGAGAAGTAGATACCAAATAGGAGAGGACCCAGAACTGAACCCTATGGTACTCCACTTGTCACTGGTCTGAAGTCAGATTTGCAGTTTGCTACTTTCAGTGTGGATTCTGTCAGTGAGCCAGTTGACAACCCATCTCATGACATAGGGATTTATACCTAGTTTAGTGAGTTTATCTATAATTCCAGAGTGGGGGATGGTGTCAAAAGCCTTGGCAAGATCTAGATAGGCTGTGTGAACCACCTTACCCTCATCTATGCTTTTGGTAACTGCTTCAAAGAAGTCTATCAGGTTTAGGAGACATGATCTAACTTTTACAAACCCAAACTGGATGGGGTCCAGAGTTTGGTGATTATCAATGTCTTTGTTTATAAGTTCCATGATGATACGTTCCATGGCCTGCAGACCAGACTTATCATGCTAATGGGGTAGTAGTTCCCATGGTTTGTGGTGGCTACCCCTTTGTGGAGTGGGATAACTGTTGCTGTGCACCATTCAGTGGGCACACAGCTTGAGGTGAGGATATGATTGAACATGGTGCTTAGGTGGGGTGCTAGTTTGTTCTGTAGTTCGTGTAGAATGCAGCCTGAGATGTTGTCAGGTCCCATGGATGCTGTGTTCTTGGCTTTGGAGAGTGTGGTTTTTACCTGTGCAACCATGATTACAGGAACTTTGCATTCTTCTGGTATAGAGATGGGCCCTTTAAGGGGCAAGAGGGAGTAAAGTTAGCACTGAACCTATTTGCCAGGATGTTGGCAATATCAGTTGGTTCTGTATATTTAGTGCCATGGTGCTGTAACTCAGTGCAGATCTGAGTGTTGCCATTGAGATTCTTGGCATACGTATAGAATGCTTTGTGGTTGTCTTTAGAATCAGTGGTGATTTTGTTTTCGTAACTAACTTTGGAAGATTTTATGATGGAGTTTATGATGGATCTCAGCTTCTTACTGAGGCTGACCAGGGAGTTCCTTCAATCATGGGATTTTACTCTTTTTTGCAACAGTTTCTTTCTTCTGTTGCAACACACATACACACACACACACACACACACACACACACACACACACACACACACACACACACACACACACACACACACACACATACACACACACACACACAAAGAGGGGTGGAGTAAATTTAGAACCCTTACCTATCTATTTTTACGCACTAGTTATCACAGTAGTTAACACACGCAACATGGCTCACATCTGCTTTGTAAATGACTGCAGGTGAAGTAATCCTAAAGAACATAAACAAGCCCTGTGTTTAACAGCTTGGAAGGCCTGCACAGTCAGACTGCTGTCTACTGTCATCTGCAGCTAGCAGCCTAACAGGCAGAAAACTGTTTTATTGCCTAGGTATATGACAACAGTACCAATATTGGGCATATATGTCTGTTCGCATTTTGATGGACAAGCTTGTGGTAAAACTAAATTAGCCCTGTCAATGAGTGTGTACACAACATAATACATTACACAACTTGTTCACTTGTTAATGTATGTGTGGTGAAATCCAACAGACACAGGGGGTTGAAGTGGTTATCGTTGTTGTTTCAGCCATAGATACAAATATATGGCTTGAAAACATGTACATACTCATTTATACTGCCATACATTTTCAAGGTTTCCACAAGTTGTCTTAGGGAGACATGGTACGACTCACCACTGTCCAGATGTTTGCAGCAAGTGCACAGGTTTGACTCATAGTTATGTGTGTTTCACACAAAATTGCGGTTTGCTGTGAAATATGGTGTCATTTACATGACATGAGAGAAGACTGCCAGAACTCTGGACTTCAGATATCCCAATGGTCCTCCAATTGCAACATGTTACTCTAAGCACTTCCACATTTTTGTAAATGCATTATCTAATGTTGAGGTTTTCCTTTTGGTCCTTCATCCAACATTATAAGTGTCGTAGTGCGGCTTTATTGTCCATGATCTGGATTTGTAGGGAAATACAGACATACACACACACACACACATATGCATATACATATATTTGTATATAAATATAATAATATATATATATATACACCTGGCTGTACTCCAGGCTGGGATTATGATATGATTAAAGAAACTCAAAGCTGGATCTACCTATATACTCAGGTCCATAAATGAATCAACTGTTTCAATCACTGTGTGCAGTATGTAATAGTCACCCTTCTATTTATGTCTTCCAAATCTCAAAAGCTTATATTTTGATGAAGATATCAGTGTATTATGCTCCTGTGTTCAAATGGTCAATTTAGTCAAGTTATTTAGCAGACATGTCCCATCTGTAACACATGTAATCAGTATACCCAATTTCAAGTCATCTGCATACAGACTGTAAAAAAACTCAGATGAAAAGGATAGGTCTAAAGTCAAATCTAAACAAGTTTGGGCCTAGGATAGAGCCCTGTGAGGCACCCTGATTGTAACCAAGAATTTCACTTGTTCAGTTGCTGCATGATACTTGCTATGTCCTATATGTAAGCCATGCAGCTGTCCAGCTTGTCAAGCGTGCATCAATACCTAGTTGTTCTAATGTATTGATCAGTGTTTTTTGTATATGGCCCTGTCAATTGTATATAAATTACATCACAGCACAATTTTTCATTCATAGGTGTTATTATATTGTTATAGTACATCATGTTGTAGGTGGTACTAAGTGGGGAATTCAGGAGCGATGTGTAGTAAAGGGTGAACATTTTTACATTTAGTTAAGTGTCACTTAGCAGCGTGCAAGCATGCACAAACATGGAAACTTCCTTGGAATGCACATTTCTGCTTAAGCAAGTGAATCTTATGCAAATGAGGCAGGTAGAGTGATCCAACAAGGCAAAAGGCATTCATGTAGATTCTGTGTCCATGTTCATAGTGTACACATACATTTTCCACATACAGGAGCCTATACAGACAGAAGGGGATGTAATAGTCCATAAATATGGACATAATTCTCCTGAAAATAGTAGACCATATACATACATCTGCAAAACATACATTGTGGATTTTTGTAAAAGGAAGGGGTATGTAAAACTTAATATTTTTTTTAATAATTTTCACATGTTTGCACTATGCACTGCATTTCGCAAACATGCTTAATAGGAAAACAAAATTAAAATAACATCTATAGTCTAGTTTTCACAAATGTAGTATAGGACTCTGCATTGGGTCCATACAATGGTGTATTTGTGCTGTTACCTACTTTACACAGGTAAGAACCATGTAATTTCCAGGCTGTTAGCACAAATATGTATGCAAATGAGGTTCTTTTTGAATCACTAAAAGGAGGAATCATGTCTGCATATTCACTTTGTGTAGGCTCCTACACTGTTTTGATATTCCCACAGGATGTGGATGACATCAGGAGGGGTGTCATCTTACCTTTAGGACTTTTTAGTGCTCAGTCCAGGTTTTTGTGCAGTGCACTACATAGATTGCCATGTCTGTGTGAGCAGACTTCCCATGTGACAGTGATGACGTAGGCATGTGTCAAGTAAAATCAGGTATATTCAAATAATAATATTTAGTTTTCAATAGGGCCTTTAAATCTTGTCAATTACATCCTAGGCAGGTGAACTGCATCATAATTAGCCACTCACATATAGTGGGCCTACAGTAGAACTGTATAAAGTACGCATACACCCTACATCCTGATTTTCCCTCAGTACTCTGAACCATTGGAGTAGAGACTTGAGAATTTTAACTGATATAATACTAGGGACTGCTGCAGCTATTCTACATCTGTATGTGCTAGATTCTGAAGTCAGTGCTGCTGCTGCTGACAATAGGCCTAGACAGAGGAGGAGAAGAGAGTTCAGGCCCAGGGTAACCTTCCAGGAGCTACATGAGCTGGTATTTGTAGAGCACTACAGGGTGGACAGGGACATATTACAAGAGCTCAGTGAGCTCAGCCGCCCTCAACTCAGAGCCAGAGTTAACAGAGGGGATCCCAACCCAGTGGGAAGTAAGGTATGTGTAGCCCTTAGGATACTAGTTACAGGTACCTTTCAAAGACCAAATGGGGACATGATGGTGGTGTCACAGGCATCTGCATCCAGGATACTCCACCAGTTTCTGGATGCTATGCTCCCAAATACCAGTGAGCATATATCTTTTCCCCTTGACCCTGAGTTGAGGGCCAGCAATATGCAACACTTCTACTGTGTAGCAGACTACCCTGAAGTACTGAGTGCCATAGATTGCACTCATGGACACATCAAGGCACCACCTGGTTAGCAGGGTAGAATCTGCATTAACAGCAAGGGATACTACTCCATCAACTGCCAAGCTGATGGAGTGGAATGCCCAGGGGCTATCTTGAAAGAGTGTGCTGGCAGTTGTCATGACTCCCATATCTGGCACACATCACAGTTGTACCAGATGTTTGCTAGGGGGAACATCCCACATGGGACATTTACTGGGGGATGCTAGCTATTCCCTGGAACCATGGATGATGACACCCATCAGAAATGCATACATACCCATGCAAGAATGCTATAATGAGGTACACACACAAACTAGGAACATCATAGAGTGTGTGTTTGGGCTACTGAAGTCACTGTTCACTTAATATATCTGGTGGAGCTCTGTAGTATACTTCAACCACATGTGTACAGATATTCACAGTATGTGCTATGCTACACAATCTAATCATGTGGAAACAGCTACAGCATGATCAGCAAAGGGCAGGAATATACAGCCCTCCACCAAGTGTCTATGTCACCACAGCCACAGTTACAGGAGGATTCAGAGAAGGAACCCCCTGCTGACGTGCCTGTAGGTAGACAAAGGCATGCTCAGTATGCACTGGCTTTGGCTAACACACTAAGCATAGCACATTCACTGAGCTTATAAGCCTAGCCAAGAGTTTAATCAAGTTTAGACAAATCAGCACCCCATGCCCCTGTCCAGCAGGGACATGGGTGGAATCCCAGGGGTATATTTTCTGTTTCCCATCCAGTTATCCAGGTCACTCCTAAACTATAGCTGTGTCAACTGTTGCACTTGCAAGGTAAGTCCAAGCCCAAACACAGTAGTATAGTGGATTTCTGTTATGTCATTGTAGCTATGGACTGGGTGCATTATGCAGACAATTATATTGAGTATTTTGACAGAAGTTACATCCACATGGGATAACAGACACCCATTCCATTAACATGTCACCATTTGTATTTGGTAGTCTTCATGCATGGAATATTCATACAGTCCTACTGCAACAGATTACTGGTACGTCATTCAAGGTACATGTTAGAAAGTGAGGTTAAATGATAGTCAGACTAATATGTGTCCTAGCAGAACATGAGCCTTTGTTCCCCCACCCCTCAAAACAGCAGTGTCACCTTGTAACTGCCTTAACAATAAATCATATATGTTGTATGAGCATTTCACATATTTAGTATGCAACACAGCATCAGGACAGTAATGTTCAACTGGAATTTACATATTACGTGTTAGCTAACTGAGAATAGCAAAGTACATATTTATGTAGGTGATGGTGTGATGAATGATCCTCTGTCTGTTAAGCAGTCTCTATGGTTTAGAGGACTAAGGCAGGTAGCTGGTGTAAAGGGGTCTAATCCCAAGATATCCTGATATTTGGCATGTTAAGGATTAATAAGTACTGTTTTACAGACTGTGACTCAGTGTGTGCTATACTAGTATTTTCCTGTTTCACATATCAATTACACATTTGTGCCTGTGCAGCATATCCAAGACGTATTTAAAAAGTGTTAAGTAATATTGGATTAGTCAGTGTCAGAATTGTAAAGGTTGGGACTAGAAGCCATATATCAGCATGAATATGTTAGAAATAGATCTAAGTACCACCTGCAAAATGATGTACTATGACAATATATTAACAACTATGAATGAGTACTAGTAATCGGTGATTCTATCATCAGGCACACAGACGTCCCACTCACTAGACTGAACAAGGAGAAGGTTACCGTAAGCTGCCTGTTGGGTTCCAGAATCTGCCACATAACACATGCACTCAGGTCACTCCACAACAAGTACAAATATGACTCTGTCATTGTACATGTTGGCGTAAATTACCTGAGACGTACCTCCCTGGATTACATGAAAAGAGACATGGAGGAGCTCTCTGACCATGTAGCCCAGGCTGGTATGACTCTGACTCTGAGTAGCATCCTGCCCTCACCCAAAATTATGCCAGCAGACGAAGAAAAAATTATCAGTTTCAACAACTGGTTAAACTACTGGTGTCATTCAAAGGGGATCCAGTACTTGTCAGCCTGGGACGACATGCTTGACAAGCCACGTTGCTTCGCCAGAGATGGCTTGCACCTGTCGCCCCTGGATTTTCGAATACTGGCCAAGACTCTTGCCGCCCCAATACTGCCTTTTTTAGGCAAGGCTCAAAAGACAAACCCACCTCCATAAACAACAATAATAAACAAAAACTGAGAGTAATCCTGCTCAATGCCAGAAGTCTAAACCTCAAAATGCACGCACTCAAGGCTCTCCTTAGTATGTAAGAAATCGATGTATGTGCAGTGACAGAAACCTGGTTCAAGGCTCCAGAGAGCACCCCGGCACTACTAGGCTATAACTCTTACCATACCTTTAGGTCCCAAAACCAGGACCAGAACACAAAAGGAGGGGGTGTGTCCATATTCATCAAGAACACCCACACCTCCAGGTTAGTAGCACAGCATGCAGAATTTGAGACCATCTAAGTGCAATTGACAGCGGGTAAATTGACTGTTCAATTTATAGCTTGCTACAGATCTCCCACATTGTCTCAGGACCGTCACGCAGTATTCATGAGAACATAAGAAAGTATGAAGATTCTACCCAACACCATGCTACTGGGTGACTTCAACTATCCAAACATTGACTGGGAAAACTACTCAAGCTCAAACACCCTAGCCCAATGCTTCCTTGAGTTTATAATCTCAAATGCCCTTGAACAGCTGGTCACCACTCCCACAAGAGGTGACAACATACTGGACCTGGTCATCACCAACATGGGGAACCATGTTCCACACCTGAGGTAAACTCGTCATTGGTAAGATCAGATCACAAACTAATCACAGTGGACATCCACATCCCGACCCCCCCCCCCTGCCCAGTCAAGGAAATCAAGGTAAAAAAAATTCGCTAAAGCCAACTTCACACTCCTCAAGACCAAGGTGGGAAGTTTCAAAGCTCCCAATCAAATGGAAAATGATGACCCAACGGCAGAATCCTTTACAAGTGCATTCTATGAACACCTTCAAGAATGCATGGACCGAGCCATCCCAAGTAAAACCAAGACCAACTCCTCAATAAAGAGGAAGCCAGTCTGGTGGACCCCAGCCATAAATACACTTTACGACAGAAGGAGGAAACTCCTGCAAGATAGAACAAAATCTCAAAATAAGAAGGCATCTCTGATTAACATCAGTACAAAACTGTGCTTCCTCATTAAATCATCCAAGGCCATCTTCGAAAGAAAAATAGCCACTGACTCTAAGGATAACCACAAGGCCTTCTTTAACTATGTCAAGAGTCTAGGGGCAAACTCTCAGATATGCTCCGAGCTAGTGCATAATGGCCATAAATACACTGAACCAACTGACATTGCCAACATCCTGGCTGACAAGTTTATTGCAAACTTCACCCCCCCCCTCCACCAAAGGGGCTAGCACCCATCCCAGAAGAATGTGGCACTCCAGATATCTCAGACACACAAGTAAAGACAGCCCTTGCAAAGGCCAAAAAACACAGCATTAATGGGACCAGATGCTATCCCAGGTTGTGTCTTACACGAGCTTCAAAATGAACTAACCCCCCATCTCAAATCACTATTCAAACTCAGCCTCTCTACAGGCTATGTACCCAAAGAATGGCGTACAGCAACAGTCATACCACTCCACAAAGGTGGTGCCACAGCTGACCCTGGGAACTATCGCCCTATAAGCTTGACTAGCTTGGCCTGCAAAGTCATGGAATGCATTATCATGGAGCTCATTAACAGGGACATTGGGAACCTCCAGACACTGGACCCCACCCATTTCGGCTTTGTTAAAGGCAGATCTTGCCTCCTGAACTTGGTCAACTAATTTGAAACAGTCACCAAGGACATAGATGAAGGGAAGGTGGTCCACACAGCATATCTGGACCTCGCTAAGGCGTTCAACACCATCCCACACTCAGGAATCATAGACAAACTCACCAGCTTAAATATCAACCCCCATGTCACAAGATGGGTTGCCAATTGGCTCTCAGACAGAACCCACATGGTAAGAGTGGCAGGCGCCATGTCTGACTCTAAACCAGTCACAAGCGGAGTCCCACAGGGCTCAGTCCTGGGACCCCTCCTGTTCGGTATATATTTCTCCGAAGTACAGGCAAAGACGGAGGGACTGTGGCTAACCAAGGTCACAGATGACTGTAAATTGGGTGCAATAATTGACTCTCCAGCTGACACAGACATCCTGCAAAAGGGTCTCACAGAGACAAACACCTGGTGTCAAAGTCATGGCCTCAAGCTAAATGCCAAAAAATGCATAGTAATCCCATTTGAGAAAAACAAAGTACCTACAAACTACCACATAGATGGGAATCCACTAAGTACAGAAGGAGTAATTAGGGACCTGGGTACCCAAGTAGATAGCATGCTCTACTTTGATAATCACATAGCCAATACGGTCAGGAAATCCTTCTATGTGGCACACCTGATCACAAAGGGTTTCTCATCCAGATCCAAGGAGGTGATTGTGCCCCTTTACTCCTCACTCATTAGGCCCATAATAGAGTACAATGCCCCATTTGGGATGTACCTCACTAGACACCTGCAACAACTAGAAAGACCACAGAAGTACCTCACTAAGAGGATTAAGGGCCTTAAACAATTACCTTATGAAGCATGACTAAAAAATCTCCAGCTCTTTTCAGTCGCTTAACGTCTGCTCAGAGGTGACCTATGCCTGACCTATAGGGCCATGTCAAACCCTGAACTAATGGACATGCTTCAACTCAAAAAAACGAGATCCCTCAGAACCACTCATTCTGGCAACTTTGAACCCATGTACAACAATAAACAGGACATGCTGGAGGGATAGATTCCTTTCCCAGCGACTCCCCTCACTCTGGAATAGAATCCCAATCCATATTCGACAGAGCTCCTCTCTGACCCTCTTCAAGAGAAATCTTGATGAGAGGATGGGTAATTGTAAGTTCTACCCTGGGATCACTTCAGGAGCCCTGTTGACAGAGAACCAGGTTAATAATCTAATGGGGAGACGAAAGCCATCACTCTGTGGCTAGGCTTATAAATGCCTGTGGGCAGATAGCCTAGTACTTACCTATGAACCTATTACCCTATGACAAATTGTGCTGTGATGTAATTTATAGAGACTTGACAGGGCCATACACAAAACACTGATCAATAAACTACAACAACTACATACTGATGCACCTTTGATAAGATGGATAGCTGCATGGCTTACATATAGGACATGGCAAGAATCATACAGCGATTGGACAAGTGAAATAATTGATTACAGTCAGGGTGCCCCACAGGACACTGTCCTAGGCCAAAACTTATTCAGATTTCTCTGTAGACATATCCATCTCATTTGAGTTGTTCTACAGTCTGTATGCAGATGACTTGAAATTGGGTATACTGATTACCTGTGTTACAGATGGGGCACGTCTGCTAAATAACTTAACTGAATTGACCATTTGGTCACAGGAGTAAAATATGCTGATAAATACATCACAAATTAAGCATATGAGATTTGGAAGACATAAATAGATAGGTGAATATTACATACAGTTCACAGTGACTGAAACTGTAGATTCATTAATGGACCTGAGTATATAGGTAGATAAAGCTTTTGAGTTGTTCTAATCATATCATAATATTAATCTGGAATACTGTTAGCTGTGGACTGGAGTCAGTTTATGGAATATAAAGTCTCTGATGTAAGCAATGCACCACCCATTTGTGCTCTGCTTAGGAATGCGAAAACAAGTCAAAAATGCCACTGTGCATGCCCATTCACTTAGTTAAGCACAGTGCAAATCCATTGCACCTTGAGCAATTTTAACAAAAAAAAAAAAAAATATATATATATATATATATATATATATATATATATATATATATGTATGGGCCGGATTCACGATGGCTTGCACGGAGTCTAAGAGTAGAGTAAGACTCCATGCAGCCATCATGTTTGACGAGCGATCCAGGAACAGCCTGTAGGGGCATGTAAGAGAGCTCCTAAAATGGCTCTTACATGGACAGGGCAGGGATATGCAAATTACCTCAATTGCAGGCGAAAGGCATTCAAATGAGGTAGATTTGCGATTCAGGAAACTTGTACCTGTCCGAGTAAGAGCAGTGTTATTTGCAGAAATGTACTCAGTTGACAACTGAGTACTGTTCGGCAAATAGCAAAACGGAGCCATGACAGCTCTAAATAAAGGTTGTATCCAGTGTAGAAAGCATGCCAATGGCCAAATATACAGCCATTGGAAATGTTTCCTGATGCAATATAAAAATAAAAATATGTTTTTTTTTTCCGATTTCCATTTAAGCATAGCGCAGCGCCCCGCAAACGGGCTGCACTCTAAAACCCAGAATACTAAAAATTAAAACCCACAAATGTGGATTTTATAGAAATTGTTAATGTACAATGCAAGGGAATGGCAGGCTGAAGACAACATGGCCACCGAGTAGCGGTTGCTAAGTGGGGAAGCTCAGTCTAAGACATGTAACCAAGCATTAGTAGGCAATCCTATGTAAATGAGTGTTAGGATAGTGAATCACAAGTTTACATAGCAAATGAGGAAAGTCAGTGGAGTGTAGGAGTAGGATATGGGGAGTAACAGAGTAGAAGATAGGTGACATCATGAGGAGGGTATGTATGAATGAAGTGAAGCTCATTGGAGCAGAGTGGCATGTATCAGCTGTCATTTATACATCATGGAAAGAGGTGTGTCAACAGGTAGGCTAGGGAAAGGCAAGAAATGGAAGGTGTATGCCGTGGATAACACCAAAGTTTCTTGGTGAGCAGGTATGCATGTGTGTGCACGCCTGTAAACCCGAGTAAGACAGTGTGTGCGCGTGTAAGCGTGAGTGCACGTGTTTAAGCAGGAGTAAGCATCTATAAGGCTGTTTAAGGAGTTGTAAGAGCGTTTGCACTGGTGTGTGCATGTTTTAACCCAAATAAGCAAGTTTTAGTCCATGTAAGCATGTATGCGCGCCTGTTAGCAGCTGTGCGTGTGTTTGTGCTTGTGTGCGCGGCGATCCCCCCTGAGGAAACAGAAAGGAAAAAGGAAGCACAACAAATAGTAGGAAGCTACCAGGGAGTACTAGCAGAGCTAGCAGGTGAAAACAATCAGAATCAGGCAATTACACAGGCAGTACACTAGCCCAGCCCAGCCTAGGACTTAAAACTCTGCAAACAACAGTCCATTATGTTTCCCACAACAGACACCGCAGTAAGCTAATAGAAGTGAAAACTGAAAAAGCTTTACTGAGGCAAAGAAATGTTAGGGGCTGCCATTGCTGTTATAAGGCGACATATGCAACATGCTGAGGGTGGTGACAATGGAAATGCTGCAGGACAACCCACAGTGAGGAGACGGAGAAGAGTGTACAGACCCAGGGTAACCTACCAGGGGTTACATGAGCTGGAGATAGTGGAGCGCTATAGAGTAGACAGTGACCTCCTGCAGCAAATTGTTGAGCTGTGCAGGCCACACCTCACACACAGAAACAACAGAGGGGAATCCATCCCAGTAGAAACCAAGGTATGTGTTGGTCTAAGAATACTAGCAACAGGTACCTTCCAGAGACCAACTGGTGATATGATGGGGATATCACAGGCATCAGCATCCAGGATACTACACCAGTTTCTGGATGCCATGTCAGCATATGTCAGTGATCATGTATATTTCCCCAATTCCCGTGAGGTATTGGCCAGCAATATGCGTCTCTTCCAGCAAATAGCAGAATACCCTGAGGTAGTGGGTGCAATAGACTGCACGCACATATGCATTAAAGCACCAGCCGGTGAGCTGGGTAGGGTCTACTTCAACTGCAAGGGCTTCCCCTCCATCAACTGCCAGGTCATGTATAATGCCCAAGGCATAATATTGAATGTGTGTGCAGGCTGCCCTGGAAGCTACCATGATTCCCATATCTGGCATCTGACACAGCTGTACCAGACATTTGCCAATGAGGACATCCCACACGGTCACCTAGTGGGAGATGCTGGCTATGCACTGGAGCCGTGGCTGATGACACCCATCAGAAATGCACACACACCTGAACAGGAACGCCATAATGAGGCACATGCACAAGCACATAATGTAACAGAGCGTGTGTTAGGGCTGCTCAAGTCACGGTTCTGGTGCCTGGACACATCTGGTGGAGCCTTGCAGTACTCACCAACTACATGTACCCAAATTGTCATGGTATGTGCTATGCTACATAATATGATCATGCGAAAACAGCTGCAGCAGGACCAGCATATGCCTGGGTCAAACAGCCCCCCACCATTGCCAAGGCCATCATAGGCAGAGCGTGACTCAGAGGAGGAACAACCTGAGCCTGCCCCAGTAGGCAGAAGGAGGCGTGCCCAGTATGCTTTGGCCTTGGCAAAGAGGCAACGCATAGCACATACACTGGCTCAATAGGAACTCTGGAAATGATACCTCTCTCTGACTCGCACATAAAGTAAAAGGGATGCCTAAGTTGACACTACCTGCTTCCAAACATGTGCAGGGAGTGTAGTATGTGCATCCGACATAGGCAGCCCTGCAGCACCACCTAAGGCATGAATGCCATGTGTTAAGCAATATAAAGCAGTGCTAAACAGCAATTACCACCATGTGGTATATGCAAACAAAATCGCACACACCAACTAGCACAACTGTGGTCAATGTTCAGTAATATTGGGCAACGTCCAGCAATGTTGGTGAATATTGAGCAATGTCAGACAAGCCTGGTCTAAGTAGGGCATAGCTGAACAAAAGCCAACATGCTCATATTTGCTTAACAGGCCCTTAAGCAGTCTGGTCTGCTCAGTATGAAAATATAAAGCAGTGATGGGCCTCGAATCCAGGATACTATGCACTATAGCCAAAGTACTGAACCACTAAACCATGACAGTTTTGCAGTGGTCCACCTGTATGACGGAATGTTGATAAGTCTATGCAAAGTATTCCATGGAAACCCTGCAGGCACAGCATAATCCTTGTTGAGTTATGACACAAAGGTGAGCCTTGCAGTGAGAACAGAACCTGACTTCCAGCACACAGAGTATAAATGTTAATATTGGTCATGTTCGCACACATCAACAAATGTAGTGGACCTCAGATAGCAACATACTGAAGGTCACACTGGGCATGTTCACATACTTGAATAAATGAGACAAATGTCAGGCAACAAAACACGGAATGGCAGAACTGGGCATGCTCACACACTTAGGCCATGTCTGAGTACAGCAGTGGGCCACGCATATCTGGCAGTTGCATGTGTTAACCCAGAAACCTGTCACTATACAGCAATCTGCCCTGTGCACACAGTTATATGACAACAGACACATCTATAATATAGTGGAACCCTGTCATAATCAAATATGTTCTGCAGATACTGAAGTTGTTCATGGAAACTGGTAAAGCAAAGATGATAAAGATCTGCAAACACTATCAGCAATAAACATTGTGCATCTTGAACATTAGCATAGGTTCAGAGGTTGATACTAGGCTATCTGCCCTAGGGCATGTACAAGCCTAGCCAGAGTGTGTTTGGCATTCACAACCCTGTCAGATTACTACACTGTGTGTGTGAATAGTAGGTCACACAAGATAGCCCATGTACGTTTAGGCTAGTGTGCCTCTGTCTAGCAGGGACACAGAAGATATCCCAGGGGTAAATATACGATCACCCATACAGTTGTCAAGATGTCTCCAGTAGGTGGTCAATGGGTGGCTCTTCCTATGTGAAACTGGGATTACATTCTGTAGTGAGTGGAGCCTCTGGTATAAGAATCTGTCCCTCCACAATGTCCTATTAACATCTGTGCTGAGGTATACGTCCCTGGAGTGTGTAGCTCCAAGGGAGTTGGATATCCTGAGGTGGAGAATGTCCAGTAATTCTGGGTTGGGTATACCTGTAAACAACAGGCACACATCATATCTGAGTATGTGGTAAGCGACTGAGTAGAGCTGGAGTTACTGCATCTGAACTATGCAGGGCATCTGTGTGAGTCCCTAGATCTGCTTGGTGAGGACCTTCCATGGCCAGTACAGTTGCTGCAGGTGTCAGGTAAGGTGCACCCCAAATGTGGCATTGTAACCAAGCATGGATGTGATGAGTATAGGGGCACAATGACCTCAATCAATCTAGATGTGAAACCATATGGGATAAGGTGGCCCACATAGAAGGTGTGTCCAACCACTTTGGCAACATGAATGTTAAAGGCGACAGTACGAACAAGTCATGTCCCCAAACCCCTAACAACTCCTACCGTATGTAATGGAGTACTACCTATGTGGTAATGTGTGGGCATGTTGTTATTCCCAAAGGGGATGACTATGCAACTAATGGCATTTAGCTGTAGGCCATGGCTCAGGCACCAGTCATCCATGTCTGTGAGACCCTGATTGATGTGGCAGTTGGAGAGTTGATCATGGCACCCAGTTTGCAGTCAAGTGCAAACATGTTCAGCCATATTCCCCCTGTGGTAGCCTGTACGTAAGACAAATATATACTGAACAAGAGAGGTCCCAGGACCAAGCCGTGTGGGATGCCATGTGTAACTGGTGTATAGTCAGACATGGCACCTGCAATTCTGACCATGTGGGTGCTATCCCTGATCTACGTATCAGTCCATTGTGTGAGATATGTGTCCATATTGACGCTGGTGAGCCTATGCATAATGGCCCAGTGGGTTATTGTGTTGAAGGGTTTTGCAAGGTTCAGGTAAGCTGTGTGGATAGCCGTCCCTATGTTGATGGGCCTTTAAGCCATTTGAAGAATACAAACAGGTTCAAGAGGCAAGATCTGCCCACAACAATGCTGAAATGTGTAGGACACAGTGTCTGCAGGTTCCCGATGTCTATGTGTACGAGTCCTATGACAATACACTCCATAGCTTTGCAGAACAGGCTACATAGGCTTATAGGGCAATATTGTCTGTGGTCCATTGTGGCACCAACTCTGTGGAGCAGGACCACTGTTGCTGTACGCCATTCCTTGGGTACATATCCTGTGGTAACTCCGATATTGAACAGTGATGTAATGTGAGGGTTGCGTCTGTCATGATGCTCGTGTAGGATGCAGGCTGGGACACCATCTGGTCACATTGATACTGTGATGTACGCTGTGGGGAGGGCAGCACTCACCTGTTACTGTGTGATGTCAGGGAGGTTATACTCTGTTGGGATGGATAGTTGCTCCTTAGGGGGGATGGGTGGGAGACATCTGCACTGAACCTGTTTGCCAGGATGTAGGCAATGCCAGTGGGTTCAGGGTATGTTTAGTCAGTATGCAGTAACTCACAGCATATCAGTGAGTGTCCACCCAGGTTCCTGACATAACTGAAGAAGGCCGTGTGATAGTCCTACGTGTCTGTTGCAATTGTCTGGTAGAAGCGGCCCTTAGAAAAATCCATGAGTGATTGTAGCTGTCTGCTATTACAGATCACAGATGCCTTCCCAGTCTGGGATTGTGCTCTATCATGTAGTAGCTTCCTCCTGACGTACAGCTTATTAATGGCTGGGGTCTACCAGACAGGTCCCCTGCCATTGTAGTAGTGGGTCCTGTTGTTATTTGGGATAGCACAATCCATGCAGTCCACTAGGTGTCCATAGAATGTGTATGTAAAGGATGCAGCAGTGTGAGCCGTATATGCCACTGTTTCAGGATCTCTGAAGGATACCACCTTGCTTCGGTGAAGTGAGATGTTGGCTCATGAGAAGTTCACCAAGATTACCCAAGATGGGTGTGTGGAGGGTATATGTATGTCCTGTGAGATACATGTATGTTCTGACTTTACCAATGAGGGGTATATCGCTGGTGTGGAACATAGAGTCCCCATGTTGGTGATGATCAGGTCCAATATGTATTCCCCCTTGTGGCTGTGCTGACTGGTTATGCCATAGCATATGAGTTCACAAATTGTAGCGACTGTTGGGTGAGGGTGTCGGGGCTTGAGTAGTATCCCCAGTCAATATTTGTGTATATGAAGTCACACAATATAATGGTGTTTGTGGAGAACTTCAAATTCTCCATAGTTCCCACGAAAGCCGAGTGTGGTTCCTGAGTTTGGGAGTGTGTTCTGTAGCAGGCAACAAACTGAAAGGCAATATTGCACAATGGTAGTTTTATATGTATGGTCTGTGATGCTTTGTGCAGTGCTACTAACCTGGAGGTGTGTGTATCTGTGATGTATATGGATACATCCCCTAGTTGTGTTGTCTGTTCCAAGTCTTGTTGTCAAACAGCATGGTATGAAACATAACCTGGTAGTGCTGGTGTGCATAAGCGAGCCTGAACCAGGTGTCTGTCAGTGCACAGATATTGCTATCCTCCATACTGAGGAGAGTCCTGAGTGGCCACAATATGAGGTTAACACAACTGTTGTTGAGCAGCATTACACTTAGTTTAATTTAACCTGTAATGTCTATGGAGGTGGGTTTGTCTTTTGAGCCCTGCTTAAAAAAGGCACTATGGTGGTAGCAAGAACCTTAGCCAGCATTCCAATGTCCAAGGATGACAGGTGCAAGCTGTCCATAGTGAAGCTACATGGCATGTTGAGCATGTCACCATACGCTGACAGACACTGTATCCCCTATGAATGAAACAAATTTGTTAGGCAACTGTTAAATGTGATATGTGTGTCCGTATACTGTGACATCATAATTGGTGGGTGTAAGATGCTAGACAAGGTCAGGGTCATACTGGCCTGGGCTACATGATCAGAGTGTTCCTCCATGTATCATGTCATGTGGTCCAGGGAGTAACATCTGAGGTTATACACACCAGCATGGACAATGATGGTGCCAGTCTTGTACTTGCTTTGGAGTGACCTGACTGCCTGTGTTATGCAGCAGATCCTGGCACCCAACAGACAGCCCAAAGTGACTATTCCCTTGTTAGGGCTTGTGAGGGGTACGTCAGTGTGTTTGACAATAAGTGTCGCCTATTATAAGTGTATTAGGTGTGTTGTTTAGCCCAAAGGGCAGTGACTGTGTGGCACACTGACATTGTGAACATTGTGATATGTGGGTATTGTAGTGGGGTAGCAAGTGTGTGTATGTCTGCTATGGAGGTCTCTGCTGCTTAGGTAGAGCACATTTACAGCATCCGAGTATGTCTATGTGTGCTAATGTGGTTTGAGTGCTGTTGCTAGAGGATATGTGAGACTGATATGTGGTGTGTGTGGTTACCTTCACCACCTGATAGACTGTGCCAGTCATGGGTTGAGAGAGTTTAGCTCCCTGTATGTCTATATAGGTGCATCTCACATATATATCTGAGTTTGTCGGGAGGAGGAGAGGGTTGTCTGTGTACATGAGGCAGATGTGACATTGTGTCAATATCACAATATCCACCAGCTGGACTGAAGAGTACACACAAAACCGACCCCTGGACATGCCAGGATATTATCATGACATACTCTGTAGCCTGATCACAAAGGATCAGTAGGCTGTTAAGCATGTAAAAGAGTATAACAGGGATTAGTGCTCATGTTCGTTGGTGTTTTGTAAAGAGTAGCTGAGAAGGAGTCCAGACTGAATCATGACACCTCCTTCAGCTATCTCATAAATATCAATGTACACCCATATATGTCCTGAGTCAGGGCCAGCTGTACCTGAGTGACAATGCTGACATCATGACAGATAGGCCCATATGTACATACCCATCCCCCCACTGACAATAGTCCACATCATCATACCAGGAGATATCACATGTAGAATGGATGAGCAGCTACCCCTATTGCCAAAAGCATGGTAGCAGGTGGAATACATTGATTCCCAATATGTGTCATGCACAAACTACAGAACAAACAGATCATGCATCTGAACAGTCAGCTGAACCTCACCCCCTACACAGGATGTGGAACCGTTGAATGTGTCACAGCTACATATGGCACTCCCCACAACTGTTGGTGCACAACACACCATGGGAAGTCAAGTCCAGTACGCTTATAAGGTCTGATCTGCAAGGTCATGGAGTCCATCATGGTTGCAGTCATAAACAGAGCTATTGGAAGCTGACATACACACAACCCTACCAACTGTGGTATGTTCATGTGCGGATCATGGTTCTCAAACATGCTAGACTGTTTGCAAGGCAGCCACCCAGGACATACATCAATGAACACATCTACACACATGTGTCACATAGACTTTGAATAGCCCTTTATCAACATCTCAGACACCAGACACATGTAGTATCCACAAAACCAACAAGCTGTGCATAAATATGTGTTGACATATGACGGAATGTCAATGTGTCCACAGATAGATCATACAAGGTAAGGATTCTGAGGTCTTGTTCAAGCTGTTGACACCTGCTGACCCACATGGACCATTCCTGGAATGGCATAAAACAAAGTGTACACACATCACCATGTCCAGTCTGATGATGTCACCATCCTATAAATACAGCAGGAGAAGAAAAACCAGCCAGTAGAGCAAATAGCATGCCATGTTAATGCGTCTCTCTCCAGTATCATAACATAGTTAGGTAGGGGTTTAAATCCTGCAAACTGTGTGTATGTGGGGGGTGTGTGTATGTGTGCAGGTTCCTTTGAGAAGTGTTCCCTTTTTGGAGACTGTGAAAACTCACTAAAAGAGGTACATTCCTCTTTGGAAAGTCTGATGATGTCACCATCCTACAAATACAGCAGGAGAAATGAAACCAGCCATTAAAGCAAATAGCGCACTGTGTTAATGAGTCTCTCTCTCTAGTATCATAACATAGTTAGGTAGGGGTTTGAATCCTGCAAACAGTGTGTGTGTGGGGGGTGTGTGCATGTGTGAGATTGTCTTTGAAAGGCATGTACATTCCTCTGTGGAAAGTCTGATGATGTCACCATCCTACAAATACAGCAGGAGAAAAGAAACTAGCCAGGAAAACAAGTAGCACACCGTGTTAATGTGTCTATTTCTAGTATCATAACATAGTAAGGTAGGGGTTTGAATCCTGCAAACAGTGTGTGTATGGGGGGGGTGTATGTGTGCAGTTTTCTTTGAGAGGAGTGTACATTTTGGAGACTGGGAAAACACACTAACAGAGGTACATTCCTCTTTGGAAAGTCTGATGATGTTACCATCCTACAAATACAGCAGGATAAGGGAAACCAGCCAGTAAAGCAAATAGCATGCTGTGTTAATGTGTCTCTCTCTCTAGTATCATAGCATAGTTATGTAGGGGTTTGAATCCTGCAAGCAGTGTATGTGTGCAGTTTCCTTTGAAAGTAGTGCACATTTTGGAGACTGGGAAAACACACTAACAGAGGTACATTCCTCTTTGGAAAGTCTGATGATGTCACCATCCTACAAATATAGCAGGAGAAGGAAATCCACCCAGTAAAACAAATAGCGCATCGAGGTAATGCATCTCTCTCTAGTAGCATCCCATAGTTAGGTAGGGTTTTGAATCCTGCAAATGCTGACTGTGTGTGTGTCACTGTTGATCAATGCGGTGTAGGTTTTGCTTTTTCCATGGTATGACATAGTATGATGACAACAGTAAGTGCATTGCACACATCAGGTATCTGAGTGGCAAATATATATGTGTACATGTCCCCTCAATCAGTACATAGGTGTGAAGCCTGCATACTACATGAATACATTTGTTTCCATTGTCAGGTTGTGCCGCTGCTTCTCAGATCGTAGATCACATATGTATGTATGTGACATGGCCGTCCACTGTTGTGTTCTGTGGCCAAGGTCATCTGTGGCACACACACCCATGACAGTTACTTAAGAGTAGTGTGAGTGAGGGTATATGCCTGGGGTATATGTCAGACATGGTCATACACAACAAAGTTTGCCAAGAATGTACAGTCTTTATAGGTGTACGGCTGCCTTGTGGATATGCATTCAGGCCTCTAATGTCTTATGTGATACACCTTGGGACTCCACAATACCTATGGATATGTGGATACCAAGGGACACATGACATAACATGGGTCTGTATGTACACAATGGTACCCAACATACACGTTGAGGGCTACCACCTGTGTGGTACCGATGGGATAGTATGTATAGTACATGAGGATGACTATGCCATAGTCGGCTTACTGCTATACAGCATGTATCAGACAACAGGTATCTGTCTGTATGATACCCTTGTGTAGGATATGCGTCCCATCCAGGGAATGCATTGTAGGCCAATCCATGCATTCCCAGATTTGGATGGACACATCCCTAGTGTGTCTGCATGTACCTAAGGGGGCTATATGACACACAGGTGTGGTCACAGTAATGGGTGGCGGTCATTACCACTGGTTAGTGTTATAGTGTAGCACCGGAAGGATCCAATTGATACTGGGTTCCCTACTACTGTGTGTCATTTGTCAGGACATCATCCAATGATTGCTTATAGTCATGCTGTTGAGGTTGTGTATACTACCCAACTGCAAATCATTGACGGATATTAATGGTATCACCCATAGCATAATGTCAACCCATGTCATACACACGTCTACCAATGTTAGTACATAACTGTAGTAGAATGCATACTGGCCATTGAAAGATGCTATGAGATGTTAACAATGTGTACAACAGGGTATGCCACATGTCCCTTGTGTCCACTATGCACGTACATCCAGACAGTGCACACCCACCATGTTCACAGATGTACACCTGCTAATCTGTACTGCACACATCACACACGTACTGTCCACGCACTAACACATGCTGGCAACACATCACACATCAGCCAAGTGGGACATGGGTGGATAATACATACTCAGACCTAACAGTGGTGTAAACAATGCTACATTGACAATCAGAGCTTTGATGCATAATGTCTGCTCAGATATACCTACAAGGATGTAGTTACACTTCCTTCTTGACAATTTGCTATTATTGCTACACTACTGTAGTGTCACCCTGTGCATCAGCACCATGTTAGCCTGTCCCTCCGTCAATAATGCAGATGACAGGAGGCGGCACAGGTATCATCATATGCACAGGGCGTTTTGTTGTTTGCCAGAGCCTGACATTGACCCATTCAATCGACATGTCTGTGTGTGTGTGTGTGTGTGTGTGTGTGTGTGTGTGTGTGTGTGTGTGTGTGTGTGTGTGTGTGAGGGACAACAGTACAGCATGGGCCAGTGTTGATGTAATGTGTGTGTGTATGTGTGAGCCCTAGTTGTTTGCTTAATGTGTGTGTGTCTGCATGCACACAGCTCCACCATGTGGCTTACATATACGGTGGTTTGTGGGACAGCCACAGACTGTACCTGCTAGGTTGTACAGATCACTGTCTCTGGCCAGAGACACAGTACCTGTGCCTGGCAGAGGTGCTACGGACATATCGGGTACCAACCCTGACTGGGTACTGTCATCAGAGGCAGAGGTATGACGACTGGACCCATGTCCCTGCACGTGGTCTACTGGGATGGTCAATGGACAGGTCAGCACCAGCATTGCTGGGGCTAGTGCTGCCACTATGGGAGTGGCTGTGAACTGTGGGCCATCCGTGACCACTGCCAGCTGTTGCTGTTGCTGGAATGCGTCCACGTTGCAACCGTCCAGCACGGTCCTGGCTCAAGGAAGACATGTTGTGGAGGGCATCTATTGTCTCCCCCCAACGTCTATCAATGACCTCGGTGTAAGTCTGGAAGGCACCGGCAAGGTCACGGATGCTGTCATTGATAACGGTTTAATGTGCCCTCTGCGCCCTAAGTCCCTGCCTGGTGTACCATTCCATACGTGCCTGAGCCTGCATTATACCCGGAACATAGTGGTCATCGTAAGACCTGTGAGGACATGCCTGCCAGGGGCAACACGACCAGTGGCGCTCCCCCGAGAACCCCTGGACCTCTGCCTGTGTGGTACTGTTTGGGTCTATGGCTATGGCTGCTGTGAGGGGATGCAAGTGCCATGGGTACCACACGCTCCTGGTCAATGCCAACTGTATGCTGTCCCTCACCTATGGCCATTGGTGGTGAGGGATGTAATGGCAGTATGAGTGTGCGCATAAATGGGGTTGAATGCTGTGTACTGTCGATTGGTGGACCAACGATAGACCCTGTCAAATCTCCCTGTGCCAAAATACATGTGTCATCATCACCACTATCCGTGGCAGTGGCTTCAGGTCGTCTGCTGCTTTCGCCAACCCCTAACTCAGCACCTGTGAGAGGAAGACAGGAAACACACTTTGCAGTCTGCACATGCACACATGCACACAGGAACACAGGAACACATGCACACTCCTCACTATAGCAGATACACACACACAACAGCAATCCAAAACATACTCAATAGTGGTTGAAGGTGGGTGACAGTATCACAAGTCAAACAGTCACACATGTCAGCATGCAGAATAAGTGTTGATCAAGTCCATGCAGTGTGAGTGTAGACAGCCATAGTTAATGACAGTGTACATGGCTGTGGTGCATGTGTGTACATGTTCAGTGATTGCCTACACCCTGGAACACAATGTGTACAAGGACACAACATTTCTGTGCAAGTATTATAAGCTCTGCAATGTCCTGTGCACCATCACTCACAGGTATACATACCATGGCTGCATGTGTTATCTGTGTGTCACATGGATTTCCATATCTGATTGCAGTGTCTGTGTCTGTAGCAGATAATTGTGGACACAGGTGTAGCACATGCATGCTATGTACACACACGGGATGAGTGGTGCATGTGTACATGATGGAATACCAATCCTGGACATGGCCATTGTAACTGTATGGGATGTAGTACCATTAGCCATCATCATCATGCATCAGGTGGTCACTGAAGGCCACTAAAGTGTGCTAGACCACCGCCTAGCATGCTGTACCTGAACTGCAGTGCCGTGGCTAAGTTCACAATTACACAGCCACGTTGCACAAGAGTGTGTGAGGTGCCCAGTAGGGAGCATTACCTAACATGATTGTGTTATGTGTTGAAGAGCGTTGCACAGCCCCATGCTAGGCCCCTACCCCTCAGGTATAATATGTGTGGTGTGTGGATGACATGGGATACTGAAGTGTGACCTGGCAGCAGGTGTCCGGTTACAACATGTGTAGCATGTTGAGGTGTACTGCGTATGACAAACATGTTATGCTGTGTACATGTGTGTCAACTATGCCTATGCAATGTGCAGTACAGTGTTGCCACATTTGTGTCTGATGCTCTGTGCATTGCATGTGATTGAGGCAGCTACTGATGTTACTGAGATGTTTAACGTCTCACAGCAAACATGCACAACATGCATTATGCGTAGGTGTGTTATGTGTACATGGCCTACACCTCACCTATGATATGCACATTTCAATACCAATTTTAAAGTGTTAACACACTCACCACCATGTGTCGTCTGCCCTGCTGTCACACCAGAGGGACCTACAAGAATATGACACAGTTTGTCAGTGGCCACAACTGTGGCATTGCTACTGTGAGTGTGCTAAACTACAGTAGCACAACAGGGATAGGTGTACAGATACTATTCACAATATCAGTATTGCACACAATAGGCAGCACAACTGCAAAACACAGTACACATCTCACATATGCATAATCTAACAATACAGGTAACAGTAGTCTACAGCTAGGGCATATTACCTGCATGCTCCATGTCACCATGCTGGGTGGCTCCGGCCTCCATGATAACACATGTGTGATGTTGTTGCTGCTGTAGGCCAGGAGCCACCACACTTAGGAGCAGTTCCTCCACTCTGGTGAGGGGGGGATGTATGGCCACCCCACCACCTGTGGCAAGCTGTTGTCTATGGATATCAGACACACGCCGCTGGACATGTCTAATTTAATCACCGGAGTGATGGCGTACCTGCTCATATGTCTGGTTATGCATGCCTATGTCATTTACCCGACGAACAAGATCTTGCCACGGTGCAGTACGCTCCTACTGGTGCTGGCTGGCCCTGGAAAACAGCAGGGTATAGTGCTGAACCAGGCTATGGTGGATTTCCTGATCCTCTGCGGCTGTGTAGAAGGGATTCCTTTGATGAGCCATAAGCCTGGAAGACAAGTAAACGATATGTGTGAGCAAGTCATGTGGCACACTTAATATTATACAGTACAGATATCAGTTAACTGCCATATATAGCATCTGTTCGTCTGTCAGAGGATACACACATTCAATACCACATATCAGTGCTCAGCCCACAACTGGCTGACAGTGCCTGCCACACTCCATATAACAAACCAGTATACACCAGTACTCGGCACAGTGTTTGGGATCCAATGCACAGCTTTGCCACGGGGGTTCATATCAAGCTAATGCATGAAGAAATATGTCATCCATTGCAATGAATGTGAAGTACAGTTACAGTATAACCAGTAACCCACCCTAGTTGTTGATGCCATACCCCTACCTAACATATGTGCACAGTTGTTAATATAGCTGGCATACTGCTGTAACAGAGTGTACATGTTGCTAGGTACACACGCAAACCCTGCAACACACATGTGATTGCGGACATGGTACAGGCATCATTACACACACATCAGACATTCATACAACACACAAATGTATGCTGACACAGATGAGCATTTCCTGTGTATCTTACAGTACTGTGTGTCCCTACTTACAGATACCTATGCCTGAGGTATGTAATCTGTGCAGACTACAGGAAACACACAAGAAAGTGTTACCAGGGAATGTGAACATACACCATACTGTGCTGTTTAGGCCTACAGCTTCAGGTAGTACAACAGTGCAAATGTCAGCTGGATTCACCAGCAGTACCACTTACTGAGCATACATGTATTGCTTCAGCCTACAATGGGACACCACAGTCGTACACAAGGAACTATGTCACAACATATGCCATCCTACTATGTCTGCATCCCAATAACTGATACATCTTTCTCTGGCCTCACACATAGGACACAAACAACCATGACAGAAACAACCTCACACTAAGCTATCATACCATTACAGACCTTGCACACATTCACTGTCACACTCATTCCACCCCACATAGCAGGTATTGCACTGAGTACATGTGTGTGTGCATTGTGTCATAGGTAGTTAATACGCTATTGGCCCTAGGGCCTACAGCAGCCTAGCCATACGCTACCCTGGCCTTTGACACACATGTAATTTGATTTCACTTGCTCCTGTCAACTGGATACACAGAGGTGATTCCCAGGGTGTGTTACCTATCCCACAGAAAATTATCAGGGGTATGTATGACATCTGCTACTGAGGAGCCTTGTTTGTTAATGCTATGTGGTTTACTCCAGAGTATGGCATATTTGCTAATAGGAGCCTAACCCTCCAGCATGTGCTGTTTAGTGAGGTGGCGGGGATTAGGGACCTAGGCCGTGTAGATGGTGGGATTGTGAGGTGTTGACATGGTGGTTGTCTGACTGGTATGGGTGTGACATACCTCTGTATGTTCGGCAGAGGTAACCTCTGGGTGGCCAGTATGCCACGCACTGTAGCTGTGGTTATGTGAGTCAGTCTGCATAGGGTATGTGTTTGAGGGCAGTATTACTCTTTGTGAGGTATGTCTGTGGCCTTTCCACTTGCTGTAGTTGTCATGTGAGGTACATACCACATGGGGCATTGTGATGAGTACAGGGGAACACTGACCAATATTTCCGTACATGACACATCGTTTGTGATGACACGTACCACGTAGAAAAATTACAAGACTAGTGTGGCTCTGTGAATATCAAAGGGGAGGCTACTATCCACCTGTGAACCATGTTCCCTTCTGACACCTTCAGTGTTAGGCAGGCAACCACCTATCTGGTAGTTAGTGGGTAAAGTGTTTTGGTATGGGGTATGGCACTGCAGTAGCAACACAGGTGTTCAGTCCATGCCTTGGTCACCAGGCACCTGTTGCAATACATCTGATCCTGTGTCTCCCTCTCTCACTATATATATACACACACACACACATACATATATATATATATATATATATATATATATATATAAATATATATATATATATATATATATATATATACACACACACACACACATACATATATATATATATATATATATATATATATATATATATATATATATATATATATATATATATATATATATATATATATATATATATATATATATATATATATATACATATATATATATATATATATATATATATATATATATATATATATATATATATATATATATGTATGTGTGTGTATATATATATATATATATATATATTTGTCATAGGTAGTTAATACGCTATTGGCCCTATATATCTCTATATATATCTATATATGTATATATGTATATATCTATATATGTATATATGTATATATCTATATATATCTATATATGCATATATCTACATAGAAAAAACAAAACTAGAAGCAAAACCAAACCACAAATGCAAACCACTTGGCACCACAGGACCCGGAAGCAGGTACACAAAGGCTTTCAAAATAAGCAGTAGAAGAAATCAATCAGCTGCTAGGTCTCCAATAAGATCCTTTAATATGACAAGGCAAAGTTAAAATCACAGTCTTTTCCAAGGGCTTTCACTCGACCACTTGCGAGCTTTTTCAAGGCAAAATCCTAGAGAAAGAGACCTAGCAGCTGACTAATTTCTTCTACTGCTTATTTTGAAAGCCTTTGTGTACCTGCTTCCGGGTCCTGTGGTGCCAAGTGGTTTGTATATATCTACATATCTACATAACTATATATCTATATATATCTATATGCTACTTTTCTGAAAAAAAAAATTGTAAGCCTGTTTCCTACCTTTCCTGTAATTAGTGTTCCAGATACAGATTTGCTATATCCAGGACTATTTGTAAGCTTCTGAGCCCCCAAGCCTTTCTGTGTTGGAGGGAAGCCTTCTAGCTTATCAGTGGGAGTGGTAAGCACTAGGTAACCTGTCTAATACATAAGGAGTGGTTCTGGCCCAGAATTTGTAGTTATTGGCCATTTGGGCGGTCTTCCATCTCTCTCAACTTTCTGATTTGAAGGCCTGCATTTGCACTTGTTTCTGTCCTGTAACTCCTGGGTCCATCTCATTTGCTCACTCAAAAAAAAAAAAAAAAAAAAAAATCTGCTTTTACTGTATTTGTGTTTCTTCCTACTTTATTTTGCTTTTGCGTCATCTTAAAAGCACACAATTTTATTTATTACTGCTTGGTGTAACTCATTCTAAGCCTTTTAGTTTAAGCACTTGGGCTTCAGACCAGTTGTTTTACATTAGGAAGGTTTGTGGTCTGCACTGTGGTGGCAGGACAGGTAGCTTACATCCTTCTAAGCTGGGAACTGCTGATTGAGGGCTCAGTGTCTGTTATTCTAAAAGTGTATTAATTCTGGTTTAAGCACTTGGGCTTCAGGCCAGTTATTTTACATTAAAAGGGTTTGTGGTCTGCACTCTTGTTGGAGGAGAGGCTGGACTCTGCCCTTCTAGCTGGGAATTTCTGGTTAAAGGCTTATAGTGCCTGCATATCTAAACTGCTTCTTACTGAAATTGGTACACCTTGTTTGCTGTAGCATAGACTAGATCCAGGCCTGCTGAATCTAGCTTTGTTTGTATAACTTGAGCAGTAATCCAGGCATTCTTTAAAGTATTCAATTGTATTTATTACTGCTTGGTAGTAACTTGATTAAAGTGTAGCTATCATTCTAAGTCTTTTGCATTAAGCACTTGGGCTTCAGACCAGTTGTTTTACATTAGGAAGGTTTGTGGCCTGCACTGTGGTGGCAGGACAGGTAGCTTCCATCCTTCTAAGTTGGGAACTGCTGATTGAGGGCTCAGTGTCTGTTATTCTAAAAGTGTATTAATTCTGGTTTAAGCACTTGAGCTTCAAGCCAGTTGTTTTACATTAAGAAGGTTTGTGGTCTGCACTGTAGTGGCAGAACAGGTAGCTTACATCCTTCTAAGTTGGGAACTGCTGATTGAGGGCTCAGTGTCTGTTATTTTAAAAGTGTATTAATTTTGGTTTAAGCACTTGGGCTTCACACCAGTTGTTTTACATTAAGAAGGTTTGTGGTCTGCACTGTAGTGGCAGAACAGGTAGCTTACATCCTTCTAAGTTGGGAACTGCTGATTGATGGCTCAGTGTCTGTTATTCTAAAAGTGTATTAATTCTGGTTTAAGCACTTGGGCTTCACACCAGTTGTTTTACATTAAGAAGGTTTGTGGTCTGCACTGTAGTGGCAGAACAGGTAGCTTACATCCTCCGAAGTTGGGAACTGCTGATTGAGGGCTCAGTGTCTGTTATTCTAAAAGTGTATTAATTCTGGTTTAAGCACTTGTGCTTCACGCCAGTTGTTTTACATTAAGAAGGTTTGTGGTCTGCATTGTACTGGCAGAACAGGTAGCTTACATCCTTCTAAGTTGGGAACTGCTGATTGAGGGCTCAGTGTCTGTTATTCTAAACGTGTATTAATTCTGGTTTAAGCACTTGGGCTTCAGGCCAGTTATTTTACATTAAAAGGGTTCGTGTTCTGCACTCTTGTCGGAGGAGAGGCTGGACTCTGCCCTTCTAGCTGGGAATTTCTGGTTAAAGGTTTTTAGTGCCTGCATATCTAAACTGCTTCTTACTGAAATTGGTGCACCTTGTTTGCTGTAGCATAGACTAGATCCAGGCCTGCTGAATCTAGCTTTGTTTGTATAACTTGAGCAGTAATCCAGGCATTCTTTAAAGTATTCAATTGTATTTGTTACTGCTTGGTAGTAACTTGATTAAAGTGTAGCTATCATTCTAAGTCTTTTGGATTAAGCACTTGGGCTTCAGACCAGTTGTTTTACATTAGGAAGGTTTGTGGCCTGCACTGTGGTGGCAGGGCAGGTAGCTTACATCCTTCTAAGTTGTGAACTGCTGATTGAGGGCTCAGTGTCTGTTATTCTAAAAGTGTATTAGTTCTGGTTTAAGCACTTGGGCTTCAGGCCAGTTATTTTACATTAAGAAGGTTCATGGTCTGCACTCTTGTGGGAGGAGAGGTTGGACTCTGCTCTTCTGAGCTGGGAATTTCTGGTTAAAGGCTTATAGTGCCTGCATATTTGAACTGTTTCTTACTGAAATTGGTACACCTTGTTTGCTGTAGCATAGACTAGATCCAGGCCTGCTGAATCTAGCTTTATTTGCATGCTGCTTGTTTGTTTGCTTATTTCCCTGAAACACTAATTCCACCTAAAACGTGGCTTTTCAGCACTTCTGTGGATCCCTAGTGATATCTGCATTGCTTACTGTACTTATTTCCTTGTTTCACTTGAAAGAAAGTTACTGTTTGTCATTTTTGCATTTAAGTTACCTGTAACACATTGCATTTAAGTTACCTGACACTTGCTCACTAAAGCAATTATATAAGTCAGCACTAAAATATTAAAAGCACTACACCCTCACAAACTCCCCTTGAGTACCTCGTTCCCCATTGGCCCTTTTTTTTCAATGATAAAGGAATTCCCAATACTATTCTAGCATGTCCAAAGGTCAGTTGTCAATCTCCTCTCCGGTCCAGCTGGTGAATCTGGGAATCTTGAGGCAATGTTACAACTGCCTCATGTACACTGACAGCCCTCTCCTCCTCCCAACAAATTCCAACACATGTGAGAGATGCAACCATATAGCCATACTGGAGGCTAAGCTCTCTCAACTCAGTACTGGAGAAACCAGTCAGGAGGAGAAGGAAATCACACTCACTACAATTCCAGTCTCACATAGACCTACCACGACAGCAAACCAAACACATACACACGCAAAAACATACTCGGAGGCTCTAAATAAAAATCTGCCTAAGCAGCAGAGACCTCCAAAGCAGACACCCAAGCAACCGTTACCCCAAAAGAAAACACTTGCAACACATAGCTCACAGAGACAGTGTGCTGAACAGTCACAGCCCTTAAGGCTAAACAACACACCTGATACACTTGTAATAGGTGACTCTATCATCAGGCACACTGACGTCCTGCTTACCAGGCTGAACAAGGAGAAGGTCACGGTGAGCTGCCTGTCGGGCGCTAGGATCCGCCACATAACACAAGCACCCAGGTCACTCCAAGTCAAATACAAATATGACTCAGTCATTGTCCATGCTGGTGTGAATTACCTGAGACGTACCTCCCTGGACTACATGAAAAGAGACATAGAGGAGCTCTCTGAGCATGTAGCCCAGGCTTGTATGATACTGACCTTGAGTAGCATCTTACCCTCACCAAGAATGATGCTACAATATGAAGACAAGATGAAAAATTTCAACAATTGGCTTAATTATTGGTGTCATTCAAAGGGGATCCAATGCCTGACAGCCTGGGATGATGTACTCGACAAGCCACGATGCTTCGCTAGGAGACAGCTTGCACCTGTCACCCCTAGGCTTTTGGATATTGGCAAAGGCTCTTGCTACCACAATAGTGCCGTTTTTAGGCAAGGCTCAAAAGACAAACCCACCTCCATAGGTATCACAAGGGATAAGAAACTAAGAGTAATGCTACTCAATGCCAGAAGTCTAAACCTCAAGATGCACACACTCGAAACTCTCCTTAGCATGGAGAACATAGATATCTGTGCAGTAACAGAAACCTGGTTCAAGGCTCACAAGAGCACCCCAGCACTACCAGGTTATACCTCATACCATGCTTTTTGGCCCCAAAACTTGGACCGTACCACAAAAGGAGGGGGAGTATCAATATTCGTCAAAGATACCCACACCTCCAGGTTGGTGGCACAGCACGAAGCATCAGAGACTATTCACGTGCAACTAACAGTGGGTAAAACTGCCTTCCAGTTTATAGCCTGCTACAGACCACCCTCCCAAACCCAGGAACCCCACTCGGCCTTCCTGAGAACACTGGAAAATATGAAGGTCTCTCCAAACACCATTATATTGGTCAACTTCAACTACCCAAACATAGACTGGGAGCATTACTCTAGCTCCAACACCCTAGCCCAAAGGTTCTTAGAATTTATAAACTCAAATGCTATGGAACAACTTGTTACCACTCCCACAAGAGGGGAAAACATACTGGACCTGATCATCACCAACATGGGGACTCTATGCTCCAGACCAGAAGTGTATCCCTCACTGGTAAGATCAGACCATAAACTAATCTCACTGGATATTCACATCCCGACTCCAACCCCTGCCCTGAAAACCACAGTGAAAAACTTCTCTAAAGCAAATTTCACACTCCTCAAAACTGAGGTGGAATCCTTCAAAGCCCCCGGGCCTGTGGAAAATACATCCCAGACCGCAGAATCCTTTATAAACGCATTCTATGAACACCTTCAGGAATGCATGGATCATGCAATCCCAAATAAAACCAAGACCCAATCCTCCAAAGGCAGACGTCCTGTCTGGTGGACCCCAGCCATAAACAAACTATACAACAGAAGGAAGAAGCTACTACATGATAGAGCAAAATCCCAAAAAGGGAAGGCATCTCTGATCAGTATTAGCAAAAAACTACGGGCACTCATAAAATCGTCTAAAGCAATAATGTAAACCCAGGCGAGGAAAGTGTCAGTTACCAAATTCAAAATAACAATCCAAATGCTCATGTGCGGTAACTGAAACACAAGCAGGCTCCTCAGGTCTCCATACACCAAACTGGTAAAAATACTGGTACACAAAGTATCACACTGGTTACGACAAAATAAAGATGAACGTTCTTTATTTGGTACAGTTAGCGCTTTCACCTCCTCGGCTTCATCAGACTGTATTCAAACCATACAAAACAGTCACTTATATATCACATCCAATTAAAACCATAATTACTTAATTACATCCAATAAAAACATTCTAAGCTTGACTAAGCATGAATACACATATAACTTAAAGAAACAAGCGCTTATACTCTACAAAAATATAAAATACACATTAAAAAACATATGCATGTATATAAAACTATCTACTATTATCTGCATACGGAATATTTACTAATGGTTAAACAGAGTCTGCTATAACCTTTTTACAAAAACACACATCTAATTATCCAACCATTATAACTGATGCCTACACTAAAAATGTGTATAAATATATATAAAATTCTCTACTATTGTCTAGATGAGAAATATTTATAAATTATTGATATAATCTAATGTAGACATGGTGCTAAGACAGAAACGTTCACATATGATTGCTAATCATTATAAAAGTCTAACCTCTTAAACTAAACTATATAACTCTTTATTTTGTTTTTCCTTTTGTTCTCAGTTTCCGTTTCTTTAACATTGTCTGTATACTAATCTTATCATTCAAGCCATGGTGGTCAGCTCTTAATCATAATCCATCTGAGTTCCATTTCTAATGTGTAACTCTCTAAATCCCCACCTCTAGGACTCGTAAGAATATGTTGAACTACATAGAAACTAAATCTGTGCATTGGACCTGCCATTATACAATGTCTCGCTAAAGCATTGTGTTCCTGGCCAGTCCTAATGTGATATAGATGTTCCTAATACGAAATCTAAATTCCCTATTAGTCTTACCTATGTAAAACGCATCACATGTGTCACACTGTGCCAGATATATCACATTCATGCTTCTGCAAGTAGTACCTGTCATAAAAAAGAATTCTTTGTGGACATGAGGGGACTGGAAAAAGTGACCAGTATTAATATAGCTACATTGGTTACAATTACCACATGAGGTGGTATTGTAAGCTGTAACCTTCTTTCCAGTAGTTGGCCTGCCATAAAATAACCTTTTTATGTTCTTCTTGTTCTTATAGACAAATCTAGGTTGAACACCCACTAGCCTCATAATTTCCTCATCTGCTTCTAAAACATACCACCGCTCTCGTATTATTCTCCTAATATTACTAACGTCAGAAGTAAAATAGACCGGTATATTTAAGGTATGTCCTTTCATATCATCTCTGGCAGAGATAGCCTTCCTCATTTCATGCCCTTCTTGATGCATATGGTTGGAAAAATATGGGCGTGCTCTTGTCTCTCTGAGTTCTATGGAGGTGTTGATGGCCCTCTCAATCTCTTCTATCTTATAAGCTCTATCTTGTAACCTCTGACTCAATCCAGTCAGCTCAGATCTGAAACCTTCCTCTGTCGGGTTCAGTCTTGAAGCCCTCATCGACTGGCTCCTGGCTACACTCTCAAAAACATGCCTGGGATGCATGCTATCCCTGTGCAGGAGTGTATTCCTGTAGCACTTCTTTCTGTGGATAGAGGTGTTAACTATTCCACTACTCAACCTCATAATATTAACATCTAGAAATGCAACAAACTCTCTTGAAGAACTGGACATGAACTTCAAAAACTCCACAGAATTATTCAAATATCCTTCAAATTCTATTCTACGCCATCCTTCTGAATATGTATGTCTCCATCTTTGATATATATATTCAGAAGGATGGCGTAGCTATGGGCACTAGTTGTGCCAATAGCTACGCCAATATTGTAATGGCTTACTGGGAGAAGGAAACACTGTTCGTTTCAGAGATATTTAGACAGCATGTGAGTTTTTATAGGAGGTTCGTAGATGACCTCTTTTTGGTGTGGAGAGGTAGTGAGATGGAATTAATAGAATTTGAAGGATATTTGAATAATTCTGTGGAATTTTTGAAGTTCACGTCCAGTTCTTCAAGAGAGTTTGTTGCATTTCTAGATGTTAATATTATGAGGTTGAGTAGTGGAATAGTTAACACCTCTATCCACAGAAAGAAGTGCTACAGGAATACACTCCTGCACAGGGATAGCATGCATCCCAGGCATGTTTTTGAGAGTGTAGCCAGGAGCCAGTCGATGAGGGCTTCAAGACTGAACCCGACAGAGGAAGGTTTCAGATCTGAGCTGACTGGATTGAGTCAGAGGTTACAAGATAGAGCTTATAAGATAGAAGAGATTGAGAGGGCCATCAACACCTCCATAGAACTCAGAGAGATAAGAGCACGCCCATATTTTTCCAGCCATAAGCATCAAGAAGGGCATGAAATGAGGAAGGCTATCTCTGCCAGAGATGATATGAAAGGACATACCTTAAATATACCGGTCTATTTTACTTCTGACGTTAGTAATATTAGGAGAATAATACGAGAGCGGTGGTATGTTTTAGAAGCAGATGAGGAAATTATGAGGCTAGTGGGTGTTCAACCTAGATTTGTCTATAAGAACAAGAAGAACATAAAAAGGTTATTTTATGGCAGGCCAACTACTGGAAAGAAGGTTACAGCTTACAATACCACCTCATGTGGTAATTGTAACCAATGTAGCTATATTAATACTGGTCACTTTTTCCAGTCCCCTCATGTCCACAAAGAATTCTTTTTTATGACAGGTACTACTTGCAGAAGCATGAATGTGATATATCTGGCACAGTGTGACACATGTGATGCGTTTTACATAGGTAAGACTAATAGGGAATTTAGATTTCGTATTAGGGAACATCTATATCACATTAGGACTGGCCAGGAACACAATGCTTTAGCGAGACATTGTATAATGGCAGGTCCAATGCACAGATTTAGTTTCTGTGTAGTTCAACATATTCTTACGAGTCCTAGAGGTGGGGATTTAGAGAGTTACACATTGGAAATGGAACTTAGATGGATAATTCGATTAAGAGCTGACCACCCGCCTGGCTTGAATGATAAGATTAGTATACAGACAATGTTAAAGAAACGGAAACTGAGAACAAAAGGAAAAACAAAATAAAGAGTTATATAGTTTAGTTTAAGAGGTTAGACTTTTATAATGATTAGCAATCAGATGTGAACGTTTCTGTCTTAGCACCATGTCTACATTAGATTATATCAATAATTTATAAATATTTCTCATCTAGACAATAGTAGAGAATTTTATATATATTTATACACATTTTTAGTGTAGGCATCAGTTATAATGGTTGGATAATTAGATGTGTGTTTTTGTAAAAAGGTTATAGCAGACTCTATTTAACCATTAGTAAATATTCCGTATGCAGATAATAGTAGATAGTTTTATATACATGCATATGTTTTTTAATGTGTATTTTATATTTTTGTAGAGTATAAGCGCTTGTTTCTTTAAGTTATATGTGTATTCATGCTTAGTCAAGCTTAGAATGTTTTTATTGGATGTAATTAAGTAATTATGGTTTTAATTGGATGTGATATATAAGTGACTGTTTTGTATGGTTTGAATACAGTCTGATGAAGCCGAGGAGGTGAAAGCGCTAACTGTACCAAATAAAGAACGTTCATCTTTATTTTGTCGTAACCAGTGTGATACTTTGTGTACCAGTATTTTTACCATTTTGGTGTATGGAGACCTGAGGAGCCTGCTTGTGTTTCAGTTACCGCACATGAGCATTTGGATAAAATCGTCTAAGGCCAGCTTCGAGAGAAAAATTGCACAGGACACTAAGGATAATCACAAGACTTTCTTTAGTTATGTTAGGAACCTGGGTGGGAATTCCCAGATATGCTTAGAATTAGTCCAAAATGACAAAAAATACACCGAACCCACAGACATTGCCAACATCCTAGCTGACAGGTTCAGTGCAAACTTTTCCCCCACTCCCCACCAAAAGGGCAAATATTTATCCCTACAGAGTGCTGCCCCCCTGACATTTCAGATGCTCAGGTAAGAGCTACCCTCTCCAAAGCAAAAAAACATAGCATCAATGGGACCAGACGGTGTCCCGGGCTGCGTCCTACATGAACTCCAAGAAGAGCTAAACCCAAACATAAAACTACTGTTCAATCTCAGCCTTACTACAGGATATGTACCCAAAGAGTGGCGTACAGCAACAGTGGTCCCTCTCCACAAAGGTGGTGCCTCAACGGATCCTGGAAACTATCGCCCCATAAGCCTGACTAGCTTGGTCTGCAAAGCTATGGAAAGGATCATCATGGACCTCATAAATAAAGATATTGGGGACCTACAGACCCTGGATCCTACCCAGTTTGGCTTTGTTAAGGGCAGATCCTGCCTCTTAAACCTGGTTGATTTCTTTGAAACAGTCACTAAGGCCATTGACGAGGGGAAGGTGGTCCAAACAGCCTACCTGGACCTCGCAAAGTCTTAGATACAATACCCCACTCGGGCATTATAGATAAGCTCACCAGCTTAAATATAAACCCCTATGTCACTAGATGGGTTGCAAACTGGCTCAAGGACAGAAGCCACATGGTTAGAATTGCTGGAGCCATGTCAGTCTCCAAACCAGTTACAAGTGGCGTCCCACAAGGCTCAGTCCTGGGAACTCTCTTGTTTGGTATATATTTCTTGGAGGTACAGGCCAACACGGAAGGACTGTGGCTGACTAAGTTCGCAGATGAATGCAAACTGGGCACCATAATCGACTCTCCAGCCGACACAAGCATCCTCCAAAAGGGCCTCATAGAAACAGACAACTGGTGCCAGACCCATGGCCTCAAGCTAAACACCAAAAAGTGTATAGTCATCCCTTTTGGCAAAAACAAAGTGCCCACAAATTACCACATAGGTGGTAATCCATTAAGTACAGAAGAAGTAATTAGGGACCTGGGGACCCAAGTTGATAGCAATCTCTCATTTGACAACCACGTGGCCAAAGTGGTTAGAAAAACATTTTATATAGCCCACCTAATCATGAAGGGATTCACATCTAGATCAGGGGAGGTCATCGTGCCTCTTTACTCATCCCTCATCAGGCCCATAATTGAGTACAATGCTCGTTTTGGATGTACCTTACCAGACACCTGAGCAACTGGAAAGACCCCAAAAGTACCTCACCAAGAGGATCATAGGGCTCAAACAGATGCCATATGCTGCCCAGTTAAAAAAATTCCAGCTCTACTGAGTGGCATACAGCCTGCTCAGAGGCGATCTGTGCCTGACGTATAAAGCCATGTCCAACCCGGAATTAATGGACATGCTGCACCTCAGAAAATCCAAATCCCATCGAGCTACGCTACCGAGACTTGAATCTCAGCACTGAAATAAATAGGACATGCTGGAGGGACAGATTCATAACCCAGAGGCTCCCTTCACTCTGGAATAAAATCCCAGTCCCTTATTGACTCTCTTCAAGAGGAATCTTGATGAGTGGATGGGGGATCGTAGGTTTACCCCGGGTATCACTTCTGTGTCACTGTTAGACAGAGGCACAGTATACTAACCTCGAAAAAGGACATAGCAAAATTAATTAAAAATGGGTGGCGAAAGCCAAACACACTCTGGCTAGGCTTATAAATGCCCTAGGGTCGATAGCCTAGTATGAACCTATGAACCTATATGTATACATATATACATATATACGTATACATATATACATATATACGTATACATATATACATATATACGTATATATATACATATATATATATATATATATATATATATATATATACGTATATATATACATATATGTATATATATATATATATATATATATATATATATATATGTATATATACACATACATATATATATATATATATATATATATATATATATATATATATATATATACACATACTTGTAAACATCCATTGCTGTACATATACATGCACATATAGGCACATATACTGCCCACCTTTCATGGTGGGAATATCAATTATGAAACAGTTGTGAGACATACAATTATGTAATAATATTGCACAGTGTTGTGCAGAATGCATTTCGCTGTCCTCAGGCTGTATAGCTGTAGCAGACCTCACTGGCTGTAACTCAGTCCCACAGCATTTAACCACCACATGACATATACCTGCACTGCTTGCTGTTTTCAATGCCACACACTGCAACCTACATAGATATTTGCACATAGCAACCTTCAAATACATATATATGTCCAGCCTTCACTAACAGTTGCAGTATGTCCCTTGCCCTATGCACATCTGCATATACATATAGATACGGACTGCTACCACATATGGAGGGTTCACAGTATGTAGAGTACCCTTCAGACACATCATTCGGATGCCAGCAAATACATCTCTGTTGCATACATTACCTTTGTATTTCTCACCTCTGTCTGCTGTACCTGTTGATGTTTTTTTTTTTTTTTTTTTTTTGGTTGGTGTCTCCAACTGCCTCTGTTTGTTTTGTTTTGTTTTTTTTGGTTGATGTCTCCAACTGCCTCTGTTTGGTTGTTTTTTTTTGGTTGGTGTCGCCAACTGCCTCTGTTTGGTTTTTTTTTGGTTGGTGTCTCCAACTGCCTCTGTTTGTTTGTCTGTCTGTCTGTCTCACTCTGTCTCTCTCCAGTTGCTGCAATGATTTTATTGCATGTGTGGACAGCAAGTACAGGCTGCTTTTGTAGGTATCTGCACATGTGCATGTGATGGCCTCTGCACCAATTGGTGCCCACCATTTAGTAGTTGCATGCAGCCTGCTGTGTGGTAATTGCAGTTCTCACTGTGATTTCAGGACACTGCTATAAAATGATAGGTCAGGTAGGCATAGGCCTTTTAGTTTTGCAAGGTGGGGACCATGCTTGTTTGCTGTGGACACTGTTGTGTCAGTCAGAAGGCTGGTATATGTCTCATATCTGAAGCTGGGTTGTAGCCAGTGAAATGCATGTTGTACTGAAACCTGACAGTTGCTTCTTCCAGTACACTCTTCTCAGTGTGTAAGTTTACTCACACCTCCTAATGCTAACACTGGATACATGGGAGTATGTACTCTCTTTTGGAATTAGGGAATTAACTGTCATACAACAGTAGTTATTGCAATGTATTCCTATGGCTTTCCTATTTTCCCATTACATTCACTCCTTGTAATGCATGTTATATTTCTTTATTGCAATGTATTCCTATGGCTTTCCTATTTTCCCTTTACATTCACTCCTTGTAATGCATGTTATATTTCTTTACTACAATGTATTCCTATGGCTTTCCTATTTTCCCTTTACATTCACTCCTTGTAATGCATGTTATATTTCTTTCAGCACCAAGTTATTGTATATCTGCTGTGGCTTAGTGGTACATCATGCAGACTGGTGAGTCCAAGTTGTGGGGTTTGAGACTGACAAGGGTGTTTTTATTTTGCTGCTGAGCAATACAAGGGCCTTGTCATACAGAGTGACTAAGGCACTTTTAAGCAGTTGTAAGCGGGTTTGCGTGGGTTTGCGTGATGCTTAGCGATGCTAAGCTACGCTTAGCTTATTGTATTTTAGCAATACTAAGCTAAGCTTAGCTTAGCTCATTTTATGTTAGCAATACTAAGCTAAGCTTGGCATAGCTTATCATATCTTAGCAATGCTAAGCTAAGCGCACACATGCACACACTGGTGCAAACCCGCTTACTACTGTTTACAAGTGCTCACTCCCGTTAACCCCCGCACTCATGTCTTTGACAGAAAAGTAAATGGGGAGATAGGAATGTGGTGATAAAGGGTGCACAAACAGGGGAAGACAGTAGGGAAACCAGCTTGGGATGTACACGATGGGTGTGGAGAAGGTCCATAGCTGCCCATTTCTTTACCAGCAAAAGTTGTGCATATGCAATACATTAGGTGGGATATTTGAAACCTTCCACCTCTGAGAGAGGGGTGAGGACAACTAAGTATGTTGTACTACCAATTATGAATATCAGGCACATGCACTGTTTGTGAACTGCTATACTGTCATTAGTACGTTACTCACTTCTGAACAGTTTGTGGTTTGTGTTGACATTAGCACAGTCTGCTCAGGACAACTGGACATATTTCTGTACTGTGTATGCCTACCTACACCCTTGGTTGTGCCTGACTACACGGGTATATAGTACCTTTGGGTAGGGGTGCAGAACTGCAGAGTGCATTATTTATTATTGTGTGATGTGTCTTACTGAACATGCAGAGTCGCTGTGTATCTGTAAGTCTATGAAGGCTTGTAGTCTGTCTGAGTTGCTCCCACCTGTGGACATATCCAGATGGTAGAAAGAGGTCAGCCTAGTATTCTTTGACTGTGCACCACAGCATTCTTTTCAGCACCTGAACAATGGCATTGTCACAGGTGTTTGCTAGCAGTACATGGCTACATCCTTTGATATTTCTGTGTTGTACTTCTACATAAGGGCATGCTTGTGGGATTAATTCTACAGCTATTTGCAGAGTGTGTAACAGCAGACAAGCTGATATGCCTGTGTGTTTCTGACTCTTCCAGGCCTCAGATACTCTCATGTATATATTTGAACAGCCTCAGGGAAAGGTACATATAACTGGGTTACACCTGTGATATAGTTCAGACATTTTGCAGTTCAGACTTTGGGGGATTCAGAGCATATGTATTACTACACATTTTCTGACGTGCAAGCGGTGTCTACTCTCACTTATTGACATTTGTCATTAAGTGAGATTCAACACTTTTTTGCCTACTGTTAGTACATTTCACAGGGAGTCAGAGGGGCACAGCTAACATTTGTTTACAAATCAGGGTCATCACTGTAGAGCAGTCACTGTTGGGCAGTCTGGCCTGTGACCTATGCAAATATGCCAGTGTTTATCCTGCTCTGATACTGTGTGGGGTTTGTAAGCTGCTACTGTAACCTTATTCCCTACTAGCATGGCTGATTCTCTTTTCACAGTCATGTCATGCAATTCCACAACACCTGCTGGTTAAGGCCCACAGAGCAAGATTTGTGTTATGCCATTCCTATTATCCCTTTACATTCACTCATGGTAATGCATGATATATTGCTTTCAGCACTGAGTTATTGTATATCTGCTGTGGTGTAGTGGTACTTCATGCAGACTGGTGTGTCCAAGGTCCCGGGTTTGAGACTGAGAAGGGTATTTTATTTTGCTGCTGAGCAGCACAAGGGCCTTGTCATACAGAGTGACTAAGGCACTTTTAAGCAGTTGTAAGTGGGTTTGCGCAGGCTTGCATGATGCTTAGCAATGCTTAGCTAAGCGCAGATAAGCTCACACTCGCTCACCCCCGCTAACTACTGCTTAAAAGTGCTTACTCCCGCTAACCCCCGCACTAATTTCTTTTAAAGAAAAGAAAATGGGGAGATAGGAAAGTGGTGAAAAAGGGGGCACAAAGAGGGAAAGACAGTAGGGAAACCAGCTCGGGATGTGCAGGATGGGTGTAGGGAAAGTCCATGGCTGCCCATTTCTTTACCAGCAACAGCTGTGCATATGTATGAAATTTGGTGTGAAATTTGAAACCTTCCACCCCTGAGAGAGGGGTGAGGACAACAAAATATGTTGTACTGCCAATTATAATTATCAGTTTACATGTCCAGTGGACATGTGTGCGAATTGGGCAGCTATGTATGGGGCATAATTTTTTTGTGGGAACAGATTGCCCTTTTTTTTATTTTTATTTTCAGGTGAGAGTGGAATGTGAGGTAGAGGAAGTAGGTATATTTGGGGAGGTAGGTTGGGGAGGTAAACAGACAAGACAAACAAGATGCATACAGGGGCGGAGTTTGACACATGGGATGGGTGAACACAACTGACGGGGAAGGATGTTTGGAAATCGCAAGCCCGTGAGCCCACAGATGGTAACAGTGGAACTGAGATCCCCACACATGGGCAGTCACCACTGCACTTTCACAGCCCCAAGGGTGGCTGTGCTGGGGGCTGAGTAGGATGGGCAGGCTCACCCGAGAGACGCGCCACTCTCGCCTCAAGCTGGCGTAGGGGATCAGTGACTGAAAGCTGGATCTCCCTACGCACCACAGCCCGGACCCTTCGAAGGGTGACAGGTGGCCCTTCTCCACCCACACTTGCACAGGGGGGATGAGCCCCATCCCCTGCAGCGCTTCCACCCGAAGGTGGTACAAGACCAATGGAGGAGGGGAGCCTGGGCTGGGCTCCGGAGCTGCTGGTGCCAGGTGCACTCGCCAACTGAGGAGGGACAGGTGGGTCCGCTGGGACCGGCCTTCCCATACGTTCTGTGATTAGGTGTGTTTAATTACAACATAAACAACAGCATTCCAGATTAGTTGTAACAGCATGCAGTAATATTCCCATTAACCCAACACACCAAGGTTCCAACAGTTGAACAGCAAGCATAACACATGCATATTTTGAACGACAGTGGATATTCCAACAGCATGCAGGGATGTTTGGTAGCAACAGGTCACCATGAACGTGGTGTTTGAACAGGGCATATGCATCAACATCAATGCAAATATTTATAAAACAATAGGACATATGTCCCAACAAATATTTAAGGTTACACATACCCATTGAGGTGTGGAATTGCATGGTTTATGCACATACGGTAGGGTGTAGAAAAAACTCGGTTAACATCTTATAATGACCTTTTAGTCTACACTACATTCCCAGTGACTGCAGTTGTATATCCCCTACCTGTATTATTACACTTGCCACCATACATTAGGTTGTGTCATGGGTTTGGCTAGTTCAATATATGCCCGACCTATATCTGACATACTAACTGTCCAGGATGCAGGTGCTACTGCTACATATTTCTTGTTTGCATTTATATTTCTTTATCTACATATCTGGGATGTTTTCACATTACATTTTCACTTTGATTTGTACAGAACCCTGCATTTCTTAACACACACTCACATTTCTGGTGAATAATTACATGCTACATGTGTGCCAGGTTTACTTATTCATGCCAGCCAGTAACTGACTATTGTGGACTGTATATATGTTTCACAGCTACTAGCACTTCCATCACCCACTTTATATGGGACTGCAAGCACATTTTCAAACAGTACTGTTTGTATAATGTAAGGGTACAACAACATTTCAGCCTCTGTGACACAAACACACTTTGGGTTTTAGACCTTTATTAATGACATTGCACACTTTTCCACAGGCTCACTCCTTTATTTGTTTTAACGGTGTTTATGGCAGACATGTTCAAGACGTATTATACCTTTATTAATAGGTTAGAACAATCTTTTTTCAGGCTCACTCACTTATGTTATATGACAGTGCCTGAAGGGATATTATTCCAGACATATGGTACCTTTCTTAATGGGTTACTACACTCTTTTTCTGCCTCCCTGATGTTTTTATCTGACGGTACATGCAGAGAACATATTCAGGCAATTCTATGGCTGTTTTATTGGACTACAACACTTTCTTTCATGCTCTCTCCCATATTTTATATAACAATACATGCAGAATAATCACTAACCTGCCTGGTGGCGCAGCCTTAGCAGCCTATTAGCATAGGCTTGCTGATTCGCAGCACGGTCACCTACAGCTGTAAAGTAAATGAAGGGATATTGAGACATACCTATCCATTATACATACTCCATTATCAATTCTTACATACTGCATTCCATGGCTACATACTCAGTTGTGGGGCATTCTGCATCCCACGGGCCTCCTGTATCCACTGGTTCAGGTGGTCCTGCTTTCATCTCTTAAGGTCTGCATGGTGGTGACGGACCTGCTCACCAGTCCGGGGAACGCCTGTGGCACTGGTGAGGTCATGAGCTAACCGGTTCCAAGCCTCTGCCTTGTACTCCATCCCTTGGAACTGGCCCTGCAGGAGTCTTGTCTCGTGACAGTGGATAAGGAGCCAAACCATGTATTTGGACTCCTCGATGCCCCAACGTTGCACTCGGAAGCGTGAACCCTCTCCTGCACCTGTCATTCTGACTGCAAATGTGACCTACAATCAGTTATGGCGAGTATTCCCACCTATGGGGCTTAAATATGCCGCATTTCTCACACTTTGTAAAGTTCTCGGCTGACTGCAGACTTGCTTAGTAATGGTTAAACTACCATTCGTAAGTTTATGAATGTTAATAGTGGCTGCTTCCCCTATGTTGTCATGGCTTAGTGGTTCTGTATTTTGATTATGATGCAAAGGGTCCTGGGTTCGAACCTTGTCATTCTTTTATTTTAATACTGTCTAGACAGGCTAGGGGGTGTGGCTGCATTTAAGCAACTTAGCTCTACGTTGCTCCCCGGTGCCCTGGTTGGTGCGGTGTGCACGTCCGTGCAAACACATTGCACTGAGTAAAGCGCTTTTAAACTTTGGGCAACTCTATTTAGCTGTGTAAAGTGCTATTAAACTATGGGCAACTCTGTTTAGCTGGATAGAGTGCTATTAAACTATGGGCACCTCTGTTTAGCTGCGTAAAGTGCTAATAAACTATGGGCAACTCTGTTTAGCTGGATAAAGTGCTATTAAACTATGGGCACCTCTGTTTAGCTGTGTAAAACGTTGCTTAACACCAGGCTATCTGGGTCCTTTAAAAATATATATTTTGTTCACTGATACATTGGCCATGTCACTGCTTTTAATAAAATTTTAATCATATATGTCTGGTATTATTTCAAATACTGATTTAAAACATAAATAAGAAGGGGAGCGGTGGGACTCGAACCGTGAATGCCTTCTCTTTGTGCATACTCTCTACCATTACGCTATTGCAATTCGGTGTCATTTGCATAAACATTCTTTCTTATGCTCTTCCATGTCAGAATTGCTAACTCTAGCTAAGCAATGGGCACACCAGCGCACACACGTGCAAATATGGGCAGCTATATCGTGGATTTAAAAAAATATATATAATTATTTACTTTATGTAAGTGTGATGGGGGATTGCAGTATCAGGGAGTGTGGTGTTGGGTGCAAGTACATTTGAGCGAACTCGCTCTTGTGTGTTGACATTTTGCTTTTTATAACCTTGCAGGGGCATGCACATTTAGACTGCTCGGCAGTCGGACACGCCCCCTGCTTTCCTACTCAGTCCGTGTAAGAGTTATGATTGAGTCAGCGTGCCCTCATGAATATTCATGGCATGCTGACGTCAAGCCGTTCAACTGCAGCCTCCGAGTAAGACTTATTAAGTCTTACATGGAGGATTAGTGAATCTGGGGGTATATAAATATATATATATATATATATATATATATATATATATATATATATATATATATGTGTTATATATATATATATATATATATATATATATATATGTGTGTGTTTTATATATACTATGACACTATGACACTGATAAGTGCATTATGTTATGTCGAGCCCTTCTTTTTTCTCCTTCATCCACCATTATCAGTGTCATAGTGCCGCTTCACTCTCCATGATCTGGGTACGTAGGGAAATACAGACATACAACCACACACGCATACACATATATATATATATATATATATATATATATATATATATATATATATATATATATATATATATATATATATATATATATATATATATATATATATATATATATATATATATATATATATATGTATGTGTATGCGTGTGTGTGTGTGTGGTTGTATGTCTGTATTTCCCTACGTACCCAGATCATGGAGAGTGAAGCGGCACTATGACACTGATAATGGTGGATGAAGGAGAAAAAAGAAGGGCTCGACATAACATAATGCACTTAGAAATATGTGAAAATGCATAGAATAACGTGTTGCAATTTGAGGACTTTTGGGATATTTGAATTTCAGAGTTCTGGCAGTCTTGTCTCAAGTCATGTATAAATGATACCTTGTTTGACAGCAAACCACAATTTCATGTGAAAAACACAAAGTTTGGCCTGTTATAATTTTTTTTAGAACAAACCTTTAAATGTCAAACAAAGTAAATGAAAAAAACGAGCAGGCAACGGATTCTTCAACACTTTATTCTTGTAAACGCTTTCACTGACACCAGTGTATCAGCTTCTTCAGACTAAATAAACCAACTTGCTCCCAGTCTCCCAGTTTAAAACTTTTTTTCAAAAAGTTCAAAGCCAATGAACTGATAGCCACAAAAATTATGTCATCATATACATTTAAAATTAAAGCAACATTGCCTATTTTAAAGTTTAAAGTGCTATCTGCTATAAAAAACATTCCCATTATTGGACGAAAAGAAAAAACTTTTACACAATTTATTTAAAATCAAAGGTGACCATGTATGCCTAAGTCAACAATTTATATGCCACCTAAAGAATATTAGCACTCCCATTGTACAAAAGCCATACAAAAATGCATACATATAAAACTCTAAACTCTGGTAAATTATGCACCACAATATTAAAATCTGATCATGCATTAAATTCACAAAAAGAACCAAACAAATACACTAAATGTAAATAAACACACAGGTTATATGTCTTATTCATAAAACTAAAACACATGTAAAATCTATTTTATCGCATGTTGTTGTTGTTGTGTCTTTCGGTTTTTCCCGATTAGGAGTCGCCACAGCGGAACTCCGGTCAACTAGTGATTGGCAGTAGATTTTTATGTGCCGAGTTGCCGGCTCTGACGCACAACCTTCAACGAAGGTACATTTATCGCATGTAAATAGTATAAAATCATATACTAAGCTCTATGTTATTTTTAAAGTCTACCACATGTTTATGCATTCTATTAAATAGGTAAAATCCTGAAAGAAGTTTGATTACTATTATACCCAAAAACCACCAAAGTCCAAAAGTCAAGCATGTTTTATGAATGCACGATACAAACTCGTTGAGACAGAAGATGTCATCAGGGTACCATAGTATTTGTATGCATATTACAGAACATTACTACCTAGTGAGGGTCTTCAATTTTAATAAACATTTAATAGATAGGGCCTCATTCAATCCAGGGAAAATGTGTGCTGCTGTTCTAACTTACCATTCTAGTTCTGCTTCTTCCAATTTGAGTTCCCAAGGTCCACCTCTCTGTTTAAACTCCATTTGTTGTAATACCACAAATGTAAAATGGTGGTCAGGAAAAACTGAGCTGTGTCTAGCTAAAGCATTAGTGTTTATTTTATTAGTAATGCTATACTGATGTTCATAAATCCTTGATCTTATCTTCCTCTCAGTTTTTCCTTTGTAAAATGCCTCACATTGGTCACAGGTAGCTACATAAACTACCCCCCGAGAATCACAGTTATATCTACCATAAATGTGGTATTCTCTGTCTCTGATTTATACTTTATTTGTTATTTTTATGTGCCTACATTGATGGCATCTGCCACACATATTCATGCCCAACTTCTTTCTAGAGGTTCTGGAGGACCTTTCAACTAAACATTTCAGGTTCAAACCCTTTCTAAAGGTCAATTGTGGAGCTGAACTCAAAGAATTTCTAAGTTGGGTATCATCCGAAATGAAAATCCAATTTTTGTTAATAATCTCCCTAATGACACAAGCATCTATTGAGAAGGTGGTTAAAAATCTAATGGGTTGGCTAGGAGCCTGAATGCTTCTAGTACTAAGGGGAAATTCACTCTGTTCTATCATGGAACTCATGTCATAGCCTTTACGTAACAAGGGTCTAAAATGGCCAGATACTCTTTTCCCAGTAACTTCCTCAAAAATTAATTCAATAAAGGCACTTGGGTAGCTTCTCTTACAGAACATAGTTTTTAGTAGTTCACATTTTTAAAATAAAAATCACTATAGTTTGAAACCATTCTGGCTGCCCTCACTGCTTGTCCTTTTACTACTGCTTTTACCCCAACAACTTGGGAATGGGTTAGGAAGGTCCTTCACCTTAAAGGTTTAGATAACGAGGAAATTTATGTCATAGAAACACTTTTAGAAATAGTATTATCCAACAACTTCCTTTATTTTAATAATGAACTTTTTCTACAGAAAAGTGGGGTGGCAATGGGGGCTTCATGTGGTAGTAGTTTCACAAACAGTGTGATGGCATACTGGGAAAGATCCTTTCTATTTAACCACCAGCCATTCAAGGAACATGTTGTCTGGTACACTAGGTACCAGGACGACATGTCCTTTTTGTGGAATGGGGAGGTTGCTCTGATCCAGTCTTTTATTAGGTTCATAGGTTCATACTAGGCTATCTGCCCTAGGGCATTTATAAGCGTAGCCAGAGTGTGTTTGGCTTTTGCCACCCATTTTAAATAATTTTGCTATGCCCTTTTTCGAGGTTAGTATACTGTGCCTCTGTCTAACAGTGACACAGAAGTGATACCCGGGTTAAATCTATGATCTCCCATCCACTCATCAAGATTCCTCTTGAAGAGAGTCAATGAGGGACTCTGCCTAACCTGGACTAGGATTTTATTCCAGAGTAAAGGGAGCCTCTGGGTTATGAATCTGTCCCTCCAGCATGTCCTATTTATTTCAGTGCTGAGGTTCAAGTCTCTCGAGCGTGTAGCTCGATGGGATTTGGATTTTCTGAGGTGCAGCATGTTCATTAATTCTGGGTTGGACATGGCTTTATACGTCAGGCACAGATCACCTTTGAGCAGGCAGTATGCCACTGAGTAGAGCTGGAGTTTCTTTAACCGGGCAGCATATGGCACTGTTTGAGCCCTTTGATCCTCTTGGTGAGGTACTTTTGGGGTCTTTCCAGTTGTTGCAGGTGTCTGGTAAGGTACATCCCAAAAGGGGCATTGTACTCAATTATGGGCCTCATGAGGGATGAGTAAAGAGGCATGATGACCTCCCCTGATCTAGATGTGAATCCCTTCCTGATTAGGTGGGCTATATAAAATGTTTTTCTAAACACTTTGGCCACGTGGTTGTCAAATGAGAGATTGCTATCAACTTGGGTCCCCAGGTCCCTAATTACTTCTTCTGTACTTAATGGATTACCACCTATTGGTAATTTGTGGGCACTTTGTTTTTGCCAAAAGGGATGACTATACACTTTTTGGCATTTAGCTTGAGGCCATGGCTCTGGCACCAGTTGTCTGTTTCTATGAGGCCCTTTTGGAGGATGCTTGTGTCAGCTGGAGTGTTGATTATGGCACCCAGTTTGCAGTCATCTGCAAACTTGGTCAGCCACAGTCCTTCCATGTTGGCCTGTACCTCCAAGAAATATATACCGAACAAGAGAGGTCCCAGGACTGAGCCTTGTGGGACGCCACTTGTAACTGGTTTGTAGTCTGACATGGCTCCAGCAATTCTAACTATGTGGGTTCTGTCCTTGAGCCAGTTTGCAACCCATCTAGTGACATAGGGGTTTATATTTAAGCTGGTGAGCTTATCTATAATGCCCGAGTGTGGTATTGTATCGAAGGCTTTTGCGAGGTCCAGGTAGGCTGTGTGGACCACCTTCCCCTCGTCAATGGCCTTAGTGACTGTTTCAAAGAAATCAACCAGGTTTAAGAGGCAGGATCTGCCCTTAACAAAGCCAAACTGGGTAGGATCCAGTGTCTGTAGGTCCCCAATATCTTTATTTATGAGGTCCATGATGATCCTTTCCATAGCTTTGCAGACCAAGCTAGTCAGGCTTATGGGGCTGAGACTGAACAGTAGTTTTATGTTTGGGTTTAGCTCTTCTTGGAGTTCATGTAGGACGCAGCCTGGGACACCGTCTGGTCCCATTGATGCTGTGTTTTTTGCTTTGGAGAGGGCAGCTCTTACCTGAGCATCTGAGATGTCAGGGGGGCAGCACTCTGCTGGGATAGATATTTGCCCTTTTGGTGGGGAGGGGGGGATGTTTGCTCTGAACCTGTCAGCTAGGATGTTGGCAATGTCTGTGGGTTTGGTGTATTTTTTGTCATTTTGGACTAATTCTGAGCATATCTGGGAATTCTCACCCAGGTTCCTAACATAACTAAAGAAAGCCTTGAGATTATCCTTAGTGTCCTGTGCAATCTTTTTCTCGAAGCTGGCCTTAGACGATTTTATGAGTGCCTGTAGTTTTTTGCTAATACTGATCAGAGATGCCTTCCCTTTTTGGGATTTTGCTCTATCATGTAGTAGCTTCCTCCTTCTATTGTATAGTTTGTTTATGGCTGGTATCCACCAGACAGGACGTCTGCCTTTGGAGGATTGGGACTTGGTTTTATTTGGGATTGCATGATCCATGCATTCCTGAAGGTGTTCATAGAATGCGTTTATACAGGATTCCGCGGTCTGGGCCTTATTTTCCATAGGCCCGGGGGCTTTGAAGGATTCCACCTCGGTTTTGAGGAGTGTGAAATTTGCATTAGAGAAGTTCTTCACTGTGGTTTTCAGGGCAGGGGGTGGAGTCGGGATGTGAATATCCAGTGAGATTAGTTTATGGTCTGATCTTACCAATGAGGGATACACTTCTGGTCTGGAGCATAGAGTCCCCATGTCGGTGATGATCAGGTCCAGTATGTTTTCCCCTCTTGTGGGAGTGGTAACAAGTTGCTCCATAGCATTTGAGTTTATAAATTCTAGGAACCTTTGGGATAGGGTGTTGGAGCTAGAGTAATGCTCCCAGTCTATGTTTGGGAAGTTGAAGTCACCCACTATAATGGTGTTTGATTGGATGTGATTGTGTTCCACCTAAATTTTATATTGGTCAGACCAAACGACAGTTAAAAAAAATTTTTTTGGAACACTTTGACATTAAATCATGTCATGAAATGATATAGCCCAGTTTCCCAGCACTTTTAAGTTATGGTATTTCTGATTCATTTTTTTATTTTTTTGCTGCTTGGCTAAGCCAAATTTCATTAAATTTCTTACATTTTTTTACAAAACTTGAAAAAAAATTCATGAATTCATTTAGCACTTTAAAACCTAGAACAATAATCTGAGAATCTGAATCTGAAATTAATATTTACTTGTTACTTTTCAGGTGAAGGATTATATATAATATATATAATTAGATTGTTTGGAGAGACCTTCATATTTTCCAGTGTTCTCAGTAAGGATGAGTGGGGTTCCTGGGTTTCGGAGGGTGGTCTGTAGCAGTCTATAAACTGGAAGGCAGTTTTACCCACTGTTAGTTGCACATGGATAGTCTCTGATGCTTCGTGCTGTGCCACCAACCTGGAGGTGTGGGTATCTTTGACGAATATTGATAATCCCTCTCCTTTTGTGGTTCGGTCCAAGTTTTGGGGAAGAAAAGCATGGTATGAGGTATAACCTGGTAGTGCTGGGGTGCTCTCAGGAGCCTTGAACCAGGTTTCTGTTACTGCACTGATATCGATGTTCTCCATGCTAAGGAGAGTTTCGAGTGCATGCATCTTGAGGTTTAGACTTCTGGTGTTGAGTAGCATTACTCTTAGTTTCTTATCCCTTGTGATACCTATGGAGGTGGGTTTGTCTTTTGAGTCTTGCCTAAAAAAGGCACTATGGGGGTAGCAAGAGCCTTTGCCAATATCTGAAAGCCCAGGGGTGGCAGGTGCAAGCCGTCCCTAGCGAAGCATCATGGCTTGTTGAGCATGTCATCCTAGGCTGACAGGCATTAGATCCCCTTTGAATGACACCAATACTTAAGCCAATTGTTGAAATTGATCATCTTGTCTTCATATTGTGGCATCATTCTTGGTGAGGGTAAGATGCTACTCAAGGTCAGGGTCATACCGGCCTGGGCTACATGCTCAGAGAGCTCCTCTATGTCTCTTTTCATGTAGTCCAGGGAGGTACGTCTCAGGTCATTCACACCAGCATGGACAATGACTGAGTCATATTTGTACTTGCCTTGGAGTGACCTGAGTGCTTGTGTTATGTGGCGGATCCTAGCACCCGACAGGCAGCTCACCGTGACCTTCTCCTTGTTCAGCCTGGTGAGCAGGACGTCAGTGTGCCTGACGATAGAGTCACCTATTACAAGTGTATCAGGTGTGTTGTTTAGCCTTAAGGGCTATGACTGGTTGGCACACTGGCTTTGTGAGCTATGTGTTCCACGTGTTTTGTTTTGGAGTAGCGGTTGCTTGGGTGTCTGCTTTGGAGGTCTCTGCTGCTTAGGCAAATTTTTATTTAGAGCCTCTGAGTATGTTTTTGTGTGTTTATGTGTTTGGTTTGCTGTTGTGGTTGGTCTATGTGGTAGATCTATTACGAAAATTAAATCCTTTTACACATTTTTTGGATTTTACTTTTCAAGCAGGGACCAAGCAAATTGATTTTTTGGATAAACACCTCAGTAAGGATCATTCCAATCACCGGTTTAGAACTACCATTTACTGCAAGCCCACATACACTAATTCATTCCTACATTTTACTAGCTGCCACCCACTGCACCAAAAAAAAGCAGTAGTAAACATCAGAGACAGAGAATACCACATTTATGGTAGATATAACTTTGATTCTCGGGGATAGTCTATGTAGCTACCTGCGACCAATGTAAGGCATTTTACATAGGAAAAACTGAGAGGAAGATAAGATCAAGGATTTATGAACATCAGTATAGCATTACTAATAAAATAAACACTAATACTTTAGCTAGACACAGCTCAGTTTTTCCTGACCACATTTTACATTTGTGGTATTACAACAAACGGAGTTTAAACAGAGAGGTGGACCTTGGGAACTCAAAGTGGAAGAAGCTGAACTAGAATGGCAAGTTAGAACAGCAGTGCACATTTTACCTGGATTGAATGAGGCCCTATCTATTAAATGTTTATTAAAACTGAAGGCCCTCACTAGGTAGTAATGTTCTGTAATATGCATACAAATACTATGGTCCCCTGAAGACATCTTCTGCCTCGAAGAGTTTGTATTGTGCATTCATAACACATGCTTGATTTTTGGACTTTGGTGGTTTTTGGGTATAATAATAATCAAACTTCTTTCAGGATTTTACCTATTTAATAGAATGCATAAACACGTGGTAGACTGCAGAAATAACAAATAGCTGCGTATATGATTTTATACTATTTACATGCAATAAAATAGATTTTACATGTGTTTTAGTTTTATGAATAAGACACATAACCTGTGTGTTTATTTACATTTAGTGTATTTGTTTGGTTCTTTTTGTGAATTTAATGCATGATCAGATTTTAATATTGTGGTGCATAATTTACCAGAGTTTAGAGTTTAATATGTATGCATTGTTGTATGGCATTTGTACAATGAGAGTGCTAATATTCTTTAGGTGTCATAGAACTTGTTGACTTAGACATACATAGTCTCCTTTGATTTTAAATAACGTCTGTAAAAGTTTTTTCGTTTCTTCCCATAATGAGAATGTTTTTTTTTTTTTTTTATAGCAGGTAGCACTTTAAACTTTAAAAATAGGCAATGTTGCTTTCATTTTAAATGTATATGATGACATCATTTTTGTGGCTATCAGTTCATTGGCGTTGAAATTTTTTAAAAAGTTTTAAATTGGGAGACTGGGATCAAGTTGGTTTATTTAGTCTGAAGAAGCTGATACACTGGTGTCAGTGAAAGTGCTTACAATAATAAAGTGTTGAAGAATCCGTTGCCTGCTTGTTTTTTTGTATAATTTCTTTCAGAAACAAAACTCTTAATACCCAGTGGCATTGGATAGTGACAGACTTTTTGGCAGTTATAAAACTTATTTTTCCACCATTAAGTGACCCAAACCAACTGGCCTTACACTCCTAAACTAGTACTTATTGGACATCTACTAAAGGATACCTTCTGATAATTGTGTAAGACAATTCTAAACAGCTACTTACTGTTTGTTTTCTTCAAACCTGTGGGTCACGCAGTCTGGCACAACCTGCTCCAGTCCCCCTTGCTTTGCTTAGGCTTAGTCTGCTGTTCTACCCTACCCCCATTCCCACCCACCCCCACTTTCCTTAGGGTTATACCCTCTAGACCACACTTACCAATTAAGCTCAACATATCACGGTATACGCTAGACACACTTCCTCACCCCATCCCTATCCTGTGCACTACACCCTTAACAGACCAATAATCACACTAGCAAGCCTACATACTACCTTCATAACTAATCACTAACTGCAACCATCCCCACTTAGACTACTAGTGCACACAACATAATATTCAGCCATAGATAATTAAGAACAGCACCACAACTCTCATATATAGAACCCCACATATCCCTCATAACTACATTTCAGGACCACAAGATGTTCCTCTCTCACTTACTTATACTCCCAACACTCACTTTACTTACACACATTACATCCCATCACCACAATAACCCAGAGTCTGCTCTCCAACATATCACATCTATTTCCTACACTACACAATCAACTCCATTCAAACACTGCATATACCCTGCTCCCTTTCACATAGCATCCCATCACAATATAGAAATAAAACTCCTCCCATACACCTACTCAAACAAACCATCCTTAATATACAATTTATTTATTTTTTTATTTTACGTTTGTTGACCAGGATAGTCTGACTAGATACATGTCCATTTTCAGCAGAGGCCCGGGGATAAAAGCTCCAAAGGTAGTTGCAAAAGTAAACATGATAAAAATACACATTTAGAAAAGTTTACATACTCAGTTGAGACATTTGAGTTATACAATCTGAAAAAAAATCATGATATAGCACACTTAAAATAACAGATTGAATAGTAATAGTACACAAGTGTTTCCAAAGATTTAGTCAGGTTTAGAGCAAGAACATAGCCAATGTGTATTAAAATACTGTTTGAGACTTTTCTTAAATTGTGTTAGAGAGGTTAGAGAGAAATGTTAAGTACATCACCAAATTTATTAAGTTAATTGCATACATTGCATCCAGGCTGACACTCAGTGGAGACATTCACCCAAACTCTGGCCCTTTTACCTGTTCTAGTAACCCTCACACAACAAATGCACCTTACAAAACACCCTATCTCTCCAGAAATGCAACTGATCTACTAATACTAAATATTAATATCGGAAGTGTAGCAAACAAAGTTATGAACTCCATGTTAACCTTTCCTTATATTCACCTGAGGTAGTACTACTAACCAAAACTTGGCTAAAGACAGACACCACCAATAATGAAATTACTGTCCCTGGCTATAACCTATTCTGCAAAGACAGAATAAACAAAAAAAGAGGTGGTGTTTCTATGCTATTTAAAGACCAGTTAAACATCACAACACTAGACATGCCAACTCCATCCCTAGATAGTGCTGATATTTTACTTTCTAAACTAAAACTTAACAGTAGAAAATCTATTAACTTAATTGGATAGTACTTTCCACCCAGCAACAACAATATAACCACCCTCAAAAAACTACTGTTCTGGGCATCAGAGGAACTCCCTCAAAAAAACATTATTCTAGGGGACTTTAACATCGACTGGTCACAATACAGCTGTAATATACCCACTACCCATATCAGTCTCCATGGATTTACCCAGGTAATCAAAACTCCCACCAGAACAGAGAAAACAACAAACAGACAGTCTATCCTAGATTGGATACTGACAAACAAACCATCCCAGGTAAGCCAGTCTAGCTGCCTACCTGACAGCCTAAGTGACAACATGCCTACCTATATAATTAGACACCAACCAATTTTAGAGAAACCAACCACCTAGCAACAAATATGTACTAAAAGAATTTCATCCCAGCCAACTTCATCTCATTAAAAGCCTGCAATTGGAAACCCATTAAGCAGCTAAACCTAAACAAGGCCACTAAATACTTTAACTTCACATTACTAAACATGCTAAACACCCATGCCCCTCCTAGAACCATTAAAATCAGATTTAACTTTGCACCCTGGATGACCAAGGAAATGAGATCTTTGCTTCTTGCAAGGGATAAAGCCTGGTCCGAATGGAATAAAGAAAAAACAATGCAATCAAAACAAACATACCTAGAACTAAGAAACAAAGCCAAAAAAATTATCAAATCAGACAAAATAAACTACTACCATAGCATTCAAATAAAACACCAGGATAACTCTAGATTATTTTGGACAGCTATCTACTGCAGTGGTGGTGCTGTGGTAGCATTGTCACCTCACAGTAAGACGTTGTCCCGTTCGATTCTCAGTTAGAGCATCTTCTGTGTGGCGACATGCGTTAATGGGCATTACTTCATTGAAGGTTGTGCATCAGGCCCGGCAAGTCGGCACGTAAAAATCTACTGCCAATCATTAGCGGACAGGAATTTCACTGTGGCGACCCCTAACTGAGAAAAGCTGAAAGACACAACAACAACAACAACAATCAGTAATGTCCTCCACCCAGGTAAGTCCAAAGACCCTCCCCCCACTACTACAGTCACCTCAACTAGTATTGAAACCCAATTTAATATATTTTCACTGAATCCATACTAGCACTAGCAAATTCTCAAGCATCCCCTTTCCCCAGTGTAGAGCATAAATCCCATACTAATGAAGACAGCTTCACCCTTCAACCAGTGTCTTAACCTGATTAAGAAATTACTCAAAAAGCTTAAATCAACCACTCTAGCCACAGACAAACTCCCAGCAGAATTTTTAAAAATTGCTGCTGATGCAATAGTTTACCCAGTCATGCTCCATTTCTGAAAAAATAGTCTCAGACCTCTGGAAGATATCACATATTATTCCCCTTCATAAAGGAGGCAACTCAGTTGATCTAACAAATAACAGTCCCGAAGCCATACTGTCCCCCTCTCAAAAATACTGGAAAGCTATTTTCACTTACAAATTATGGAACACCTCAACTCACAGAATCTGCTGACCATCACTCAACACGGGTTCAGACCACACCATAGCACAACCACAGCCCTCATGTCATTCACTCACATAATTAACAGTTATAGAAACAATGGTAAATATGTTTCAGCTACCTCCCTAGACCTATCCAAGGTATTTTATATGGTAAATTATAACAAGTTATTAAATGCTCTATCAGAATTTAATCTCAGCCAGGTTTCAGAATTATCTAACAGGGAGACAGCAAGCAGTAAAGTGGGGCCAACAGCTATCACCCCTGATCCCAGTAACAATAGGAGTTCCACGGGGCTCTATTCTTTGACTTCTGTTGTTCACAATTTTCACCAATAACCTCTACACCTCTACTCTCCACTCCACAGTCATCCAGTACGCAGATGACTCAGCATTAATCTGTGCCTCCTCCTCCTCCCTACAGGAACTACATAAACAAATGCAACAATCCTTTCTTTCTGTTGAATCATGGCTAACAGACCATCAGCTAATACTTAACCCAACAAAACAAAATTTATCATCTTCCTACCCACACAGCATAACAATCCCAACCTCTCTTTTAACATCCACTCCTATAACAAAACTATAATATCTCCCATCACCCATACTAAGCTACTTGGGGTTGTGATTGACTGTAACATGAGGTTTGACACCCACATCACTCTTACCATAAAGAAGGGCCTTAAAAAACTAGGTACTTTATATAGGAACAAACCGTTCCTAATAAACACTACAAGAGCCACAATTGCCCGTACACATCTTATCTCTACACTACTATACACCTCCCAAATCCTCACCAATCTTAGAAAATCAGAATTAATCAAACTACAATCCTGTTATAATAAAATTGCCAAATTCACCACCAACTACATCTACAGATCCCACCATTGTGTAGCACTAAAACAGCTCAAATGGTTGGAACTTCCTCACCTGCTTCTATATAATCAACTACTCCTGTCACATATGATTATACATCATCCACAAAATACCCCTTCACTTCAAGACCTCATAACACCTTACTCATCCACCAGAATTCTCCACTCAAACAACAAACTACTCCTCAAAGTATCTAAAGATAACAATACCGCTGTCTCATCCTTCTACTCTAACACAATAGCCAAGCAGTGGAATAAATTCCCCCCTTTCATCACAGCCATGTCCTCCACAAATGAATTTAAAAGGTCTTTAAAAACCCATTTGACAAACTCTTTGCTCTGCTACTGCAACAGTCCATGTCAATGCAAACACCCTCCCAATCTACAACTTGACCTATAATATCCACCTGTCCCCCTCCATTCCGTTCCACTTTATTCCGACATCTACTACAATTCTACATAGCTGTTTCAGTCTACCAGATTACTGACTGACAGGTGCTGAAGTGCAACACCAGGACCTGTTAGAAGAAACAGAGCTAGTTACATCAGATATTGTTAGACCACTTACCACACAATAGTTCTTTATCAGCACTGTACTACTAACTGTATTTATCAGTAAGTACAAACCGAAGGCAAATACCTGTACAAGACATCTTACAATGTAAAGCCTTCTGCTAAACTATATATCTATTCACTAGAGTATTTGTCATCACTGATTTAATGTAATTTCTTGTCAGTGCTTTATTGCTGTGAATGTTGCAAACCAGATGTTTATTGTATAATGTACTAAATATCCAAAGAAACCAATGTCAACTCAAGATTGTAATGTTATGTTACAGAATACTAAAAAGTAAAACATAGAAAAAGCACCACGCTAGGAAACAAAAACTGTATGTTAGCACTTTCGTTTACTAAAAATATGTAAACTTCTTCAGACAATTTACAAACAAAAAGTCAACCCTTAAATACTTTAAAAAACATGAAATCATTTCCTGAAACATCATTTCCTGAAGCATCATTTCCTGAAACATCATTTCCTGGAACAACCTTACCTCAATTTAAAGTAAAAGAACATAAAATGTAAAGTGTAAACTATGTAAATCTATTCATAGTTACTATATTAAATTACTTTCTCGTGAAATTCAGTATGTTTTTTATCTTAATAAAGCTTTAAGTTTTAGAATGCTCCTGATCGAGATTACATCATTTAAACCTGGTGGGACTAAAGCATTTAATTTCAACTGCCATAAAGCTTCTTTTTCTTCAAGTTTTAGGCTAGTCGGCCCCCCTCTTTCATTCTCAGATACTTTTTCAATAGCCATGAATAAAAATTCATGCTCAGGGAATGATAAAATGTGCCTAGCTAGGGCATTGGTAGTGTTCCCTTTATTAATTGCATAGTAGTGTTCATAAATTCTGTTTTTCAGTGGTCTATCAGTTTTCCCTATATAAAAAGCCTGGCATTTAGAGCACAAACTAAGATAGACCACCCCCCCTAGTGTTACAATTAAACTTCCCATTGATGTAAAACATTTTTCCTTTTACTGTAAATGAGTTACTCACTTTTATATACTTGCACCAATGACAATTTTCACATTTGAACATGCCTTTATGTGGGCGGTAAACATTGGAATTATTATTTTCCAAAAGTGCTTTCAAATTACATCCCTTACGAAAAACCACTTGAGGATGTTCATTAATGTGTTTACTGATTGATTGATCTTCTGATACATAACACCAATTTTTGAAAATAACAGTTTTTAAAGATGGAGCATCCAAAGAAAACATGGTAATAAAACTAGATGCAAATGAACTCTCTTTCTCAAAGCTCTTTACATTATTAAAATCATGTAAAAGTGGGCAATCAAAAGAGGTGGTCAAATCATCTGACAAGTCCACTCTAGATTCAATAGTTGTTCCATTCTCTTTTAACTGTAAAATTGGTTTAAATAAACCACTTGCCCTTTTATTCTTCACCTCTTCAATGAGTTCACCCACCAATCTAGGTGGGTACCCACGTTTCATGAACATGTCTTTTAATAACATACATGCTTGAAAAAAGTCATCCTCCAAAGTCACCATCCTGGCAGCCCTAATGAGTTGTCCTTTCACCACACCCCTTTTCTGGTGGTAAGGATGGCAACTGGAGAAGTGCAGAAATGCATTAGAATATGTGGATTTCCTAAAAATCTTGGAAGTAAAACTATTTTTCTTAGTATTCTTTGTTAGTGCCACATCGAAGAATGAAATCTGTTCTGTTTTGAATTCCGATGTAAATTTCAAAAAATTGGTGTATTTAGTAATTTGTTCAACAAAGGTAGTGGCAGAGGCGATATCTCCTCTCCATAAAATGAATATATCATCCAAGTAATGGGTGTACCATGCAGTCTTCTCCTGAAAGGTGGTGTCAACGAACAAGTAATGCTTTTCCCAAAAAGCCATAACAGCATTAGCAAAAGTTGCTCCAGAGGGGGACCCCATGGCTACACCCTTTTTCTGGAGGTAAAATTGTTTGTTGAACAAAAAGTAATTATTATTGAGGACTAGTTCCAATAAGTATATCAATAAATCAATACTTTGTCCTTCTACCTGTTTTTCTAAAAGGAAGTCTCTGACCCATTCACATCCAAGTTCTTGTGGAATAGATGTATAAAGGTCGCAAACATCAATTGTAAAAAAATTAAGGGCCTCGTCAAAAGGGAAGTTATTAATCATTTGCAAAAAATCCCATGAGTCTTTGCAAATCTGCACCTCATTTTTCAAGGCCTCCTTAAGTTTACAATCAACAAATTTGGAACACCCATATGTAATAGATTGTCTCCCATCAATGATGGGATGAAAGGGTGGTTTTTGCAAATTTTTGTGTATTTTTGGTAACCCAAAAAGGGTCGGGGTAATTGGATAAATGATTTCCAAATAATTCATAAGGTCCAAGTCAATACGGCCTTCAATGAACAAATCTTTGATGAACCCAGTGATCCTGCGATAAGCTCCATTCATCTCATTAAGAGACACTTGCATGTAAGCTTCGCTGTCAAGTAATGACTCCATGTTCAATACATAATCTTCCCTGTTCATGAAGACCAACCCACCCCCTTTATCTGGTTTCATGATACGAATGTTTGCAAATTTGAACCCCTGTAATGCATCTTTCTCAGTCTGGGTAAAGTTGTTGTTAAAAATGTTACTAGGACAGTATGTACCCATGAGTGACCTAAAGTTGTTTTCACATATTTTTTCAAAAAGGGCAATAGTGGGGTGCAACACAGGGTTAAAGATGCTGGCGACTCTAAATTCTTTCGTGAGACTCGAATTACTACCTAAAAGAACATTTAAATTCAGTTTTCTTGTAAAAGTTTTCAAGTCAATCAATGCTCTTTCCAAATTACTCCTAAAAGTGGGAACAAAAGAAAGCCCTCTAGCTAAGATCTCTATATGTGCAGAATCAGGAACAAAAGAGGAATAATTATAAATTTTGAAATCATTAGAACCATTGCAAAAAATACATAAATTATTTTGTTCAATTTCTTTAGAAACAATAAAATTAGAGCCTCTTGGAGAGATTATCTCCTCTTCCTGTTCTGTTTCTTCCTCTTCCACTGGACTTGATTCCATCGCCCCCCAGTGTTCGCATTTCTGCTTGTTTGAAAACCCTGATTCTGTTCTTGATTCTTAACACTGTTAGAGTCAGAACCATTGTTCCTATTTTTACTCGCAAGTCTCTCACTCCTTCTAACTGGTGAACTCATTGTAGTTGCATCAAATGGTATATTATTGTTATCTAGTCCAATAAATATATCCCCTGAGGAGGCCTGGTCATAGTCAATGTTCGTACCTTTCTTTAAAAAATTTGAGGGAGGTGAGGGGTAAGCAACCCCCTTTTCGTATGCAATAGAGTCCCTATTTAGTTTCTTGACCTTGTTTTCTTTTATTTTTGATAAAGCACTCTCCATACTCGAAAAAATTCGAAGAAAGTCAAATTTATACCACGGAAACTCGGTGTCCAACCTAATGCTGTTGTCTAAGTCCGCCAGTTCTTTTTAAAAAACTCTATTTGCCGACCATAGTCTTTAATTAAACATTCAATCAGTTCAATACCCTGTTTGTCAAAAAGGCAAAGTAATTCTTTATGAAATGGAGAATTGGCAATCAGGCCTGTTGGAAATCTCCATTGTCTAAGTCCCTTTGGGACTTGTTTTCTTTTTACACACTCAGCTAAATACTGAACCTCTATCTGTAGCTTCTTAAATTTAAAAAGTTTGAAATCAAACAATTTCAATTTATTAGATAAGGAGTCCTCGTATTCGACTGAACCCCTACTGTTGTTATTGCTGAAGCTACTACTGGTGAAACAAGCTGGTTCTTTAAGCCAGTCATTTAATGATGGTAGAGAATTAGACGTACTTACTACATTAACATTTGTTATATTAGAAGTAAGACTTTTACTTGCTCCATTCTGGTCGTGTGCCTGGACACCAGAGCAAGGTAATCCTGAAGAATGGGAAGTTTTGGTAGTCACATTCCCCTGATCCTTCGATCCTAGGGTAGATCCACGGTTACTGGACACTAAAAAAACAGAACTTCCAGGTTTCAGAGGTAAGGCAGTTGCAACTTAATTGGATAAAATGTCGACTCATTGCAAAAGTAATTCAATAAGAGCAGTCAGTTTCCCCATTGACGCAGATTCGTTACTGGTAGTTGATTCCATAGTGTTAGAAAAAGAGTCCAAAGTCTCAAATAAAACTTGCGAACCAGAAGTAGAAAGACCTTGTGTTCCAGCAGTAGTGTGGTTCTCCATAAACAGACAAGCAAACAAACTAAATAATTCAACAAACTAATAAAAAATAAAGTATTTAAGGGTTGACTTTTTGTTTGTGAATTTCTCTGAAGAAGTTTACATATTTTTAGTAAACGAAAGTGCTAACATACAGTTTTTGTTTCCTAGCGTGGTGCTTTTTCCATGTTTTATTTTTTATATGTTACAGAATAATGTTGTACTGTTATTCTGTAAGCATTGTGTATTGTGTATTTTCTGTTAAACATTGATTACTGTCTATGTAATTGTTTAAGTGAAGCTTTTCTCCCCGAGCCTCAGCTGAAAAAGGACCTACATCCAGTCGGACCATCCTGGTAAACAAATGTAAACTAAATAAATAAATAAATAAATAAAAACATAAGTATGGGTCAAACATGTGCACTTGCTGCAAATATCTGGACAGTGGTGAGTCATACCATGTCTTCTCATTACAGCATGTGGAAACCTTGAAAATGTACGGCATCATATATAAATATGTACATATGTTGTCAAGCCGTATGTCTGTATCTATGACAGCAACAACACCCACATTGACTACAGCACCCTGTATCTCCTGGATATCACCACACATACATCTACAGCTGAACAAGTTGTGTACTGTATTATGTTGTGTGCGCACTCATTGACAGGTCTAATTTATCCTTGCCACAGGCTTGACCATCAAAATGTAAATAGACATATATGCCCAGTATGGGTGCTGTTTGTCATATTGCAAGGCTACAAAACAGTTTTTGACTGTTAGGCCACTAGCTGCAGATGACAGTAGGAAGCAATGTGATTCTGCAGGCCTCCCAAGCTGTTCAACACAGGGCCTGCTTATGTTCTCTATGATTACTTCACCTGCAGCCATTTACAAAGCAGACTTGCCCATAAATTGTAGTTTAGTGACCGTTTAGGCAGTTTTCCATCTCTTTCAATTCGCTGGCTTAAAAGCCTGCATTTGCGCTTGTTCCCTACCTTTCCTGTAACTAGTCTAGTCCAGGTACAGATTTGCTGTATCCAGGACTCTTTGTAAGCTTTTGAGCCCCACAAGCCTTTCTGTGTTGGAGGGAAGCCTTCTAGCTTATCAGTGGGAGCAGATTTTTCCCATCTCTTTCAACTTTCTGGTTTAAAAGCTGCACTTGTGCTTTTTCCCACCTTTCCTGTTACTAGCCCAGTCCAGATACAGAGTTGCTGTATCCAGGACTGTTGGTAAGCTTCTGAGCCCCGCAAGCCTTTCTGTGTTGGAGGGAAGCCTTCTAGCTTATCAGTGGGAGTGGTAAGCACTAGGTAGCCTATCTACCACAAGATGAGTGGTTCTGGTGCAGAAATTGTAGTTTATTGGCCGTTTGGGCATTTTTGTCCATCTCTCTCAACTTTCTGGTTTTAAAGCCCGTGTTTGCATTTGAATCCCCACTTTTCCTTTAACTAGTCTAGTCCAGGTACAGATTTGCCATATCCAGGACTGTTTGCAAGCTTCTGAGCCCCCCAAGCCTTTGTATTGGAGTGCAGCCTTCTAGCTTATCAGTGGGAGTGGTAAGTACTAGGTAGCCTGTCTACCACAAGAGGAGTAGTTCTTGGCCCAGGAATTGTAGTTTATTGATCATTCGGAAAGTTGTCCATCTCTTTCAACTTTCTGGTTTAAAAGACCACATCTGCGCTTATTTCCCATCTTTCCTGTAACTAACCTACTGAAAAGCACTAGAAAGCCTTAAACTGATACAAGCCTTCTAGCTTAAAAGAGAGACGCTGGAGTGATTATCAGTTTTCTGTATTTTCTTGCGGTACTTAACTGTTTTCCACCTAAATGCTGATTTTCCAGCACTTATTGTGATTTAAAAGCTTGTTTTTTCACATATTGTACTTATTTGACTGCCTGCACTTTTAAAAAGTTGTTTTTTGTTTAAATAAATTGTTGAACTGTTGTAGGCTACACACTAAAGTGTGATAGCCTTTTCTGATTGCTTGTAGTCATTTAAAGCTGTTTTAAGTGTACGTTTTACTGTTTTTGCCTTATCTTTTCAAAAATAAATAAATAAATACATTTCTTGTTTCCCACCTTTCTAAGCTAAAAAAGCAGAAGACAAACGAGCGAACAAAGCTCCAGTCCACCAAGAACACAAGCCCAAAAGTTCCTTAACGCGTTTTTATTATTTTGCACAGGTAAAAAGCAGCGTTTTCGCCACAAACACAGTGTGGCTTCTTCAGAGGAATTTTTTAAAAGAATACAAAGAGTACCTCCCTTTTTATAGGAGTTACTAATTACTTAATTAGTAAGCTTAATTAAAAAAGCTTAGTTAAAAAGACAGACACAATAACCTCGCCTGCTGTTACATTTACCCTTAGAATTGCATTCAAAGTGCAATAAACAGTTGTTTTGCACATCAAGTATATGTTATGCACACTAAACACAAAAAGTGTATGATATTTGTTATATTATATATTTTTTTGATATATTGTTATCATACACTTTTTGTTTTAGACTATTTACATGTTTTATTGTGTTTAGTGTGCATAACATATGCTTTTGATGTGCAAAACAATTGTTTATTGCACTTTGAATGCAATTCTAAGGGTAAATGTAACAGCAGGCGAGGTTATTGTGTCTGTCTTTTTAACTAAGCTTTTTTAATTAAGCTTACTAATTAAGTAATTAGTAACTCCTATAAAAAGGGAGGTACTCTTTGTATTCTTTTAAAAAATTCCTCTGAAGAAGCCACACTGTGTTTGTGGCGAAAACGCTGCTTTTTACCTGTGCAAAATAATAAAAATGCGTTAAGGAACTTTTGGGCTTGTGTTCTTGGTGGACTGGAGCTTTGTTCGCTCGTTCACCTTTCTAAGCTAGTATAGTCCAGTTTTCAGGCTAGTGCTGAATTCAGGGCTGTGTTACAAGTTTCTGAGTTGCCCATACCTAACTTGGATAGAGGGAAGTTTCTCTGTTCACCTGTGAGAGAGGGGAACTTTGAGCAGCCATTTGTCCCTTGAGGAGTGGTTCCAGCCCAGAAGTTAGTAGTTTAAAAACCGCATTTGTATGGTTTTGTGCACCGGGCAGCACCAGTTAGCTAGGGTTAAATTATTCCCGACTCCACTAAGTTTCCTCTTCAGTTTTTCACTTTAAACTAGTCTAACTCTCAACCTAAGCACTCAAAAAGCATCCTACAGTCCAGCACTTGCTCAGACCTAATAGCAAGCACTAATATACCCCGACACTTGACTGCCCAGCAGGGCAGGGCTCTTTATCTACCCCTCACCAACCAAGCGACTAAGCAGCTCACCCTACTATTCAGGTGTAACCAAAGGGCAACTTCAGGTTTACTTTCCAGTCCAGCTGGTGAATCTGGGTATCCTGAGGCAATGTTACAACTGCCTAATGTACACAGACAGCCCTCTCCTCCTACCACAAAACACTAACATATGCGAGAGATGCAATTATACAGCCAAACTGGAGGCAAAGGTCTCTTCACCCAAGACTGGAACAGACAGTCATGAGGAAAAGGTTAACACTTGCACCACACCTTCAGCCTTACACAGACCTACTAAACCAGTACTTGCAAAAAATACACATAAATACACTAAATTATACTCGGAGGCTCTAAATAAAACCTGCAAAAGCATCAGAGAGCTCCAAAGCAGACACCCACAAAACCTGCACCTCCCGTCACAAACCAGACAACACATAAAACACAAAATCAATGTGCCACACAATCACAGCCCTTAAGGCGAAATAACATACCTAACACACTAGTAATACGTGGCTCAATAGTCAGGCACACTGACACCCTACTCACTAGGCTAGACAAGGAGAAGGTTACTGTTAGCTGCCTGTCGGGAGCCAGAATCCACCCATAACACAAGCACTCAGATCACTCCAGAACAAGTACAAATATGACTCTGTCATTGTTCATGTTGGTGTGAATGATCTGAGATGTACCTCCATGGACTACATGAAAAGAGACATGGAAGAGCTCTCTGATCATGTAGCCCAGGCTGGTATGACCCTGACCCTGAGTAGCATCCTGCTCTCACCAAGAATGATACCGCAGTATAAAGAAAAAATGATCAATTTCAACAATTGGCTAAGCTTCTGGTGTAATTCAAAGGGGAACCAGTGTCTGTCAGCCTGGGATGACATGCTCGACAAGCCGTATTGCTTCACAAGAGATGGCTTGCACCTGTCAGCCCTTGGATTTCGAATACTGGCCAAGGCCCTTGCTGCCCCCATAGTGCCTTTTTTAGGCAAGGCTCAAAATTCAAACCCACCTCCATAAACAGCACAAGTAAAAAATGAAAGTTATGCTAGTCAACGCCAGAAGTTTAACTCTCAAAATGCATGCGCTCAAAGGACTCCTAAGTATGGAGAACTTCGACATCTGTGCAGTAACTGAAACCTGGTTCAAGGCTCCAGAGAGCACTCCAGCACTACTGGGCTACAACTCATACCATACATTTTGGCCACAGAACACGGACCAAAACACAAAAGGAGGGGCGTATCCATATTCATCAAGGATACCCACACCTCCAGGTTAGTGGCGCAGCATGATACCTCTGAGATCATCCATGTGCAACTAACGTCAGGCAAATCTGCAATGCAAATTGTGGCCTGCTACAGATCACCCTCCATATCCCAGGACCACCAGTCCACCTTTCTGGAGACACTGGAAAACATGAACGTCCTACCAAACACCCTGATATTGGGTGATTTCAATTACCTTACCATTAACTGGGATAACTACTTGAGTACAAACTCCCAGACTCAGCGCTTCCTAGAATTTATCAACTCAAATGCCCTGGATCAGCTGGTAAACTCCCCTACCAGAAGCCACAACATATTGGACCTTGTCATCACCAACATGGGTGACAGGTGTTCCGTACCAGAGGTCAACCCGTCACTGGTTAGATCAGACCATAAACTAATCACCCTGGATGTCCACACCCCACCACCACCCCCAACCAAGGAAACCACAGTGAAAAACTTTTCTAAATCAAACTTCACCTTACTTAAGGCAGAGGTGGTAAGTTTCACAGCCTCCCACGCTAAAGGATAACACTGCCCAAGATGCAGAATCCTTTACAATTGCACTCTATGAGTACATACAAGGATGCATGGATCATGCCATCCCTAGCAAAACCAAGACTCACTCCCCTAAGAGAAGGAAACCAGTCTGTTGGACCCCTGCCATAAACAGGTTATATAACAAAAGGAGGAAACTAGTTCAGAAAAAAAAGCAAGTACCAAGAAGGAAAGACATCCCTGATCAGGATCAATAAGAAACTAAGGTCCCTCATAAAATCATCTAAGGCTAACTTTGAAAGAAAAATAGCCAAGGATTTAAAAGATAACCACAAAGCCTTCTTTAGCTATGTCAAGAATCTAAGTGGCAACTCACAGATATGATCTGAGCTAGTGCAAAATAGCACACAATATACTGAACCTACTGATATTGCCAACATCCTGGCAGATAGATTCAATGCAAACTTCACCTCCCTTTCACCTTCAAAAGGGCCCACAACAATACCAGAAACGTGTAGTGTCCCAGAAATCACAGAAGCACAGGTGAAAACAGCCCTTTCAAAAGCCAGAACACAGCATCAGTGGGGCCAGATGGTGTCCCAGGCTGCGTCTTGCATGAACTACATAACAAACTAACTCCCCACCTAAACACCTGTTCAACCTCAGCCTCTACACAGGCTACATGCCCATAGAATGGCGCACAGCAATGGTTATTCTGCTCCACAAAGGAGGGGCCACAACTGACCCTGGTAACTATTACCCCATAAGCCTGACTAGCCTGGTTTGCAAGGCTATGGAGTGCATCATCATGGAACTCATTACCAAAGACAATGGGAACCTCCAAACACTTTACCCAACCCAGTTCAGCTTTGTTAAGGGCAGATCATGCCTACTAAATCTGATTGACTTCTTTGATACAGTCACCAAGGCCATAGATGAGGGAAAGGTGGTTCACACAGCCTACCTTGATCTTGCCAAGGCATTCAACACCATTCCTCACTCAGGTATTATAGACAAACTCACCAGCCTGAACATAAAATCCTATGTCATAAGATGGGTTGCCAACTGGCTTACAGACAGAACTCACAAGGTAAGAATAGTGGGCTCCAGGTCCAACTCAAAACCAGTCACAAGTGGTGTCCCGCAACTCTCGGTTCTGGGACCACTACTGTTTGGCATATATTTCTCAGAAGTACAGGCAAACACAGGAGGACTATGGCTAACCAAGTTCACCGATGACTGCAAACTGGGAGCCATAATTGACTCTCTGGCTGACACGGACATCCTTCATAAAGGCCTTACTGAGACAGACACCTGGTGTCAAAGTCATGGCCTCAAGCTAAATGCCAAAAAATGCATAGTCATCCCGTTTGGGAAAAACAAAACACCCATGAATTACCAATAGGCAGCAGTACCCTTAATACAGAAGAGGTAATAAGAGATCTGGGGACCCAGGTAGATAGTAATCTCTCCTTTGACAATCACATTGCCAAAGTAGTTAGGAAATCCTTCTATGTGGCCCATCTAATTGCTAAGGGGTTCACATCTAGAAATAAAGAGGTTATAGTGCCTCTCTACTCGTCACTCATCAGACCCATCATAGAGTACAATGCCCAAACCAGATGGACTTCAAAAGTGCCATTACTTTTAATTTTTTTTTACCTTGCAGTTGATGGAGGCCTCCAAACTCTCATCTTCCACAAGGCCTGCTGATATCATCTACCATAACACTACCTAAAGCCATGTTAATCTCAGACTTAAGCTGTGGTGCATGCATTAAGTACTGTATTGTGTAAGTAGGGGATCTAATTTCACTCTGGCCCACTTGCTGTGTTCAGGTGTATATGTGCAACTTCCAAAAGACACATATGACTCCCACACTGACTTACAAACAGTCAGGGTTTTGCACTGTTTTGGGCCAAGCAGGTGATGCAGGTCTCCAAATTCTTGTCCTCCAAAATGCCTGCTGATGTCTTCTAAAATAAGACTACCTAAAGCTATGCTCATGTTAGCCTTAAGCCGTGATGCATGTGTTACGTAGTGTGATCTGTAGTGTATAAGCCTAGATAGATAGAGGTTCTAATCTCACTCCAGCCTACTTGGTGTGTGTGCTGTACAGCATTCTGTACACATAAATTGGTTGCAGTACTATTCTCATTGTAGTCAAGTTTGTAGGGGTGTTAGAGCATTTTACATCAGCCTATGGGATCATAGGATCATTGGAATTTATTAGGCTAATGGCCCTAGGGTCCTTAAAATCCTAGCCAAGCTGTTACACTTATTTACATGATCAACAACTATTGCTCCTGTCCATGAGGGACACGGGTGGAACCACCCTGGTGAAATTATGGTCACCTATCCAATCGTACAGATTGCATCTAAAGAGGACCAATGAGGTGCTCTGACATGATGTGGGGGTCTGTTCCAAAGGTATGTTAAATTCTGGTAGAAAATTCTTTCCCTCCAGCAGGTTGTATTAATGTCACATACCAGTTTGGGGTCTATAGATCAAGTAACCACATATCATGTCACCTACTGATATGCAGCATTTCCAATATAGCAGCATCAGAGGTTGCCATGTATGCAAGGCAGAGACCACCTCTGAGTAGTTTGTATGACACACACACTAAAGTGACAGTGATATCAGATGATCCCCATGGACAGATGCTGAAGAACTAAATTCCGTTTGTGAGGAACCTATGTGGCCTCACCAATTGCCACAGGTGCTTGGAAAGGTGCATACCAAAAGGGACATTTCACTCAACTATTGGTTTGCTGAGGGAAGAGTACATGGAGGTTATAACATCTACTTGTTCTGGAGACAATGCCCTCACTTATTACATGAGCATGGTAGAATACTCTACTTACCTCGGTGAAAGCATTGGGATCTAAGGTAAGTTAGCTGTCAACCTGTGTGCCCAGGTCTCCCACCCCTGAGTATGCATGTCAGGTGTTGCTATTGACATGGTACTTATCAGGAACAGTGCTGTTACCAAAAGCAATGATAATATGCATATTTGCATTGATTTTAAGGCCATGAGTTTGGCAACAATCATTTGTTTGAGTAAGACCCTTGTGTAGGATGTTGACAGACTTCAGAGATTCAATAACCACTCCCAGTTTGTAGGCAGCAGAAAATTCTGTCAGTCACAGACATTTACATTGTGCTTGTACTTTGGAGAAATGGATTCCAAACAGTAGAGGACCTATGACTAAACCATGTGGAATGCCACTGGTTACATCTCTGCTACTGGAGGTCGATTCTCCTATTTTGACTATATGACTTCTATTACTGAGGTGAAAGATCCCTCTAATGATATAAGGGTTGATGCCTAGTTGGGTGCATTTCTCATTGATGGCTGAGTGGGTAAGCTTTATGCACAGATTTCTCTTCATCCAGGTCATTGGTGACTGTTTGAAAGATGTCCACCAGGTTTAATAGGCATGATCTCTCTTTGACAAATCCAAACTGTGTAGAGTCAACTGTGTGAAGATTATGTATATCTTTGCTGATAAGGTCTGTGATAATTTGCCCCATGACCTTGCACATATGGCTAGTCAGGATAATAGGTACATAGTTTCTGGGGTCAGTGGATACACCACCTCTGTGCAAGGGGATAATGGTGGCTGTTTTCCAGTCAGCTGGGACAAAGCTGGTGGTTACACTATAATAGCAAAACATTCCCAGTTGTGTTAGTATTCCATGTTGGAGCCCATGTTGGACTTAGCCTGAGATGTTATCAGGTCCCATAGATGCTGTGGTTTTGACCTTAGAATGGCCATTTTGACCTGCTGTTTAGAGATACAAGGTAGGGGACAGATGGTAGGGATGTTATGGGATACGTGTGGTGGGAACAGGGGAGTGATGGTTTCACAGAACCTGTAGGCCAACAGGTCAGCTATGTTAACAGGATATGTATATGTGGTAGTATTAACTACAGGTTTGGTACAAATGTGGGCCGTTCCTTTTGGGTTACAGGTGTAATCATAAAATACCTTGTGGTTGATCTTTGTGGAGGAGGCTAATTTGGACCCATACTTTCTTTTGGATGACTTCACAACAACACTTATTTGATAGTTTAAGCTGAGAAGGGAGTGTTTCCAGTTAAGGAGGACTCCCTCCCTCCTACCCTTTCTATTATTGTAAAGCCTGTTATGGGCAGTTGTCCACCAGGCAGGTTTGCTTCACCATGAGGAGCTTCTTTTGCTCATGTCAGGTACAGCTGAGTCAATGCAGTCATACAGATGTTTATATAAAGCATTGGTGTAGAACTCGGCATAGTTGCCAGTTACATCTGAGGGAGGAGGTGCAGTGAAGCTACTTATACCATCTCATAGGAGGTTATAATCTGAATTGGTGAATGTCTTTATTGTATTTGCTGCAAGGGTGGTGTCAGGTGTGATACCTACTTTGAATCAGACCAATTTGTGGTCAGATCTCACGAGAAAGTACCTCACAGTGGGGGTGCTACAGTGTTCACCCACACTGGTAAACACCCAATCCAGTATATTAGCTCCCCTTATGGGGGTGTCAACCAGCTGGTCCAGGGTACTGCAGATAACAAAGTCAAATAACCTTTGTGCAAGTGAGTTTGAGCATGACTAATCTACCCAGTCTGTGGGTAGTAAAAGTCACCCCAAACCATGGTGTCCAGATCAGATGTATCTTGATAGATTCATGTAGATCCAAATAGGCAGAATGGGTGTTCTGATTCAGGAAGGGGCACCTCTAGCTGGCAATGACTTGAATAGGTGCCCACAAACAGTCAATAGCACCTGAAATATATGCATGGATTCATACTATGTAACCAATGAAGGTGTGTATGTATCCTTAATGAATATTTATACACCAACACTATCAGTTTGCATGCCATCAGTTTGAAGTCTGCACGTGTGAAAGGAGGTGTAGCCTGGTATGGCTGTGGTTCTTTCCATAGCCTTGACCCAGGTGTGTGTGAATGCATAATGGTCTGCATGCTACACGGTGAGGAGAGCTTCCAGTGAGTACAGTTTCCTGTTGACACTCCTAGCACTTAGCAGCATAACCGTGCATTTCTTTGTACATGGGGTTTTTACACTGGAAAGTTTGTCTTTGAGATACCACCTAAAAAGGGCACTATGGGAGTGGCAAAAGCCTTGGCTGGTAGCCAACATCCCAGCAGTGACAGATGAAGGCCATCTGTGGCAAAGCATCGAGGTCTGTTGAGCATGTCATTACAGGCTCACTGATAGTGGATGACACTAGACGCTAAGTCTATTATTGAAGTCAGTCATCTTCTGTTTGCACTGAGGCATTATCCTAGGTGAAGGTAAAATGCAGCTGATAGCCAAGGCCATACCTGCCTGAGACACATAGTGCAAGAGCTCAGTTGTGTCTGTCATTACACAGTACAGAGAGGTACGTCTCAAGTTTTGCACACCCACAGGAACTGTGATGCAGTCATAACTGTACCTGTTGTTGACATATATGCCGTATCCTTGCACCTCACAGACAGTTGACCGTGACTACTCCCTTATGTAGCCTGGTGAGAGGGTATCAATGTGGCTCATGATGTAATCACCTATGCCTAATATGTTTAAATTTGTGTTTTGCCATAAGGATTTGACCAGTGAGACAGTGGTGCATTACCTATTATGTGGACTTTGTTCTGCAGCAGTGGTATTATGTTTAGCATGCTTGCATTTCTGTTTGTGAGGTGTCTGGTGTTTAAGTATGTTTCTGGTACAGACCTCTGCATATGTAAGCATGTGTGATGTGAGTTTAGGTGGAGTAGGAGGTGAGAGAGCATGGATTCAAGGTTTTCAATCTAGATGTCATTCTAAGGGGATCCAGTATATGTCTGCTTGGGGTGACATGGTCGACAGACCATGATGCTTTGCCACAGATGGCCTGCACCTGTCACCCCTGGGATTCCGGATACTGGCTAAGACTCTTGCCAACCCTATAGTGCCTTTTTTAGACAAGGTTCAAATGACAAATTCACCACTGTAACCGGAATAGGCAAGCAAAAATTGAGGGTAATGCTACTTAATGCTAGAAGTCCAAATCTCAAAATGCACTCACTCGAGGCACTCCTTAAAATGGAGAATATCAATATCTGTACAGTGACTGAGACTTGGTTCAAGGCTCCAGAGAGCACTCCTGCACTACCAGGCTATAACTCATACCACACTTTTCTGCCGTGTAACCTGAACCGAAACACCAAAGGCGGAGGTGTTTCCATATTCATTAAGGATATCCACACCTCCAGGCTAGTTGCTCAGCATAATGCATTCGAGGTTATCCAAGTGTAACTAACTCTGGGCAAAACTGCAATCCAAATTGTAGCTTGCTACAGATCCCCCACCATGCCCCAGGATTCCCACTCCTCTTTTCTTGACGTACTGGAAAACATTAGGGTTCAACCAAACACCCTAATGATGGGTGACTTCAACTACCCCACCATTAACTGGGAAAACTACTCATGTACCAACTCCTCAGCTCAACGTTTTCTGGAATTCATAAACTCCAATGCCCTGGATCTACTTATCCACACCCCCACCAGGGGCAACAATATCCTAGACCTAGTCATTGCCAACATGAGTCACCAGTGTTCCACACCTGAAGTCAACTCCTCGTTGGTCCGATCCAACCATAGGCTAATCACCCTTGATAGCCACATCCCTCCCTCACCCCCATTAAGGAAACCACGGTAAAACAAATTCTCCAAAGCCAACTTCATGCTTCCTAAGTGGTGAACTTCATGACACCCATGCAGATGGACAATACAGTTACAACTGCTGAATCCAATGCAAATGCACTCTATACATACTTACACGAGTGCATGGATCGTGCTATCCCAAACAGAACCAAGATGCTATCCTCCAAAAAAAGGAAGCCAATCTGGTGGTCCCCTGCCATAAACAAATTGCACAACAGAAGGAAGAAACTGTTGCAAAAGAGAGTAAAATCCCATGAGTGGAGGAGCTCCCTGGTCAGCCTTAGTAAGAAGCTGAGATCCCTTATAAGATCCTCCAAAGCTAGCTACGAAAACAGAATCACCACTAATTCTAAGGACAACCACAAAGCATTCTATAGCTATGTCAAGAATCTTGATGGCAACACCCAGATCTGCTCTGAGTTACAGCACAATGACACGGAAATTACAGAACCAACTGATATTGCCAACATCCTAGCAGATAGGTTCAGTGCTAACTTTACCCCCCCACCCCCTAAAGGGTCCATATCTATACAGGAAGAATGCAGAGTCCCTGTAATCAGAACTATGCAGGTAAAAGCTGTACTCTCTAAAACCAAAAACACAGCATCCATGGGACCGGACAACATCCCAGGCTGCGTTTTACATGAACTTCAGAACGAACTGGTTCCCCACTTAAGCACCATGTTCAATAATAGCCTTGCATCAGGCTTTGTGCCCACTGAATGGCACACAGCAACAGTTATCCCACTCCACAAAGGGGGAGCCACCACTGATCCCGGGAACTGTCGCCCTATTAGCCTGATGAGCCTGGTCTGCAAGACCATGGAATGTATTATCATGGAACTCATAAACAAAAACATTGGTAACTTCCAAACTCTGGATCCCACCCAGTTCGGGTTTGTGAAAGGTAGGTAATGCCTCCTGAACCTGATCAACTTCTTTGAGGCAGTCACCAAAACCGTAGATGAGGGTAAGGTGGTTCACACAGCCTATCTTGACCTCACCAAGGCTTTCGACACCATCCCCCATTCTGGAATTATAGCTAAACTCACTAAACTAGGTATAAATCCCTACATCACATGATGGGTTGCCAACTGGCTCACTGACAGAACCCACACTGTAAAAGTCGCAGACTCCAAATCTGACCTCAAACCAGTGACAAGTGGAGTACCACAGGGTTCAGTCCTGGGACCTCTCCTGTTTGTTATCAATTTCTCTGAAGTACAAGCTAACGCAGAAGGCCTCTGGCTAACAAAGTTCACAGATGACTGCAAACTAGGAGCCATAGTGAAGCCCCCAAATTATGTGGACATCCTACAGAAGGGCCTCGCTGAGACAGATGCCTGGTGTCAGAGCCATGGCCTCAAGCTAAATGCCAAAAAGTGCAGTGTCATCCCCTTTGGTAAAAACTCTGTACCCATGAACTACCACATAGGCAGCAATCTACTTAACACTGAATGTGTGATAAGAGACTTTGGGACCCAGGTGGACAGTAGTCTCTCCTTTGATATTCACATCACCACAGTAGTCAGAAAGTCCTTCTACATGGCACACCTCAGCATAAAAGGGTTCTCATCCAGGAAAAAGAGGTCATTGTTCCACTCACAAGACATCTGCAGCAGCTGTAAAGGCCACAGAAGTGCCTCACAAAGAGGATTACTGGCCTCAAACAAATGCCCTACACTGACTGTCTCAAAAAACTCCAGCTTTACTCCGTAGCATATCTCCTACTCCGAGGTGATCTCTGCCTAACATATAAAGCTATGTCAAACCCAGAGCTGTTGGACATGCTACACCTAAAGAAATACCAATCCCTCCAAGCTACACAGTCTATGGACCTAAACCTTGTCACCACAATAAACAGGACATGCTGGAGGAATAGATTCCTGTCCCAGAGATTTCCCATACTCTGGACCGGGCTACCCATCTATGTCAAGCAAAGTTCGTCATTAGCACTCTTCAAGAAAAATCTTGATGAGTGGATGGGAAATAGGAAATACACCCTGGGGATCACTTCTGTGTCTCTGCTCGACAGTGGCACAGGAAAATAACTTTTTTGGGTGGAGTAAGCCAGGGAACCTTGTTGGCTAGGCTTACATAGGCCCTTGCGCCAATAGCCTAGTACCTACCTATGAACCTATGAACCTATGTATCTTTCACACATTGTGTTTGTGTGCAGTAGGATTAGAGGTTTGTTGACTCTGTACACATCACAGCAACAGTCAGAGATAAGGCCATTGGCAATAGATTATTGCTTGTGTATATGTCACAACAGACCATGGGTAGGCAGTAGCCTGAGAGATGAGTACATGTAACATGTTATTACCTTTATGGTGTCATTATAAGGTAAAGCAGTACCTGGCAGTGTGGTATAACATGATTGAGTACACTGCTTTGCCAGGCTTGTGGCACTTGCACAAACCATCATCTTGTTATTAGACAAGGTCGCAATAGCATACTTACAAATGTGATAATGTACAACTCCAGCAAAGTAAGGGTCATGCTGCTAAATCCTTGGAGTTCACAGCCTCAAACACACTCTGTGTAGGCACTCGTTGCAGTGAAGATGTGCATGTCCATGTATGCACAGAAAACTTATCCAACTTTGTTGTCATTACTTTAGCCTTGCAAGTCTACAATTTCTGTCAAAAAAACAGACAGCAAATGTATGTTGTGTGAAATGATGTGGAAATGCTGTTTAGTGTTCTGGGGAAATAAATGTACAGTATGACATACCATGGACATGTGGGGGGGACAGAGACATTAACCAAAGGTGGCTAGCTGTCTGTAGTAGGCCTCACATCCATGTCACACAGATCACCACCATTACTCTGTTGAAGGCCAAGCTGCATGAATTTATGTGAAACTGTCACCTAACATGGATCACTGCCACTGTGGAGCTTGATAGATGAACCTTGGACATCTATGTCACCCGAGCATTAACCCTATATTGTGATGCAGCAGCCTTTGCTCCTAATCACCATCTGGTCGGTACCCTAGTCAAATCCTACGAGCCTCAGAACCCAAGGCATAATACATGTAAATGTCAATTGATTGGTCCGGTTGCTAATTAAGGCATCTATCTGGAAAAGGCTACAACAAGCCTACAGAACCTTGCATCATGTCTGACAAGTGTGTGGATCAACAAACAGGCAGTAACCCACTTCATATCTTGAGCTTGGTGCTAACATTTTTCTTCTGGTGACAGATAAAAAAATAGGTGCTTTGTATCCCAGCAGAGTGAGGCTGTGGTGAGACCAGCAGTAGTAGTAGCCAGGCAGCAGCAATTTAGGTGACTCCCCTCTTTTCAACATTCTTCATATGGTAATTGTTCTTTTTCAGTATCCACTGCTTGATTGCTGCGTAACTTTAGAATAACTGCCTAAATATGCCATCTTTAACTTTATAAGGTTTACATGTTACTTTCCCTTCCAGTGTTTGCCAGTGTTCTGTACAGAACCACACTTTGGGTGACAGTTTTTCTCGGAAACCATGATGGCATTAACTCCAATACCAAGTTACACACAGGACAACCAGCATGCACTGTCAAGCAATGTCACCATAGTTGCGGAACAAACACTTGTGACATTGAGTGATATTCTCAATACAGCTGTTTAATCAATAATAAGGATCTTCTGCCATGGATATGAGGATTTCCACTGCGACTGTTACCACCCTGGTGGATGTGGCCATCCTGATCGCCCCATGTTTCCAGACAGCCACTTCATTATCAGACAAACATACATGGTATGTGAGAGATGTATATATACAATGTCACTGGAGGCAAAGCTCTGACATAAAAGTACTCCTAATGTCAATAGGGTAGTCAGTGGTGCACACACTGCACCCATCACACAAAGTCCAAAGTAGATATGAGCTGAGGCACTGACATGTAATCTACATAAATCACAAACATCTCATAGAAGAAGTCCAGATAAATACTCTCAGCAGCCCCATATGCACTCTGTGAAAACAACACACATATCAACACACAGAGCAACATGTCATGGAGGACCAACCTATAAGCCCATAAGTCAAGCTGACACACATTCCAATGTTCTAGCCATCGCTGACTTCATACAAATGAGGAGCTGTCATTGAATCCCACACTGACACCAATGTTCTTCAGGAGGGGCTGACACAGACATGCAGTTATCATCAGAACTATGGGCTAAAACTAAATCCCAAGAAATGCACAATACTATCCTTTCGGAAGTAATCCACCCCTGGTAACTATTGTATTGCCAGCACACCTTGAACAATTGACCGAGTAGTCTGTGACTTATGGACACAGATAGTGATCTACCCTTTCCCTGTCACATGTCTGTCATATCTTGGACATCATTCTGAGTTGTGCAATCTATAAACAAAGGTACAGCATGTAAATTCAAGGAAGCCATTGTTCCACTGTAATTGGCATACATCATAGGTTCATAGGTTCATAGGATGATACTACGCTATTGGCCTGGGGCTCTTATAAGCCTAACCAAGAATTTTGCCCATGTTCTAACAAAGTCAGCACCTGTTTCCCCTGTCCAGCAGGGACACAGGTGGGACACCAGGGGTATATTTCCTGTTTCCCATGCAGTCGTCCAGGTTCCTCTTAAAGAGGGCTAGAGCAGTACTCTGCTTGACATGTAGAGGGAGTCTATTCCACAGATGGGAGAGTCTTTGGGACACAAATCTATCCTGCCAACAAGTTCTATTAATGTCACAGACCAGGTTAAGGCCTTGCGTGCAGGTTGCGCAAGTGTAGTTTGTCTTACAGATATGCAGCAACTCCATCAAGGCTGGATCTGAAATGGCCTTGTATGCCAGACACAGGTCACCTCTGAGCAGTCTGTATGAGACTGAGTAGAGGGATAGGGCTTTTGGCCTATCTGTATAGGATAGGTGTTTGAGACCCTGGATTTTCCTGGTCAGGAACTTCTGTGGTCTCTCCAACTGTTTCACATGCTTGGCAAGGTACATGCCGAAGGGGGCATTGTACTTGATAATGAGTCTGATAAGGGAGGAGTACAGGGATGTTGTGACCTCCATCTTCCTGGATGAAATACCCTTATTTATGAGGTGGGCCATTCAGGAAGCCTTACATACAATGGAGTCAATGTGGTGGTCAAAAGTCAGTTTGTTATTAACCTGGGTGCCCAAGTCCCTCAAACTGATTGCATGCTTAGTACATTATTATTAATGTGATAATTAGTGGGGATGACATTTTCCCCAAAGGGGGAAATGATGCATTTCTTGGCATTTGGTTTGAGGCCATGCTTCTGGCACCAGTCATTAATCTGGATAAGGCCCTCTTGGAGGATGTTCACATCACTAGGGGAATTTAAGACAGTGCCCAGCTTGCAGTCATCTGCAAACTTGGTCAGCCACAGACCACTGGTTTTGGCTTGCACCTCAGAAAAGTATATGCCAAACGGTAGAGGCTCCAAGACCAATCCTCGAAGTACACCGCTCGTTACGGGTCTACCACTACAGGTGGCTTCCCATACTTTGACTGAGTAGGTTCTATCAGTGAGTCAGTTAGCTATCCATCTGGAAACATACGGGTTGATGCCTAACTGGGAGAGTTTATCTATTATGCCCAAGTGGGGAATAGTGTCAAAGGCTTTAGCTAGGTCAAGGTAGGTGGTGTGCACTGTCTTCCCCTCATCCATGGCTTTGGTGACTGTTTCAAAGAAGTCAACCAAGTTTAACAGGCATGATCTTCCTTTGACAAAACCAAACTGTGTGGGATCAAGCATTTGGAGGTTGCCAATGTCCTTGTTTATAAGGTCCATCATAATGTGTTCCATGGCCTTGTAGATCAGGCTACTTAGGCTGATGGGCCTATAATTGCCTAGGTCAGTGGATGCTCCACCTTTGTGTAGAGAGATGACAGTGGCTGTCCTCCATTCAGCTGGGATGAAGCTGGTGTTCAGGCTTTGGTTGAATAGAGTGTCTAACGGAGCTGAGAGCTCAAGCCTGAGTTCATGTAGGATACTGCCAGGATGTTATCAGGTCCCATGGAGACTGTACTTTTTGCTTTTGAGAGGGCATTAAGGACCTGCTCCCTGGTGTAGAGGGGAGGGAGGCAGGTGCTAGAAATGTCCTGGTTTCCTGATGTGGGACACAGGTGTGAAGTTTTCACTGAACCTGTCTGCCAGCAGGTTGGTTACATCTGTGGCATTTGTGTATGTGGTGTTATTGACCATCAATTCAGAGCAGATTTGAGTGTTGCCTTTGAGACTGTGGACATATGTAAAGAAGGCCTTGTGATTGTCTTTGGTGTATGTGGCCAATTTGGACTCAAAGCTAGCCTTAGAGGATTTCACCAATGGCCGTATTTGCTTGTTCAGGCAAAGGAGACATTGCTTCAAACCTGGAATCTGCTCCTTCTTGGCCCTGGACAACAATTTTTTCCTTCTCTTATAGAGTTTGTTTATTGCTGCTGTCTACCACACAGGTTTATTCTTCTTTGAGGAAGATGATTGGTCCTGTCAGGTATAGCTGAGTCCATACAGCTATGTAGGTGCTCATATAGTTTTTTGGTGTAGTCTTGGAGATTAGTGCTAGTTCCAACTCAAGGGATGGTGGCCGTGAAGCTGTCTATACTGCTCTGAGGAGACTTTAGTTGCTTTGGAAAAATGTTTTCATTTGACTCTTACAAGGGGGGGGGGTCAGGGGAGATGGTGACTTCAAAAGTGATCGCGTTACGGTCAGATCTTACCAAGGAGGATGACACTGTAGGAGTGCTACAGTGGCTACTCATGTTGGTTAGGACCAGGTCCAGGATATTTTCACCTCTTGTAGGGGTGTTGTCCAGTTGATCAAATGCTTTGGCATTAGCAAAGTCAAGGAATCTTTGAGCATTCATGTTTGGGCTAGAATAGGTCTTCTACTCTATGGTTGGGTAGTTAAGGTCACCCAGGATAAGTGTAGTGGGTTGAATCTTGATGGATTCAAGTAAGTCCAGATAGGTGGATTAGGCATCCTGAGTCATGGTTGGGGGTCTGTAGCTAGCTATGATTTGAATAGGTGTTTTGTCAACAGTTAACCGCACTTGGAGTGTCTCCTGTGTGTCAGATCTATCATTGGTGAATTGCCACCTTTCTATGTAACTAATCAGGAATATCCGATAACTGTAACATTCACAGAGGTTCCTCAGTAAAGCACCACATGGTGTAAGTAACATGTTCAATGCAGACCACATAAAGGCCCTATCCATGTAGCCTGTCTCCTACATGCTTTGAAGGGGATATGTATGCCTGCCATACAGGACAGTGTCAGACTCCAGTGTGGATCTCTTGCATATCCATGAAACAAGTAGCACCAAAATTATCTGTTCTACAGACCTACAACTTGACTGTGGTATATATAGGACATGCTGGAGAGACAGGTATGTAACCCAGAGACCCTATATGGAACAGACTCCACATCCATGTGAAGTACAGTTCTGCCCTAACACAAATCAAGTGAAAGTTACACAACTGGATGGGGAACAGGACAATCATACATGCTTGTGGACCGATGTCTACAATGGGCACAGGGAAGGTGTGAATGGTTGGACCTCCCTGCCCTGGCTTGTAGATGTTTCAGCTCCCAAAACCCTGCTTACACTTATCGATAGTATCAGCCCTTGACAATGTTTAGGGATGCATGTCTAGGCTTAAAGAGGCCCTTGTATTCATTATCCTATTAAACACATATGAACCTATGAACCCCGGAAACTATGCTGTATTACCTTTCTGACAAAATTCTCTTCTGTGCTGACATTCAATTCTGTGCTCTGACGTTCATTGGTTGATTGTAGATGTGTACCCATAGGTGTGTCCTACACAATCCTGAAAGTGAAACAAATATTTCCATGTGACACCTGTCATTGTGTGACTACACAGCCATTACAATAGCATCCATCATAATGTACACACACTATTATGGTATAGTCATTATAAAGTACAAATTCTGAAAATTACCAGTACAAGTAGCATGTCAAAAGCAGCAATGGATGAAACAAATGCAAATTAATGTAGATAGTCACCCTGTGCTTCAGACACAGCTTTATTTCTCTGCATCCATGAAAGTGATAAGAGGGATGTGGCACAGTTACCATCACTTGTACAGGGTGTTGTGTGGGGTGAAGGAGGCCTAGGCTGACCCAATAGCTTTGCATGCTTGTGTGCGAGTCAGAAAGGGAAACAGGCAGAATGGAACATGGAAATGTGGCATGTGTGTGTCTGCTGGTGACCTGAATGTGACAGTTGTGTGCGAGTATCTGTGTGTACACAGCCAAGCTCAGCGCTAGCCCTATGTGTCTGTATGTTGGAAAGCTGTGAGCAGTGCATGATAGAGCAGACAGTTCAATGTCTCTGCCCCTGAACATGTGAACTGGCTCTATGAGGAGTTGCACTGGCACCTCCATGCCCAAGATCAAATGCTGTGCTGCTACTACCTGAGGGTGCTGCTGTCTGCTGGGAATATGTCCTCCATGGGACCGCCTAGGACCACAAGCCCATGTCCTGCCACTTCTTGGTGTGGTAGGTGCACTCCCTTCTGGATCACTGGATATAATATCACTACAGTAGCATGATTGTGCATGGCCACGTTGACTCTCAGCAGATGTGGTTGCTGACCTATGTCCATGAGGCTGACACTCAACTCCAACCAGATGTTCAGTCACAGACAATATGCATTACAAGACAAATAGTGTGCGATCTGTCTCAAAACAATGTGTTTCCATTGTGTCAATAAACCGAAGAAGGGTATCAGCAATACGGTGGAGGCCAACAAATAAAAAAGCCAAGAACCAAATCCAAAAAGCAGTCTGGAAGAAGAAATGAACACCTGGAGTGGAAATAGCGTAGAAAAATCCTTTATTTCCGCTTTCGTCGACAGACTTCATCAGAATAACACCAAACTAAAACACATCAGATGTATATATACTCTGTCAAGCATCCCATTAACCAATTAATCAATCAACTTATACAAAAAATTATACAACTATAAAAAATATATATAAAATTACAATAAAATTGATATTATTCAATAAGTTAACATCATACATACGGTGGAGGCAGTCATGGACGTCACACTGCGCTGCATCCATAACCCTGAGCATTCATTGAGAGTTCCTTTCTGAATGTACCTGTGCCTTCATGATGGCCCTAAATATACACTGAGTAACCTGTGATGAGACACCTGCAACAGGTGATGGAGGGCCAGTAGGCCTCCTTCAATAACCCCCTATCAATCCATCTGTGTGGAACCCTGCCATCTTTTTTGCTATAGCCAGTGTCGACAGTCACTACAGCCACAGTAGCCACACTTCCCCGTTCAATGTCCCCACCCACTGACTGTCCAATATCTGTGGCCACATGGGACTGGGCATGCCTAGGCAGACTGGCTATATACGATGATAATGAGGGTGGATGAGGGATGTCAACCTCTATGTCAGATTCAGCCTCTGCAGCCCCCACCTGTGTCTCACTCTGGCCACCATCACCATCAGAGTCTGAAGAGACACTGATATCTGATTGGGAAGAAGAGACAGACTAACCTCCCTGATCACCTGTGATGAAAATTGAAAAGCATTACATTAATGCCTGCATTACTATACTCTGCAGTACTACGTTGCAATAGATGACAAGCTGTATACACTGCTGTCACTATTACAGATATGTATAACCCCCAACTTCATATAGTAGGACATAAGGGCATTATTTTCTAATCCATATCTGTAAGTATTCAGAAATAAAAGTTAATGGCCCAAGAGTCTCATGAGCAAAACATGAATAATGTACACTGTTGACATTCTGCAAAACTCAAAAGTGGACAGTTCTGGAAATTTATAATGTCCTGACAATACTGTCAAGTCAATCACTGTGGTCACACCTACAAAGCATATGTATGAGTATAAACTGTGTACAGTTAGAAAATATGTGTACAGTTGGCATTTATGCAGACAGCACATCAATCCAGCCAGCAGGCCTGTGATGACACTTGAGCAAATACAGTGAACTAAATCTACATCTCTGACAAAACAGTTTTATGCTTACCAGCAGCAGCAGCACAGTCTCTTCCTATTCCTGATGGTTCTGGAAAAATGTGAGGGAGAGGTAAAGTAGTCAGCACTGCATGTTACAGTACAACTGGGCTGCTACGTCCAAATATCTCACATTTACTTTAGCTGCTATGTTAACAGATATGTGGGGCACAAACTGTGCATGAGCTTAAAACTGCAGCTAACCTCTGCCCCAAAATACTTGACACCCACATAAAACTATGTGTACCTTGACACGCTAAAGCTGCAGTATTCCAATGCTGAGGCAACTAATCATACCTGAATGCGTCTCTTGAGTGAAAACAGTTGTATCTACATCCACAACATTTTGGGTGATGGATGCCTGGGAGCTGTCCTGTGTTGCAAGGTTTACCAGGAATTCTTCAGTGGCTGACAGAAGTTGTTCTGCTGCAGGTCCACCACCAGTAACCTGATGACCCCTGGCCACATCTGCTGCCCATCTGCATGCCAAGTTGATCATGAGAGTAGCACTGTGTTGCACCTGCTCATATGTGCGATTCTGGTGACCCACAACATTAATGTTGTGCACCAGTTCATCCCACAAGGCTGCATGCTCTTGTCTATTTGCCCTCCCTCTGGGCAACAGGATTTGGTGATGTTCTCTCAAGGCCTCAATAACGAGGTTGTTTTCTGCCTCAGTCAAAGGTGCATAGTGTCTGGCATGCATATCTCTGAAATACAAATAAATGAGAACACGTCAGGATCACATACATGGGAGTAAGGTATGTAGAGATACAACAATAAAGGAAGCCTGTTAGTATTCCCGACTTGATTACACATCTAATAATAAACAGTGTGCCAAACATACAAAGACTGTGGAAGCAAACTAGGATAGTAGCAATAGTGACCCACTGCTGTTTATGACATGATTGATACTCATGTATGATCACACAACAAACACAGGAGTCCATTGTAGTGTGCCCCATAGCAGGGAAACCCCACTCATAATATATTTATAAACAACATTGCAACCAAATGGCAGGGTACTACTACAACTGCTAACAAAGGAAGTATCCAGAAGACCTGTGTACCTAGTTAATACAGATCATTATACCCTTGCTGTACTGTAAATCCTCTGTAGGTGTAACACAGCTGGAGATCAATGCTATATCATTAGTACAGTTCTAAGAAAGGCTTACTGATGTAATCCCCATTCCCCCTAAGTATATTCAAACATATGCATCATGTTGAAAACAAAATGGTTACATACCTAATGGAGTACAAAACTCCTCTGTTGAAAGATACAGCTATATGAGTACTGTGTGAACAAGTTAGCCATGCAAACTAACTCTCATACACAATGGTTCTCCTAACTAGGTGTTTGCCTTTTTAAGATGGTTCTCATTAGCAGGTGATTGCCTCTGACTCAATTTGTGGTTCAGGAATGCTGCATGCAGCTTACACAGCTGATTTGCAGCATGATTAACCAAACCCATGCAACTACTCACCGATATATAAGGCCTCAATGTGGATTCCATCCCTTTTCCCACATTTTGGTTTGGAAATTACTGCAATAGGTATTATGTCAGCACAGAGAGAATGTTTGTAGCAGCTATTTGTTACATACAGATGTATGTGCTACAGGCTGAAGCAGATGCTGCTGCTGCAGGGAATAGGCATCGTTAGAGAGGCTGCAGAATGTGCATGGCAACAACACTTAAGAATAACTGTGTAACCTGTGGCAGCCTTGGTGTACAGCCACAGCCTGATTGAGGGAACACATCCTACTGGAAAGAAAGGTATATGTTTAAGGTAAGTATTTTAGCCAAAGGTATCATTAACAGAGTAAAGGGAAACATGCTTGTTGTATCCTAGAACAAGGTAGGGGTACATTAACCATTATGTCAACCAGTGGGATAATTGACAAGTCATGTGTTATGTTATGGTAGTCATCTGGAATGTGTGTGCTTGAATTTTTGCTTCTTGCACAACCTCTGTATATATGTATGTTACGTCTGCTGCTGTGGCTGTCTGTAATATCGCTAGCAAATCATTGTTGGATGCAATTTGATATGACTGGGCCTCATTTGAATTACATACTTCAAAATCCTCTGTGAATTCATGCTAAAGCATGACCTGATATTCTATGCACTTTCTAGTGTTGGAATGAATAGCTTAAATGTGGTCCTATCTGTAGGCCTTTGGCTGCTATTATTTAGAAGCAGATACTCAAAGTGTACTGCTACACGTGGATAGCTGTCTAGGACTTCTGTTAACTTACTCATATACTCTGTACATTTACTGAGTGCAATCTAGGGCACATTTTAGATAAAAGGAATAGAACATAAACTTGACCCTTAGTCTGGGTATTGCACTGCATTTATTTCTGAGATATGTTGGCGCATTATTTAGTACTTCACATTTATCAGTTGACTGGTGTCAGAACAGAACATACAAGCAGTGACTACAGGATTACTGTACATTTTATTTGAAAACCTTAAATTATCACAGCAACATCTCCTTTTACATTTGATTGATGTACGTCATTTCACATCTTGATTTACACACATGCATAGCTGTGGAGGAGTTGCATTACGTTACACATTTACCCTATTCATTTATTAGCTGCAACTTACAGCATATATCAGACAAAATTAGCAGCACACAAGCTTGTTCCTTAATCTGGGCACTGCATTGCAGTTATGTATCAGATATGTTGGCATATTATTTAGTACTTCACATTTATCATTTGTATGCTGTTGGATTAGAACCCACAAGAAGTGACTGCAGGAGTATTGAACACTTTACTTGAAAAATTAATTATCAAAGCACCATCTCCTTTTAAACTTGATTGATTAATGTTGCATCAGATGTGGCAATTAGACCCATAAATAGCTGTCTAGGACTTCTGTTAACTTACCCGTATACCCTGTTCATTTATTGAGTGCAACCTACAGCATATTTCAGACAATGAGCAGACCAGAACAGTGACTCCTAATCTATGTAGACCACAGCCTTAACTAATGGTTGGAAGCTATGTTACACAGTATTGCATGCTTACTTGCTTTACCATTTCAGATATTCACTGACACATTAATAAAGATGTAAGATGTCCCATGTATGTCATACCTGACTGTTAAGACTGTAACATTTGTATTTACTTTATTGTGTTATTAAGTTATGTATTAAGTTATGTATTAAGTTATGTATTAAGTTATGTATTGTATTAAGTTATGTATTAAGTTATGTATTAAGTTATGTATTAAGTTATGTATTGTATTAAGTTATGTATTAAGTTATGTATTAAGTTATTGCTCTGATGATTATCTTATTTACGATACGCTTGCCTCATCCTGGCCAAACACCCTTCATGGGACTGGACACTGCAAGCCCTTTCTTTTGAAGCTGTGGTAAGAGAAGCAAACCATTATGAATACCAGTTTTGCACAGATTCATCTTGCATATTTATACATTACTAGAAAACATACTTAGATATCTGTGAGGTGTGCCCATCCCTAGCCTCTTGGACCCAGGTATCCAAGGTTCCCCTCTTCCTATGTTTCAGGTTTTTATAGTGGTGATGGCACTGGTTAGGTCCATTGCCAAAAGATTCCAGGCCTCAGACTTATACTCTGAGCCATCATACTTAACCTGCAGCAGCTGGGGTCCATATTGGTCTACCGAGAGTCCATTCAAAACTCTGGACTCCTGCACTCTCCACTTTTGTCCCTGAAAGTGCACTCCCTCACCAACAGCAGCAGCCATACCCACAGTCAAGGTCAGGCTTCAAGTTATAATGTGAAATTCCTGCCTATTGCCCTTTAAATAGGCTGCATTCCTGCCATTGCATGTCATATCATAACTTTCAAAAAAGCACTGCATTGCTTAATTGCACAAAACTCACATAACCCATGTTTAAGTGAAGCTTAGCAATGCACAAACTGGAAAAGACCACTGAAATGTTTAAGCATCACTCAAATTTCCTGTTTCTTCTTCTTCTTCTTCTTCTTCTTCTTTCGGCTTTTCCCGGTTAGGGGTCGCCACAGCAGATCACCTGTCCGCTCATGATTGGCAGTGGAGTTTTACAGTGTCGAGTTGCCAGCCCAGTGCCCAACCTTCCAAAGAAGGCACACACATGCACACACTCACACCTAGGGCCAATTTAGAGTGTCCAATCCACCTACAGCATGTCTTTGGGATGTGGGAGGAAACCGGAGCCCCCGGAGAAAACCCACGCAACAACAGGGAGGACATGCAGACTCCGCACAGAAGGCACCCCAGCCAAGAATCGAACCGGAGGACCTCTTGCTGTGAGGAAAAATTTTATAAATGTTTATAAATGTAATAATTATGTAATTTAAAGTCAACCAATGTTTCAGTCACCTAACACAATTTTACAGCACTATATGTAAAAAGCATTACTAGCCAGGACTCGAACACAGGACCTACTACACTGTAGATCATGACTCAAACTATCTAGCCACTGCTTGGGTTTCCATGTGCTAAGCAGAGCAGACCTAAAAGAACTGAATACATCTGGTTTCTGTTTTTAGCTGATTAGTGGATGTCTACTGCTTAAGTATGCCTCATGACACCTTGCTAAGCAACGAGCCGCATTGCACAAACAAGCACATGTAAATAAAAAAAGTAATATTGAATGCATCTGGTTTCTGTTTTTAGATGTCTAGCGGATGTCTAATGCTTAAATAGGCCATGCTATGCCTAGCTAAGCAACGTGCTGCATCCCGAAAACAACCACAAAAAAAGATTTAAAAAAGATTAAAAAAATAATAAAAATTATTTATTAACATTGAACACATCTGGTATCTATCTATAATTTTAACACATGATTGATATATATATATATATATATATATATATATATATATATATATATATATATATATATATATATATATATCTGCGCAAAGCTAAGCATAGCTAAATAACACAGAACACCACACAAACAAGCACATAAATGTAAAAGAAAAAAATTTAAATGCAATTTAATAAAATAAAATGTCTTGTCCAGCTTTCAGCCAAGCTGGATGGGCCAATATCTGTGTGGATGCACTGTCAGTTTTACATGGATTCAATATCCATGTTGCTGTGACCTCCCTTAGGCATGAACCATAATTAATATGTATGGCACACTGCCGAGGGGGAACCATGGCCATGTACATGGATATATTCCATGTAGGCTCTACACAGAGCCTACACTGACTTTATTGAGTCCTGGGGTGGATCTATTTTCAACAAAAACAAAGTGCCCCCACAGAGACAAAGCCAGATACACAAAATAACCAATAAAAATAAATAAAATAAGTGATACAGGCACTACAAAGCTCAGTAACAATAGTCATGTACATGTAATACAAAACATATTATACATGTGTGTGTCTACATGTCATAATGTAATGAATTTTATATAAATATTTTATACATGTGTGTCTACATGTCATAATGTAATGAATTTTATATAAACATATTATACATGTGTGTCTACATGTCATAATGTAATGAATTTTATATAAACATATTATACATGTGTGTCTACATGTCATAATGTAATGAATTTTATATAAACATATTATACATGTGTGTCTACATGTCATAATGTAATGAATTTTATATAAACATATTATACATGTGTGTCTACATGTCATAATGTAATGAATTTTATATAAACATATTATACATGTGTGTGTCTAGATGTCATAATCTAATGAATTTTATATAAACATATTATACATGTGTGTGTCTACATGTCATAATGTAATGAATTTTATATAAACATATACATGTGTGTGTCTACATGTCATAATGTAATGTATTTTATATAAACATATTATACATGTGTGTCTATATGTCATAATCTAATGAATTTTATATAAACATATTATACATGTGTGTGTCTAGATGTCATAATGTAATGAATTTTATATAAACATATTATACATGTGTGTCTACATGTCATAATGTAATGAATTTTATATAAACATATTATACATGTGTGTCTACATGTCATAATGTAATGAATTTTATATAAACATATTATACATGTGTGTGTCTAGATGTCATAATTAATGAATTTTATATAAACATATTATACATGTGTGTGTTTACATGTCATAATGTAATGAATTTTATATAAACATGTTATACATGTGTGTGTCTACATGTCATAATGTAATGAATTTTATATAAACATATTATACATGTGTGTCTACATGTCATAATCTAATGAATTTTATATAAACATATTATACATGTGTGTGTCGAGATGTCAAAATGTAATGAATTTTATATAAACATTTTATACATGTGTGTGTCTAGATGTCATAATGTAATGAATTTTATATAAACATATTATACATGTGTGTCTACATGTCATAATGTAATGAATTTTATATAAACATATTATACATGTCTATATGTCATAATGTAATGAATTTTATATAAACATATTATACATGTGTGTGTCTACATGTCATAATGTAATGAATTGTATATAAACATTATACATGTGTGTCTACATGTCATAATCTAATGAATTTTATATAAACATATTATACATGTGTGTGTCGAGATGTCAAAATGTAATGAATTTTATATAAACATTTTATACATGTGTGTGTCTAGATGTCATAATCTAATGAATTTTATATAAACATATTATACATGTGTGTCTACATGTCATAATGTAATGAATTTTATATAAACATATTAAACATGTGTGTCTACATGTCATAATGTAATGAATTTTATATAAACATATTATACATGTGTGTCTACATGTCATAATGTAATGAATTTTATATAAACATATTATACATGTGTGTGTCTAGATGTCATAATCTAATGAATTTTATATAAACATATTATACATGTGTGTGTCTACATGTCATAATGTAATGAATTTTATATAAACATGTTATACATGTGTGTGTCTACATGTCATAATGTAATGAATTTTATATAAACATATTATACATGTGTGTCTACATGTCATAATCTAATGAATTTTATATAAACATATTATACATGTGTGTGTCTAGATGTCATAATCTAATGAATTTTAAATAAACATATTATACATGTGTGTGTCTAGATGTCATAATCTAATGAATTGTATATAAACATATTATAAATGTATGTGTCTAGATGTCATAATGTAATGAATTTTATATAAACATATTATACAAGTGTGTGTCTAGATGTCATAATGTAATGAATTTTATATAAACATATTATACATGTGTGTCTACATGTCATAATGTAATGAATTTTATATAAACATATTATACGTGTCTACATGTCATAATGTAATGAATTTTATATAAACATATTATACATGTGTGTGTCTACATGTCATAATGTAATGAATTGTATATAAACATATTATACATGTGTGTCTACATGTCATAATCTAATGAATTTTATATAAACATATTATACATGTGTGTGTCGAGATGTCAAAATGTAATGATTTTTTTATAAACATATTATACATGTGTGTGTCTAGATGTCATAATCTAATGAATTTTATATAAACATATTATACATGTGTGTCTAGATGTCATAATGTAATGAATTTTATATAAACATATTATACATGTGTGTCTAGATGTCATAATGTAATGAATTTTATATAAACATATTATACATGTGTGTGTCTACATGTCATAATGTAATGAATTTTATATAAACATATTATACATGTGTGTCTACATGTCATAATCTAATGAATTTTATATAAACATTTTATACATGTGTGTGTCTACATGTCATAATCTAATGAATTTTATATAAACATATACATGCGTGTGTCTAGATGTCATAATCTAATGAATTTTATATAAACATATTATACATGTGTGTCTAGATGTCATAATGTAATGAATTTTATATAAACATATTATACATGTGTGTGTCTAGATGTCATAATGTAATGAATTTTATATAAACATATTATACATGTGTGTGTCTAGATGTCATAATGTAATGAATTTTATATAAACATATTATACATGTGTGTCTAGATGTCATAATGTAATGAATTTTATATAAACATATACATGTGTGTGTCTAGATGCCATAATGTAATGGATTTTATATAAACATATTATACATGTGTGTCTACATGTCATAATGTAATGAATTTTATATAAACATATTATACATGTGTGTCTAGATGTCATAATGTAATGAATTTTATATAAACATATTATACATGTGTGTGTCTACATGTCATAATGTAATGAATTTTATATAAACATATTATACATGTGTAATCCAAAAACGTACCACGGAGCCCTTGTACCAGCAACAACAAGTAGGTAGTCTTAACGATTTTATTTATAACAAACGTTTTCGCCGCACAAAGGTGCAGCTTCCTCAGAGAAAACAAATTAACAATGAGGTAAAAGTGCACGCGCCTTTTATACAAAGCAAAAGGGAAATGACAACATGGTAAGGTGAAACTCATTGTAGTAATTGGTAAACAAGTAGAAGCCTTCACAAGAACAACTTGTTCCTCAAAGAAAAAATGCAAACATTAATTCATGTTAGTAATAAGCATTTCAAAGTGTGGAATGTTACCAAAGAAATAAACATAAAATTTAAAATGACATATTTAAAATTCTTAAAATATGTGAAAGAAATCATAACGTTAAAGTAAAAATTCAACATAAAAAGTCATTCAAATAGCAACTCATAAAAAAGTAAGTATAATATGCAGTAATGGATTAAATCTTAGTAAAAAAGTAATGGTAATCCATTATAAGTATGAACCATAATGAGCAACTGTGTACCTTAAAGATATTATTGTATAAACAACAATAATAACTAAAATCTAGGCAATATTTAACATGAGAGGTGCTACAACAAAGGTAGTACCCCCCTTTGTAGATATTCCTTACTTTCTTATGCATACATAAAGACTTTTTTTAAAATATACAAAATTTTTTAAAATATACAAAATTTTTTTGTTTCTGACTTCATGTGACGTGCCTTTGTTGTAGCACCTCTCATGTTAAATATTGCCTAGATTTTAGTTATTATTGTTGTTTATACAATAATATCTTTAAGGTACACAGTTGCTCATTATGGTTCATACTTATAATGGATTACCATTACTTTTTACTAAGATTTAATCCATTACTGCATATTATACTTACTTTTTATGAGTTGCTATTTGAATGACTTTTATGTTGAATTTTTACTTTAACGTTATGATTTCTTTCACATATTTTAAGAATTTTAAATATGTCATTTTAAATTTTATGTTTATTTCTTTGGTAACATTCCACACTTTGAAATGCTTATTACTAACATGAATTAATGTTTGCATTTTTTCTTTGAGGAACAAGTTGTTCTTGTGAAGGCTTCTACTTGTTTACCAATTACTACAATGAGTTTCACCTTACCATGTTGTCATTTCCCTTTTGCTTTGTATAAAAGGGGCGTGCACTTTTACCTCATTGTTAATTTGTTTTCTCTGAGGAAGCTGCACCTTTGTGCGGCGAAAACGTTTGTTATAAATAAATTCGTTAAGACTACCTACTTGTTGTTGCTGGTACAAGGGCTCCGTGGTATGTTTTTGGATTCCAGTTGTTCTTGTCTTTTGCATATTATACATGTGTGTCTACATGTCATAATCTAAAGAATTTTATATAAACATATATATGTGTGTGTCTAGATGTCATAATGTAATGAATTTTATATAAACATGTTATACATGTGTGTGTCTAGATGTCATAATCTAATGAATTTTATATAAACATATTATAGATGTGTGTGTCTAGATGTCATAATGTAATGAATTTTATATAAACATATTATACATGTGTGTGTCTAGATGTCATAATGTAATGAATTTTATATAAACATATTATACATGTGTGTGTCTAGATGTCATAATGTAATGAATTTTATATAAACATATTATACATGTGTGTCTAGATGTCATAATGTAATGAATTTTATATAAACATATTATAGATGTGTGTGTCTAGATGTCATAATGTAATGAATTTTATATAAACATATACATGTGTGTGTCTAGATGTCATAATGTAATGAATTTTATGTAAACGTATTATACATGTGTGTCTAGATGTCATAATGTAATGAATTTTATATAAACATATTATACATGTGTGTGTCTAGATGTCATAATGTAATGAATTTTATATAAACATATACATGCGTGTGTCTAGATGTCATAATCTAATGAATTTTATATAAACATATTATACATGTGTGTCTAGATGTCATAATGTAATGAATTTTATATAAACATATTATACATGTGTGTCTAGATGTCATAATGTAATGAATTTTATATAAACATATTATATATGTGTGTGTCTAGATGTCATAATGTAATGAATTTTATATAAACATATTATAGATGTGTGTGTCTAGATGTCATAATGTAATGAATTTTATATAAACATATACATGTGTGTGTCTAGATGTCATAATGTAATGAATTTTATGTAAACATATTATACATGTGTGTCTAGATGTCATAATGTAATGTAATGAATTTTATATAAACATATACATGTGTGTGTCTAGATGTCATAATGTAATGGATTTTATATAAACATATTATACATGTGTGTCTACATGTCATAATGTAATGAATTTTATATAAACATATTATACATGTGTAAAATAGTAATTAAACTCAGGGTAGGTAAGCCAAACACTGACGCTGGCTGAAATGCAGAATTCAGCATATATCCAAGCCTCCAAAGTAACAATTAAACACGATTCCAAGACTCCAATGCTATAAAATCTAATTTATTCCACAGACAAAGAATGCAGGTAAGCGCTTTCACCGATATGGCTTCTTCAGACCCATAACATGAGAGGTGCTACAACAAAGGTAGTACCCCCCTTTGTAGATATTCCTTACTTTCTTATGCATACATAAAGACTTTTTTTAAAATATACAAAATTTTTTAAAATATACAAAATTTTTTTGTTTCTGACTTCATGTGACGTGCCTTTGTTGTAGCACCTCTCATGTTAAATATTGCCTAGATTTTAGTTATTATTGTTGTTTATACAATAATATCTTTAAGGTACACAGTTGCTCATTATGGTTCATACTTATAATGGATTACCATTACTTTTTTACTAAGATTTAATCCATTACTGCATATTATACTTACTTTTTTATGAGTTGCTATTTGAATGACTTTTATGTTGAATTTTTACTTTAACGTTATGATTTCTTTCACATATTTTAAGAATTTTAAATATGTCATTTTAAATTTTATGTTTATTTCTTTGGTAACATTCCACACTTTGAAATGCTTATTACTAACATGAATTAATGTTTGCATTTTTTCTTTGAGGAACAAGTTGTTCTTGTGAAGGCTTCTACTTGTTTACCAATTACTACAATGAGTTTCACCTTACCATGTTGTCATTTCCCTTTTGCTTTGTATAAAAGCACTTTTACCTCATTGTTAATTTGTTTTCTCTGAGGAAGCTGCACCTTTGTTTGTTATAAATAAATTGTTAAGACTACCTACTTGTTGTTGCTGGTACAAGGGCTCCGTGGTATGTTTTTGGATTCCAGTTGTTCTTGTCTTTTGCATATTATACATGTGTGTCTACATGTCATAATCTAAAGAATTTTATATAAACATATATATGTGTGTGTCTAGATGTCATAATGTAATGAATTTTATATAAACATGTTATACATGTGTGTGTCTAGATGTCATAATCTAATGAATTTTATATAAACATATTATAGATGTGTGTGTCTAGATGTCATAATGTAATGAATTTTATATAAACATATTATACATGTGTGTGTCTAGATGTCATAATGTAATGAATTTTATATAAACATATTATACATGTGTGTGTCTAGATGTCATAATGTAATGAATTTTATATAAACATATTATACATGTGTGTCTAGATGTCATAATGTAATGAATTTTATATAAACATATTATAGATGTGTGTGTCTAGATGTCATAATGTAATGAATTTTATATAAACATATACATGTGTGTGTCTAGATGTCATAATGTAATGAATTTTATGTAAACGTATTATACGTGTGTCTAGATGTCATAATGTAATGAATTTTATATAAACATATTATACATGTGTGTGTCTAGATGTCATAATGTAATGAATTTTATATAAACATATACATGTGTGTCTAGATGTCATAATCTAATGAATTTTATATAAACATATTATACATGTGTGTCTAGATGTCATAATGTAATGAATTTTATATAAACATATTATACATGTGTGTCTAGATGTCATAATGTAATGAATTTTATATAAACATATTATACATGTGTGTGTCTAGATGTCATAATGTAATGAATTTTATATAAACATATTATAGATGTGTGTGTCTAGATGTCATAATGTAATGAATTTTATATAAACATATACATGTGTGTGTCTAGATGTCATAATGTAATGAATTTTATGTAAACATATTATACATGTGTGTCTAGATGTCATAATGTAATGAATTTTATATAAACATATACATGTGTGTGTCTAGATGTCATAATGTAATGGATTTTATATAAACATATTATACATGTGCGTCTACATGTCATAATGTAATGAATTTTATATAAACATATTATACATGTGTGTCTAGATGTCATAATGTAATGAATTTTATATAAACATATTATACATGTGTGTGTCTACATGTCATAATGTAATGAATTTTATATAAACATGTTATACATGTGTGTCTACATGTCATAATCTAAAGAATTTTATATAAACATATATATGTGTGTGTCTAGATGTCATAATGTAATGAATTTTATATAAACATGTTATACGTGTGTGTCTAGATGTCATAATTTAATGAATTTTATATAAACATATTATAGATGTGTGTGTCTAGATGTCATAATGTAATGAATTTTATATAAACATATTATACATGTGTGTGTCTAGATGTCATAATGTAATGAATTTTATATAAACATATTATACATGTGTGTGTCTAGATGTCATAATGTAATGAATTTTATATAAACATATACATATGTGTGTCTAGATGTCATAATGTAATGAATTTTATGTAAACATATTATACATGTGTGTGTCTAGATGTCATAATCTAATGAATTTTATATAAACATATTATACATGTGTGTGTCTACATGTCATAATGTAATGAATTTTATATAAACATATTATACATGTGTGTCTAGATGTCATAATGTAATGACTTTTATATTGGAAAGACAAACAAGAGATTGAAGGACAGAATTTATGAGCATCTATCAGAAATAAGGAGAGAATTTGATACAAATGCTATGTATAGGCACATTAAGAATACTGATGCCTCACATGTCTTTAATTTTTAATTTTACAGAATGTCTATGAAAATATAAGAGGGGCTGATTTGAATAATTATACAAAGATTTTAGAAAATATGTTGGTATTGAGATTTAGAATTCATCAATATCCAGGGCTTAATGATAATTGTACCTTAAAACCAACTTTAAGGAACTACAATAGAGAATAAAGTTAAAAAAAATCAAATATAATTTTTTTACATATTTTACATATTACAAATATGTTTTATATGTATTATTACTTCTGTTTTGTACATTTTTTTTATTTAATACATATATTGCATATGTTTTTTATGTTGTGACTTTATTATTAATTACTTACTGCCTCTGTCATGTGACTTGAATTATGTATTTAATAGATTCAGTCTATGTTTTTAGACTTTTTGCTTGATGAAGCCTTGAATGGCGAAAGTTTCTTGTTATTAGCAGCAGCGTTAATAAAATCACTTCTGCGGCACTGCTTGTCAGGGCCACAGGAATATAATTTACTGGGGTGGCAAAAGCCAGGGAACCTTTTTGGTTAGGCTTATATAGGCCCCAGGGGCGATAGCCTAGTACCTACCTATGAACCTATGAACCTATGAACAAGTCTGTCTTGTTATTGAGCTTCATGGTGCTGGTACCATTTATTTTATTATTTTTTATTGGTAGATCTATTTTCAACATATGCATGCTGATATATGGTTTCAAGTCCCAATCTTTACAATTCTGATACTGAGTAATCAAATGTTACCTAAGACTTTTTAAATAGGTTTTAGAAATGCAGCGCTGACTCAAATGTGTAATTGAGATGGGAAATACGTTAATACTAGTAAAGCACACACAGAGTCACAGTCTTGACATGCCAAATATCTGAATATCTTGGGATTATAACTCTGAACACCATCACACAAGCTACCAGCCTTAGTCCTTTGAGCCACAGACGCTGCTCAACAGAGAGGTGATCATGCATCACACCATCACCTGCATAAATATGTACTTTGCTATGCTCTGTTAACTAACACATAATATGTACGTTCAAATTGTACATTACTGTCCTGATGCTGTGTGGCATACTAACTGTGTGAAATGTTCATACAGCATAGATGATTTATTGCTATGCCAGTTACAAGGGGACACTGTTGTTTTGAGGGTGGGGAACAAATGCCCATGTTCTGCTAGGACACATAGTAGTCTATCATTTAACCACACTTTCTAACATGTTCCTTGAATGAAGCACCAATGCTCCGTTGCAGTAGGATTGCATGAATATTCCATGCATGAGGCCTACCAAATACAAATGGTGACATGTTAGTGAAATGGGTGTCTGTAGTCCCATGCAGATGTAACTTCTGTCCAGATAGCCCAGTTTAATTGCCTGCATAATGACCCTGTCCATAGCAACAATGACATAACATAAGCCACCATGCTGTGTAGGTTATGGACTTACATTGCAAGTGCAGCAGCTGACACAACTGTAGTTCAGGGCTGACTCTGTCTGATGTGAGCAGTACACAGCCAATACATGGATAGGTACTGGATGTGTGATTTGGCTGGCATCAGTTTTAATATCTGTATGTGAGTAGGAGTAAGGTATTAGTCCCTAGGTCCCTAGATTGTCAGTGAATGCGCTATGCATTGCTATTAGCCAAAGCCAGAGCATACTGAGCATGTCTACGCCTGCCTGCAGGGACATCAGCATGGGGTTCCTCCTCCTGTGACTGTGGCTGTGGTGGCCTAGGCACTGGTGGGGGGGCTATGTATCCCTTCCCTTTGCTGATCCTGCTGCAGCTGTTTCCACAGGATCAAATTGTGTAGCATAACACATACTGTGAACATCTGTGCATGTGCTGCTGGGGTATATTGCAAGGCTCCACCAGATATATTGAACCACTGGAATCATAACTTCAGAAGCCCCAACACATGCTCTTTGATGTTCCTAGTTTGTGCATGTGTCTCATTATAGTGTTCTTCCATGGGTGTGTGGGTATTTCTGATGGGTGTCAACATCCAGGGTTCCAAGGTGTAGCCCACATCCTCCACTAAATGGCCCTGTGGGATGTCCCCCCTAGCAAACATCCAGTACAGCTGTGATGTGTGCTAGATATGGGAGTTGTGATAACTACCAGGGTTGCCAGCACACACATTCATAATAATCCTCTGGGCATTGCACATGACTTAGCTGTTAATGGAGTGGTATCCCTTGTAGTTAACGTAGATTCTGTCCGGCACCCAGGTGGTACCTTTGTGTGTACATGAGTGTAATCTATGGCAGCCAGTACTTCAGGGTAGTGTGCTATTGCTGGTCATGACCTCAGGGTCAAGGGGAAAAGATATGTGCTCACTGGCATGTGGGAGCATAGCATCCAGAAATTGGTGGAGTATCCTGGATGCAGATGCCTGTGACACCCCCATCATGTCCCCATTTGGTCTTTGAAAAGTACCTGTAGCTGGTATCCTAAGGGCTACACATACCTTAGTTTCCTCTGGGAAGGGTTCCCCTCTGTTAGCTCTGTCTGTGAGTTGAGGGCGGCAGAGCTTACTGAGTTCTTGCACTATGTCCTTGTCCACCCTGTAGTGCTCTACAATCTCCAGCTCATGTAGCACCTGGAAGGTTACCCTGGGCCTGAACCCTCTTCTCCTTCTCAGTCTAGGCCTATTGTCAGCAGCACCAGCAGCACTGACTTCAGCATCTAACACATACAGATGTAGCACAGCTGCAACAGCCCCTGGCATTATCCCAGTTAAAATTCCCAAGTCCCTACTCCAATGGTTCAGAGTTTTGAGGGAAAATCAGAATGCAGGGTATATGCATACTTTAAACAATTCTGCTGTAGGTCCACCATGTGGGATTTGCTCATTATGATGCAGTTCATCTGCTTAGGCTGTAAATGGAATGATTTAAAGGCCCCACTTTAGTGTGTGATGTGCTGCTATGTGTCTCTTCATGCAATATACCTTACACAAAAGTATATATTATTAATTGAATATATCTGGTTTTAATTGATAGATGCCTACGTCATCACTGTCATGTGGGTAGTTTATTCATGCAAACTTGCTAAGTTATGTGGCTCGCCATGCAAACATGTGCACTGAGCACTAACAAATCTTAAAAGTAACATGACACCCCCCCCCCCCCCCAATATCATCCACATCCAGTGGAAATATTAACACCATATAGGAGACTGCACAAACTGGATATGCAGACACGGTTGCTACTTTTATCGATTCAACAAATGCATCTCATTCGCATACATATTCATGCTGACAGCCTGGAAACTACATGGTTCTTAACTGTGTAAGCTGGGTAGCAACACAAATACACTAATGTACAGACCCGATGCATGGTGCTACAATACTTTTGTTTTAACTACATTATACATGTTACTTTAGAATTTTTTTTTTTTTTTCTGTTAGGTATGTTTGCACAATGCAGTGCATAGTGCAAATGGGAAAATTATTAAAAAAAATTATTATTAATTTTATATAATACCTTCCTTTTTCAGACATCCACGAAGTATATTTAACACATTTATGTAGGTGATCTATCATTTTCAGGGGAGTTATATCCATATTTGTAGACTTTCACATCCCCTTCTGTTCGTGTAGAGTCTACAATGATGTCTTTCAGCTTGTTGGATCTCTCCACCTGGCTAATTTGGATATGATTCGTCTGCTTAGGCAGAAATTTGCATTTCATATAACTTTCCTGTTTGCTCATGCTTGCGCGCTGGTAAGTGACGTTTACTGAATCTAAAAATGTTTGTGCACACATACAAAAAAGTGTAGGCTTTAATGAATTCCCCCCAGAGTTTATAGTCATTTAGAAGAAAACTCAATCATGGCAACAGAACAAAACGGTAATAAGAGAAAGTCATATGGGATTAAGGGTCATTTGATGTTAAATAAAGTCATAATGGATTATTGTAAAAAGGGGAAGAATTTAAGTACGGCATGGATTGATACTAAAAAGCATTTGAAATTATCTCACATTCATGGATAAAAGAGTGTTTAAAAATGTACAAGATACACCCTCTACTGATTGATTATAGTACAGTGACCATGAAGCAGTGACAGACCACTTTACAATTAAGCCATGATAAAGGACAAATTATTATTCCAGGGATAAAAATTCAAAAGGGGATATTTCAGGGTGACTCTCTGTTGCAGCTGCTCTTTTGTCTTGCCCTTAACCCATTAAGCTGTCTGCTTAACAGATTAGGTCCTGGCTATAATTTGGCTCCCAGAAAACAATAAAGTGTAAAGACTTCTCATCTTCTTTTTGTAGATGGTTTAAAACTGTATAGTTCATCAGATGAGGAACTGAAAGCACAACTGCAAGTGGTAAAAGCTTTTTCAGATAATATAAGAATGTCATTTGGTGACAAAATGACATCAAATTACATTCTTATATCGTCTGAAAAAGCTTTTACCACTTGCAGTCAAGCTTTCAGTTTCTCATCTGATGAACTATACAGTTTTAAACCATCTACAAAACGAAATGTGCATTAAAGCAGGAAAGCTGCAGCACCAAGAAAACATCAGTTTGAGACAGGAATGTGATATAAAAGAAGCTGAGCAAGATGGAGTGTATAAATATTTGAGAATTGATGAAGGATTAACAATAAAAAATAAACAAATGTGAATATAAAACTCAGTAAGGAATATTTTAGAAGGCTTAATTAAATTAATACTAAAAACAACATTGACATAGTCCAAGCTATAAACCAATTTGCTCTTCCTTTCCTAATATACAGTTTTGGAGTGACTGACTAGCCCCAAAAGGTGTTGGATAGTTTGGACAGGAAAACAAGAAGGATGCTTCATGCTCATCAAATGATTTATAGAAATCATTGCCTCCCAAGACTATATGTTTCCCGGTCTAAAGGAAGTATGGGGCTCCTCAAAATTGATTACATGTATAGATTTGCGATAGTGGGACTGCATACAGTACATATTTGCTGACCTCACAGGACCCAAACTTAGTGAAAGCTTTGAAGGATGAGTACTACAAGTCTAAGATGACTTCCTTGCTTAGTTTAGCAGAAGCATATTAGCGTCAACAGGAATGAAAATAAAAAAAAAACAGACATAGATAAAAAATCAGGTAAAAACTGAATGTGCCAAAAAAAAAAAAACAAAAGAAAGAATATAAGGTGAAGGATCAGATGAGAAAGCAAGAAATGTGGAAAATGCATAAATATAGTTGCAAGTATAGAAACTCTTGGAACAACCTCATGTTGATCAGGATCAAATGCAGGAATGGTTAAGGAGACGTGAATTTAAACCAAAAGGTGAAAGGTTAATATTGGTGGCTCAAGATGGTGGACAACATACACCTTGGTTTACAAAGTCCATTGAACATGTGGGAGAAACAGGCAAACGTAGGTTTTGTAAAATAGAATTGGAAACAGTTGCAAATGTTTTTGCTGGTTGTGATATGCTGGTGGGAGAAGGACTGTTTACTGAAAGGAATAATAGTGTGACAAGACTGTTGCACTGGGGATTGTATAAACATTATAATACTGGAATAGTTGAAAAGTACTGGAAACATGCGCCACAAAGCATCATAGAAAATTATGAAGTTTATATTACATGGTATCATCCATTACCAACAGCTCAAAAAAACAGATGCGATAAAACCAGATATACTGGTCCATGAAAACAAGACAAAAGTAGCATTGATCATTGAAACTGCTACACCCAGTGACTACAGTGTCTTATGTACAGAGAGACACAAAGTCATAAAGTACCAGGATTTGCAGGCAGAAATAAGGGTAATGTGGAAGAAAGATACCCAGACAGTTTCAGTAGTAGTAGGAGCAATGGGTCTTATAAAAAAGAATTTACAATCATACTTAGATATGTTACTGATGCATGCAACTCTGTGTGAGTTCCAAAAGGAGTCATTGCTGGGCACTTCTGGCTAACATCAAAGACTGAAACATTACTAATTTCATAAACTTTAAACATATTTTGATTTAGGAATGGGGTCCATTCCAATCATGGTATTAGAAACCCAAAAGATTTGGAGAAATGAAAAACAGTAAGAAAGTGGTGTAAGGCCATATAATGTCACATGTTAAGGGCACTGCACATGAGTGTAGTTATAAGTTGTGTGTCTAAAATGAGAAGAAAACCATCCAACATTTTTAACTAAAAGGCAGCAATTATTTTTTGTCTGCATCGACAATGAATTGACAAATTTAGTGCTGCATTACTTATAGTTTCAAAGTAGTTTTGGCAGATATAGAGAGGGTGATAAAAAGAGAGTTTTCAAGTACATGGAGGACTCCTTTGCCTATAACAATGATGCCTTCCTTTGTTCAATGATTGGAGATAGTATGGCATCTGTAGAGGAAAAGAGAGGTAAGATTTTGTTGCTCAGGTTCTGAATGTGCACCCCTAGCAATCAGCCTGTGTGGAACCTCACCAACTGTTTGGCTATGGCCAGTGTTGACAGTCACTGCAGCCACAGTAGCTACACTTCCCTGTTCAATGTTCCCACCCTCCAGCTGTCCAATATCTGTGACCTCAGGGGACTTGGTATGAGTAGGCATACTGGCTGTGTATGGTAATAATGAGGGCAGACAAGGGATGTCAACCTCTGTGTCTGATTTAGCCCCTGAAACCCCTAGCTCTGCCTCAATTTGGCCACCATCATCATCATCAGATTCTGAAGAGACACTGACATAAGGTTATGAAGGGGACAGAGACCAACCTCCCAGGTCACCTGGGATAAAAAGGTAAAAGCATTACATTAATGCCTGCCCTACTATGCTCTGCAGTACTATTGTGCAATATATGTTAAGCTGTATACACTGCTGTCACTGTTACACACTTGTATAACCCACAACCTTATATATCAGGACATGAGGACGTTACTTTATAATCAAAATCTGTTATTATTTGGAAAGAAAAGTTCTTTAAACAAAAATCTCATGAGCAAAACGTAAATGATATACACTGTTAACATTCTGCAAAACTCTGCACTGTCAACAGTTATGGCAATCTGTAATGTCCTGACAATACTGTCAAATCAATCACTGTGGTGACTCCTACAAGGCATAGGTATGAGTTTAAACTGTGTGCACTCAGAAAATATCTGGACAGTTGGCAGTCATACAGGCAGTACATCAATCCAGCCAGCAGGCCTGGGACAATACTTTAGCAAATACATTGAACTAAATCTACATCTCTGATGAAACAGTTTTGTGCTTACCAACAGCAGGAGCACGGCCTCTTCCTATGTCCTGTAAAAGTTTAAGTGAAAGGTAATGTAAACAGCAGCATGTTACAGTATAATATAGTAGGGCTAATACATCCAGTGGCGGCTGGTGACTTCAAATCAAAGGGGGGCTGCAGGGGATAGCTGAATGGGTGGGGTCAATGGGAAGGCGTGCGGCCAACTAGAAAGGGGAGGAGCTATGCTCAAAACCACAAAAACTAACTTTAATTAAATATGCTGCCCTGGGTGCCAAACCCTCATTATGAGAATCCAATCAAGACAAATGAAGTGTAAAAGAATAAAAATATTTAAATGCATTGGCTGCATGACAGTTTACTTAATATCTAGATGGAAACAAAAAGGTTGTGAGGCATGAAAAAATAAATTACTTTTTAAATACATTACGGGAATGCCAGTCAAAATCAAGTATAAGAAAAACAAGCAGCACTCAACTCAAACTACTTCTCCTTGCACTGCAGTTCTAATTATAATTTATATTCAGCTTTATTAAAGCACCAAGTAACATGCTGAAAGTAGCAATCTCTGTGATGCCCCCACTTGTAAAAAGTTTCTTATCCAAAACAGACCTGCTGCCTGACAACTATCTACTTGTTTCATGGGGAAAACACAATCAAAGTAAAAATGAAAAGCAAACAAGAAACAAGCTCAAGATACATTGCTTAAAGGATTACTGTACAGGTTATGGACCACACATGAATGGCATTCTGTTTAGTTTACTGGTAAAGCCCTCAGAGATCACTAGAAGTCTCCAACAAGTGTAATGAGCTTCTTAAAATAATGTAATCCTATCCTTTACTACAAATACTGTCATATGCATTTTGATATCCAATGCTTATACATTATCTAGTTAAGTATTCTCTGCATGGCAACAACAGAAAGGCTTCAATGTTGGCAATTCTTTAACAGTATGCTTATTAAAGCTTACTTGCATGTTATGATCTCAGACAAGCTTACTTGATGGTCATTAAAGCATTGCTACTTAAAACACAGAGCAACAGGCACTTTGAGTAATAAGCATAAATCAACAGTACAAAAATATGACAGAAACCAGACCATTTTGCAAAATCAAGAACAGATGAAAAGCCACTGTAGTACTTGTGTCTACCTTGCATGGGGGGATACCCTGCACATTTACACTGCATAACTGCTCCTTGCTTTGCTTGGACACATCTAGAGTCACTACATGGGGGAGTGGGGTGCAACAAGTATGTCACAATATGAAATTTCTCTGGCTGACGGTGATGGCCCTAACACATTTGTCATACCTCTCACCCTCAGAGCAAGAAATCTGGGCAAAGCCATACATAGAAGTGGGACAAAGGCCCAAAAATAAGGACAGTTTTTAAATATTGCTCTTATAAACTTAGAAAGATAATAGAATAGTAGGTCTTGCATTAGTATGAATTTTCTGAAGGATATGAAATCTGAAACTCAAATGCCTGTCATTATTTTTTAACTTCAGTCTTTAATGATTTACTACTAATTTGCCAAAAAAACACAATTTTATGAAAAATGGACCAAAAATGTGATGCAAAAATATAAAATAGCCACACAATACAGCTGGGAATCTGTCAAAGAAGGGACACTTTTTAATATTAGTACTGCTAACTTGAGCAGCTGACAAAATAAAAGAGTCTACATGCATTTCTGAAATAAAAGTAATCTATAACTCTGATTATTACAGTTATTTCTTAATTGTAAACCCTCCATGTTTTCTTCCAAAATTGCTATTTTGCAGAGGGATTATTAGGGGAAGAGCAACATTTTGAGCCATATTCACGGACAGTTGAGAGGTTTGGCTATGCCTAATTCTATAAAGCAATTTGCATGTACCTCTCAACCTGTTAATGCAATAAATCTGGACAAGGCCAGATATATTGGGGGAACATATAAACAGTACTAAAAATTGCTCTTGTATAAACTGGGACAGTTGATAGAACAGGTCTTACTTTACATGCATTTTTCTGAAGGTTATGAAGTCTGAAACTAGTGTGTCATTATTTAGTGACTTAATTCCTAAATGATTTGCCAGAAAACCACAAATTTTATGAGGAACAAACCAAAAATAAGAAGCAAAAAACCTATTCATTCTTTGAAAATCTGGACAGTTGGGAGGTATGGTTCAGCTAGGGCTGTCTAAGTTTGCCGCCCTTCCCCCTCACAAAACCATGGTCGAATGGAGCCTCCCCCTTCAGCCATTCCAATGATTCATTACTTTGCTATTTCACTCCATTTACCATAAACACTAATGTGCATACTGATTTACTTCAATGATGATTTGAACTTCATTTGAAAGTTTTATTTTGCATTTTACAGCACAAACACTAAAACATCTGCTAAACAAAGTTGGCATTAAAACTTCTCTGCCCTTGAAACTCACATTCACTGAAACAACATTAAAACCCACATTCAAAGAAAATACATTTTACCCGTGGCAGATAAAAATTAATTCTGGGCTGTTTTCAAATCATAGGCCCCTTGCATATGAAACATACATGTGCTCTTTGATACACCTTCCTATTGCTTTGAACATTTTTCCAGTAAACAATGAAACAAAACTGCCCAATTCAGAACATTTCCATCATAAAAGTCTACTCAAACTTCTACAGTCCACTATTATCAGTAAATATGCACAATTCTACAGTCCACCATTATCAGTAAATATGCACAATCTCTGAAGTAGTAAAAAAGTCATCTAAATAATTCCAGATTAAATAAATCTGTAATGAAGAGGTTGCTGCTAGCAGTCACCTTTGTATTTCATGGTTTCATCGAAAACTAAAGTATCTGATGCCCCTGAGGAATAAATTGCCTAAATTACATTAAAAATAAGCTAGTAATATTGCAATAGGAAATGGATGGCAAACTGATAACAGGCTCATAGTTAGTATCTTAACTTTCAGTACGGCAGCATTCACCCCTTATGGGAGTAGAACCAACAACCTTCTGCATCAAAAGCAAGTACACAACCTGTTGTGCTATTAGCAATGTGAGCTGACTTAGCATAATCAGCACTAAACGTCTCTTCCCCTGCAGCTCTCAGCTCCTTGTAAAATCTACTCAATACTCAACTGCATCTCAACTTCGCAGCACAAGAAGTCTGGAAAAAGCCAAATTTATTGGGGTGGATCAAAAGGGCAAAAACCAGGGATACATTAAACATTGCTTGTATAATCTTGGAAAGCTGCTAGAATAAAATGCTGTGCTACCACCATACATTTTACTGCCAAGGTCCATGTGCAAAAAAGAGTCAGAACAACATACCACTATGCCAAATCACCTGCTTTGTGAAAGAAAAATGCTGTGTTACCACCGTACATTTTACAGCCAAGGTCCCTGTGCAAAACAGTCAAGAGCAACATACCACTACACCAAATCAGCTGCTTTGTGAAAGAGAGGAAGACTGAAACTTAAATGGCTATCATTTAATGAATTCAGTTCTCATCATAGCTGTCAACCTCTTAGCACAAAACACCTGGACAAACCCAGTAATGAGGGAATATAGCCCTCAAACATATTCAGTGAATTCAGTTATTGCCATAGCTGTCAACCTTAGCACAAAAAACCTGGACAAAGCCACTAACAGGGTATTACAGTCCCAAAAATAAGGACAAATTTCAAATAGTCATCTTATAAACTTAAAAAATTGCTATAATAAAAGGTTGTGTTACTATATATTTATTGCTAGAATAAAAAGTTGTTTTACTATGTATTTTCTGAAGACTATGAAGTCTGAAATTCAAATGCCTGTCAATTTTACTTCTGATGGAACAAAAACAATTTTCAGCAGAGGCCCAGGGAGAAATACTGTAGACACATGTCTTTGTAAAATGGAAGGACACCAGAGCAAATCCACACAAATACAGAGATAAGATGCAGACTCCACACAGAAGGCACCCCAGCCAAGAATCAAACCACAAATCCTATAGCTGTGAGGCAACAATACTGTCACTGCACCATCAAATATGTAAGGAATTAAACATTCAGAAACCTGAAGTCTGAAATTCAAATGCTTGTCAATTTTATTTAACATTTGTTAATCAGGACAGTCTGACTTGGAACAAAAAAACTATTTTCAGCAGAGGCCCAGGAAGAAATAATGCAGACATGTCTTTGTAACATGGGAGGACACAAAAGCAAACCCACACAAACACAGGGAGAAGATATAGACCCCACAAAGAAGAAACCCCAGCCAAGAATCAAACCTGAGAACCTGCAGCTGTGAGGCAACAATGCTACCACTGCACCATCAAATAAAAGCAAACCCACACAAATACAGGGAGAAGATACAGACCCCACAAAGAAGGAACCCCAGCCAAGAATCAAACCTGAGAACCTGCAGCGGTGAGGCAACAATACTTCTACTGCACCATCAAATATCAAGCATTGCAACATTTACAAACCACAGGTATTATGAGGAACAGATCAGATCAAATATGAGGCAAAAATCTGCAATTTTTTTACAAATGGTGGTGGGTAGGGAACTCAAGTCTTTAACACCTGCATACAGGGTTCAAGCCTGAGGTATTCCCTACCACACCACCATGAGTCAAACCACCAGTATATTGCACCTGGGGCATTTTCACACACACACACACACACACACACACACACACACACACACACACACACACACACACACACACACACACACACACACACACACACACAGACAGACGCACGCACACGCACACACACACACACACACACACATAGACACACACAGACAGACACACACACACACCACACCACACCCTTGCAAGTAAACTCACCATACATAACTCCAATACACTTACCTGCAAGTAAACTCATCATACATAAATCCAACACACTTACCTGCAAGTAAACTCACCATACATAAATCCAACACACTTACCTGCAAGCAAATCACCATAAATTCAATGTCCTTTCTCCATAAATCCAATGCAAGTACATCCAAACCCTGCCCGCGACCTGCAATACATCCAAAGGCCCGCGACCTGCAATACATCCAAAGACCCGCGAGATCCAAACCCTGCCTGCAACTCCAGACCCACCCGCGAGATCTTCCCGATGAGAGACTGCAGCAATTCCAGACTGCTGGTGTTGCAGTCCGACCCCGACGCGTTTTCCCAGTGAGTCTATGCAGTTTAAAACTGCATAGACTTCTGGGAGCTCCGTTCCTCATGTTTCCCTATCAGGACTGCCTGGAGCATGCGCAGAGACTCGCAGTAGCAGTCCGGACTACTGCGCATGCGCGAAGTCCGCAAATTTTTTAACTTTTTTTTTATTTTTTATTTATTTGTTTTTATTTTTATTTCTTTTCATTTCAGTTGAGGGGGCTGCAGTCCGGCAGTCCAATAGCACGGGCCGCCCAAATATATCATATTTACAGTAGCTGCTATGTTAACAGATATGTGGGTCACAACTTGTGTGTGATCATAAAACTGCAGCTAACCTCCTCCCCCCATCAAACACCTGACACCCATGTAAAACTATGTACACCCTGACATGCTGAATGCTACAGTATTAAAATGCTGATCCATCTAAGCATACCTGAGTGCTCCTCTTGAGTGGAAATGGCTGCACCTACTTCTATGACATATTGGGTGATGGATGCCTGAGAGCTGTCCTGTGTTGCAAGGTTCACCAGGAATTTTTCAGTGGCTGATAGATGTTGTTCCACTTCAGGCCCACCACCAGTGATCTGTCAATTCCTGGCCCCATCAGCTGCATGTCTGTGTGCCAAGTTAATCATGTTGGTAGCACTGTGTTGCACCTGCTCATATGTGCAATTCTGGTAACCCACAGAATTAATGTTGTGCACCAGTTCATCCCACAAGGCTGCACGCTCTTGCCTATTTGCCCACCAGCTGGACAGGAGGACTTGGTAGTGTTGTCTCAAGGCCTCAATAATGAGGCTGTTTTCTGCCTCATTGAAAGGTGCATGGTGCCTGGCATGCATGATATCTCCTGAAATACAAATAAATGAGAACACTTTTCAGGATCACATACATAGGAATATAGTATTTAGAGATGCAGCAATAAAGGAACCCTGTTAGTATTCCGCACTTGATTGCACATCTCATAATCAACAGTGTGCCAAACATACAAAGGTTGTGGAAGCAGCTAGGAAAGGTACAGTAGTGACCCACTCCTGTTTGTGACATGAAAGATACTCATGTATGGTCACACAGCAAACACAGTATCCCATTGTAGTGTACACCATAGCAGGATAGCCCCCCACCCATAACATATTTATAAACAACATTGCCAACCAAACACAGGGTACTGCTACAACTGCTAACAAAGGATGTATCCAGAAGACCTGTGTACCTAGTTAATACAGCGCATTATACCCTTGTTGTACTCTACATCCTCTGTAGGTGTAACACAGCTGGAGATCACTGTTATGTAATCAGTGCAGTTCTAAGAAAGGCTTACTGATGTAATCCCCATTCCCTGTAAGTATACTCAAACAAATGCATAATGTTGGAAACAAAATGGTTACATACCTGATGGAGTATAAAACTCCTCTGTTGAAAGATACAACTGTATGAGTACTGTATGAATGAGTTAACCATGCAAATTAACTCATACAAAGTGGTCCCCCTAGCTAGGATTTTGTCTTTTTAAGATGGTTCTCACTAGCAGTTAAATAGTCTGCAGAATGTGCAGGACAACAACACTTAAGAGTAACAGTGGGACCTGTGGCAGCCTTGGTGTACAGCAAGTGCCTGACTGAGTGAACCCATCCACTGGAAATTAAGGTATGTGTTTAAGGTAAGTATGACAGCCAATGGTATCATTAACAGAGTGAAAGGCAGAATGCTAGGTGTGTCCTAGAACAAGGTAGTGGGTACATTAACCATTATGTCAACCAGTCAGATAACTGCTAAGTTATGTGTTATGTCATGGTAGTCATCTGGAATGTGTGTGCTGGAACTCTTGCTTCAAGCACAACCTCCATATATGTTTGTTACTTGTGCAGCTGTGGTTGTCTGTACTCCATCCATCCTCAACCCATTTTTTCCCATTTTGCACATCGTGTCAGGGTGTCACTTCAACAGTGACAAACATCTCAAGCCAAGATTTACACCACCTGGTGGCTAGCCCTGTTGCAGTAGTTCATCCGTACCATTCACTCACACCTATGGCCAATTTAGAGTGTCCAATCCACCTACTGCATGTCTTTGGATTGTTGGAAGAAACCACAGCACATGGAGGAAGCCCACACAATTACAGGGAGAGCATGCAGACTATGCACAGAAGGCACCCCAGCTGAGAATCAAACCAGAGAACCTCTTGCTGTGAGGCAACAACACTAACTGCTGCATCACTGTGGCTGCAAACTATGGGTGCCTGTACTATCACTAGCAAATCACTGCAGGCTGCAGTCTGATATGACTGGGCCTAGTTGAATTTACATACCTCAAAATCCTCTGGGAATTCATACTAATGTATGACCTGGCATTCTATGCACTTTCTAGTGTTGTAATAGGAATAGTTTAAATGAGGTACATCTGTAGGCCTCTGAGTGCCATTATTTAGATGCAGATCGCAAGCTGTACTGCTTTGTGTGGATAAATAGGCGATGAGACAGTCATACATATCAGAATTTATACTGCTGATGTACACATACATGTATTTTAAATGATAGACACAGCTGCATTTAAACCCAGGACCATGTGGACCAAAAATTAATATTTTCAAATCATTTACCAGTTTGAGCTACTGAGTCACTGTTGCAGTTGGTGTATTTTTACATGTTGTAGATATAATTGCACAGTTCCTGCTGTTACATACCTCACATACGTACATCTATTATTATGTGGATGGCTTTATAGTGATGTATTTCTCTACCAGAGTCCCAGTTACACTCCTATTTTTCCATTAATCTCTTAGCAGATTTGTGAAATGTGGTGCAATACGCAGCATCACCTAAACATGCTTAATAACAGAAAATGTCAATTACTATGCTTTGCTTAAAACACCTGTATTAATTGACTGGCTGTGTGGCTTGGCTGGTTGATGCACTGTTTTTCATGTGCAATGGTACTCCTTCAGAAATAGCGCACAGCTGTACATTTTGAATGTATCAGCTATGTTTTTAAATACATATATTAATATTCTACCATTTAGCATAGCTACAGCATAGTGCAAAAATTCTTTAAAGAAGAAAAATTGGGGAGATAGGATAGTGGTGAAATGGGGTGCAAGCAGGGGAAAACATAGTGAAAGGCAGGTATGTATGCAGAAAGGGTGTAGGGATGAACCATAGCTATCCATTTCTTGAACAGCAACAATATCTCTGGACTTTAACAAGTTTTTCATTGAATTTGGACTGCCACCACCAGAGAGAAGGGTGACAACAACATAAGTGGGTTTTCAAGCCAGTTGGACCAAATTAATTGTGTCCAGTGGACATGTGTGTGAAATGGAGATCTACATATGGGATGATATTTTTTTTTTTTTGGGGGGGGCAGGTGTCCATTTTTTTATTTTTAAGGAGAGAGTAGAATGTTGGGAAGGGGCATGGGTATGTGTGAGGAAGGTAAGTTGGGAATGTGAGGAAGCTTTTGCAGACACGCAAGACAGACAAGGCTTGGTGTGTGACACAAAAGGGGGATGAACACCTTGGCTGGGGAGAGTGTTGTGAAATCCCAGTTCCATGGACGTCAGACACAGTAGCAGTGTGAAGCAAGTCCTTACCCATGAGACTGTGAGCACTGCACCTTCACTGCTTCTGTGGAGGCAGTGGTCAATGCTGGCACCTGGGGTGAGTCTGCCCCAACAGGATGAGCAGCATGCTCTCCATCTGGCATAGGTAGGCATCAACAATTTAGTGCACAAGACTATGCACCATGCCTGGTAGATGGGCTTGGGTGACGAAAGCATCCCCTCCAACTCTACTCCCAGAGGGGAGACCACCCCCAGCCTGTGGGGTGGTATGCAATGGAGCAGATAATGCAGGGTCAGCAGAGGGGGTGCCACCAGGCTGCGGCCAAGATATGCTGTGCCACGGTGCCTCAGCCAAGGGAGTCAAGGTAGGTGAATCACAGGGAAACGGTCTACCTTGTTGCACTGCGATAAATGAAATATAAACATAAGGAAAAATAAACATAACCAAAACAAATCTAAAAAATAACACAAGAGAAAACAATAACGAGTAATGGAAACAAACTGAAAATAATATAATGAGGAACATAATAACTAATGTAAACAAAAGTTTTTTAATAGCAAAGCAATATTAAATTATACATAAGGCCAACATGGGAGGTAATTACAAATAATATGATAATATCAAATGATAATACTAAATATAATAGGATCATAAGAAGTTACTAGGCTATTGGCCCTGAGGCCCTTATAAGTCTAACCAAGAGTTTAGCCCATGCATAGACAAGTCAGCACCCAATGCCCCTGTCCAGCAGGGATATGGGTGGAATCACAGGGATGTATTTTCTATTTCCCATCCAGTTATCCAGATTGTGCTTAAAACGGGGTAAAGAGGACTCTGCTTGACGTGGAGGGGATGTCCATTCCATAAATGGGGAAATCTCTGGGCTGGGACACAAATCTGTTCTGCCAGCAAGTCCTATTGATGTCACAGACCAGGTTGAGGCCGCGTGTGTGAGTTACTTGAGTGGAACTTCACTTGCAGATATGCAGCAGTCCCATCAAGGCGGGGTCCGAGATCGCTTTGTATGTCAGACAGAGGTCACCTCTGAGAAGTCTGTATGAAACAGAGTAGAAGGATATGGCTTTTAGCCTATCTGTGTATGGTATGTTTTTGAGGCCCTGGATTCTCCTGGTGAGGAACCTCTGTGGTCTCTCCAGCTGCTGCATGTGCTATGTGAGGTACATGCTGAATGGGGCATTGTACTCAATAATGGGCCTTATAAAGGAAGAATACATGGATGTTATGACCTCCTTGTCCCTGGATGAGATACTCTTACTTATGAGGTGGGCCATATAGAAAGCTTTCCGTACAATGGAAGCAACATGCTGGTCAAAAGTCAGGCTGCTATCAATCTGGGTGCCCAAATCCTTCATAACTGACTGCATGCTTAGAACATTGTTATTAATGTGATAATTTGTGGGGACATCTCTCTCTCTCCAAAGGGGATGATGCATTTTTTTTTGTATTCAGCTAGAGGCCATGTTTCTGGCACCAGTCATTTGTTTGAGTGAGACCTTCTTGGAGCATGTCCATGTCACTAGGGGAATTGATGACAGCTCCCAACTTGCAGTCATCTGCAGACTTGGTCAGCCATAGCCCACTGCTTTTGGCCTGTATCTCAGAAAAGTATATTCCAACTAACAGAGGCCCCAAGACTGAACCCTGGGGTATGCCACTTGATATGGGTCTACTGCTTGAGGTGGCTTCCCCCATTTTGACTAGGTGGGTTCTATCAGTGAGCCAGTTGGCTACCCATCTGATAACATATGGATTGATGCCTATTTGAGAGAGTTTATCTATTATGCCTGAATGGGGAACAGTGTAGAAGACTTTGGCCAGGTCAAGGTAGGTGGTGATGACTGTCTCAAAAAAGTCAACCATCTTTAACAGACATGACCTCCCCTTGATGAAGCCAAACTGTGTGGGATTGAGTGTTTGGAGGTTGCCAATGTCCTTGTTAATGAGATCCATGATAATCCATAAACAAAAGAAGAGAAGGGGTGGGGAGTGAGAGAAAAAAACGCATTAATAACTTCACAGATAACTACACAGACTACAACTACATACTTCTAGAAATATTAGATTTCACTTGTGAGAATACTGATTGATTATATTATATATTTGAGGTTGCACGTACATAGCTCTCAACCTGTTAGCATGAGACATTATAGGTCAAGCCATACATAATGGTGGTACAAAGGCACAATGAGAGGAAACATTTTTACATAGTGTGCTCATACAATAGTAGCAAGGTGTTCTGATAACAGATTTGCCATTAAATTGCATTTCAAGTAATATCATATATCTGCAAATCAAAGGACCAGACATATGGGGCAATATTCATTACATTCTGCAAAAATCGTGACAGTCAAACGTATGTTTGTGTACATTGATTACATTAGACAGCTGGACATTTCTCAATTGGCTGGTGTGGGATGAGAAGCCACAAGCAGTGACTACAGGAGTACTGAATGTTTTATTTCAAAAAATAAATTATCAGACCACCATCTCCTTTAAAAGTTTTATTGATTCATGTAGTGTCAAATCATGTATTTACACACATGCATAGCTGTGTAGGAGTTCCATTACCTTACATGTTTACCCTATTCATTTATTGACTGCAACCTTCAACATATAACAGACATAATGAGCAGAACACAACCTTGACCCTTAATCTGGGTATTGCACAGGATTTATTTGTGCCATATGCTGAAACATTATTGACTACTTTATATTAATCATTGGGTTGGTGTCAGATTAGAACCCAGAAGCAGTGACTGCAGAAATACTGAACATTGTATTTGAAACAATTAATTATCAAAGCATCAACTCCTTTTACACTTTATTGATTAATGTTGCTTCAAATCTGGCATTTACACACATGGATAAGACTGCTTTTAACTTACCCATTTACCCTATTAATTTTTTAAGTGCAATCTACAACATATTTCAGACAATGAGCAGACTAGAACAGTGGCTCTTAATCTGGGTAGACCACAACATTAACTGATGGTTGAAAGCTATGCTACACAGTACTGCATGCTTACTTGCTTTAACTTGCTTTACCATTTCAAATATGTGCCGACACATTAAAACAAATGTATGATGCCCCAGGTATTTCATACATAACTGTTAAGACTGCAATATCTGTATTTACTTTATTGTATTATTACGTTATGCATTAAGTTATTACTTTATTACTTTTCTTACATACCACGTGCTTGCCTCATCCTGGCCAAACACCTTGCATGGGACTGTACATTGCAAGCCCTCACTTCTGCAGCTGTGGTAAGAGAAGGAAACTATTATGCATACCAGTTTTGCACAGATAGAGCTTGTATATTTATAAATTACTGGAGAACATACTTACATATCTGTGGGGTGTGCCCATCCCTAGCCTCTTGGATCCAGGTGTCCAAGGTTCCCCTCTTCCTGTGATACAGGTCATCACAGTGGTGACAAACTATCCCAGTCCTCAAACTTACAGTCTGAGCCCTGGTAGTCACCCTGCAACAGCCGCACTTTGTGCTGTCATACCAGGAGTCCAGTGAAAACCATGGACTCCTCCACATGCCACTTTTGTGCCCTAAAGCACACTCCCTCACCAACACCAGCAGTCATACCCACAGTCTAGGTAAGGTTTCAAAGAATGATGTAAGATTCCAAATTACTGGCATTTAAACAGGCTGCATTTCTGCCTTGCATGTCATACTGTAACTTTCAAAAACATGGACTATCACTTAGCACTGAGCAAGCTCACACAAACCATGTTTAAGAGAAGCTTAGCAACGTGCAAACTGGAAAAGATCATTGGCTATGTTTAAGCACTGTTTAGCATTGCACAGTTTTCTAACTGTTTCTAAATGTAACAATTATTTAATTTAAAGCCAACTGATGTTACAGTCACCTGACACAGTTTCACAGCACTATATGTAAAAAGCATTACTAGCCAGGACTCGAACACGGGACATACTACACTGTATATCATGACTCAACCTATCAACTGAGATAGTGAAGAGATTGTGAATATCTTCAGATATACTGCAAAGGTGCCTGTAAGGATAGTGCAGCTTCCCTGCGTGGGTTTGTGCGGTGCTAAGCACAACAGACCTACAACAATTGAATACATCTGCTTTCTGTTTTTAGCTGTCTAGTGGGTGTCTACTGCTTAAGTACGCCTCACTATGCTTAACTAAGCAGTGCACCACATCGCACAAACAAGCACATGTAAAGAAAAATGAATATCGACGGCATCTTGTTTCTATTTTTAGATGTCTAGCGGATGTCTAACTCTTAAGTATGCCACACTATGTCTAGCTAAGCAATGCACTGCATCTTGCTAACAAACACAAAAAGAAAATAAAAAAATAAATAAAATAAAAAAATGATTTATTAACATTGAATACATCAAGTTTCTATTTTTAGATGTATAACGGATGTCTGATGTATATGTGTGCAAAGCTAAGCATTGCTATGCAACTCATCACACCGCGAAAATAAGCTCATAAACATAAAAAAATTATAATGCAATTTAATTAAATAAAATGTCTTGTACACCTTTCAGCCAAGGTGGGCATGGCAAAAGGTATGTGGCTGCACTGTCAGTCTTGCACGCATTCAATATCCGTGTTGCTGTGACCTCACTTAGACATGCATCATAATTAATATGGGTCTATATTAAAAGCCCTAAAGCACTAAACACTGAGTGTATGTACATCAACACATGAAGGTTGATCTGCATACACAGCGAAACACTGAAAGAGTGAAATCCAAAACACCGAACATGTTTCCTGGTCAGCAGCGTGATGGTGGGGATAAGGAAATATATCCTTTTCCCCACTGTAGTGCGGTCTCGGAGTTGGTATATTTAGGTAGGGGTGTGTGGGGGGGTGCAGTGGGGCTTGCCCCCCTGCAAAAGCATGTTAAATTAATTATTTAGTATTATTTTTTACTTACCTGTGTGGTGCATTCTGATGACGGAACTCGTTCCGCATTTTGGATTTCGCTCTTTCAATGTTTCACTGTGTATGTAGATTGACCTTTATGTGTCGATGTACATACACTCTATGTTTAGTGCTTTCTGGCTTTTAATATAGACCCAATTAATATGTACAGTGCACTGCCGAGGGGAAACTTTGGCAGGGTACATCAATACAGTCCATGTGCATTAATTATGAACACTCTAAAGGTCGGTATGTGCACTTGTAAATTTTCCATGGTAAAGATTTTTTAACACAGATGGAACACCAGACAGTAGAATATAACACTGAGTTATAGAGATAACCAACTCTGAGGTAAAAAGGACATACAATACCAGAATTAGAGAAACCAATATAACCACAGGATTAGTATTACTTTAATATAAATGAAATATATTGATAACGGATCAGTATAAGTAGCCAGCAGCTAGAAATCAGTTGTAGCAGAGTGATAGCAGAGATAAGAGTGGTAGTTGAATGTGGGATAAAATGTAATTGTTTTGGAAAGAGTTTTGTAACAGTTAAAATTTATTAGCATTATCTAATTAATTATACCTATAGCAAAAAAATAGCAACAGAAGAAACAATGACATTAAATACATAGAGGGGGTATGTTGATAGCCTGATGGAGTGAGGGGTTTTCAGGATTGTAGGAGGGAGTGTCGACAGAAAAGAGTGATGTTGTAAAGTTGAGATACTGATGTCCTTAGTCAGTTGGTGTAATAAGTATTATTTATTGTTATTGTTATTTTTTGCCATTTGTTAACTGGGTTAGTCCAGCTGAGCCATGTGGCCCGTTTTCAATGGTGACCCAAGGAGAAAAGTTCAGACAATACAAAACAATTTTACAGTAATGATTACACTGTTTCCTTAGTACAGAAAATTAACAGAATTAAACAATATTCACACAGTAGAGAAAAGTACAAAAATAGATACATAAAATACAGAATTCATATATAAAAATAACAGCATGATCAGGTGTCTACTATATACATTTTTTTTGAGGAGTAGGGAAGCAGGGGATGATTGGGAAAAGACTGAAGTGGTACTCACCTCTGATTCCTACAGGAAGTACTCAGTTTGCACATGAACAATGTGGTACAAACTGAAAAAACTAGTGGCATAACACCAAGGCAAACATGGGGGAAAAAAGAAAATGTGTATAGGATATATGGTTACAGAAATACTAACCCAATTAGTAGGTTTAGAAATGGAAAAAATGCTGTGCTCATTCAGTTAGATGAAGACTGTAATAGTAGGCATAAGGATGTAACCAGCATTAACCAACATTAAGGGGACTACAAGGACAAAGGTTGAGCTAAGGATGTGCAGTCCTAGAAATAAAATAGGCTGACAGAGTCCATTAAAATATGCAAGTACAGGCTTCAAAGACTATGTCTGGGAAATAATAACCATACCTGGCAAATCACAGTAGTGGCAACGACAGCTTCAGGTAGCAGAAGTAAGGGTAAGGGAGGCAAACTCGATAAGAAAGTGCAACAGAAGGCACCTGTAAAAGAAGAAAAGAGAAGGTGAGGTTACTCAAGACCACAGTGAGAGAAATAGGAAAGAGTTTAACATAAAATACCTGTAAAGAGACAAAATAGAGGAAAAAGTAAGCCACACTTCAATGATAGAAACAGGAAAAGGAGAATATATTTGAGGGAGCATGCTTAGGGATGCACACGTAGTAACATGTCTGTTAAAGACTCTGAATGATCTTAGGGGATTTTATTTGAAATGTAATGTTTTTAGGTAACTTTTGAATTATAGTGGTGTATATTTATATGCAGCGGGAAGTGCCACTGATGAAATTAGTTCTTAAAATCTATTCTGTGTGCTGCACATATAATGTTTATCTGGGAAATAGTTCCATGGATCCATGCACATGACAGAGCATCTGGAATCTGTGTCAAGTAAGGGCAGTGGCAAAAGCAACATAGGAGCAATAGAAACTGCCCTTATTCAAAGATCAATAGCCTCCCTCATGAACACAGCCAGATCATGATCAAATGGAGCTCTAGGCAGGGTAATGTACCAGCACCCCCTGCCATTATAGTGTCCCATTACTTGGTTGACTTTCCCCAATTACCATAGACACTGTTGGTGTGCATACTATGTTCTTCTTTACTTTTGCAATGATTATAGCCATTTGATTTAAAATCTGCATGTCAAAATTTATAGCATAATCACCAATGGGCATTTGCTAAACAAAACAGTCTCACATTGAAAACAAACTTGGCATGAACAGCAATAGACTTCACTTTCCACAAAACTCACATTCATTGAAAATGCATTGAAACTCACATTCATTGAAAATGTATATGGCAATTGGCAGACTGTGTGTGCATTTTTTCCACAGACATTAACCGAAGCCTAGCAATTATAGTTACATTGTTGTCTGCATCATTCTCAGATGTCTGTGTCAGAAATTAATAAATATAATGACCAAAGTCAAATTTCAAATTTGTTTCACACAAACACACAGTGGCCAAGTTATTCCAACTTAATTCCCACTCTCACCAGCAATTATAGGCAGTTTTTGGCAGTGTACATCCCTTATTGTTATGAAGAAATAAATTACATGTACTTTATTTGTAGACAGAGGGACCGAGCTAGTAAAGATGTGCAGCAGGTAAGGGTGATAAAGGATAATGAGGGAAACGTACTCACAAGCGAGGAGAGTGTGTTGAGCAGATGGAAAGAGTACTTTGAGGGGCTGGTGAATGAAGAGAATGAGAGGCAGAGAAGGTTGGATGATGTGGGGATAGTGAATCAGGAAGTACAATGGTTTAGCAAGGAGGAAGTAAGGATAGCTATGAAAAGGATGAAGAACGGAAAGGATGTTGGTCCAGATGATATACCTGTGGAAGCATGGAGGTGTTTAGGTGAAATGGCAGTGGAGTTTTTAACTAGATTGTTTAATGAAATCTTGGAAAATGAGAGGATGCCTGAGGAATGGAGGAAAAAGTGTTTTGGTACCAATTTTTAAGAATAAGGGTGATGTGCAGAGCTGTAGTAGCTACAGAGGGATTAAATTGATCAGTCACAGCATGAAGTTATGGGAAAGAGTAGTGGAAGCTAGGTTAAGAAGGGAGGTGATGATTAGTGATCAGCAGTATGGTTTCATGCCAGTAAAGAGCACTACAGATGTGATGTTTGCACTGAGAGTGTTGATGGAGAAGTACAGAGAAGGCCAGAAGGAGTTGCATTGTGTCTTTGTGGATTTAGAGAGAGCATATGACAGAGTGCCTAGAGAGGAGTTGTGATATTGTATGAGGAAGTCGGGAGTGTCAGAGAAGTATGTAAGAGTGGTACAGGATATGTACGAGGGTAATGTGACAGCGGTGAGGTCTGCAGTGGGAGTGATGGATGCATTTAAGGTGGAGGTGGGATTACATCAAGGATCAGCTCTGAGCCCTTTCTTATTTGCAATGGTGATGGACAGGTTGACAGAAGAGATCAGACAGGAGTCCCTGTGGACTGTGATGTTTGCAGATGACATTGTGATCTGTAGTGAGAGTAGGGAACAAGTGAAGGAGACCCTGGAGAGGTGGAGATATGCTCTAGAGAGAAGAGGAATGAAGGTCAGAAGGACTAAGACAGAATATATGTGTGTGTGAATGAGAGAGAGGATAGAGAAATGGTGAGGATGCAGGGAGTAGAGGTGGCTAAGGTGGATGAGTTTAAATACTTGGGATCAACAGTTCAGAGTAATGGTGAGTGTGGAAGAGAGGTGAAGAAGAGAGTACAGGCAGGATGGAGTGGGTGGAGAAGAGTGTCAGGAGTGATTTGTGACAGATGAGTACCAGTAAGAGTGAAAGGGAAGGTCTATAAGAGGGTAGTGAGACCAGTTATGTTATATGGGTTGGAGACAGTAGCATTGACAAAAAGGCAGGAGTCAGAGCTTCACGTGGCAGAGTTGAAGATGTTAAGATTTGCACTGGGTGTGACGAGGATGGACAGAATTAGGAATAAGTATATTAGAGGGTCAGCCCAGGTTGGAAGGTTTGGAGACAAAGCCAGAGAGGCAAGATTATGTTGGTTTGGACATGTGCTGAGGAGGGATGCAGAGTATATTGGGAAAAAGATGCTAAGGATGAAGCTGCCAGGTAACAGGAAAAGCGGAAGGCCTAAGATAAGGTTTATGGATGTGGTGAGAGAGGACATGCAGGTGGTTGGTGTGACAGAGCAAGATGCAGAGGACAGGAAGAAATGGAAACAGTTGATCTGCTTTGGTGACCCCTAACGGGAGCAGCCAAAAGAAGAAGAAGAAGAAGAAGAAGATAAACTCCAACTGTATAATGATCATAAGCATCACACCATAAGATCCAGCCATGTGCAGCACACTTCAAATAGAAGAGCATTTATGAGAGCATAAGAAAATTAACCACTTGACAACACATGCCAAGTCAATGTGCAGAGTTTCTGCAGATGTAAAAGTCCCTTGAATAATTTCAGATTAAAAGAGAGCTGTTGCTAATGCATAGATGACTGCTGGCTAACTACTTTGTATTTCAGTGCTTCATCTATAAATGTAGTGTCTGCTGCCCTTGAAGAATAAATTGCATCAGTTACATTAAATGTTTGGTGTGCTGGTGATATTGCCATAATATTTCCTGAACAAGATCAGCTGTGAAACAGGAAGTGGCTGGCAAACAATGACAATAACAGGTAAATGAAGGTGAAATGATTCAAACCCTGCACCCTTGTCACAGGAAGGAGTGCATTAACATGCTATTGCTTTACTCCTCTACATTAATTAACAGAATGACAGCTTTTAGCTAGTCTAAACCTCAAAATGCACTCACTCGAGGCACTCCTTAAAATGGAGAACATTAGCATCTATGCAGTGATAGAGACCTGGTTCAAGGCTCCAGAGAGCACCCCTGCATTACCTCGCTATAACTCATACCACACCTTTTGACCACCTAACCTGGACTGAAACACTAAAGGTGGAGGCGTGTCCATATTCATTAAGGATATCCACACCTCCAGGCTAGTTGCTCAGCATAATGCATCCCAGATTATCCAAGTACAACTAACTCTGGGCAAGACCGCAATCCAAATTGTAGTTTGCTACAGATCCCCCACCATGCCCCAGGATTCCCACTCCTCATTTCTTGATACTCTGGAAAATATTAGGGTACAACCTAACACCCTAATAATGGGTGATTTCAACTACACCACCATTAACTGGGAAAACTACTCATGTACCAACTCTTCTGCTCAACGTCTTCTGGAATTCATAAATTCCAATGCCTTGGATCAAATTATCCACACCCCCACCAGGGGCAGCAATATCCTAGACCTGGTCATTACCAACATGGGCAACTGGTGTTCCACACCAGAGATCAATTCCTCATTGGTCAGATCCGACCACAAGCTAATCACTCTAGACATCCACATCCCACCCCCACCCCCCATTAGGGAAACCACCACAAACATTTCTCCAAAGCCAACTTCACGCTTCTTAAGACAGAAGTGGCAAACTACACAACACCTATGCTGACAGACAATAGAGGTATGACTGCTGAATCCTATACAAATGCACTCTATAAGCACTTACACGAGTGCATGGATCATGCAATCCCTAACAGAGCCAAGATGCTATCCTCCAAAAAAAGAAAGCCAATCTGGTGGTCCCCTGCCATAAACAAACTCTACAACAGAAGAAAGAAACTGTTGCAAAAAGAGTAAAATCCCATGATTGGAGAAACTCCATGGTCAGCCTCAGTACAAAGCTGAGATCCCTCATAAAATCCTCCAAAGCTAGTTACGAAAACAAAATCACCACTGATTCTAAAGACAACCACAAAGCATTCTATAGCTATGTCAAGAATCTCAATGGCAATACTCAGATTTGCTCTGAGTTACAGCACAATGGCACTAAATATATAGAACCAACTGATATTGCCAACATCCTGGCAGATAGGTTCAGTGCTAACTTTACCCCTCTCTCACTCCCTAAAGGGCCCATCTCTATACTGGAAGAATGCAAAGTTCCTGTAATCACGGCTGCACAGGTAAAAACCACACTCTCCAAAGCCAAGAACACAGCATCCATGAGACCTGACAACATCCCAGGCTGCGTTCTACATAATCTACAGAATGAACTGGCACCCCACCTAAGTACCATGTTCAATCATAGCCTCACCTGAGGCTTTGTGCCCACTGAATGGCACACAGCAATGGTTATCCCACTCCACAAAGGGGGAGCCACCATGGACACCTGGAACTACCGCCCCTTTAGCCTGATGAGCCTGATCTTTAAGGCTATGGAACGTATCATCATGGAACTTATAAACAATGACATTGGTAATCTCCAAACTCTGGACCCTACCCAGTTCGGGTTTGTAAAAGGCAGCTTATGTCTACTAAACCTTATAGACTTCTTTGAAGTGGTCACCAAAGCCGTAGATGAGGGTAAGGTGGTCTACACAGCCTGTCTAGATCTCGCCAAGGCTTTCAACACCATCACCTACTCTGGAATTATAGATAAACTCACTAAACTAGGTATAAATCCCTATGTCACAAGATGGGTTGCCAAATGGCTCACTGACAGAACCCACACTATGAAAGTAGCAGACTCTAAATCCAACTTCAGACCAGTGACAAGTGGAGTACTACAGGATTCAGTCCGAGGTCCTCTCCTGTTTGGTATCTACTTCTCTGAAATACAGGCTAATAAAGAAGGTTTTTGGCTAACAAAGTTCACAGATGACTGCAAACTAGGAGCCATAATCAAAACTCCTAACGATGCGGACATCCTACAATAGTTCCTCACTGAGACAGATGCCTGGTGTCAAAGCCATAGCCTCAAGCTCAATGCCAAAAAGTGCATTGTCATCCCTTTTGGTAAAACCTTTGTACCCATGAATTACCACATAGGCGGTAGTCCACTTAACACCAAAAGTGTGATAAGAGACCTTGGGGCACAGGTGGACAGTAGTCTCTCCTTTGATAATCAGATCACCACAGTAGTCAGGAAATCATTCTATCTGGCACACCTCATCACAAAAGGTTTCTCATCCAAGAAAAAAGAGGTCATTGTTCCCCTCTACTCATCACTCATTAGACCCTTTATAGAGTACAACACCCCTTTTGGTATGTACCTCACAAGACATCTACAACAACTGGAAAGGCCACAGAAATACCTTACAAAGAGAATTACCAGCATCAAACAGATGCCCTACACAGACCGTCTCAGAAAACTCCAGCTTTACTCTATCACATATCACCTACTCAGAAGTGATCTCTGCCTAACATACAAAGCTATGTCAAACCCAGAGCTGTTGGACATGCTCCACGTAAAGAAATCCTAATCCCTTCCAGCTACACACTCTAGGGACCTAAACCTTGTCACCACAATAAACAGAACATGCTGCAGGGATAGATTCCTGTCCCAGAGACTTCCCATACTCTGGAACAAACTACCTATCTATATCAAACAAAGCTCCTCATTAGCACTCGTCAAGAAAAATCTTGATGATTGGATGGGAGACAGGAAACTCACCCCGGGGATCACTTCTGTGGCTCTGCTTGACAGGGGCACAGGAAATAATTTTCTTGGGTGGCAAAAGCCAGGGTACCGTTTGGCTAGGCTTATATAGACCCTAGGGCCAATAGCCTAATACCTATCGATGAACCTATAAATGCTAAAATCTTTTACAATCCAGTCTTGTAGAGAAGTCTGTTTCACAGTGATATGCAACAGCAACTATACACTGGATTCTGAAGATCAGATAATTCTGATGACCAAACCATATAATGCATACTATATGATCTGGCAAATGTTAACCCTTTTGCAACTGACGGAGGCTGTAAAGAAGGTATTTCAAAAATTGCATTACTAAAATGCAGCATGTTTAGACTATTAAAATGCAACAAGTTTAAACTATTTTACACCATCTAGGCGTATTAGTGATTCAGTTGTTCTTTAATATTAATGAATAAAAGTAAACAATTAAAGAAAATATAAATGCTGTTTGTTGAACAACCCAAAAGTCATACAGAAATATTATTGCATGCAGCATACTATTTTTTTTTTGGGGGGGGCTTACATGCATGCAGGATGCCTATATCACATTTTTACCTCCATATGTCTTCTCTGTCATCAAGAATGGCTATTCAGTCGGATGTCACTCAGTACAGGTGTGACCTTATTGCATTATAAATCTCCAAAGTTAACAAAGCTGGATAAGGGACAAATGGAGTCCTATGCATGGTAATGAATCAGGCCTCCAGCAGCAATATCCCATTAATTGTCTGTTTCTCTCCAATTACCTTAAACACTATTCAAACCTATTAGTGTGTACACTAGTTTTGTCTTTACCTTTACAATTATCATATTTGGATTTCATCTGAAACTTATTTCAATTTTATTTCAGAAAAACACTAACAAACATTTTATAAACAAAACTCTTCCATTAAAAACAGACTTAACATGAGAAACAGTATGCATCTCTTCCTTTGAAACTCACATTTAATGAAAATGCATCTGGTAAGCAGTTATACTACAAGTGTTGTAACATTCATACTCAGATAGCATACAGTGAAGTTCTAATTATTGTCAGTGTGAAGGGTGCAGGTATCTAAATATGCATGACAACCCCCCCCCCCCAAGCCATCCAGGGCAAAAGGCAGCTGCCTAGGTTGCCTAGTGCTGGATTCACGTCTAAATTAAGTGAAAAATAACATACAAAGCCTTCAGGTTACCGGGGAAGAGATGAAGGCAGAAGTCACTGCCTTCCATCATAAACTATTGCCCTAGCAACACTCCATTCAAGAGCTTTTAGAGTTATCGGTGATTCATTCTCAGCAAATAGGGGAAATTATATATTTACACTTTTAACTGGAGTTAAAAATTGATGAGTTGGAGAACTCAGTATGGAGAAACAGTCTCCAACTAATCGGTCTGCCAGAAGGCCTGGAAGGAGAGGAGGTAGTACGCTATATTAAGCGAGAACTGTCGAAGATATTCAAACAAGAAATGCCCCCATCCTTAGAACAGGCACACTGAATCACCACTTGTGTCTCCAGCAATATGGCTAGGCCTTTTATAATGAAATCTTTAAATTATGAATACAAAGAGAGAATCCTGCGTGTAGCACAAGAGCTGGGATCCAGCTTTCAGAATGATGGTACTATAGTTCATTTCATACCAGACTACAGTACGGTTTTATTCATTATAAAGAAATTATTTATCAGATTGGCAGTGCTATAGTTAGTTTCACACCAGACTATGGTATGGCCTTATTCATTATAATGAAAGTATTTATTCACACACTGAGGCATTCAAAGATCAGGAAAATTCCCTTCCTCTTTGACCATAAAAAACATACTGCAATTATTGTTTCTAATGTCAGCAGAAGCAGAGGCATGCTGGGATTGTACCCTGTAGGACCAAATGGAATTTCATAAACAAGAAGGCAGCCAGACCAAAGTCAAACATTAGCTGAAAACAAAGGGGAAGTCCCCTGGGAAAAAGAAAGCCTGCGCTGCCTCTTTGTCACAAATGGAAGGGACAAAATCATTGCCTCATCTCACTATTCCTCCAGTCCTTATCAGGCTGAGATTCAGTCATACTTATAGATTTTTGCCTTTGACTGACCTGAATAATGAAAATATGCACCCCAGCATGGACTTCATTGGACCAGGTGTTACTCCAGAGGACTTCCATCAGCTGAATCGGAAAAAGAGCTGCAGTTAAAGAGGTTACAGCAGTCATGCCTGCACCTGCCTCACTGGCTTTGACGTGTGTTTTAACAAGTGTGAGTAGTTATTTCACTGAATTTTCAGCTCCTGTTTAAAGTTGCCAAATTGACTGCTGGATAATTATTTATCTTCCCTTTTTAATATTAATATTTCTTAACAGTGCTTCTGAAGCCAGACAAGATTTTTTGTTGTGTAAGAGATGTTTATTTGGTGGGCTAGGGCATCAGAACACTATTTGTTTACTATTCTGGGTTACCATGCCTACTTAGCTCTGCGACTTGGCTCAGCTGAGTTTACTGAATGATGGTTGTCTGAGTGTGCTGTCTGACATCTTGCATCCATCTTGGTCATTGGTTTATTCATTACTCAATCTAGTGGTGTTACCACTGGTCCAGGTCACTTTGAAGGTATTGAAAGTAAAATGCCTGGGGTGATATATCTGGACAATGACAAATGTTTCTTAACATGTGTCTTTGCTGTCAGTGTCAGTTTGTTTGGCCCAGGGTAGGTCAAACTTGTGCATGTGATGCTCTTGCTCTTGATGTGAAGAAAGCTGGCCGCATCTTTGTGGTGTTACAGGGTCAATATTTATTACACTTGTTATTTTCTTTTTTTTCTCTGTTAATTTTAATGCTGTTGTTTTTCTTTCAGCTTTCCCCGGTTAGGGGTCACCACAGTGGAACTCCGGTCCGCTAATGATTGGCAGTCAATTTTTTTTATGGTGCCGAGGTGCCAGCCCGACGCCCAACCTTCATCGAAGGCACGCCCATTCATGCATGTCTTTCGAAAGCCACTCGACTGCGGGGAGGACATGCAGACTCCACACAGAAGGTGCTCCAGCCAAGAATTGAATGGGAGAACCTCTTGCTGTGAGGCGACAACGCTACTAGTCAATAATCTAGATACAAGGTACTGTGGAAAATGGATGTGAATTAGATTAGGGTTGTAAATAGGAATATGAAAGGTATGAGTTCCTACTACGTTATCGAAAGATAATGTAATTGAACGCTCAGAACTTTGACACAGCCGCATTTCGAAGATCTCATTGTGGGATCACAGTACAGTGAAGATTGGGATATTTGCCCTTTCCTCACTGTAGTGCGATCTCAGAGTTGGAATATATATTTAGTGGGGGGTGTGGGGGACACAGCCCCCCACAATAAAAGCTTCGATATGTGGTAGTTTTGACGTTTTGAGTGTTCAATTATGTTATATTTCAATAACATAATATGAACCTGAAAGGTATAAATGCTTCTTTAAATAATGGATGTGTAATACAGTATTTGTGCAAACTCAAACCAGATATTATTTACAGGAAACTAAGCTGGCCAAATCCCACGCAAAATGGCAAATGTCTGGCTGAAAAAGGTGGTATATATGCTCCTATAACAGGGAAAGCCTCAAGGGGATAAGGTATTAATACTAGTCAAGGAAGATCTTGGATGCCAAAGGCTACCTGATCATAGAAAGCATGTAAAGGGGGCTAGGTGGATCTTTGTAAAATAACAAGCCATCAAAAATGTCCAACTTATTGGCAACATTTATATAGCAGGAGCAATCAGAGAATGCAGCAAAAGGCTAAAATTCACTACACTCCTTATTTAAAAACACAAAATAATAAAAAGCTAGTCAGTAAGACCCTTCTGCATTTAATACTTCTTCTGAAGTGCTTTTAGGACAAGGCACAGCTCATTTCCAGATTCTGATAGGTCAGGACATTAATGTCGGATGATACATTTGACAGGGTCCCTCCAGACAGACCAAGGCTAAATACACACTAGATGTGCATCTGAGATTGACTCAAAACATTGTATTTGGTCAACGGCTGTTATTATTTACATGCACAAGCCAGATTATACATATATAGCATCCCAACTGGAAATACCAACAGACTAGGCTAGCCATCATCTTACTGACTGGACAAGATGGGCTGATATCGTTCCATCCTCATATTCAGATTATGGCCTTATCATAATGGAATGCAGAAATAAATATCAGCATCCCCCTCCAGCTAAAAGCTGTGTAAATCCATTGTTGTTAAAAAAGGATGATATTACGACAGCGTTAAAAATGGACTTGTAAGTATTGGCAATCCCATTGTTTGGCTGACTATAAACTTTTTCAGAACTGGAAGAGATAAAAAGCATATGATAGATTTTGTGAAATACTTGGGAGCGAAGGACCAGTGATGGAATAAGAGGTTGATCTTTGTGTTGACAAATTGGATGAGGCAGATGGCCTAGAAATACACATAGCAGATTTGTCATGATAATTATCTTCAGGAAAGCATTAACCAGGCAAGGAGAGAAGCCAAGCAATTGCCCTAAGTATACAACATCAAAGATGGAAAAGGTTATAGGGGTCACATTGGGCAAAATTAATTAGTTCATCTAAACTGCTGGTGTAACACCTCAGGAATCATAAACAAGCTAATTCTATAATGGCACTACAAAACACTGAGGGATTGTGTATACAATTCACTGAGTGCATAAATCAAGTCATGGCTGAATATCACCCTCAGATTTATGATCCTAGTAGTGTAGCAGACTCTGCAGGAGGGAGGGGGGTTTATAATGACATATGTTGGTCTAGTCTTTCCCCTTCACCAATTTAGTAAGTTAAATATTTAGTCCAATCATCCTATCAGAAATCAAGACCCAAATTATGGCCACGAAGGTAAGGTTCCTGGACCTGATGGCTTGAATGGCTGAAGTATAATAGCCTTTCAGTGGACTTGGCACCAGTTGTGTACTTCATCATATCATTTACCATCATAGTTCTCATTTAGGAATGAATATCTCAGATTTTCCTAAAGAGGAAAAGACAGCAAAATGTTGCAGAACTGTAGAGCTATTTCCCCGATGCCAGTTAAAATCACAATACTGGCAGGGAGCTTAGTGGTTAGACTAGGTGTTTTTACCCCATCTTTAATAAAGGGATCATAAAAGGGTTTTATGCCTGGCAGACAGAGTATATACCTGGTCTTATCAAACTTTTTTATAAATATGCTGCAGTGGTGTCAGTACGGCACAGTTCCAGCACTAGACATTTTTGTGGATTTCCATAAAGCTTTTGACATGGTGCGATGGCATCATATATGAAGAGTAACGGACTGCTGTGGGGTAAAAGGAGACTCTGATAAAGCTTTTGACATGGTGCGATGGCATCATATTTGATGAGTAATGGACTGCTGTGGGGTAAAAGGAGACTTTGATAGCTGGTGGAAATTATTTTAATCCCAAACAGTGGCTCAGGTAATTATGAATCACACTCACTTATTTATTTATTTATTAACATTTGTTTACCGGGAAAGTCCAAATAGGTTTATATTGGAGGCCCAGGAAAAGCTGCAAAGTGTTATACAACATTTTAAGAACCATAATTTTCGATTCTTTAAAATTAATACAAAAAACATCTACAGTTTTAGCAATTATTCCAAATTTCACATAATAAGAAAACATTGGTTAAGAATAGATTCAGGTTATATGACATATGACAGTGATTTAATATTTTGATAAATATTAGCCAGTTTAGATAAAGTTAAGGTAAGTTAGCATATAACAAATAGGAACTGCAATATGAAATGAGAGAAAAGTAGGCTTATAGTATATTTAGAGAAACAGCAAGCTAAGCAAATCCAAATTCAAAAATACAACAGCCTAATAGAAAAACGTTTTGAATTGTATAACGTGACTGTTGATTTTAACTAATGCATATACACTGAAGAAGGGACTTCTCCCAAAAGCTTTGCGGAGTAATGAACTTGGTTTTTCACTGACCTTGAGTTTCCGTTATTGGATTTGCTCAGCTTGCTGTTTGTAGAACTTTTCTTGCGATCCACGGTGTACCATAGCGCTGGACTGCTTTTTTGTGTTTTGGTTATATTTAGAGACAAAGCCCGGGAAGAGAAAGTGATAGCAGGAAGGAAGTGAGCGAAGAAGAGAGAATAAGGATATGTAAGGTACGGATAGGCATTTGTTCACATTTAGGGATATAGTTTATCTTGGTGTTGAGCGAGAACAGAGCCAGCCTTTGGCTAGGAAGTCTTTCAGAATAGTTTTGTAGGGTGGGAGGAGGGTGTTGACCATATGGATACAGGTAAGGAGTTTCAGGCTGTAGCAAAATGGTCCAAGTACAGGCAATGCCCAGCAGATTTGATAAGTTTGTGGACAGACAGAAGTTTATTTTATTTTATTTTATTTATTTATTTAACATTTGTTGACCGGGAATGTCCGACTAGGTTCCACAGAGCCTGTTTTCAGCGGAGGCCCGGGGAGAAACACTCCAGATGCATGTCTTTGGAAGTTTTTGGTCATTGACTCATTATGACCAAGTACGATTATAGTTGTGTATAATGTCGTTTATTGCTGGACAAGCAGTTTGATGGTGGATAATTTTATAGTTGGTAAGAAGTTCAGCTGTGCATATACTCACTGATGGGGTAGTTTTAACCAGTTTAGGCTCTTTAGTGCTCTACAGTGGTGGGTTCTGAAAGGGGAATTTGCTGCAAATTTAGCAACTTTGTTATAGCATTGTTAAAGTTCAGATTTTTGTGATACCTGAATGATAGTTAGGATAAGAGCATGATAAAGAGGTGTGGGAAGGACTTAAGTAATGACCAGTGTAGTTTTAGTTGTGCAGGGAGAACATTTTTTGCTCTGTAAAGCCTATTTTTTGATGAGTTTTTCTCAGGCCCTTTTGTAAATGCATTTGTATATGTGGTTCGGACAGACTTGTAGACACATTGAGAACTATTATAGAGTCGTGGTAGGAAGAGAAATGACACAGCAGGAGGAGAATAATACAGGGTAAGCTGAAGAGTAGCAGGATTTAGTAAAGGGATCTGTACAGATAGTGGGGAAGTGGGGATCAAGAAGTAAAAGGAAGTTGCAGGGCAGAAGGATAAGCAGTGGTGGTGAAGTCTGAAAGCTGATGGGGGTATGGAAGAAGTACTTTCTATGAAGGAAGGGAGTTAGGTTGTACTCATTTCTTCCCTGGAATGTAAGGAATAGAGGGGTTTAAAGGGCTAGAGTTTGAGAATGTAGGCAAAATAGGAAGAAGAGAGACTTTATTGAAATACAATGTAGAACATATAGGTACTGTTAGAGAGGGGTGCAAATATGAATAAATATGGTGACAAGCAGTATGGGATGGAGAGAAATAGTTGGGAGTGGTGCCAAAAGATTAAATGAAAGTTGGGAATTAGGTAAAAAGAAACTGGTATGTTTGCATGATAGTAGCAAGCTTGGAGAGGGTAGAGAATAAAAGTCACAAGTGAAATGTGTACGTGTATAATAGAGCAAGGGAGGTGAGTAGAAACTGGGGTAAGATAGAGGAGTGAAGTGAATTGAGCATAGTAGGCTTCCACCTTCAAGTCAAATTGTAACAAAGAGTAATTAGTTTATAACCAGTACAAAGCAAATAATAAAGAGGTACAAAGTAAAACAGGTTTTCTTTCATTTCCTGAATTCTGAAGCCTGACATCTAGAGAGGCTACGTAATTGGCATATTCAAAAAAATGGACTGAGTACTGAGTTCACTCTGTTAACGACACAAAGTACCAAAATGTAAAATAAAGAGGTTACAGAGTTCCACGACAGATTTACCTTTTATTAAACAAAAAGAAGTAAGCGCTTTCGTGATCTACCCAGATTGCTTCTTCAGACTGTATTACAATGTCAGACTATCTAACCAAGCATTTTAAAGCTTTAACTATTAGCACATTGCAGTTATTTAGTCACAATTACCTAATTAAAGGTATATAAATAATTAACATAAAAATTCCTTTCAGTAAAAGTTTTTTAAAAACAACACTTCTTATTTAGCCATTGGCATTACATTGTATTAGGTTCTATCTTAATCTTGTACATATAAAAAACAAAATATATAATATCATACATAAGAATATACAAAATATATATAAAAATACATATATATAGAAAATATATAACAATAGATACATGTTTATGAAAAAATTAATAAGGCATGCCTATAAAGTGCATGTACATTCATATTGTTATAATAAACATCCTAGCAAAGTCTTGACCACCTTGACAGACAAAAATTAAATTATTTAGTGTATACTTGAATTCAACTTGGAGAAATATAGACCTGGGGCAAGGGCAACATACTGCATAATAAAGCATGGATATATTTAAATAAATTCATACAAAGGCATCAACATCTGTTTAATGCTTCAGATGTCGAGCCTTTAGGAAGGGTTTAAGTGATACTGCATCATTTATACCTGGATGTTTATCAGCATTCAGTTTTATTATCCACTTTTGTTCAGATTCTTCCATTCTATTTTTTTATATCACCTCCTCTTAAGCCTTCCTTAACTACCTCAAGCACAAAAAATTTAAAGTTATGATCTTTGCCTTCTTTTTGAATATGTTTGGCTAGAGCATTAGTTTCTTTACCTGTAATTGGCATATACAGTGTAATCTATTGGTCAAGAGAAAGGGCAGTGGCCAACTTAGTAAGTGGTCCTAAAAGTGCAAGGACTACGCTTTTCAAAGGGGAGGGATATTAAAGCCAATTTCTAGCAGAGAGCAGGTATGTAATTACCTAGTTGAAGTTGATACATGGGAAACTTCTTCAAGTTAAATTTGCTTACATTGTACAATGACATAATTTTCAGTGAAAAAGTGTGGGAGCTGAGCCTTGTGGCAGAGGTCCTATAAGTATCCAGATCAGATGCAGTGACTACAGGCTTTTTACAATGATAAAATTCTCAGTTCAAATGTTTGGGAGTTGGAACTTGTAGCAGAGTTCCTGCAATATCAGGGCCAAATGTACTGACCACAGGCTGTTATACAATGACAGAATACTCGCTGAAAATGTTTGAGAGTTGAGCCTCGTGGCAGAGCTCCTGCAGTATTGAGGTTAGATGCAGTGACTACAGGCTTCTGTACAATGACAAAATGTTTGGTGAAAATGTTTGGGAGTTGGACCTTGTAGCAAAACTCTTGTAGTATCAAGGTCAGATGCAGATGTGGTGATCACAGGCTCCACAACTGCATGATTCCCAGATTCCACCTACAGTTCCAAGACTCATGGGATCTGCTGGCCGAAAGCCTGAAAAAGGTCTATGGACCAGAGAGATATGATGAACAGTCAGACAAACACACACACACACACACACACACACACACACACACACACACACACACACACACACACACACACACACACACACACACACACACACACACACACACACACACACACACACACACACACACACACACACACACACACACACATGCACGCGCACGCACACACACACACACACACACACACACACACACACACACACACACACACACACACACACACAAATGTGTTTAATTTTTTGCACAGTTACCAAAGCTTATCCCTTAGACTTAGATGCTCTAAAGCACAGGCACATACCAAAGCCACTGTAGCCAATGGGCATTGGTAAATGGGAAATCGGAGCCTGAATAGCTAGGCCTATAAAGGATCTAGGGCCCTTAGCCCAGTAACCTCCTATGATCCCCCTTTTTCCCTACAATGATGGGCCTATCAAGGATGCACCCTTCTCTCTTTCCTTGTTTGTTACAGCAGTAGAAGCCCTCAGATGATTTATCAGACAACATGACTGACACTGGGAATTCCCTTTGTGAGAGATGATATCTTAATACATTCATGGTATGCAAACAATTGTGTTCTATGAGTGTCTAACTCAGAGAAGCATCTGATAATGATTTTGCAGTTATTTGAGATATTCAGTCAGGTATGCAGCCCCTCCCAGGTATTTTTTATTTATTTATTTATCATTTGTTTATTGGGAAAGCATACCTCTCGACTGTACAGATTTTTGCAGAATGTGCAGATTTTTGCCTCATATTTTTGGTCCTTTTTTCATAAAATTGTGGTTTCCTGGCAAATTAGTGGAAAATTATTAAAGACTGAAGTTAGAAAATAATGACAGACATTCGAGTTTCAGACTTCATACACTTTCAGAAAATCCATGCCAATGCAAAACCTATTAATCTGTCAACTTTCTAAGTTTGTAAGACAAATATTTAAAAATTGCAGATAATTTTCGGCTTTTGTCCCAATTTTATTAATGGCTTTGTCCAGATTTCTTGCTCTAAGAGGTTGAGAGTTATGTGGGAAAGAGCCCATTTTCAGTAGAGGTCCAGGAAAAACACTCCAGATGCATGTCTTTGGAATGTGGGGAGGTAACCAGAGCACCTAGAGGAAACCCACGCAAATACAGGGAAGACATGAAGACTCCACATAGAAGGCACTCCAACCAAGAATCAAACCAGAGAACCTCTTGCTGTGAGGTGACAATTCTAACCGTAGCACCACTGAACAAACTGGAACAAAACTGTCTGTTTTCCATTAAATCAGCTGGCTATGCACATCAAAGAAAGAGAATATGGCAGGTCAGGGTCTTGAATGGATACAATTAATTAATTAGTTAGGCATAATACTCATACAGCAACTCCCTGAGATACTAAAACAAAACATATAACCTCTCCTAATACCTGCTAGGACTCAGTTAAAACAATAAAAGAACACAGAGCTTTTCGTGATTGCTAAAATTTCTGCCATCCATATGTACCTTCCCCTAATTTCCTTTATGTGACTAGATGTTTCTCTGATGTTGCAAAACACCCTCTTCACTAAAAACTTCAAAATTTACTTATGAACTTTGAGACTGTAAACATCCTAGAATAACTAGAAAGATGCTTCCCATATACTAGGGGAATTGTGATTGCCAGACATAGTTTGATATGCACAAGGTGTATGTGACACTCATCTCATCAATACTCTCTGAGCTATGTGTGATGGGGGGGGGCAGACAAACAGTGGTAGGTGTAAGGAGAAGATGATGGTGTGGTATCCGGGGGGAGGACTAACTGTGAGACATATTTCAAAGAAGACATCTGTTAGAATGCTCTCCTGGTCTTTGGGATCATATTGTGACTAACCCACATACACTGGCAGATGGTACCCTCTGTTTTCAGCTGAATGGATACATAGTGGAATTATTTTTAGGTTGCACATATAGCAGAGAGACAGGGAGAAGGTAACAAATGACATAGATTGTGTGAGAAGGCACCAATAGACACAACCCAGGTGGTGTCAATTTTTGCAGCTGGTGAGCCTAAAACAAACTAAGAACCATGTCCCACAGGCTATGCATATTTTACTAAAAGGTGACTTCCCCTGTTTAACAGTCTCCCCACATTTATTATCCCTAATGTACACATTACTAGATGATTACCATGTAAATGTTATTGTTTCTGGTAAGAACCACTGGGAACAAGCACTGAAGGGATGATATGCATGCATGGAAGTTAGCAATCACTCCATCTGTCTTTCTTGGTTCATTTAAAAAAAACAAACTCTGTTTCTGGCATCTAACTCCATTACAAACTCAAAACAGGGCTAAAGGAGATGTAACGTGATGGAGATGCAGTGCTGTAACTGCAGACTATCTGCATATGCTAATGGCATGTCCCTCAGCTGGCCACCTGTGGCACAGGGCACACAATGTGGCATCATATCCATCAGCAAAAGCATTCCACTCCTTAGAGATACTAAAGCTTGACTACTTGGATATTGTCCTGAGGATACAGGCTGCTGGACTACTCTTGGTTTTGGCGCAGAACACTGAAATACTACCACCAGGAGATTTTTTTATTAAAGTTGAATGACAGCATGCAAAAAGTATGAGGAGTAGTCATTCTATACCCTGATACCAAAGAAACTCTTCTTACACAGCTAGCATACCTAACTCTGGCAACACACAACTCCTGAGATCCTTCTTAAAACTTAACAACCCAACCACAAGAAACAATGTATTATTGCTCACTACATTCATCCTTGCAATAACTCGGCTACAGTTGAATGCCTCCTTTCCTGTGTAGCTAATGTCATCACAACTGAGAAAATAACATTGGGGACATTAGTACAGACTGAAAAAATGTCACATTCATTTTACCTTCCTCCAGTATAACTCTATTCGTTCTCACACAAGTCATTACCACCCCCACATGCTGCACTAAAATAAGGAATAATGGCACAATACCCGACCAAATTCCAGTACCTGACCCCACAAAACACCTCCTTTGGAACACTGTCTGATTGCCTCAGTGACCACCTACTAACAGACAGAGAGTTATTTCCCACCATGCCAAACAATAACTCTGTACAATCTCTCTGACTTTTGCCTGAAACATTTATAATTACCTTACAGTCCTTTAACTGGTCTATCCTTACATATCTCCTCTTAGATGACACTGTCCAAAAATCTAACAAACTATTCGTAGATACATTTAACAGCCATGCACTGCTAAGAAGGAAAATAATTTAATCCAACTATCCCTTGGCTATCTAGTAATAGTAGAATCCTCATACATAAAATGGATAAGGCCTGGAAGGAATGCCAAAAATATAAATTTCCCCATAGCCTGCAGTAGATTAAAGAACTCTAGAATCTCACAAGAAGTTAATAAAGATAAGAAACAATATTAAAATGAAGTACAAATAAATCATACACATAACTTCTAAAACTCCAAGTCCTCTAGCAAACAAATATGACATGCTGATGCAAAAGATCACCCCAATCCCTCTCCTGATTACCTCCAACCAACTTCTCAGAAATAGCAACCTGATTCAACTCTTACTTCATTGAAAGCATAGCAAAAGTCACTAAGAACACTCCTGCAATATACAAAACTCCACCACCTAATTTCATTCTAATACTTATCCTCACTTCCTCCATAAAACAACTGCTGCTAAAACTTAAAGTCAGTTCTTACTCTTCTGACAACCTCCCAGCAGAATACATCAAGGTAGCAGCCAACACCATAGCATACCCAAACTCCATTCTCATAAATATCTTATGTTCCTTCCCTCTTTTAAAAAGAATCTTGTAATATCCCTCTTCACAAAAGGGTCCACTCTACAGAAGTGCCCAATGTTAGACCCAGAGCTATACTATCCCCACTTTCTAAGATACTGGAAGATGTATTCATAAACAACTTCTTCAACACCACAATGTGTTTATGTACAATAAATATCTTGAACCCATTACAATGCTTTACCATCTCCTTTGAGCACATGAGATAAACAACATGGTGTAAGAATGGGATCCAAAGTTGAAACAGCTTACAAACCTTGAGGCATGAAGTTAGAAGTGGAGAAATACGCAGGAGTGAACTCGCAAACTGGTCAGCAGTTAGTCAAAGGTACTTAAACTCATTTAAATGATTTTTCAGTCACCAAATAAGTGGCACAAATTTAAAACATTTGAAATAATTACTGAGATAAATAGTGTCCAAAATGGTGACATTATGATAAAAGTATACAAATTAATTACATAAATGTTCAAAATAATTTCCAAAGTGTTTACAATGTACAAAAAAGCTAAAATGACTGAATTTCTTCACAATGTACTACTTTTTCACATTAACTAAAGCTATTTGAAGTATCCAACATTTCTGGAATGTTTGTAGTATTCGCAGTGATTGCAGGGTCAAAGTAAAGCCATTTCAGAGAGATCCTTGTGTTTATGAACATAATTACAAGTACCTGTTCTATGCTTGTATATAAACAAACCAGACCTGGACCCCTGGTGTTTGATAACAATATTGCAGAGAACTGGAGAGTATTTGAGTAAGACTATGATATTCTCATACAAGCTGGATTTTCTGATAAAGATGCACATACAAGAGCATTTATACTTCTTAATTTAGCTGGCTCGGAAGCTATTGAGAGGGAACGTTCCTTTGTGTATGCACCTCCTGTATGTGCAGGGGAGGGGGAACCATCATATTGTGATACAGGCTGAAATGCAGGAAGACCTTGAGTGCTTGAAATGTACATTTAGAGAAATGTATAACCCTCAAATGAATATTACAATGGAAAGGCACATATTTTACTCAAGAAATCAAAAAGCCTGGTAAAACTATAGCAGCATATATTACTGACTTGAGAAACAAAGCTAAAACATGCAGACTTGGTGATTTACGAGATGAGTTGATAAAAGACAGGCTTGTGTGTGCTGTTAATAATGATACAGTGAGAAAGATTTGCATCGAGGTAGTAATTTAATATTAAGTAAAGCCATAGAGATTTGTCAGATATACGAGATTACAGAAAAGCGCAAGAATATAATTAGAAATGAGAAAAGCATGCATACAGTATCTACCAGTGCAAGTGTTAATAGTGTACAACACATAGCTAAGATGAAAAAGAAGTTTAAATCAAAGGGCGTGGCAGCATCCAACCTTAACTATAAAGCGAATAGGGCCACAGCAAATAACCTTATTATTAACTGCTGTAATCGTGGAGGCAGTCATGAACCTAAACAAGAGAAGTGCTTAGCTTTTGGTCAGCAATGTCACAAATGTAAAAAGTGGAATCACTCCGAAAGGCTTTGAAAGTTTAAGGTGCCACATTCTTTTACTAAAAGAGAGCATCTGAAGAAGCAAATAGATCAGATAGAGAGCTGCGAGCAAACTTTTATGTTGATGGTGTCTCTGTGCTCGATGAATCAGTTAATAGAGTAGATTATCAGTTGTCATCAAAGAGTGAAATATTTTGTACTGCACGAATTAATGGGAAACCTGTAGAACTTAAAGTAGACATGGGATCTAAGTGCAATATTACATTAGCACAAATGTTTGCTAAAGTACAAGCTGATGAGAAACTCAATTCAGCAACGTGTGCAAAACTAGTTGCTTTTGGTGGTGAAGAGATCCAACTGATGGCACAGTAATTCTTTCATGTCATTTTACTGGAAACAGCTATGACTTGCAGTTTTACATAGTAAAAATACACGTGCAGTCACTGTTAGGCCTCAAAGGCAGTTTGAGAATGGGACTGATTTCATTTAATAAAGAGGTCCACCATCTAAGTCCGAACAACAATGATAGTTTTACACAGAATATTTTTAGTGAATATGCTGATATTTTCAAAGATGAGCTCGGTAAACTTCCAGTTATATATTCCATGAAGTTAAACCATGAAGGAAGCCTAGTTGTCTGACCAGCAAGGAAGGTCCCAGTACCAATGCAGAGTACAATAAAAGCTGAACTTAATAAAATGGTAAATTTAGGTGTCCTTACTCCAGTAGAAGAACCATCTGAATGGGTATCCTCCATAGTCGTAGAGACTTAAACAAAGCGCTTAAACATCCTCATCCTCCAACGTGCACAGTAGAAGAAGTTGCACCTCTCATGCCCAATGCCACTTTTTTATTAGTCTTGCATGCAAAAAGTTCCTTTTGGCAAATTTCACTGGATCCCAAATCTTCATTGTGAACCATTTTCAGTACACCATTTGGTAGATACAGATTTTTGAGAATGCTATTTAGAATAAATTCTATCAGTGAAGTATTTCAATGTGCAATGGAGCAATTTTTTTCTAGTTATCAATGTGCTATCATAGTAGGCTACATTATTGTAGGGGGCATTGGTGAAGATGAATACATAGGGAATACATACAAACAGATAGCAACACACAGACTTTCAGTAACTAACCACAATATACAAACTAACTCCAATATGCACACCATATACAAAACTGAGTATCGAATATAGAATTGTGCTACTATAACTCTCATTTTGTTACATTCTCAATAAGTAGGCAATTAATAGCCTACTGGGAGTTTTCCTGTAGTCAATTATGGTATGAAAGACTATTCTTGTGCATCTTAAAATGATCTAATGAGGCCTGGTGTCTTTAATAGCATATTATATGTTACTTATTTCTTTGACTAAATACTGTCCACCATTACTTTTGAAGGGGTATTACACAGTTTCCAGTTCTGTGCACAAAAGTGTGTTACTCCACTTTTTAGTATTCAGTATGTTTGGTATAAATGTCCAAATAATGTTCTTTGCTATGCCTCAGACTCACCAAACAGCCGAAAAATAAGTACAATGAAAGAAAAGGTGAGACTCCGCTGGATGTTCCACTGCTTTATTAAAATACACAAAAAGTTGTATCCAAAACTGGTAAGAAACTCCAACAAAATGAATATCCACTGACAAGCGCTTTCGGGTTAAAACCCTTCATCAGATCACATACTAAAAACACTTCCTGATATTTAAAATACATGTCAACCAATGAGAGTTAGTAAAAAGCCCGCCTTTTCTGCAAGGCTGGTTTTAAAGGTACACAGTCATTTAAGCCCGGAGTTCTGTGGGCCATCAATTCCAAAATCCATTTAGACTCCATAGATTCAGTTAATAGTTTAACATCACCCCCCCTATTGTTCATGACAACATTAACCACTGCTTTGAATTTAAAATTATGTGTGGGTGGGTCTCAATATGCTTATATAAAGCATTATGTGCATCTTTATTCCTAATTGAAGACATATGTTGCAATATTCTTACCTTAAACATATTGTTGGTCTTGCCAACATAAAAACATATGCATTCAGTGCACTCCGCTATGTAAACTAAATTACTTGTCCTACAGGTAGCTTTTGCTTTGAAATTAAAGACATGTCCACTGACTGGATGTGTAAAGGTGTGATCTTTATTTATAAATTGGCATGCTTTACAATATCCACATGGGACACTGCCAATTTTTCTTTTAGGATACAAGTTTGGGTTACTGTTTTCTCTTTACAAAGGATATCTTTTAGATTCTTGTTTCTCCTATAACCAAATTGTGGATAAGCCCCGCTATATTTCTTAACTTATTATCTCCTCAAAATATTCCAGTTTCTGTTGACAATATCCCTGATGTCTCCTATATTACTGCTATATGTAAACAATACCCTTGGTTCATTAGGTTTGTGTGTGGTATTAGTGGTTCTTATTTCCCTTTATTACATTTAAGCCATGGCTTAAATCTATTATCTCTTTTGTGTGATTGGTATCAACCACTCTATTAACCAGTTCTCCTCTATAGCCCCTTTCTAAAAGTTGTTCTTCAAATTAACCATTTCACATTCAAACATCTTATCATCCAGATTCAATCTGGAAATTCTGCCAATCTGGCCCTGGACAATATTTGAAAACATATATCGGGGTGCATGCTATCGAAACAAAGCATTGTATTTTTCCAGCACTCCTTCCTATATAGGCTTGATGAAAAGCCAGCTTCATTTTGTGATATACATACATCTAAAAAATCAATATTTGTGGTTGAACATTTCTTAGTAAACTTCAGGAATGTAGTAGTGGAGTGTAGATAGTCTAAAAAAACATCCAAAGATGTAACATCATCCTTCCACAGAAAGAAAATATCGTCCACAAAACGTGTATATAAATGTATATGTTGCATCCATTCTGGCTTATTAAAAATCATGGCCTTTTCCCAATGCCAAAGGACCATATTGGCATAAGTATTGGCACAGGGAGTGCCCATGGCCACCCCCTGTGCCTGTCTATATGTATGTTGTGCTCCTACAAACACATTATTTTCTAGAACCAGGGTTAATAAAGTACTGATTAATATTATTTTCTCCTCATCAACATTCTGATCTGCCAATACCTCACTAACAGCTTGAACCCCATAGTCATTACTAATTACAGTAAATAGGTTTTGAACATCTAAGGTAACCATCAAAAAATCTCTATTTATTTGTGTCCTCTCTCTATTCACATCACCCAATTTAAGCAAAAAATCCCCTGTATCTTTAAGTATGGTTGGCAATTTATCTATAAAAGGATGTAATGTATGTTCCAGCCATATGGAAATATTTTCCGTCACCCACCCTCTGCCAGAAACTATGGGTCGTAATGGTGGGTCATGAAGAGACTTGTGTATCTTTGGTAGACCTTTGAAGATGGGAATGACGGCCTTGTCTATCAATAAAAATTTATATATATCATCACTGATTTTCATTTCAAAAAGCAATCTTTTTAAACAATTATGTACTTTATCTACTATAATTTTTACACCCACAGGATTAATCTGTATATATGTATGTTTATCTGATAGCAATTCTTCTATTTTTCTGACATACATAATAGTGTCTAATACTACCACCGCTCCCCCTTTATCAGCTGTTTTGATGACTAAATTTTTGTTGTTACTTAAGTCAGACACTGCTTTCTTCTGTTTTTGTGTCAAATTATGATATTCATTAAACACCCTATTCTTAAAATATTCCTGTAAGTCATGTTCACAGCTATTTATAAATAAATTAAGAGCTGGAGAGAAAGGTGGTATATAACAGCTTGGCTGTCTAAGGGTTGTGTTATATTCATTATTAACACCAAAAGCACATTTCAATGCTAAATTTCTACAAAAAAGCATGATATCAAGCATAACTTCATTAAAAGCACTAAGTCTGTCTGGTACAAAGGTCATGCCTTTGTTCAAGACATATAATTCTTCGCTATTCAAAATATAAGAAGATAAATTAAAAACAATACCATCATCATAGTTAAAAGTCAAAACATGCTTCGAATTCTGCTCCCAGTGATGGGGCCAATAGGAAGGCACCCCGACGTCACCAGAATGGGAGGGGCGAGTTACGGGAATCTGTAGCACCAGTCGGCAGTACGATGGATGGCAGCAATGGCGCCTTACAGAATGACAGGCAAGAGAAAACCACCAGCTCGTCGACAGCAGAGGGTTTTAATGTGTCAATTCAGGACACGGCACCTATACATACATTATTGGGTTCCCACTCAGATATTTCCTCTGAGCATGTTTTGGTTGACAGTGCTGCATTAACTCAAGCTGACACTGCCACGAAAGAAAATTCCTGTTTAGGAGCTCGACCAAAACATACGCAAGGTCCCACACATTTTTTGGAGCAGTTGCCAGCTCCAATGAAGAAACGAGGAGCGTGGAAATGCTCGTTGAGCGAGGGGAGAGACCCAAACAAAAGAAGGAAGATACTAGATTGACTTTTTAAAAAAATTGCTTTTTGAAATGAAAATCAGTGATGATATATATAAATTTTTATTGATAGACAAGGCCGTCATTCCCATCTTCAAAGGTCTACCAAAGATACACAAGTCTCTTCATGACCCACCATTACGACCCATAGTTTCTGGCAGAGGGTGGGTGACGGAAAATATTTCCATATGGCTGGAACATACATTACATCCTTTTATAGATAAATTGCCAACCATACTTAAAGATACAGGGGATTTTTTGCTTAAATTGGGTGATGTGAATAGAGAGAGGACACAAATAAATAGAGATTTGTTGATGGTTACCTTAGATGTTCAAAACCTATTTACTGTAATTAGTAATGACTATGGGGTTCAAGCTGTTAGTGAGGTATTGGCAGATCAGAATGTTGATGAGGAGAAAATAATATTAATCAGTACTTTATTAACCCTGGTTCTAGAAAATAATGTGTTTGTAGGAGCACAACATACATATAGACAGGCACAGGGGGTGGCCATGGGCACTCCCTGTGCCAATACTTATGCCAATATGGTCCTTTGGCATTGGGAAAAGGCCATGATTTTTAATAAGCCAGAATGGATGCAACATATACATTTATATACACGTTTTGTTGAAGATATTTTCTTTTTGTGGAAGGATGATGTTACATCTTTGGATGTTTTTTTAGACTATCTACACTCCACTACTACATTCCTGAAGTTTACTAAGAAATGTTCAACCACAAATATTGATTTTTTAGATGTATGTATATCACAAAATGAAGCTGGCTTTTCATCAAGCCTATATAGGAAGGAGTGCTGGAAAAATACAATGCTTTGTTTCGATAGCATGCACCCCCGATATATGTTTTCAAATATTGTTCAGGGCCAGATTGGCAGAATTTCCAGATTGAATCTGGATGATAAGATGTTTGAATGTGAAATGGTTAATTTGAAGAACAACTTTTTAGAAAGGGGCTATAGAGGAGAACTGGTTAACAGAGTGGTTGATACCAATCACACAAAAAGAGATAATAGATTTAAGCCATGGCTTAAATGTAATAAAGGGGAAATAAGAACCACTAATACCACACACAAACCTAATGAACCAAGGGTATTGTTTACATATAGCAGTAATATAGGAGACATCAGGGATATTGTCAACAGAAACTGGAATATTTTGAGGGGAGATAATAAGTTAAGAAATATAGTGGGGGCTTATCCACAATTTGGTTATAGGAGAAACAAGAATCTAAAAGATATCTTTTGTAAAGAGAAAACAGTAACCCAAACTTGTATCCTAAAAGAAAAAATTGGCAGTGTCCCATGTGGATATTGTAAAGCATGCCAATTTATAAATAAAGATCACACCTTTACACATCCAGTCAGTGGACATGTCTTTAATTTCAAAGCAAAAGCTACCTGTCGGACAAGTAATTTAGTTTACATAGCGGAGTGCACTGAATGCATATGTTTTTATGTTGGCAAGACCAACAATATGTTTAAGGTAAGAATATTGCAACATATGTCTTCAATTAGGAATAAAGATGCACATAATGCTTTATATAAGCATATTGAGACCCACCCCACACATAATTTTAAATTCAAAGCAGTGGTTAATGTTGTCATGAACAATAGGGGGGGTGATGTTAAACTATTAACTGAATCTATGGAGTCTAAATGGATTTTGGAATTGATGGCCCACAGAACTCCGGGCTTAAATGACTGTGTACCTTTAAAACCAGCCTTGCAGAAAAGGCGGGCTTTTTACTAACTCTCATTGGTTGACATGTATTTTAAATATCAGGAAGTGTTTCTAGTATGTGATCTGATGAAGGGTTTTAACCCGAAAGCGCTTGTCAGTGGATATTCATTTTGTTGGAGTTTCTTACCAGTTTTGGATACAACTTTTTGTGTATTTTAATAAAGCAGTGGAACATCCAGCGGAGTCTCACCTTTTCTTTCATTGTACTTATGTTTGGTATAAAGGCTGTCGATTAAGGTGTACCTAACGAATAATTCCCAAAACCAGAATCTGAAACCCAGGTTGATTCTTGTTCCAAATGTGCCAGGAAGAACAGATAATAATTTTTCCCATAGGTGGTTGGATTCATGGGCAAAACTAAAATGTGTGAATGATACCTACCTCTGTAGATTTAAATCTCCTGCAATTATCATCACTTTTCAATTTCAGCTAAAGTTATTTCCCCTGGGATGTGATGCCACTTGTATAGATTCTTGTTTGATGGTCATTATATATTGGCCATTTGTTCAGCTTGTCCAAGCTTGGGAACATTACTTTGTCATTAACTTCAGTTTCTCATACACTTAATATCCAGTAGCTAAGAAATGTTTTGTCATTGCCTCCTTAGCATCCCGCTTATCTTTATAGTCTAATCCTATTTTACCTGTTAATATGGCATTCCTTTTGCGCCATGATGTTTCCAGTCTGCTTGGTTTCCTTCATTTACTCACAACCTTAATACAGATCGCAGACAGATTTGGGTATAACTGATCTGTTCCTTTTTTTCTGTCCCAAATTCCATGCAGAAGGATAAAAAAGACTTTTTCAGGAGTACAGGCTGTGTATTCTGTAAAATATGTAATTCTTAATTTTTAATGGTTAAATGTTTAATTATTGCAATATTCTTTACTGGAGCTTTTTTATTCTACACCATTGTCTAGTTGGACTGTCACAATAATACAATAACAGTTCATAGTCACTGTTTCTGAGGAAGAGCAAAGACCAAGGAACAAAAACCTTGTTCTGCTCTCCGTCTGCAGCATTCCATTGTTGAAATCAAATAACCCCACCCACATCTGCAGATGGAAAAATAAATATAAAAAGGAATTGCAAACAGAAGCAATAAAGACACAAAACAGAAAGCACTCTAAACAAAATTTGCTGTCAGTGGACTTTGTTATTTCGAGTCAGCTGTTTAAACATTCAAGTAAACTGTATAATCACATACTCCCCAAAGCTGCTATGAGCCTAACCTGAACAGTATTTTTTGTCGTCAAGACAATATTACCCATACCAGTACTTTTGCGGGGAGCCTGATATTTGTAGGGCTGCTCATGTCCAAAATGCAGTGTTTTACATTGCTTTTTAATTTTCATAATAAATGTTACAGTTACAGGGTTTCCATTCAAGACATATAGTAGTGCCTCCCTGGACTCACATTTGCAGGAGTGAGGGAAACAAAGAACTATATTTCATAAGTGGCCTGATATGTCTAATAGCATAAATTTGTATAGGAAGTGCAGAGCTGTAGCTAAGGCATTTGGGTAATTCTATTTGCTGTTGCCACAGATCTAAAATTGCAGCATGTCATTTGAAGTTGTCTTAATTTTTGGAAAAATTATCACTGTGCCTGTTGACAAACTGAATAGTTATGGATTTGGGTGATTTGAGAAAGGAATTAATATTTGTGCTGCCTTTTAAGCATTCTGTTTAAAGTGTTTTTAGTAAGGTTACAATTGAAGATGACCTTTTTGTGGTTGAGCCCACCTACCTAACTAAATAACAAGTAAATGACAGTGGTTACTTTCATTAAGTGGATTTGCTACTGGCTGTCAGTGAACCTAGTCTCAGACTGTGGCTTTACAAGTAAATCAGGATGCTGACAGATACAGCATCAAGCAGACTGTGATTGATGCTAATTATCAGGCAGACCCAGTTTGATGATAACATCAGGCAAACCCGGTTTGATGGTAATTTCAGGCATACCTAGTTTGGTGTTGATTTCAGGCAGACTAGGTTTGATGCTCACTTCAGGCAAATTCCTCATGTTTTGATGCTTTGTTTCCATAACTGTTAATACTTGCTGTATCAAAACTGATGCAATGGACCTGCAAAATACTAGTAAAGCTAAAATAAGTTTCCAAGGCCACACTGGTTACAAAATTCCAGTCGGAAACAGTCTTTCTTCTACTCTGTTGGCCACATCAGTGTTTTACAGAAACTGAGGTTCACATATTGAGATGCATAGCTAGATGTCAATATGTTATTAACTAATCTGCAGGGCTCAGGTGTTTTTGCGTTGTTTATACTAAACTGCTCATACAATACATTACTTAAAATTTCTTCACACCTAGTGTAGTAACTCATGCCATGCTTCAAGAAAAGTGTCCATCAGCTGCTAGCATGTTGTGACTATCAGTAAAGTCCTACTTTAGTAGCCTTGCCTAGATACCATTTGGATAGTTAGCAGCACAGAGTTAGGCCTGCTTATTGGGATTGTATTCAACATCTGTGAGTTTTCACATTACAGCTAACTAATGCAGGCATGAACAAGGGCATACAGGTTCCAGTGTTGCAGACAGAAGTAACAGAAGTAATACAGTATAGAAAACATACCTTCAAACTGTGAAATTCTGATGATGGAGCTTTCATTATTCATGTTTGCTTGTTTGTTATTTATTTATGCATGACATTATTAACCTGCTGGGGAACATTATGCAAAGCTGCTTACTTTTTCCCTTGGTTTGGCATCACTTGGCTGATGGCATGTTTCCTTGGAAGACACGAGATAGTATTTATACAGGTTAGTGGAAATTTGACCAGAACAATGTGGAAATGTTCTAACTTTTCTTCCATTAAGATCTCTGGGATAATTAGTACTCACCTAAGCTCTCACCATTTCAGGCAGAAGGGACCTCATTAAAATTTCTTATCTGAACGATGAAACAATCTCCTCACAAACTGAACTGTGGTCATTTCCTTGAACATGCACCCAAACATCTGGTGTGGGAATAGAACACACAGCCTCCTAATCTCAGTTTTAAAAGTGAGTGTGCTATTTGCTGACTCACTGAGACTAGATCTTAGATCCCTCATTTAATTAAGTCATTTGCTTACAGGAGCATGTCATGCAAAGAATCTTGTCAGGAAAAAAAAAAACAGTCTAGATTGCAGATGTCTTAAATCTGCATGCTTTTCTACAGGCCATGGTTATCCATTTTCTGCTTTTTGGCTAAGTTAAAGGGGGGGAGGGTATCTGTTCTTATGAGTTTATTTGTTTTACAGTGGCTTAACTAATTTACTTTGTTGCACTGCCAGCTATATCATATCATTCAAAAAAGAGACATCTTTTCACAATGTTGCAATATAGCACTTTGTCGTGTCTTTCATACTTTATATTTGCCTCAGTGTTCACTTCTATTGAAAAGCATGTCCTTGCAGCAGAGAATTCCTTTTTTTCCACCGTTTGTTTAAGCTAAGTCATTAGACTGCAAGGGTGAATGTGAAGCTCATTTGTGACATCAGCTAAAACCAACATGAGTTGCAGTAAAGGTTGTGGTATAGCTATATCTTTATATATATGTGTGTGTGTAGATGAATAAAGGTGTGTGCGTGTGTGTGTGTGTGTGTGTGTGTGTGGTCATGCTTTAAACCAAATGATCACATGACATCATACATAGGTAACTGTTAATTTTTTATCTACTTATCAAGTGAAGAGGTCCAAGGACAGAAGACAATAAAAGTACTCGTGAAATGTTATTTTGAGCATGGATTTGTATCTTAACAAATATGATGAGATCTGCATGTCTTCATTTTTTTCTTTTTTGCATTTATTAATTATTCTTACCTTAAACTGACAGAAGCCCATTTCCAAGTATAGAAGATTATGGTGTTAAAACAATCCAACTGACAATACAAGAAATTGATATAATTCATTCAACTCATTGACAAAAATCATCTTTCCATAATTTTCCATTTAGTGTGCACTTAGACAAAATACTTTGCATAAAGAAATATTTGTGTAGTTTTATATATATCCATAAGCAATTTTAAAACAAGAGAATATTCAATGTAGTATTTATATGTACTTCAAAAATGCATACCCACAAATGTTCCTAAGTGAACTGCGATATTAGAAAGAAAACATAAACTTATAAAGAAAACCTTTAGGAAATATACTGCAACATAATTAGAACTAGAAAATGCAAGGTAACTGGGCTCAGCGGCCATTTATGTTTTGCCAGTATCCACCCGTAGACTTGTTCTCCTTTTGCAAAGAGTAACAGGCCAGTCATACAAGGGCAAATTTGCGGATACCCATCCACTTGTCTAACTCCTTTTTAAAGGAAGAAACTATGTTAATTTGGGGCAGAAGTGGATTATATAAATGATCAAACAAAACCTGCATAATATCTTATATTTTAAAGACCCTAAACCTCAATCTGTTTAGAAATTGCATGGCTAGATAAATGATCTGCAACCTGTTACAGAATGTAAAATTGAATGATAAATTTATTTTATTTATCTTTTAAGTGGATAACTCAAATTCAACTTGCCAAACAACTCAGAGTCCTACAGTTTAAAAGTGAAAGCTGAATGAATCACAGTAGTATCATCTTTAACAGATTATTGCTTTAACCCTTCTGAGAAACTAAAACCATTTGCTATGAAATTCTACTGCAGTTTACTAACATCATCATAATCTCATCATCCAAAATAAAACAGCATCATTTGCTTAATCTGATGCAGTTTTATTTTTACTTCCTATTCATTTCAGACAGCATACGCAATTTGCCTATGAAAATATAATTTTGTATCAAATATGTCTAAGAAAATTTTTACATGCCGCATATTTTATACTTTTCGTCTTGACTATGTAAGCCGCATGAGTACTTATTAAACAAAACCTTTGCCTTACTAAACTTTCTCAACACGTGATTTTTAGCCAGTTATGCAAGATTTGATTCACAAATTTTTGTTTGATATACTTCCTGCAATATGGGACTGATATAACGAAAAATAAAGTTAAATCATCCACTTAAAGAAATGTATAAGACTTGACATGAACTTTTGTCACCCCAATAATAAAAAGAAGCCCCAGTGTCTAACCTTACAATACTTTTTCCAGATGGACAATTGGTAATCAGCGATAGAGTGCCCAGCTGTTTACTTGAGAATTTCCAGGAAATACAAGACTATTCTGCACGTATCACTTGAGTAAGACAGGTAGAGCACAGGTAACTCTAATATTACAGGCTTTCTTTACCGGTAAGTGCTGGTGCATATAGGTTCATAGGTCCATAGGTGATTGCTAGGCTTACAACTCTAAAGAGCCTTTTTAAACTTAGCCACTGCTTCCTAATTGTATTAGACTGTGTTTGATATATTTTAAGAGCCAGTATACATAACTTGGACATATAAATTGGGCAGGAGTAGTCATGCATTTACAAGCTGTCTATTTCTAATAGAGACACAGGTGCCAGACCACTCATACATTTTTGACATTCCATCCATTGGACCAAGTTGTTCTTGAAAAGTGCAGGGAAGATCTCTGCTTCACGTGGATGTGAATCCTGTTCCAGGGAAAGAGTAACCTCTGAGACACATATCTACCCCTCAAACATGTCTTATTTATGTTACAGATGGGGTTCAGATCCTTGGATCAGGTCTTTGTGATGTTACTTGCCTTGCAGATGTGCAGTAGGTTCATCAGACCTGGATCCGAGAATGTTTTGTAAGCCAGGCATAGATCACCTCTCAGCAGTCTGTAGGAGACCTAATATAGGGATAGGGTTTTGAGGCAGTTCACAAAGGACGTGTTTTCTACACCATGTTTTCTTTTTGTGGAGAACTTTTGTGAACACTGCAGTTGTTGCATATGCCTGGTACAGTAAATACCAAAAATGCCATTGTACTCAATGACTGGTCTAATGAGGGTCAAGTACAATGGAACACTGACATTTCTGGACCTAGATGCCATACCTTTGCTTATAAATCATGTAGCATAGAATAATTTCCTTACTACAATAGACACATAATGATCAAAGGCCAAGCCACTGTCTACATATGTTCCCTGAACACAGGGTCTAATCTCCCTGAGGGACTCTTATTGACTGGTCATTTTGTAGACATAGACTTCCCTATACTTACTTCCTAGGTAATATCTGTGAGCCAGCTGGCTATCCAGTGAGTGACATGGGGGGGGGGGGGTATACCTAATCTTGTGAGCTTGTCTACAATGCCCGGGTGGATATTGTTTCAAACACACTGGGTGGGTCAAGGTAGGCCATAGACACCATTTTTCCCTTGTCTGTTGCTTTGATAACCTTGTTGAAGGAGTTAACCAGGTTGAACAGGCATGACCTGCCCTTGAAAAAAGCAAACTGGGTTGGGTCTGGTGTCAGAAGTTTCCAGCTTTGTTGTTTATCATATCCATAATTCTTTCAATGGCTTTTCTTACATATGAGACTAGTCAGACTTATTGATTGGTAGTTATCTGGGTCCATGGATGGCACAACCTTGTGCTGAGGGATAACAGTTGGAGCTCTCCATTTATTCTTCACTGAGCTTATTCGGAGGCTACAGTTAAATACTGATTTTATTGGACCAATGTGTCATGTCTAATCTGTGCAGGACCCATTGAATGAGTTTTTTGGCCTTGGAGAGAGCACTGAGGACCTGTTCCCAAGTGATAGTCAGAGGAGATGTGGTTGCAGGTATTTCTTGGGCATTATTGGGGAGAAAGCAGGGTAAAGCTGGAGATGAATTTGTCAGCCAGTAGATTTGCTATATTTTCCAGCTCGGTATAGGATGGCAACATTTACAATTAGTTTAGCACATTGTTTTGCATTGCCTTTGAGGTGGCAGACCTAGCTAAAGACTTCCTTATGACTGTCTTTTGTCTGGGAGGCTGCTTTACCTCATGTTTGGCTTTGCTAGACTTAACTAGTTCCCTGAATTGCTTATTTAATGTAATAAGGGACTTTTTACATTGCTGGACTTTTTACTTTTTAATTTTTGACAAGATTTTCTTCCTTTAGTTATGCAACCTATTGATGTTGGAAGCCACTAGGGTGGGTTGTTTTTAAGTTTGCCCTTTGCTTATTTCAGGTAGGAACCACTGCTGCTATGTAGCTATACACATAGTTGTAAAGGGTATTTGTGAACATTTCCACATAAGCAGTGGTATTCCTCGGGTCAGAGCGGGGCCTGAAATTTTGCCAGGCAACATTTAATAGTAGAAGTTTGCCTTGGAGTAATTCCTAAATGTTTCCCAAGTTTTACTTTTATTTTGAAGGGGATAGCTTTATTGTCTGACCTAACCAGTGAGGGTGTTATACTTGGAGGGTGGAATGTTCACCCATGTTGCTACATGGAGGATGGAATGTTCAGCCATGTTGGTGAAGAATAAGTTGAAGATGTTTGAGCCCCTAGTGAGTGTATGGGCATCACACTCAGGGCAATATACTATGTCCAGGGCATTTGTGCTGAAAAAGTCCAGTCTGTGAGTTTGGGGTTGGGTATGATTCACAATTTATAGTAGGTTCCCAGATTCACAATATTCTTGTCTCTCCATCTCTCTCCCTCTCTATCTTTCTGTCTCTCTCTGTCTCTCTCTCTCTCTCTCTCTCTCTCTATCTCTCCCTCTTTCTGTCTCTGTCTCTCTGTTGTATTTCCTTGCTTCAGAGTGGGCACATGCCATGGAATCACACATTGGGCTTAGAGACTGTGCACAATCTCTGTACCCATACTTTCTTTTCTGGCACTCACAAAGTTTGGATCTAAGTCCTAATGTCAAGCACGGAAACATTCAGATTTTCTAAACTGAATAAGCTGATACTTTAAACATGTTCTTGAGACCACCAGATAATGATCAGGAATTCACACTAGCACTTTGCTATTAGCTGGCTGAAAGATGATGCCAAGAACTTCTACAAGTACTTGCAATTCACTCCAACCTCCTGAAGACAGAAAAGGGAAAATGTGATGTCTTCCTCAAAGTATCTAAGATGGGAACAGTACAGTGAGTGGCACAAGGACTCCTAATAATCACCAGCTGTTGCCAGCATATAAAAATAGGAAAAGAGTGAAAAGCAATACACTGGCGCACATGTTTTTGCATTTAAATTGGCTACTGAAGTGGCCTTCTTGCCCCTGCCCTTGCACGCTTGTCCTTGCTTGATCTGCTTCCCCTTCAAATTGGGAACAGCCAAGTTTCCACCTGTCATTTATAGACAAAGCAATACCTAGAAGAGATGCACCCCCAATTTGCATTGAGGGTGCATCCTGCAGGGTATACTCTGTTTCTTTCAATGGTTCCATCAGTCAGGAGCATGCCTTCATCCAGACTGTATCCATAGACCTGTCCGATGAGTTTTCTAGCCTGGGCTTTTTTGTCACACTCAGGGCAATAGACTATTAGATTTCATTACAACTGATTGATGGCAGGAGACAATAATCCTAGCTAATCTCTCTTTAGGGGTATTCAGCATTCCCCCTCTCATCAGTCCTGAACTACCCTCTAACCTTTTCTTTACATGTCCAATTCTTTCAGGAATGTATCAACGATTCTCTCTCCAATATCCATTCTAGAAGTATCTTCAATTCATACACACTCCTTTCCATGAAGAAATACTTCCAAACATCCAAGGAGTAATTGCCCTTACGGTTTACTTCTTGTGTAACCTCCACTGTCTTTTCTATTCAGGATGACCACTTCACATCATGCTAATATCATGTAAACCCATATTATGCCCCTCTATCTCTTCTGGACTCTGGTGGACAAGTTCTAGCAACTCTGACCTGTACTGGTATGATTTTCCCTTCATCCCATGCACCCATCTTGTGGCTTTCCTTTGGAGTCTTTCCAGCAACTGGATGTCAGTCAACTTGTAGAGCTTCCAAAGCTGCATATAGTACTCAACATGAGACATTAAAATGAATTCACAAAGCAAGACTATTGCATCTTGGTTTCTGGGATCTTTCCCCTAAGGATACACTTTAGTGCTTTATTACTTGCTGGCTGCTGCTACCCTCTCACTCTTCTCCTGTTAGTTCAGTGATCAAAACCCCAGCTAATATTACAAAGGTCTGTTGCAGCCCACGTGTAGTACTTCTGTATTTGTCCGCAATAAATCTCATTTTCCAGGTTTCCAACACTTGCTGGCCCTTTTAAATCTTTCCTTAGAAAAGCTTCTTTCTTTCACTCTAGCATTTTTGTGTCATCAGTAAAGAAGTCAGCTTGGTTCTTTATCCCACACCTATATTGGAGCTGGAGTGGCACAGTTAGTACTTTAATCACCTTACAGCAAAAGATTTTCAGGCCTAAGGAGGCGTTATTCCTTCTCTGCAGAGTCTGTGTACCCTTCCTGTGTTAGTGTAGGTTTGCTCTGGATAGTCTGATTTTCTTCATCATCAGCAAGACATGTGGTATGTCTACTGATAACTTTAACTCATCTCTAACTGTGTATGTCTGATACAGAAGAAAGGCTTGGTAATCTGCTTGCATTCCCTATTCACCTAATATACTCAATGAAAGGTGGCAGCTATTCCGGGGAATAATATGTAACTCAATAATATTGGATCTATATACTGGAAATTGGACTGATTACTGTGGCACCTCTCTAGCTCCTTTATCTCTGGCTTCATTTATCTCACCACTACCCTCTGCTTCTTATTCATTAGATATAGGTCAATCAAGTTCTATAGTGCGCATTCTTACCCCACCTAGTCAAAGCCTTAGTAAGATCCAGGCTGACCAAATTTGGTAAAATTCTCCTGACAATTTCTCCTATAACCCAGTTGTCAATCCTGAATAAAGTTTGATTGACAACTATTTTTGGTAATGAACTTGTGTTGGTTTTTTCCCCAGTGATTGTTGCCTCTATCTTAGCAGCTATCTTTGCTGTCAGAATTTTGATGATGACTTTCCTTAACAAAGCTGTTTGTTGAACAAGCCTGTAGTTTGCCAGATTCTTTCAGATTGTGGCCCCATTTTACACAGTCATCAATTAGCTGTTTTAAAAATGTCAGTCAGGGGCTTTCCTAGAGCACTAAACAGATTCCTGATAACTCTAAAGGGCCTGTGCTTTATTTCTCATAAGGGTGCCCATTTCCCTGTCTTCTTCCTCACTATCTGTCTTGGTGTCCAAATGGTACTGTCCATGTTGTGGCCTACATCCTTATCCAGTGAGCACTGTTATCTTGCTTTCCTTTGTGAAGAGTGAAATAATCACTCAGTAACTTTGCATTTTCCTAGTCATCCTTGTTCTCTTGCACGTCTTTGCTCAGCTTTACTAGGCCTCTCTTTCCATTCCTTCTTTCCAATATACATATACAAATCCTTTGTTCTCTTTCTAGACTGCTTCTGCTAACTCTCTTTCAACTTGTAATATTGCTTCCCTAAACCACCTGTGCTGCCTTTGTGTTTTGTTCATGGTCTGTCCATTTTCCATTTCATCAACCCTCCCAGCCATCTCTTATATGCCCCATATTCTGCAATAGTTGTTATCCTTGTATTCCTATGTAGGTAGATTGGCCTTCTCTTCTTTCTGTCCTTTTGTATATCTATCTATATATATATATATATATATATATATATATATATATAGATATATATATATATATATATATATATATATATATATATATATATATATATACATATTCGAAAAAACAGCCACAAAGGTACCAATATAAACCAATAAGTCAATCTAAGGTACCACAAGACCAGGAATAGGTTGGAGTTCTTGTAAAATCCACTTTAATAGAGATGCAAACACATGAACGCACACATTAAAAAAACAGTGTTTTTGTTTAAATCACTTCATCAGATGTTGGTCAGAGAACAAAATAATGGCTTTTATAATCCTCAGGAAAGTCCAACTTGGTAGAAGCCCATCTTCAGTGGTGGCATTATACAATGACAAAAATCTCAGTACACTTGTAGGAGTAGGGCCTTGTGGCAGAGCTCCTGCAGTATCAAGATCAGATGAAGTGACCACAAGCTCTGTACAGAATGGTAACACTTGACCAACTTTATTGCAGAAAAAGACTAAGTGGTTTCACCCTGTAGCTCCCAGGGCTTCATGATATTACACAGACATGTTCTGTGCCAGCCTTTTCATTACATCATGGTACTAGGCAGACATGTTCTCTGCCAACCTTTTTATTCCATCATGGTACAACACAGACATGTTCTATGCCAGCCTTTTTATTACATCATGGTACTATGCAGACATGTTCTATGCCAGCCTTTTTATTATATCATGGTACAGCGCAGACATGTTCTATGCCAGCATTTTTATTACATCATGGTACTATGCAGACATGTTCTATGCCAGCCTTTTTATTACATCATGGTACTAGGCAGATATGTTCTCTGCCAACCTTTTTATTATATCATGGTACAGCGCAGACATGTTCTATGCCACCATTTTTATTACACCATGGTACAACACAGATATGTTCTATGCCAGCCTTTTTAATAACATCATGGTACAGCGCAGACATGTTCTATGCCAGCCTTTTTATTATATCATGGTACTACGCAGACATGTTCTATGCCAGCCTTTTTATTACATCATGGTACTAGGCAGACATGTTCTCTGCCAACCTTTTTATTACATCATGGTACTACGCAGACATGTTCTATGCCAGCCTTTTTATTACATCATGGTACTAGGCAGACGTTCTCTGCCAACCTTTTTATTACATCATGGTACTATGCAGACATGTTCTATGCCAGCCTTTTTATTATATTATGGTACTATGCAGACATGTTCTATGCCAGCCTTTTTATTACATCATGGTACTATGCAGACATGTTCTATGCCAGCCTTTTTATTATATCATGGTACAGCGCAGACATGTTCTATGTCAGCATTTTTATTACATCATGGTACTATGCAGACATGTTCTATGCCAGCCTTTTTATTACATCATGGTACTATGCAGACATGTTCTATGCCAGCCTTTTTATTATATCATGGTACAGCACAGACATTTTCTATGCCAGCATTTTTATTACATCATGGTACAACACAGATATGTTCTATGCCAGCCTTTTTATAGCATCATGGTACAGAGCAGACATGTTCTATGCCAGCCTTTTTATTACATCATGGTACATCGCAGACATGTTCTATGCCAGTGTTTTTATTACATTATGGTACAACACAGATATGTTCTATGCCAGCCTTTTTATAACATCATGGTATAGCACAGACATGTTCTATGCCAGCCTTTTTATTACATTATGGTACGATGCAGACATGTTCTATGCCAGCCTTTTTATTACATCATGGTACAGTGCAGACATGTTCTATGCCAGCCTTTTTATTACATTATGGTACGATGCAGACATGTTCTATGCCAGCCTTTTTATTACATCATGGTACAGCGCAGACATGTTCTATGCCAGCATTTTTATTACATCATGGTACAGCGCAGACATGTTCTATGCCAGCCTTTTTATTACATTATGGTACGATGCAGACATGTTCTATGCCAGCATTTTTATTACATCATGGTACAGCGCAGACATGTTCTATGCCAGCCTTTTTATTACATTATGGTACAACACAGACATGTTCTATGCCAGCCTTTTTATTACATCATGGTACAGCGCAGACATGTTCTATGCCAGCCTTTTTATTACATTATGGTACGATGCAGACATGTTCTATGCCAGCCTTTTTATTACATCATGGTACAGCGCAGACATGTTCTATGCCAGCATTTTTATTACATCATGGTACAGCACAGACATGTTCTATGCCAGCCTTTTTATTACATTATGGTATGATGCAGACATGTTCTATGCCAGCATTTTTATTACATCATGGTACAGCGCAGACATGTTCTATGCCAGCCTTTTTATTACATCATGGTACAACACAGATATGTTCTATGCCAGCCTTTTTATAACATCATGGTATAGCGCAGACATGTTCTATGCCAGCCTTTTTATTACATTATGGTACGATGCAGACATGTTCTATGCCAGCCTTTTTATTACATCATGGTACAGTGCAGACATGTTCTATGCCAGCCATTTTATTACATTATGGTACAATGCAGACATGTTCTATGCCAGCCTTTTTATTACATCATGGTACAGCGCAGACATGTTCTATGCCAGCATTTTTATTACATCATGGTACAGCGCAGACATGTTCTATGCCAGCCTTTTTATTACATTATGGTATGATGCAGACATGTTCTATGCCAGCATTTTTATTACATCATGGTACAGCGCAGACATGTTCTATGCCAGCCTTTTTATTACGTTATGATACGATGCAGACATGTTCTATACCAGCATTTTTATTCCATCATGGTACAGCGCAGACATGTTCTCTGCCAGCCTTTTTATTACATTATGGTACGATGCAGACATGTTCTATGCCAGCCTTTTTATTACATCATGGTACAACACAGATATGTTCTATGCCAGTGTTTTTATTACATTATGGTACGATGCAGACATGTTCTATGCCAGCCTTTTTATTACATCATGGTACAGCGCAGACATGTTCTATGCCAGCCTTTTTATTACATCATGGTACTATGCAGACATGTTCTATGCCAGCCTTTTTATTACATTATGGTATGATGCAGACATGTTCTATGCCAGCCTTTTTATTACATCATGGTACAACACAGATATGTTCTATGCCAGCATTTTTATTACATCATGGTACAGAGCAGACATGTTCTGTGCCAGCCTTTTTATTACATCATGGTACAGCGCAGACATGTTCTATGCCAGCCTTTTTATTACATCATGGTACTATGCAGACATGTTCTATGCCAGCCTTTTTATTACATTATGGTATGATGCAGACATGTTCTATGCCAGCCTTTTTATTACATCATGGTACAACACAGATATGTTCTATGCCAGCATTTTTATTACATCATGGTTCCACACAGAAACATTTTATGCCAGCTTTGTGCATTTCTCTTCAATGTTCATCAGGCAATTTGCTTTTCTCTAGTGCTTTAGTTGCTACGCCCTCCCTTCTCCATCTTATTTTAACTTTTTATCCCCTACAGTGACCAATACACATTGCTCATCTTGTTACCTGCAGCACTGCTTGTTTGGTTATAGATGAGTGTATTGTTCCTACACACAGTGAAGGCAGACTGCACACAACAATAATGAAACCATGCTGCTTAATTCTGGTACTGTATTTGCTGTTACCATGATTAAACAGCTTAAGAGTGAAAATACATTTAAACTGAACAAGCAACTCAAAAAGTTGAATTGCTCAGTTTAATGGATGTGTTTCACATCCGACCCTATTACTGTACAGAGCTCCAGGCAGCCAATGTCCAGCTTGCCAGTACCGTATTTCACACCTCATTAGCACAAATGCTGTCAGTTGCAAAGGTGTTTAAAAGTATAATACTTTAGAGGTGACTTTTTACCCAGCTAGGAGCAGGTCTATTAAATCAGGGATAAGACAGACACTGCTCTCGCATAAAGTTGATATCTCTGCCTGATCTCCCCATCTTCCTACTAGCCTGATGTCCTTCCTCCTTGACCACGGTTGCAGTCCATCATTATACTCCATAACTCTCTTCTTCTTTTCCTTTTTTGTGTGCTGACTGCTGGTACAGCTAACATTTCTGAGAATGTTTCAAACATCATACCCTCCTTTCTTTCACAGACCTCCATGCCCTTGCTTTCTACAATCTGAAATGTCTCCTCAGAGGTTATTGTTGCCTACATGCACCATGGCATGGATACAACATCCTTCTTAGTAACCACTACCTTGGTCACCTCCACTCAAGTTTGAGTACATCCAAGCCTCAAAATTGGTTTTAGAATAAACTGATATCACCTGTCTAGGTTGTTAAGAAACATAACTCCCTTGCTGACTGAATTCTCAGTCACCAAAATTCTCTCTTCCTCCACTCTGATTATTACTTCCCTGTCTTCCTACCCTGTAGCATGGCCTCTTCCATCTGGAAACCTTCTCCTTCCAGTTTTACCACCCCCATGCCTCATTACTGTTACCACTTTCTAGGTGGCTGCTTTCCTTTCTTTAAAGTGCCTGATGCCTTTCCTATAAGTTGTTGTATGCTGTTCCCTCAAGTCTTCTCCACTGTTCTGTTCTGTTTTTTTCTCTGTTCTTCAAATTTCTTTCAATGGTGCTCCATGTCCATGTCTCTCTTGCTCTCCTTGTGGTCTTGGCTTCTGCTTATTTACCTCTGTCTCCATCGTCCTTTCACTTGTCACTGTTGCCTGCACACGTCCTTCCACTTTGGCCTCCTTCTCCTTCCCTACCTTTTCAGACTGCATCTATCACTTTCTTTCTTTACTGTACTGTCAGCCACCCCACTTGCCTGTATTCTTCTGACAACCTTTGCCTGTGTCCTCTTAGCCTCAGATCTTCTCCCTGTTGTGCCGTTGCCATCTCCTCTCTAGTCACACAATGCTCTATCCTACCTGCTAAACCAATCCCCTACCATCACTAGCTTCCATGTTTTCCCCTGAAACTCTCCCATTTCCTACTGACCCTACATCCAATAATAAGCTAAAGGTCACTGAGTCAAACAACCATCCCTCATTCTGCGCATCTCACGATTCTCTCTCCTGTTCTTCTTGTCCAGTCTGCAGGACCCCTTTTATTTATTTTATTTGTGTTTTGTTAATCGGATAGGCAGGCTGATCTAAGGAACTTTTTTAAGCATGATGTAGGAAGTTCCTTTCATGTTGTCTTGTTCTTGGAGTCACTTTCATTTATTGTTTGTTTGTTCATTTATACCTGTTAACCAGGGCACAGAGAACATCACTGATTCAAACAGACCTTTTTTCATCCTCATCTCTGGACCACCATCTGGTTAAGAGACTTACTCACGGTCGCATAGTTTGGTAATTTTGTTTTCTATTTACTTGTGCAACTTTTCCCATTGTTATTACTATTATTATTATTATTATTATTATTATTATTATTATTATTATTATTATTATTATTACCACTGTTTTCTCTACAAGTCTCTCCACGACTCTGTAGAGACTTTGCAGCTCATCATGAGATGGGACCACTGAGTCCTTACACATCAACAGGTCTTAAGAGATATGCCTAAACTTGATCAACAACTTTTTGACATTATGTGAGATCCCTTACTAAAGGGTCCAGTGCAAGCACTAGGTCCTGCACAGACACATTACTGAGTGGCTCAGTGCCATCACTAGGTCCTGTGCAGGCTTCCCCAGATCTAAGGTCACTTGAAGTGAATCTTAGCCATAGCATTTGAGTGCTGTCATATGGCCTCAGGTGCTCAGCTCTAACTCATTTCACTCCCCCATATATCAGGAGAGAGTGACCAATCTATCCTAAGGCTAGGTTATGTGACTGCCCCTCTCCCTATGAGTCATAGCAAGGACGTCAGAAGACAAAGAGGGCCTCCTGTGTGAAGCAAAGACAATGATTCTTTCCCTCTCTACAGCTGATGAAGTCCCTCATAGACTGGTCTACAACACTGCCTCCCACCAGACGCATTTGAATGACTATCATAGGGTGAAAAGAAGAGTTTCTTCATCAATTCATGGATCCTGGCCAAAATTATCCTATTTCTACAGCCTAGTTTTCACTGCCGTACTGGGGCTTACATCCTGCATCTACCTTTCTCACTCACTTGTCCAGCTTTCAGCCTTTCACAGTAGTTAAGACACTGGAAAGTCAGTAACCTTCCTGATTTTAAGGGTATGGAAAAACTAATTAAGACCTTCACCATGTTGTCCATATGGTTGTTATGTTGATTGCAGTGATGTTACAGTTATGACAGCAGGTTCGACTATGTGTGTTGTGTAGGGTGGCTGACCTTTAAGGATGTGCTCATGCAAACCCCCTCTCTGTCACTTCCTGCTTTCTGGGGAAGAGTTTATCTATTTAATATATATAAATATGTGTGTGTGTGTGTGTGTGTGTGTGTGTGTGTGTGTGTGTGTGTGTGTGTGTGTGTGTGTGTGTGTGTGTGTATATATATATATATATATATATATATATATATATATATATATATACGGGATCCGTACAGATGCTCGACTGCATCTTTCACTGAATCCCAATTTAGTGAGCATACTTGCGCAAAAGTGCTATTCACCGAAGCAGCACTTTGCCATAAGTATGCTTGCTGTTCCGGTCGTACTATGGTGCCGTAAGGGAAAATTCCCTTTTCCCCACTGTAGTGCAACCTCGGAGTGAGAATATTAAAGTAGGGGGGGGTGCAGGAGGGCTTGCCCCCTGCATTCAAGTAGATTTTGTGTTTTTTTTTTTTAACATACTTTAACGAAAGTGATTTTTCGATGAAAGTGCTTTCGTTAAAGTGTGTTCGGTGGTAATGGATTCGGGCTTTTGAACTTTCATTCAAAAGTCCTAGATATATATATATATATATATATATATATATATATATATATATATATATATATGTATACTTTTTTTTTTTTCCAATAGTGAAAACACACATGACCATGGTGGAAGATGCACATGTTCCTGTCAAGCCTTTTTGCTTCTTCTAATATTTTTCCATCAGTCTAGGAAGAAAAAAACAAAATAGAAGAACTTCCAATTACCCCTCCCCCCAGCAATTCTGACCATTTCACTCAAGCGGGTGAATGCATCAGACTTGTAGCCGGAGTATTGACTATTGTCAAGGACTTTTCACAGGGCAGGTTGTCCAGGTTTCTCCCTACACTGAGATCCACCACCAAAGACCATTAATTTCTAAATATGTATAAGGATGACTAAATATATGAGCTTGTAGATCATCCCAGAAATTGCTGTACTGAGGAACCAAGTTGTCTTTTGCAGGACTCTTGCAAAATGTCCAGTCTGTAGGGAGGCTGTAGACACTGTTCCCACTTTGGCAAGAAGCAAAAGGTTTTTCTCCTACTTATTTCAGAAATAAAATTTGTGTGAGACTTCTTTCCCATGCTTGAACTTAATAACTTCAACAAACACATCCAGTAGATCTAAGTTCTAGTTGATGACTGCTCATTGGGCCATGCCTTGTTGTATCAGGGCATAGAGTGGTGGTATTGGACATGATTGGTATTTTTCAGGAAATCAGTCTTTCATGTATGCATATGATGTTTTTTATGTTCACATTTGTTGGACATCACTTTCAATAAAATGTGCCACCATTCAGTTTATCTTCTGCATCCATAGTGTTTACCAAGATGACAGTCATTATGGCTGAGACCATACTGGAGAAAGACCTCCATGTATTCCCCTTCCTACATGAGATGCTTTTCGTGGCCACATAAAATGAGTGCCTCGGTATCCTTTTCTTGGTTACAGGGTCTAAGAGGGCCATCTAGACTAAGAGGATCTTTTGGTGTCAATCATTCTTGACCAAAGAGAGAGGTAAAGAGGCCAAGCCTCTGACATTTTGGATCAGGATACAATAAAGAGTTTGGGGTTTAATCCTCATCTGTCTTCTAAGCTTGATGGTGGCTAGAATATTCACAGTTCTGTTTATGCACTTGAGAATATGGGTGTTAAAATGAAAGGTCAGATGTCAGTAGCTGCAGAGTTATCATATATTAACTAAATGCCTCCTGCTATTACATCCTTATCATTGAGCTTTGGAATATTAGTCTTTCATCTGGAATCTCTCTTATGCTCTTTCCTTCCAGTAGAAGAACATTTTACATGTCCTGATGACCAATGCTTCATTTGTTAGTAGGGGATCCCACATTGGCTCTTTCATGTGTCAAAAACGTAGATTCCCCTAGAAGGGGATCCATGTAAAACATTTGGATCTTTGAGACAGATATGTTTTTTGCTTTGAAAGCTCTGAAAGAAAAGCTAAGGACAGAGCTCCTCCTTCTTCCTTCATACATCCTATCTGTGGTATGGCACATGAACATATAAGGTGGCATACAGTGTGCTAAGACCAGAGCTCCTCCTGCTTCCTTCATGCATCTTATCTGTGGTATGGCACATGAACATATAAGGTGGCATACAGTGTGCTAAGACCAGAGCTCCTCCTGCTTCCTTCATACAGTCTATCAGTGGAATGGTACATGACCGTATGAGGTGGCATACAGTGTGCTAAGGCCAGAGCTCCTCCTGCTTCCTTTATACATCCTATCTGTGGTATGACACATGAACATATAAGGTGGAATACAGTGCACACATACCACCATACAAAGAAACAGTGTACATCCAGTAGTGGACCATACAACAAAGCATCACCCTTGCAGAGGATCACATCTTTGGAGAGGTGAATGTGCTGATCATTTCCTGAATTGCAGATATAGTTTTCTATTGGAACTATGGCTCAAGAAACCCTGCCTGGTCAAGATTTTCCAGGAGTAGGTATCCCAATGATTCAGCTGCTCTGTACTCATGAGAATTCTGCATAGTTCAATAGGGCATGGAGAAGTCAATCTGGGATATTTTCTCTCTCCCATGGCAGGAAGATTCCCATATAGCTTTCCTCCTTTCCATCAGATTTCACTCACAATCACAAAATTCAGAGAGGAAAAAGCAGAACTCATCCTTGTTGTGTGACATATGCTGCTAAATGGAAGATGTTTTGCATTTTGGCAGAGAAGTATGCAATTGGAGAGCTTACAGGTGATCTTAAAGTATTTCAGACACCTGTATGACTTGAGACTCAGATATTGCATTGTCAAAGTAGTCATCCATGGCATGTCAACTAGTCATGACTCAATAAGTGGCAGAACTGTGGTCAGCAGTAGCTGGTTAAGCAGTTCCTGAAAGGGGAGATGAATCTTTGCCCACTTTTGAAGAATTCCTTTCTCCTCCTTAACACTTGAGTTTGATGGCTGATAGACTTTCCCGTTCCTCCTTCAAACTGTCTGTTTCTGTAGCCCTAAAGGTTGTATCTTAAAAGAAATGCATGGTGGTCATCATATGTATTTGCAGTATCTCAGAGCTTCATGCCTTTGTTTGTAATGGGGCCATATCTGGTCATCCAGTAGGACTGGATGCCTCTTTGGATTTACCAGTGTTTCCTCTCAAAAGTAAAGTGAGAATTGTCCTTAAATTAATCCCTCCACACCATTGTTTTCTTTACAGGGACAGAAGCAGAGGAGTGAGACAGGAGATTCTTAATACTCTGATCATGCACTCTGACTAAGGTTCTACTTCTAAAATTACACTATGGGAAACGGCTTGGCAGTCTGTAAGCAAATTTAAGAGGTGTGGCAGAATTAATGCTTGTCTAAAGATTTTTATGTTGTTGATATTGGTATCATAGCTAATTGGGAATTGCTTCACATATTCATTCAGTATTATTGCTTAGAGAGAGATTCTTGGATACAGGCTTCCCCTGACACCTTGTTGATACTGGATTGACCTTCGGAGTTCTTCTATTTGGCCATCCTCTAGTACTGATCCCTTGAGATGTTTAAATTTCAATGTTTGGGATCATTCCCAGCAGTTATCCACTGGTGAAGATCTCCAGAATCAGACATGACAAGTATGCACTCACTGACTCACTGTATTAGCTGATCAGTGACACGTGCTTGTGTAGTCCATATTTATTACTTTCCCATTGCCCCGTTAAATGCAGATGGCCTTTTTATTCTGTAGCTGTGAGTGTATTTTCCTCAGGAGCAGTTATGTAAAATATATTTGTACACACTAAGTAAGCATATAAAAGGTGATGGTGTGGTCCTTTGTGTCTTGATTGCTCAAAAAGATAGGTTTAGTTAAAGTTTATTGGAGGGGCAAGACACAGGTCAGACAATTATGGGATTCAGCTGACTATACAAATCCCATATAAAATTAGTCTATCTATCTTTCTCTTTATCTTACATATCTGTCTTTCAAGATAACTATTATTGTATGTTTTGTTTTTGTTTCCTGTCTTGCAGGTTGTCCTAACTCAGTGGATGGAGGGGTAGGGGAAACTGGGTGTAGAGGTCAAGACTGAGTGAGGTAGATGCTGGCTGTACCCTTCTAGCTTAATGCCACAGTGTACAGTGCAGGGAGGAATACATGACTCTGAGGTCAGAATGAAATAGAAATATGTACCCTTGGTTCTAAAATCTCATCCAATCTATATAAATTCAATAGATTTTCCAAAATCAATATTTAGATGGTCCACAGACATGGGCTATGGCAGGCACTTCACAGACTTAGAAAACAAAAATCACAAAATCACTTTAGAAGCTGTGAGTATAACCAAAGTGTGTTAAGGGCAACCAATTCTACTATTTCCTTTTATACCAAAATGACATCAATAATAATCCAGAACAGTTCTGGCCAGAAGTAGCTTGCAATGAACTGACGTTTTCCTTCTTTGGTACCATTTGAGAAAGCTATGAGGTTTAATATTTACGTTCACTCTTTTATTGCAGGGTGTCCTTCCTTGATAGTTATTATCAGTACATTTTCATTCAAGACCAAACTATCAAAGTATTCTTTATTTCTGCTTGGTCTGCTGTGTCTTGTGAAAAAATAAAATGAAAAAACTTCTGCAAAAAATGCAGCTAGCAGCCTATCTTCACAATGTGTGAACATCACTGTGCCTTCAACTTATTACATCAGTATTATTAGTAAATAGTTCACTTAATTCTAATACTCTCACTGACCAAAGTGGTTAAACTTCTTATTGCTCTGATTATCACTTCCCTAGTTTGCCTAATTAAAAAAAAATACTTGCAAGCTGTGAACGTTTTTAGAATTTGGACATGTTAATTGTAACAGATTAGTACATGGCTGTTTTCTTAATCCATTTATATGGAGTTCACAATTGATGGTCATCATATCTCTGCACCTGGGTGCATAAGTTCTAACTGCTACTGTCCATGCTTGCTGAATTCCACATTTCTGCTTTCCATCATTTACTGGATTAGCAGTTACCTTGAAGGTAGAACTCAGACTGTTAGATGCAACATGCTACCTCCTTTCCTCTGGTGGTTCCATTTACTATATCAAAAGGGTTCAATATTAGTCCATTTATACTATTGTTTTTCTTCTTAAATAATGTGTGAGAACACAAAATGTTCCCAAACTGACTCAGCACACTAGCAGTTTTATTCTCCCTTTATTTGCCTTCAGAATTTCATAAGGGAAAGAAAAAATGTGTTATCTTTGACTCTCCAGAGACAGCTAATGGAATATGGACTGTGATTAACTATAAAGAAAATAACAAGGTATGTTGTTTGGATCTGGAAGAGGTATCTACTGCCTAATTCACAGAATACAACTCTGGATCTTATAAAAATCCTCTAAATTGCTACTTAACTATTGGTAATCAATAAACTGATATTCATATTCAAGTCATTGTCAGATTCCAAAAGCTCAGAATGCTTTATTCAGGCAGAAATTGTATCAGTGATAAATACCAGCTGTGTGCACTGAACACCAACTAAGTACAGGTAATTTAAAAGACCAGACACAATGAAAGGTATAAAAATATTTAATAATAAATAATAAAATAGAAAACAAGAATACTAAACATCTAAGTACAATAAACACCAGAGTTTCAATCACAGGAGAACTAAAAATAACACAGTTGGGCAGCTTCAAACATATGCAGAAAAACAATACTTAACTAATCTCATTGTATTTCCTGACTATCTAAAGAATAATTGTTCCCTAGCTAACTTAATACAGCAAGGCAAGATTAGATGCTGAGATGCTTACTTCCACAAGGCAAGGTGATGAGCTACTAACAGTCTGACTTGAACTCAGCTGACATAGGTCTTTTATATCAGACTCCAAAGAAAACAAAACAAAACAAATTGCTGTGAGACTTCCATCCTTTCAGTACCGGTTACAGAATGACATCTCATTTGATCACCTGACTGTGGTAAAATACACAGTCAGAGCTTTGCTAAGATATGTTGCAGTATCTGAAAGCCATAGAACAATTTCAAAAACTTATACTCTTTTCTTCCAGAATTCCTTGTTTAAATATAAACATTTAATCAGTTATAATCACACTGTTGGTAAATTTTTAACACAAGTATCTTTACAAATCAATGTGACAGCCAAATGACACAAAATAATTTAGAAAAACTCCAGCTAACTATGCTGGCATATGTTACACATGCACTGCCCTATTCTCCCTGGCACAGATGGCAATACCTCACATCATCACAAGCATAACTATCCTTTCTTTGAGAGACAGAGAAAACAAACAAAGCCACAAACCAAAATGGATCTCTGGCCAGGCCTGTGACCAGAGAAGGATGAATGACAGGAACATTTTCAGACAAAGATAACTGGCTTGATTTGAACCCCATGAATGGTGATAGGCTAGATCTTTGACCAAAGAGGAATGGATTCAAATTTCCATACCAGCATGACTGATCAGTTTTATTTCCCATGAAGTGTAGCAGGCCATATCTTTGACCATAGAAGGATAGATGATCAGGAACATTTCCAAACTAATTTTATGCCCCACAAATATATGTAGTTGTTTTGGGATTTTCCATCATAAAATATGTTATTCCAGTTTTATCTGCCTTGTATCATTGCTTCCTGAGTTAGGATCTGGCTCCCCTGTGACCATGGATAAGATAATGTTAGTATCAGAAAATGAATAAATGTATGAAAAGTGTTAATTGGGACAGGGTATGGATCTATTTAGGCCTTTTTTTAACCCATGGTTATAACCGATCAAGTGAGCAAGCATAGTAATTTTCTTACAGAAACATCATAGCTGAACCACAAAATGTTATAAAAGATGACACAAAATGTTAGACAAACATATATTATGATGGAATCCAATATGTGCTGCTAATGTAGTGCTTATATAGAGTAGCAAAGAATGAAAGTCCAATGTGGAGAAGAAGAGATAAGCAAAAAGCAGTAAGAGACTAGAAAGAGGTAAAGTAGAATATAAAGAATTTAAAGAAGAGAGAGGACAGGAAAGGAAAAGTAAGTTTGTTCCTCGTGTGGGTTAGTGAATCAAAATGGAATATTAGCCAAATGCTGAGTTTGTTGGTGGCCACTCCAACTACGGAGATTAATGAGTGCATTGGCTCACTCGTTAATGGATAGTTACTCCATATTGTTCTTTTATGCTGCTCATCAAAATCTCTAATTAGACGTCTATGATGGCTCCAGTCAAAGTCATCTTTGGGAAACTATAGTAATGATTTAGCCGAAGTATCACAGTACACTAACAACCCTCACAGAGTTACAAAGCAAATCATCTAAAAACGCACTTCTGGGGTAAACTCAAACATTAAAGTAAGGTAGGGAAATTTAGTTTAGCAGCTAATAGAATAATGTTTGTTGAGTAAAGCTGAGTGGATAAGTTCAATGCTAATAGTGTTTCATTTCAAAAATGAGCAAACAAAAATATACAAGATTTCTACTTTTATTTGTATTTATTTATTTATAGTTTTTTACAGTGGGACAATGTAATTGTAGAAAACTAATCACAGCATGTAAATCAATCATATATATCATACAGCCGTTATGCTATTTTACCTGATAAGAACTAAAAACAGATCATAGTTTTCATAAACAGGGGAAAGGTTGACTGTACTTTCCACAACATCATCTAAGATCAGCTGTGATCAGCAATGAAAACCTACCAACAATGACACACAAAATTTCTTTACTAAGAACATTAGAAAATATTCCTGATTAGTGTCATATATGTAAAATGTATAATTTTTTATTTGATTATTTATTTGTTTGTTAACTTGGGTGGACTGGTCTCAGAGATATTTAGCCATGACCTGGATCAAAGGTACTACCAGTAAAGACTCAATAATGGATACAGTGCATACAGAAAATGTAGTCAAAAGGAGCAAAAATCAGAGGCCAGCACAATAACATACAATTCATACAAAACACAAATTCCCATTTAAAAAAAAATATTTGTAAATGAACTATACCTATCATTCCTAAAACAATGAGATTCAATTCCAGCTGTTACCACAGTAAGAAGAAAGGTCATGAAGTGAAAAAAGGAGAGAGATACATCTGCTATAATATCACTGCTCTCATGTCTCAGTGAAATACAATAAAAAAACAGCAGTGCACGTGGAAAAATCCTTAAAGAGGAATTCTGTATTTAGAACCATGTCAGTGTCACACATTATCCTATAATAATATTTGCAGTCACTTGCAAAAATACACGGACTATGAATTACATGGTGAAGCCATCTTAGTCAACCAAATATTCCATATGCTATTCATATAGATGAGGGTCTAGATGTATCATTAACTTTTAAAAAGTGAGAGAAAGAAAGCTATGCAGATATCATCATATGTCACTCAAAAATGCCTCATAAATTTCATTTGGTGCATTGTTTTAATATGAAAACATAAGCATTAGAGATGCCAGCATAACACAATGGAAACCTATGGAAATATGAGTCATCTAAATTTTACAGTTTGCCACCATACAGCTACTCTTCTGTACCCTTGCCTCATGATTTTCATGTTCTGTCAGAGTCATCTGTGCTCCCTGCTATTAACATACAATGTGCAGTTCCCTTAGGCAATATGTAGCAGGATCTCAAAAAAACACTTGAGGCAAGGTTCATCCAAACGTTTATCCAAAAATTCAGACAGGCTTATAAACAACACAGTACAGTACGGTTAGTGCTTTCATCCAAACCAAATGTAAGAACTTCATCAGACAAGTACATAGAGTAAAAAGCCAGTATAAGTAATTCAAAAAACAATGACATCCTACCCCTTGTTATTAATTTAATGACACATACTCCCCACTAGCCATACATATATTTCACTTCAAATAAATAAATACAAATAATGACATATTTAAATATGTAAAAATCAACAAAACATAAACTATCAACGATATATTAACATATACAGATACAATTTATAGATCATAAATAATAATAATATGATAATATAATAATAATATTATCATCTTTCCAAAGCTTTCAAGCGTAATATGCACTTCAAAGAACACTGGTCATTGAGGCCAGGACAAGTAAATGCATTAACCTTGAGCTGTCAATAAAGCTCCCTTTCTTCTAAACGGAGGGGCCATGGCCCCCCGATGTTCTTAATGAAATTATCAGTTACCAAGTAATTGAAAAAATGCCCAGGGTTTTCTGATACTGTACTTGTCTGATGAAGTTCTTACATTTGGTTTGAATGAAAGTGCTAACTATACTGTGCTGTGTTGTTCATAAGCCTGTCTGAATTTTTGGATAAACATTTGGATGAACCTTGCCTTAAGTGTTTTCTGAGCAGTTTTATATTTGTTTTGTGTTTATGTAGCAGGATCTCACTACCCTACCTGTGGAATAATATTTTCTGAAACTTGTCTTAAATCCCTTTCTTCTGATTGCCACCCATGTCTTTGGCTACTCTCTCTCTCTCTTGCTTGTTCCTTTCTTAAACATTACCACTCCTCTTTCCCTCGTGACAATATGATACATCAACTTCATGTCTACCCCTTTCATTCTTCTGTCCTAGTATATATATACATATATATATATATATATATATATATATATATATATATATATATATGTGTGTCTAGCTGGCTAAGAATCCTCCCTCCCATATGTTCATAGGTAATTATTAGGTTAATGACCCAGATGGCCTTTTTAAGTCTAGCCATGATTCTCAATACTCAATCTCCCCCATTTCCTCTACTATTTTAGCATTTTTACATGCTTTCTAACAGCAAAGCTTCCCCTCTTCTGTTACCTTCTAGAATTGGATAGAGCACCCCAGACATGGTCTTTCCAGTAACTCATACAATACAGTGATTACTTTAGCATCTCTGCAATCCACTCTCCATAGGTACCCCAACATCCTATTAGCTATCACTGCTGCTCATTTACACTGCACACTGCATATTACTCAGCTGAACATGGCATAGTGTTTCAAAACTTGGAATTCTAAGGCCAACATTGTGAAATAACTTTCCAGTGGTTGCTCTGTTTTTATTTGGGGGGAGGGCTTTACCTCTGCTTTCCTTACATTTTTTATTCACATTTCAGAATCACTGCAACTTGAATGTAAGAATAATTGCCAAAAAAATTTCAGAACTTCAAGTATTGATATTCTGTTTTCACAATTCGAAGACTCAAACATAATGATAACTCCTGACATAAATTAAGCAGTAATCTTGTTGTCAAATTATTTTACTCCTGTGTTTTGCTACATGTCACCCAAACAAAAAATATATCTGCTCTGGGTTTCATTCAGCAAACTTCATGAGAGTGGACAGTTGTCCTTAAGTTGTAACTGCAACCTGTCTAGCCACCCTGCATGCCAGTGCAGCTCTTGGTGGAGACTGACCCCATGCCATGTGCAATGCTCTTTGTATCTCCAAACTCACTGTAATGCATTGACAATGGACCATTCAGGATTTGTACACAGTTGCAATGCTCTTTGTATCTCTAGACTCACTGTAGTGCATTGACAATGTGGACCATTCAGGATTTGTACACAGTTGCAATGCTCTTTGTATCTCCAAACTCACTGTAATGCATTGACAATGTGGACCATTCAGGATTTGTACACAGTTGCAATACTCTTTGTATCTCCAAACTCACTGTAGTGCATTCACAATGTGGGCCATTATGGATTTGTACACAGTTGCAATACTCTTTGTATCCCCACACTCACTGTAGTGCATTGACAATGTGGACCATTTAGGACCTGTACACAGTTGCAATGTTCTTTGTATCTCCAGACTCACTGTAGTGCATTGACAAAGTGGACCATTCGGGATTTGTACACAGTTGCAATGTTCTTTGTATCTCCAAACTCACTGTAGTGCATTGACAATGTGGACCATTCAGGATTTGTACACAGTTGCAATACTCTTTGTATCTCCAAACTCACTGTAGTGCATTGACAATGTGGACCATTCAGGATTTGTACACAGTTGCAATGCTCTTTATATCTCCAAACTCACTGTAGTGCATTGACAATGTGGACCATTCAGGATTTATACACAGTTTCAATGCTCTTTGTGTCTCCAAACTCACTGTAGTGCATTGACAATGTGGACCATTCAGGATTTGTACACAGTTGCAATACTCTTTGTATCTCCAAACTCACTGTAGTGCATTGACAATGTGCACTATTCAGTATTTGTACATAGTTGGTTAAAATCTGTTCCAACAATTTCCTGATTTGTCATGGCTGGTTTGTGAGATGCTGGTAATCTGAAATGTCTGCAACCTTTTTTTGAGCTGTACTTATCTCAGCTTTGATGGTAATTAAAGGGAGTTTCTCTAACCAAGCCACTTATACAGGTTGTGTTCTCAGAGCAACCTGGACAAAGGCATTTTTGTCTTGTGTGTTTACCCAGTTAAATACATAAAATATAAAACACTATCTCCAGGATGACCTCCTGCATCTCCACAACCCTATACAGAATAAAACAGGCTGGGAGCACAGTTGTAGTTCATCATTCATGACTTGGAGAACAGCAACAAAAATAAATTAACAAATAAATGATGATTACCTCACTAATAATAAGAACAAGGAAGGATAAGAGGTTAGAGGGCTGCGTGCGATCAACACCTGCTATTTTTTATTTTGTTATATAACTGCAGCTCTTTCAAGCATGTTTAACATAAGTTAAATACAATCACTGCAGTCAGCTGGTAACCACAGAAAGTCTTTCAATGATGACTTGACTGAATTTCTGACACAGTTAAACATTAGCTGTTATCCTTGTAGTATATAGTGTTAAAACACACATGATCTTTACTGGAATCTATATTATATTTTTTGCTTTGCTAATGCAAAGTCCAGTAAATTACCTTTGGGAACTGTTCTTCAGCTTAAAAAGTAACAGAGTCATTGTTTGCAGTACTGTGAAATGATAAACCTGGCAAGCCATTCATATGGATTATGACGGTATGGTATGGTATGGTATGGTTTTCTATTTCTGCGTGTTTGAGGGGCAACTATGGGTTAGTTAAAATCATTAAAAAAGATTTTTTTTCTTTTTGAACCAGTTGGAAACTGAGTGGGGAGCAGTTTTCATCTTCCTTTTTCAGTATCACTAAGCTGTCACACATGTACATGTTGCAATTTCCACCTGCACACAGTGTGGCTATGAGCAGGTCACTTAACCTGGCAATGCTCCTGTGTTATCACTGGGTCATGAAAAATGGACTCCTGCCTAGTAAGCTTCCTGGTAAAACAATGGATACATATTTTAAAAATGTTGCCTGTTCTATGTGAAGGGATAATACCTCATGGATATATAGGTTATTGGGCCTTTCTGCTTTCTAAATAACAGACGTGCCATATTTTCCCTCAGCGATATCCATTATATAGTTATCTGGTGACTTGCACTCTCTTCTTATTTGCTGATGATATTAAATTAACAGTTCAGAATGTCTTATCCTCTGAGACTCAATGGAATCATAATAAATCTACACTGAACAATATCAAGAAGACTACAATAATACATTTTAGTAGTTATTCAGCTGTCCAAAGTGCCACCCTCATGTCACATTTATAGCCATGACAGTGACTTATGAGATAATGCTTCCTCAATTACACACACAGGTGTTTAGTTGGACTCAGTGCCATCTATATATGTTCAGGTGGGGGAACCAAAGATTAATCTAGAAGTCCAATATTGCTGAAATTCTGTTTGAAACAGTCCAGATAACCATTTCCAATTGCCAGAGCGGCAATAGATAAGGAGAATTTGTTACCTGAACAGAAGTGAGACTTATTTATCGCCTGCTATATGTCATGTCTGAATCAGCGATCTTTGCAATCCCTCATTAATGATGTCTTTGGGTTCATGCTTCTGGCTGTCCAGGGAGAATATCATTCTGGTACCCATAACTGTAAGTTTTCAGTAGTATAGATGCATATCTGTTTTTTTTTTTTTTTTGCTGTACTCTAAAAGCTGCATTATAACGTTTAGCAAACAACATTAACGAGATGATCTGTAACAGGAGAGAAACTAACCTTGTTAGATTAGCAGTGGATTAGCAGTGGATGGTGTTATCTTTCACAGGCCGCAGCAGCATACCAGAATAGGTATCAGTATGTTTTTACGGGTCTATATTAGAATGTTGACAGGGCAGAAGAGCGAACGTGCTTATGGTGACACAGCATAACCAAAACGACTAAACCTCGAATAGCCAGAACAGCCCCCCACTTTATTTTGTCTGTCGGTTTTTTTTTTTTTTTTGGCCCAGTGTGTGTGTGTGTGTGTGTGTGTGTGTGTGTGTGTGTGTGTATATATTTCTATCTAAACAGATATATAAATATATATATATATATACTATATATATATATATATATATATATATATATATATATATATATATATATATATATATATATATATATATATATATATATATATATATATATATATATATATATATATATATATATATATATACACACACATATATATATATATATATATATATATATATATATATATATATATAGATGTGGTTTCACTTCATAATCTTGAATTACTGAAATCCCAAATTTCAGTAACCCGAGACTATAAAGTCGAACCATTCACAATACCGAGACCGACAATCATGAATCACACAGTCACGAACATACATACACCATACACCACATAACACACACACCATTCGACCCACAGCACACAAACCACACAACCCTGCAAGCCCCCCTGCACCCCCCACACCCCCCTACTTATATATGCCAACTCCGAGATCACATACAACATAAAAAAAAAAAACTCACACCACAGCAACCTCCACTAGCTCGCACACAAATACACATCACACATACACAAACACCAACAAACCCAACACTCACACTCACACTTACACCTCCCTACCCTTACCCACACATACACAATGTGCAAAAACACACACAAACACTCACTCGCTTGCAACTTCAGGCACCATAACACTACACGCAATATAGATAATGCATAAGCGTGGATTTGAGATATTCAGATTTGCTCTGATGCACTTTTGGCATTCTGGTTTTCGGCTTCATGGTCTCGGGTTACTGAAATTGGATTTCAGTAATTCGAGATTATGAAGTGTAGCTATATATATATATATATATATATATATATATATATATATATATATATATACATACCTACATGTGTATATATATATATATATATATATATATATATATATATATATATATATATATATACATGTGCATACATCTATAGATATATATGTCTACACACACACACACACACACACACACACATATATATATATAGAGCAATATATATATATATATATATATATATATATATATATATATATATATATATATATATATATTATATATATATATATGCATATGTATACACATATATATATATATATATTTATACAGATATATATCTATAGATAGAAAAGATAACATAGCAAATACATTTATGACCACAGGCACCGTTAATGGGGCTGAGGGACCCAAGCAACATACATCTTGTACATATTGTTATTACCCCCACACACAATTCACAATTAATACCAAGAAGAATGAGGTTTTGTATCAGCCTGCACCGCAGAAGACATATGCAGAACCAACTATCACAGCTGAAGGTGAGATCCTGAAGGCTGTTGATAAGGTTTCATATCGTGGCAGCATACTCTACAGATTTGTGAACAATGATGATGAGGTAGACACACGCATCGCCAAGGCAAGCTCCGCATTTGGATGGTTGCGGGAGTCAGTGTGGGAGAAAAGAGGCATTAAACTGTCCACAAAGCTGAAGGTGTACAAGGCCGTTATATTGCCCAGACTACTGTATGCCTGTGAGATATGGACTGTGTATGAGTATCATGCCAAAAAGCTGAATTGCTTCCATATGAACTGCTTTCAGAAGGCTGCTGAAAATTACCTGGCAGGACAAAGTTCCAGACACAGCTGTCCTCTCTCAAGCTGGACTGCCAAGTATCTACACCCTGCTGAGGAGAACCCAAGTCAGGTGGGCAGGCCACCTTGTATATATGCCAGACACACGCCTCCCCAAGAGACTGTTTTATGGTGAACTTGCAGTAGGCAAATGCACACAAGGTGGGCAGAAAAAGCGCTTCAAGGATACATTGAAAGTCTCTCTGAAGAGCTTTGGCATTGACCCGGACTCCTGGGAAATCCTAGTGCAAGACTGCCTCGCCTGGCAAAACTGCATCAGCAAAGGTGCTATCTCCTATGAGCAGAGCAGGACCACAGAGGCATAGAGGAAGCATGAGCTGCATAAACCCACAGCCAACTCATTGCCAACCAACTCAAATGACCACTTGTGCTGAACGTGTGTCAGAGCTTTCCAAGCCCATATTGGATTGATCAGCCACAGACGGGCACACCGTACTCAATCAACCTTCTTGACGTGATGTCTTTGGTCATTGTCGACAACAACGGACGGACAACACCCCCCCCCCCACAGCCAAACAGGTCTGTCCTGCAATACAATACCAACTGTTGCAAGTCCCATAGCCAGGACCCGCCACAACATGGGCAAAAGATATTAACAGTAATCCATCCCACCTGTATGATGTCAGGTTGGTATCAACAACATATCATGCAGTACAGTCTGGCTACCATAGGGAATGTATAATGTGGAAGCAATAAACATTCCTAAGATACATATACATGCACACATATATGCAGATACATATCTATCTACATATATATATATATATATATATATATATATATATATATATATATGTGTGTGTGTGTGTGTGCAACTACACATACACACACACACACACACACACACATATATATATTTTATATATATATATATATATATATATATATATATATATATATATAGGAAGATACATATTTAGAGGGTGCACACCATATGGAGCAGCCAGTATTCCTACAGTTGCCACCTTATCTAATGGACACTGTGTGAGTCACCCATACAAAAGACAATTGTTGCCTGAAACATATACCCACAGAGAAGTCAAAGGATATAACACCACACACAGGTTTGCATACATGATAAAGCTTTATTTGTGTACTATTACAGTTGTAAATGTCATGTAATATAGCTGTTTAGACTTTGAAACACATATAAACAGATTAATGCAACTCTCAAAGAGATCAATTAATACAGTATTCCGGAAAGCATAACATATGTTGCTGTCCAGGCCAAGGCCTTCAAGTAGTACAACAGTAAAGACAGACTGGGCCGCAGTAAGTAATGCAGATGTATAGTCCAGCAGCCTCTAATTGCACTCTGTACACAATCTCTAGGGGAAAAGACTTCAGTTGACACAATGGGATGTATCTGTTACATAACAAGATATAACCGAAACCATCACAATCTCACTGAAAAACAGAACAGTCTATATGGCAGGAAGAAGTAGGCCAGCAGTTTCCCAAGGTTAATCGTATAGTAATGTACATCCAGATACCTTAAGGCAGCTTACCCCGATATCCCTCACATGTTGTAACAGCCTAGATTATTTATGGTCCATAGACTGACATACAGGGGCATATACCACTGTTACATACACTGACCTCTGGATTGCCGAAGGGCACACATGTATTGTGCAGATGAAGCCCACACATATATGGACCCAACCCCACAATATGTGTGGGGGCCACAACAGAACTGGAATGATGTCAGGAATGGCAGTATGTCATACTCACAGGCCACTACATAACAACCCCTGACAGCATGTCATATGGAAAAAGCCTGGTATGTAGGTGGAGGACAGAGACCGAAACACAGGTCCATATGTGAAATAGTGTTTTCATACACTAAGCAAGTTGCTGGTGTTACAGGATAGTTTGCAACATACCCTTAGTCAGGAATATGAAGTCAGAAGCACAAATTGATGTAGCCATGTACTGATAGCACTAAACACACACACTGCCAGTGATATATCTGGCACAAGACCTGTCTGATGGAAAAGCAAAACATAACAGGCACACATCGGCCATCAAGTGGAGAGGCCCACAGTTGAGAGTTATGAAGACAGACTGCATTCCATGTTAAACTAGTATGTACACACAAACACTGTAACACTGGTGCTATACAATGCATACAACAACACTACTTACACTCTGTCTGTAGTTCTGGAAACTTATACAAATATGAAGCTGGCCTGAGTGTGCAGGTTCTCTTGTAAGAAGTATTTCTACCTGCTGTCTGTAACACTGCTGCCCACACACAGGAAGGATGTCCACCATACAGGAAAATTAAAGGCACCACACCCACATGATGTAGGGATTTATAGTAGTGAGTTGCCATGACAGTGGTAATTGGAAGTACTGCACAGCAAGGTGGATGCAGGTAGCAAGTGAAGGATACTGATTGGTGCAGAGGCCATCACCTGATCATGTGCTTCACTTACAAAAGCCATGCTGCAATCTATTCCAACCAGCTCAATCCATTTACTGGAGAGAGAGAGAGAGAGAGAGAGAGAGAGAGAGAGAGAGAGAGAGAGAGAGAGAGAGAGAGACCAAAACCAAAACCGAAACCAAAACTGAAACAGAAACAAAGAAAGCAGGCTAAAGCCAAAGCCAAGGAGATAAAAAAATACTCCTACAGGGAAACCATCCAAAACAGACCTCATTCCCTCAACAGGTATATGAAGTATATATGCATGTACTTCACAGTAGTACTTGGCCCATAATAATGGGATAGATGATGGGGAATGATGTATATGTGCCATGAGGTGTTATTGTTGTAATGATGTTCAGCTGAACAACTGCTATGGACAATAGAGTCTGTCCCTGTGGGTAGTGGGCCATACCCATCAACTGTGCAGAGCAGCACTGACTGACAAGCTGTAAGCCAACATAATGTGTGTTGTGTAATGGAAAGCATGTATATCACTGTGGCCAATAGCTGGTGGAGAACATAATGCCATAATGATGGACACCTGGGTTCCAGAGCCCACCATTTGCAGGACACTCAGGTTAACATGTATTGTAGCATGCTGAAATGCCAAAGGTGTGTAATAGTCTTACCTGCAATCTATCCCCATATATACCCCCCTAATGTTAGGCTGTGTCCATTTGTGGCACCTGTCTGTGTTGTAGCAAGACAGAACAGTGCAGCTGTGCAAGAAGGAAAGTTAGAGATTGTGGACCTGATGTCTGACTGTACCCCATATATATATAGGTATATATATATATATATATATATATATATATATATATATATATATATATATATACACACACACACACACACATACATGTATGACTACAGATATACAGACACCCATATGTATATATATATATATATATATATATATATATATATATATATATATATATATATATATATATATATATATATATATATATATATATATATATATATATATATATATATATATATATATATGTATATATATATAAAAACACATATATACAACATAAAATATATCTACACACACACACACACACACACACACACACACACATATATAAACACATATATACAACATAAAATATATCTACACACACACACACATATATATATATATATATATATATATATATATATATGTGTGTGTGTGTGTATGTCTACATATGTATACACACATATGTATGTAAATACATGTCCCCTATATTAAAACCACAGTGCTGCATGCTATTTGTGAGGGAACATCACACATAGCAATACACACAGATATATACAGCTGTAATTGTGTCCAACATGGATGGTTATGTCACATGTTCATAGGTTCATAGGTTCATAGGTAGGTACTAGGCTATCGGCCCTAGGGCCCATACAAGCCTAGCCAAAAAATGTACCCTGACTTTCGCCACCCGAGAAAATTATTTTCCTGTGCCCCTGTCGAGCAGAGCTACAGAAGTGATCCCCGGGGTGAATTTCCCATTTCCCATCCAATCATCAAGATTTTTCTTGAAGTTTGCTAATGAGGAGCTCTGTTTGACATAGATAGGTAGTCTGTTCCAGAGTATGGGAAGTCTCTGGGACAGGAATCTATCCCTCCAGCATGTTCTGTTTATTGTGGTGACAAGGTTAAGGTCCCTAGAGCGTGTAGCTCGGAGGGATTGGGATTTCTTTAAGTGGAGCATGTCCAACAGCTCTGGGTTTGACATAGCTTTGTATGTTAGGCAGAGATCGCCCCTGAGTAGGCGATATGCGATGGAGTAAAGCTGTAGCTTTTTGAGACGGTCTGCATAGGGCATCTGTTTGAGGCCAGTAATCATCTTTGTTAGGTATTTCTGTGGTCTTTCCAGTTGTTGTAGATGTCTTCTGAGGTACATACCAAAAGGGGCGTTGGACTCTATAATGGGTCTAATGAGTGATGAGTAGAGGGGAACAATGACCTCTTTTTTTCTGGATGAGAATCCTTTTGTGATGAGATGAGCCACATAGAAGGATTTCCTGACCACTGTGGTGATGTGATTATCAAAGGAGAAACTACTGTCCACCTGTGTCCCAAGGTCTCTTATCATATTTTTGGCATTAAATAGACTACCAGATATGTGGTAGCTCATAGGTACAGAGTTTTTACCAAAGGGGATGACAATACACTTTTTGGCATTGAGCTTCAGGCCATGGCTTTGACACCAGGTATCTGTCTCAGCGAACCCCTTGTTGGGACCACATTGCTAATGTCTGTGAAGTAGGGAATGGGAATATGGGGAAGGATAGCAGGTATATTTGTGGAGATGGTTCCGGTTTGTAGATATAGAGGACAGCCTACAGGGGTGGTATATGACACATGTGGTGAGTAAACACCCTGGATGGTTTGTGTGGTCTGCGATGTGGTAGCCCCTTGAGCCCCCATATGGAAACAATGGGAACAAGGCCCCCACTCATTGCTAGTCACAACAACAGTTTCACAGCCCTGAAGGTGCCTGGCCTGGAGGCTGAGTAGGAGGAACATGTACCCTGTGATTGTGTACTGGGGCCTCAAGGTGGTCTTGCACATCCCATAAGTTTCTGTGGAGCCCCCTAGGAACAGATCCTAGGCCTGACCTCAGGTGACAGGATCATGTCTATGTGTGCCCCCAGGGGGGGGGGCACCATCCCCTGAGGTGGTTCCACCTGAAGGTAGTGCTGGACCAGTAGATGAGGAGGCCCCAGGGTGGGTCCCACATGTGATGTGACCTGTTAACATGGTCAGATGAGGTGGGAGAGTTGGTTCTGCTGGCAACTATTCCCTAAACATGCTATTGTGTCACTGTTATAGAACATATGTGGTTAGTAATAGTCCACACAATCCCGGAACATGTCCAACAGCATGCATAGATATCCCCAATAACACAGAAATACAGATGTGCAGCAATCACATAGCAAGCATACCACATGCATATATATGGAACCATAGTGGCCCTGACAATGGCATGCAGGTGAAATATTCTGTAACAGGCCAGCAATTATAGTGTCCCCACAGGGAGCATGGCTACAAACATGTAGCACAAAGTGTGTTACAATGCAATATATGTCCCAATGGTAGGTAAGCTGTAGCCATACCTATTGAGTGTGTGAACAGTTTGTTGTTGCTGATATGGTGGGGGGGGGTGGCAGAGATGTGTATTAAGAATGATGATAACCTTGCTGTATGAGTTGCTCAGACTTGTTTCCTCTTTATGTCTTTCAGGCAAAATGTCCCACAGCCATTTACCAGTGTATTCAGCAGAGGAAAATGAGGTCATACTGAACCACCTGATATAGCACTACCAGGTTCTCTTTGTCAAGACAGCACATGAGCAGCAGGAGTGGACTGCCCTGTGGAATGATCTAGTCCACAGGGTCAATGATGTCAGCCTGCATAACCTCAGTTATGAGCAGGTCTGGCATCATTGTAGTGACCTGCTACACAATGCCCATCGGTGTGCTGCTGCAGTCTGGGGGGATCACATCACAATGGGGGGGTCATGCCATCCATCCCCCCAACACATGTTGAGGAGTTCCTCGCCAGCCTCATGCCACCTGCCTGCCCGCACACCTAACAACTGATGGAGACCATTGTGGAGGTGGGTGCTACCCACACACACTGGCTGAGGAGCATGCAGGTAAGGCCACAGGGCAGATCAGCAGACCACTGTTGCGTATGCATCTGCATCTGTACAGGTAGATCATGCATATGTGAGATGTCATATATATATATATATATAGTCTGTTGCTGCATAGTAGTAATAAACAGATGTGCATAAGCTGTAGTATTGTGGACTTGTACTGTTGATGTACTGTAATGCTGCACCCACCCTGTAGCAATGCCACAGCTGTGGCCACTGACATCACATCTCTCACACTCCTTTGTAGGTCCCTCTGGTATACCACCAAGGCAGCAGCCTGTAGCTGGTGAGTATGGTTTATGTTCATGCTTGCCAATACACCGGGCATGTAATGTCTATGGTATATTCCATGCATACATCTAACACACCTACCCATAATGCATGCCGTACATGTTCAGGTATTGTTGCTGTTAACTGCACTGCATCACAGTGGTGACCATGATGGGTTATCTGAAGGGTATGTCAGACACCTGCAAGATAACTAACACCCTGTCATTGCAAAATGTGTTTACATGGATGAACGTAATGGTGGGACACATGGCCTACAGTAGGGACATGTGTGAAACATCACTCTTATACAGTGCTACAACAGTGTATATACCAGTATTACAATGACAACTGTTACAGTTCTACACCATGGCATAACATAATACTGTGGTCCACAACCCTTAACAACTGCGATGTGATCCCAACATGAGCACTGAGTGTGTAATATAGAACCGTAGGTTAGGGCAGCAAATATGGGGAATACATACCTTCACAAACACTGGAAGCATATGTGTGCACACACTCCAGAGAAAATATAGTGGAGGCAGCTGTTGACGTGCTTCTTGCATGCATTTGTCATGGAAATGAACTGTTCCGCAAGTACACATCCCCAATGTCACACCACATAGTGGTCAGCTTTCCAAGATGTTTGGCCATCAAATGTGCAGAGGCAGGCATGGCTTACACACATCTTACATGACATGGCATTGGCCCCATACCCAACAGGTAGCACCCATGAGCTGCACATGTTGCCATACCTCACCATTGCATATGCCATAGCAAACAGTGCAGTCATATATGTGTCACGGATGTATGGGACAGGAATGATGTAGTACATAAACAGATGGCCACCGAAGACAAGTGCTGCCACATGTAGCAAACTGGTCATGCAGGCTGCCCACTAATATGCCACAACACTGATGGGTAGCAGGAATATCCAGCAAGTACTGGCTGTGGGGTACCCATGTCAGCAATTGCCTGGACTCTGCTAGCGCGTGGCCTATGGGTTAGGGTAAACAGATGTGACAGTTGCACCAAAGGAAACATCAGCCAGGCCTCTCTACAGGTAATGTATGCATAACAGAATAGGTCCCCAACAGGCATGCTTTGCAATGTGTGCTGGTGGACCATGACCACGTTGGAAACCTACAGACAGTATTATGTAAGATACAGGTGCTGCACAACCAATGCCTCACCCCATTTCAGGCCTACCTTCCCTATCTGTACTGTGCTGGTGCCACTGTACATCTGTATGTTTGCCAGTCATTAGCTGGGACTAGGCTGTTAAACGTGGTGTTGAGTGTTTGGGACACTGCAAACTTACACACCTGTGTAGGCTATAGTTGTCAAGCATCTGCAAAAAGGCTGAAGGTGGGGAGGGTGTGTCATCATGACACACCAGTGCACTGCAGCAGGTCTCCTAAGGATGCTAAGAATGGCTGTATTTGCACACAGTCAGGTTCAGGAACTGTGGCAGATATAACCCTAACTCCACAGCAACAGTGACGGCAGTGTGTGAACTTCAAGGGATGTGCACATGAGTAGACCTTGTAATCATGCAGAGTTGGGGGACATGTGTAGGGCAGACTGACCATATACTGGAAAATGCAAATGGCCCATGCTAGTATACCCCTGCTAGGAATAGTAACTGCTGTAGTGCAGATAACAATAGGTGCAATAAACCATCATGATAAGGTTGTGCACACATATGCACCTACGGAGTGTATGCATCACGTTCAGCATCTGCACACCTAACACATTTCTTAGACACTGCATGTGAATGTACAGGACATATGTCACATATCAGACTCATGTAATGTTAATATATGCAGTGATGTGGTTCCATGGCATATCAAGGAAAGTGAATCATATCAATAAGGGTGTGTACACTCCCCATAGCCACGGTAAGGTTTAGTGGTTGCCAGTGTAATAGTATCGTATTGGTCATACATGCTCCGCTGATGTTGAGATCTGTAAACCAGACATCAGGCATTCACAAATGACAACTGTCCACATATCATCCCAGGTATGTGTCACTCAAACACATAGAGGCTGTGAGCATTAGAGCAGACATAACTGACACAGTAATACACATTCAGGAATGGTTTGTACACCTGAGGTTTAGTGCACAGTACATGGCAGGGTGCAGAGCAGGTGCACAGCAATACTGTGTACATGGATGCAGTGTTTTCCAGGGGAAGGGGCATCACCTACTAACACAGCCCATGCATCACACACATGTATACTGTTGCTAGCATGGATTGACTATTTGCTGCAATGCATGCTGTTGAGTACCATATGTTAGGCATGTTGACAGATGGGTAATGGGAGGACTGTGTGTACTTTCTTTGTGCAACCTCACCTGTAGGTGTGTGTGTATGCATGTGTGTGTGTGTGTGTGTGTGTGTGTGTGTGTGTGTGTGTGTGTGTGTGTGTGTGTGTGTATGTATGTTTGTGCAGGTGTCCATGTATGCACGTGTGATTGTGGGGTTGTTCATATGGCAGTACTTCCCTTTGGAATCATGCAGTACATGGATATGGACTGACATGAGAAACCAGGAATACTTGTCTGATATGTAATCACAGGACAGCTGATAGTATAGGTTCATAGGTTCATAGGTAGGTACTAGGCTATCTGCCCGAAGGCATTTATAAGCCTAGCCAGAATGTGTTGGCTTTCGCCGCCCCCTTAGATTAGTTCCCTGTGCCTCTGTCCAGCAGAGCCATTGAAGTGATCCCTGGGGTAAACTTTCTGTTTCCCATCCACTCGTCAAGGTTTCTCTTGAAGAGGGTTAGCGAGGAGCTCTGCCTAATGTAGATTGGAATCTTGTTCCAGAGCATGGGAAGTCTCTGGGACAGGAATCTATCCCTCCAGCATGTCCTCTTTATTGTTGTGGTGAGGTTTAGATCCCTGGAGCGTGTGGCTCGAGGGGATATGGTTTTCTTTAGGTGGAGCATGTCCATCAATTCTGGGTTGGACATGGCCTTGTATGTCAGGCAGAGATCACCTCTGAGTAGGCGGTATGCAACCGAGTACAGCTGGAGTTTCTTCAGTCGAGCTGCATAGGGCATCTTCTTGAGACCAGTGATCCTCTTGGTGAGGAACTTCTGTGGTCTTTCCAGTTGTTGCAGGTGTCTTGTAAGGTATATCCCAAATGGGGCATTGTACTCTATGATGGGTCTGATGAGTGATGCATAGAGGCCCAGTGACCTCTTTCGATCTGGATGCAAACCCTTTTGTGATTAGGTGGGCCCCATAGAAGGATTATCTAACCACATTGGCAATGTGATTATCAAAGGAGAGGTTACTATCTACCTGGGTCCCCAGATCCCTTATTACGTCTTTCGTATTTAGGGGGCTACCACCTATGTGGTAGTTTGTGGGTAATTTGTTTTTTCCAAAGGGGATGACTATGCACTTTTTGGCATTTAGCTTGAGACCATGGTTTTGACACCAGGTATCTGTCTCAGTGAGACCCTTTTGAAGGATGTCTTTGTCAGCTGGAGAGTCAATTATAGCCCCTAGTTTGCAGTCATCTGTGAACTTGGTCAGCCATAGTCCTCCTGTGCTTGCCTATAATAAGGTTTGTAGCATGGAAAATGCATTGGGAGGGAAAGTAGACACCAGGTATACCCTTAATATTGCAATCAGCAGAAAGGTGAATGACTACCCATGTATGCAGCACCACAGATGCATTGGGGAATTACTAGACAACACCAGGGAGTGTATCCATATATTACTGTTATCTACATGATAAGTTGATTGAGCAGCAGATCTGGCATGTACTGAGCAATACTTAAATATGACACTCCATTGTGTGACATTATGGAGTGAACATAGTAGCCCTAACATATGGAGGCCATGCTCACGATGTCTGGACATACCCAGGGTGAACACTGGATGACAGCAGTGAGGCCATGTAAAACCTACTCCACTCAAGTCAAGGAGGTAATGGAGTAACAGGTCTTGTGTTGTGATTACTCTAGGCATTTAAAGGAATGATAGATGAATGAGTGGTATTAATGAGTGTATGTTACCAAGTGTGATACAGGATGGGGAACTTATGTGAATAAATGTAGGACTGTCTGTAAACTCAGGGACAGGTAGGTATTATGGTGGAATTTCAGTGTGTGTGTGTGTGTGTGTGTGTGTGTGTGTGTGTGTGTGTGTGCGTGTGTGCGTGTGCGTGTGTGCATGTGTGTGTACTGTTATGCAATGCTGTAAAGGTCTTAAAGTGCATTTCTTGTTCTCCCCCACAGGTAGCGAGGAGGGTCGCAGTCCCTCCTGCATGCAATCTGATGCTGGTGTCCATATAGACACCAAAGATGATGATAGGACTGTTGAGGCAAAGGCGGGGTTGTCAGAGGCTGAAACTCCGCCATCGTTTGACATCCCCCTCTTAGCCACCCCAATCCAGCACACAGTTACAGTGCCTATACATACCCCATCACCAGTGGCCATAGCAGAGGGACAGTTGGATGTTGGCGGCAGTGCACAGGAGAGTGTGGTATCTATGCCTACTGTGTCTGGCCACAGCAGGTATAGCTGGATGTCTGACAGGGCACCACATAGGCAGATGTACCTGGGTACTCGTGGTAGGCTCGCTGGTCATCATGCCCCTGGCAGAAGCACCACAACTGGTACCAACAGGTGCATGTTTCAGACTGTCATGGGGCACAGGCACGTATGGAACTGAAGCTGCAGAGGGCTCCTCTCTCATCTTTAAGCGACAACTTCCATGAGCTTGCTTTTGCCCTCTGTGGTTATACCGAGGTCATGGATAGACGGTTGGGTGAGATGGTGGGCCTCATCAACCGTGGTTTGTCCATGCTTGAACATGTGATGGGATTGGGTTAGTGGCCGCATGGACGTAGGTCAGCAACACCAACAGCTGGCAGTCAACATGGATGTGCTAGGACACCAAGGTGCTCCCATAGTGGCAGTACCAGCCCCAGCACTGCAGGGGGGGTGCTGTCCACACCACACTAACAGGAGGTCACGTGCATGTGGCCTTGGCCAATCCCAGGAGGGACCTGGTTCCAGGGGACATCTGTCATCATTAGGGGAGAGTGGCACATTGAGGCCTGTACCTGGACGTGCCCATGGAACCCCTGGCAGGCACAGTCCACGTGTCCATGGCCGGAGGCACTGAACTGCACACCCTGCCAGGTATGGTCTGCAGCTGTCAAAGAAACAGCTGTGTAGGGCAGCCACATGGCAGAACTGTGTGCATGCATACCCACACACTATACAAACACACCTAGGGCAACCCCATACCTACACACACCACATCACCATGCCCATTTCAACTAATTACACCCCTCACCCACACACATGGTGTCAAACGTATGGCCCACCCTCAGTCTCTGGAAAACCAACAACACACCCTGTGCATATGATGATACCTGTGCCATATCCCTGTCATCCATAACATCAATGCATGGGTAAGCTAATATGGTACTGATGCACACAGTGACTGCACTACAGTGTACCAATGTACTGCTGTGTAACATGTTGTCAGGAGTAATGTTTAATGCATACATGTCAGGTAGTGTAGCTGTTCAGCCATGATGCATTATAGCTATTAGTAACACTGAGTGATTGTGGTCTCCATAATGTTATCCATTTGTGTTGTAGGTGTACATGTGTCAGCAGGAGGATGGTCTGCAGTCATATTCCGCAAGGGGTATGGCACTGTGGTGACACCATGGCTGTGACATATCCTGGGTACAGTTGAACACATGTCACTGGTTTGTATAACAGTTACTGCCTGTGCCACATGGACAGGTAACCCGTTGGGACATGTATAATCAGCAACCTGTTGTAGATCCATCCACATACACACACATTCTCACTTGGCAACACTGGGACTAGACACCTACCTAGGTATGTAGTGCTACTGAAGTGTGTTGCTTTCATTGCACACACCACACAGCGTTTAGGGTGAGGTGTGTTCCAGGTTACATGTTACATGCTGAACATCCCCAGACATGTACAGTATGGTAATGGGGGATGTAATGGTTGTATATGGACAATACATAGTGTGACATACCATCATATACACATTAACAGACACATAACACGCAGACACACATCTGAGAGACCTGGGCCTATCAGTGCTAACTAACTTGTCAGTGTGTCCAATGCGTTGCAGGTAGGCTGCACACAACACATGCATAACTGGGCTGGATTGAGGTATCAGTTACCTGTATGGTTGATGGAGACAGTGGTCACCATACAATGGTACATGGGACATATACCGGGTGTACCATGGTGTAATGACAGTGTACACAGCACCCACATCCCACAGTGGATATTGTACTCACTGGAACCCATGATGACACTCTGACATACCCACCATCACACATTGCCCACGACTGTGATACAACCCATTGTCCATCCCAACAGTGGTACTAAAGGGATATGCATCTAATGCACATGCCACAGGCATAGTAGGGTGATGCATTGTCAAGCCTCCCCTATGGGCAGCAACAACACTATCCGTACTACTGTGTGGCAATGCACATTGTAATAGGAGTATGTGGCCTTGGAATGCTGTACCCTACAGATATACAGACATGCACACATACACACACTTGCCAGAACTCAGTGGGTATCCCATGCCTATCAACCCATTTGTACAACACTGTTGTGCTGATACTGCAAGGCTCATGGAGAGTTGGGAAGTGTAGGGGATGTGTGTACAGTGGTATCATGCCACATGCCATGTGCCAGCAGGCAATTTATCGACAAAAACCACTGTGGTAACCCTCAGGGTGAGAGTGACATGCATCAGCCAATCATCTGGGTGCCTCCTGTAAATGGCCACTGAGGTGATCCAGTTGACATGTATGCAACATGTATTAAAACACATGGTTAGTGTCTGTGATGGAGACCTGTACCCAAGCATGTTCTGTTGACTGTGGTAGTGTAGTGGAAGTACCCGTGGCATGTGGTGCATATAGGGTGTTGTCTCCTATATGCACCAGTTATAACACAGCTGGGCAGACATGTCAGTGTCAGTCAAGCGTAGGTTGCATGTACATATCCAAGCTGGATACCTACCATCTGCACATCTGTACAGGGACTGGCAGATGTCATCTTGGCAAGTAGCTATGCAGTAGGATGAATGTGTCAATAGATAAACGTCTGACACCAATATGTATGCCTTTAGTATATGTTGGAAGCCCTCACTGACATGTGCTGTACAGACAGTAGTCTACAGTGATTTTCCACATGTCATATGATTATCCAGTATGGGATATATACTGTGACACAGCTCACACACCAGGAACATGACAGTGAGGCCTCAGAGTCCAGCTATGCCTGCAGAGGTGCTTGTTGTCAGTACTACATTTATCAATCTACTCTTACCTGGGAAAGTACTGTCAACAGTAGTAATGCCTTGATGCACTACATGCCAGTGTGACAGCACGTAACCTGGGTTACTACCATTGTATGTAACACATTCACACAGATAAGAGTGATGTACAGGTCTTATATACTTGAGTGTCCCAGACATGACACTCACACCCCTTGCTACTGTAATGACGGCACATAGACGCATGTTTTGTATATGGCATTACATATACTTATTACAGATGTCATTACCCTGCTATGTTATCAGAGTGGGATGTGAGCACTGTTTTCCAGGGCTGAGCCATGCTTTGCAGGTGTCAGCATTGCTGCAATATAACAACTAAGCACATTTGCACACTGGTAAGCGAAGCCTACATGTGTAAGTTCCCTTACATTTAACCGTACGTAAGCACCACTTAGCTTCATGCAAACGCACACAAACACGCTTAAACATGCTCAAAACTGCCTTATCCACTCTGTATCCAACAGCCCTTGTTCTGCCCAGCAGCAAAATAAACAGCCCTTGTAGGTCTTGAACCCAGGACAATGTACACTTTAATCACAACAGTTAACCACTATGCCATGACATCTGAGAAGACAGTTGTTGTTTTTCCAATATATCTGTCAGTACACATATTGAATAGTATTGAACAATTGCTTTGACTTCCACAATTGTATAGTACTTGTTATTGATATTACTGTTGCATCACATATGTTGTTATATCTAAATATACATATATCAGATACATACAGTGAGATACATCTGGGAAGGTATACAGAGCCGTGATGTTTACACATGACAAGGATATGGATATATACATATGTAGATATATGTCTACATGTACATATACATATATTCATATATATGCATTTCTACACATATGTATAGTGCATCATATTTATGGCCATTTTAGATCTCTCTGTATATACATATATGCACATCCTATGTGTACAGATATACCTATTTATGTTGATATATATGTAGATATTAATAACTATATGTGCATACATATCTAATCAGATATACCTATTTATGTTGATATATATGTAGATATCCATAACTATATGCACATATATATCTATATATCTGTATATGTGTAGACATATATAGCTGTGTATATGTATATATTTGAGTTTGTATATGTGTGTGTATATATATATATATATATATATATATATATATATATATATATATATATATGTATGTAGATATGTATATGTTCATAGGTTCATAGTTTCATAGGTTGGTACTAGGCTATCAGCCCTAGGGCCTATGCAAGCCTAGCCATAACAATTCCCTGGATATTTCTTCCCACAATATTTACTTCTCTGGACCCCTGCCTAGCAGGGCGACTGACATGATCCCCGGGGTGAATTTCCTATCTCCCATCCAATCATCAAGGTTCCTTTTGAAGAGGGCCAATAAGGCGCTCTGCTTGACATGTATGGGCAGTCTATTCCAGAGTATCTATATCTGTGTATATATCTATATCTATCTATCTATCTATCTATCTATATATATATATATATATATATATATATATATATATATATACACATATATGTTTACCATATGTCCAGAACATGGAGTGGAGTCCTACTTCAGCAGCAATAGTCCCAACCTCTTAGTGCAAGGGGATGTCATGTATGTATTGCAGGTATATATGTAGACTGTTGCTACTGTAACAGGGGTTATCTTAGCAGACATGTTGTGTTTGGGAGGTCACATCTGCTTTTGGCATGTACGCCATTGGTTACTGACAGACATCCTAAGGACATCATAGTACAGTACCACTGCTAGCACAGTAAGGATCGTGTGGACTACAGCAGAGATATGACCAATATATGTGGACAGTCTGGCACTCTGTGGACAGTCCAGAGGTGTACACAGATCCCAATCATGTGAGACATGTGGACCATGCCTGATAATGTGGATGTTAACAGCCATGTGCATGGGTATATGACATAAATACTGGACTACATATTCCCACACAGTTTATGCATTCACACACACCAGTCTGTTCTGACACATAATACCTGGTGGTGCAGAGGTCACATCACCACATACTACCCAGTACTTAGTGATATACATCTGTACAGAATCCCACTGCTTTGTCAGAAATACACAACAGTTATGGTGGCCTGGCAGCAGTATGTCTTATAAATAACTGGACATAACAGCACACTGGGTAATTACACTAAGCTGCTAGGCATGTCACAAAGCACTATGCAAACTACAGGCAGACTGCCACAACACCGGACTACATTTTGTATGGGAGAATACACATGTACCTGCAAATATAGCAGGCTCTACATGCATGTCACAGCACAGAGTAAGACACCTGTGAGAAAGTGCATACCCACAACCAATGTGAACACAGCCACATATGGTATGCAAGCTTAATATGACACTGTATGGACTGTCTGATAAATACCATCCTCATATGTGCCACTCACACACTAACCCTACATAAACTGAGTCCCGACACAGTGTGGTCTGATGCCTGTCTGTGGTATGGGACATGTGTGTGTTTGGCCCTACAGACATGTGAGTCAATAGGGTACCATACACTGGAGCAGCATGTAACATCAGATAGAACAGGACCAAGAACAATGGCATCTACCACAGTCTGTGCACAGCCCAAGGTACATATGCGGAATACACATACTGCCGACAATCACCATACATACACAGACCCCAGTACTGTACACACAACCACGGAATGCCCAGGTTATGTCCTCAGAAATAACCCCTACTGTACATAACATGTCTAGCAGTCTGATATCTGACTGGCTTGTTATCGGGTATGATGGCAATAAATAATGGTGTACAGAACATATGCACCTCTTACTGCATTACATATGTACAAAGGTTGACAGACTTGTGGCTGGAGCCACAAATACTGGGCCGATATCAGCTTGTTGCTGTGATAACCTCATACATTTACTGTCATGCCAGGGTTTGTTGTGACATATGTCCTATGAGGGATATGAAGTCAGTAACTCTCATGGCTGTCACCATGTACTGACTGCAATTCTCAGACTATGCTTCTGCAGTTCTAAGATAGGTGTTCTGTGAGTAACACAAGAAACATAAGGCTCCACACATTGCCCAGTCTGCAGATAACTCTACAGGTGGGAGTTTCCTCAAACACATAACACTATCATGACAGGTATTAAATCATGTAGACCAGCCATATCCACACACACCATGTTAAACCAACAATACTCCAAATGCAGAAGAGCAACACTTACATTCTGTAGTCATTTCTGGCACATCCCCCTTCTGTTTATTGGCCTGTCTCCACAGTGTATGTTGTTAGAGGTAAATCCCAATACCATCTGTGATGCTGTTTGCCAAACACCAAATTGATGTCCTGCTCACAGTGAATGAAAAGGCCCAACACCCACATGATGTTCCTAGATATTGGAGTGTGTTTCCATGCAATTGGCTATGGGAATGTTACCACAGCAGTTCCACATGCAGTCATCTAGAGGGGAACTGCAATTCATGCAGAGACCATCAGCTGATCATGAGCATCACTTACAAAACACAAGCTGCTGCCTAAGCAAAGCAGGTGTACTTCTCTACATGCATCAGAGAGGGAGTGAGAGAGATAGATAGAGACAAAGTAAGTCAGGGAGGGGGTGGGAGAGTAAAACCTAAGAATGTTTGTGTCACACACCTACCAGTACAGGGTTTCAACCCCCTGATTGACTATGTATTGCTATCACATGCCTATGCAGTTATTGCATGTGCAACATAGCTTACATATTGGGGAGCTGTCCAAAGGTATATCTGATGGTGAGGGACATTAGCAACAGTGATATTGGAGCAATAAGGTAGGTTCATAGGTTCATAGATTAGTACAAAGCTAACTGCCCTTGCGAGCCATTTTAAACCTAGCCAGTTATCCATTGTGAGACTCAAACCCTGCACCTTGTGTTTGCAAGGCAAACACCTTAACCATTAGGCCACCCTCCCAACCCTGTAGTACATGTACCTGTCCACATGAACAGGTGTCAATTTCAACACAGCCACACTCTCTCAGGGACTCACACACATTAACACAGTTGTCAGGGTCAGGAATAAACTTCCTAACTAGCTAGTTTGCCACAATACAGTAATACACAGGTATCACATGCTCCACAGGGGTTATCTGGATGATATATGGGCAAAGGGTATGTGAAGGTGTCTGACATCAGATGGTATGCTTCAGTAGGCCAATGGAAGTTGTGGTGAGTGTGAATGGGGTCGAAAGCATCATACTCCCGACATACAGACACAGGGTGCCAGTACTGACATGAATGGGTGCATTGCTTCACAGGTGTGTAGTGGTTGACTGTACCAGAAGGCTGTACAAGGCTAGGGGATGGGTATACTTTGGCATCAGGCCACATAGCAATGGTCTGCAGTGTGGCTCAGGGGTGTAGTGTATGGATTGGTCCACACAGGTGGGTATTGTATTCACCATCCAGTCATCTGGGTTACTATTTTGTGTGGCCAGTGCTGTGCAATGCTTGCCATGTATGTGTTCTATACTCCATGACATGGACAGTGTCTGGGATGTGCACACATCCCACATGCATGTTCAGTGACATATGGACCTCTACCTGGGTTGTCTGGCCCATGTTGTGTACACAGATTGTTTTCATCAGATGTGCCAGTCCTGGCCTCATGTGGTGGGAACTGGTAATGGACACCAAGTTGACCTTGCACCTACATTGATAGCATGATACAGGTATTCCCTGGTATCAGTGCCATATTTCCATACAGGGCATATGTTTAAGGCATGGTATGTCCTCTGTGGGTCCCATTTGATGGCACTACAGTTGTTGCAGGTGTCCAGTGCCACTGTCTGCAGGTATGTGCCTATTGTAGTGATGGGACAGGATGCCATGCCCTCTGTAGTCCACTGCAATCACACCATAGTTACTATCTGTGGGCAATATGCAAGGTACTACCAAAAAAGTGGTTGTTGCCTAGGCAAGTGTGTTTGTGTATGAGACATGGGTTGAGAGTGTTCTCTGGGTAATATAAAAGTTGCCTAATTTTTTCACCAGGCCTTGATGTCACATGTAGTGCTATGGATTGGCAACCCCAGCCTCTTGGCTCTTTGACATCTGTTATCCTTGAAAGGTAGACATTGTAACATCTAATAGGCCCACCATATAATAAATTTGCAAAACCTGCTTCACAATGAGTCCAGTTGTTATACATTCACAGCCACCTCCACCCAGGATATGAATGACACACACACACACACACACACACACACACACACACACACACACCAAGTCTCACAGTTGCCATGTCTGGCATTGGAGCTCCTAACTAGTTTATCACACTACAGCATTACACAGTCATAGGACACACCACGCAGATTACTGGACTACTCCTTCCCCAAAGGTGCATTTCAATGGGAATGACATCAGCAGGCTTGCCAAAGTATGGTAATGGAGGTTGTATTGACGGTGAATGGCCTCAAAAACATTGCTCACTACACAGACAAACTAACACACATGCAAACATCCACACTTGCCATGTCTGGAAATAGAAACCCCACCGAACTATGATGTCACACTACAGCATTACGCAGTTCTAGGACACACCACAGAGATTAGTGGGCTACTCCATCCCCAAAGGTATATTTCAAGGTGAATGACATCAGCAGGCATGCCAATGTAGGGCATTTGAAATTGTAGTGAGTGTAACTAGCCTAAAAAGGCATGGATCCCTACACTGACACACACACAGTTGCCACATCTGGGATTAGAACTCCTACCTCACTAGTTTATCACACTACAACATTATGCAGTTATAAGATACACCACAGAGATTACTGCGCTACTCCTTCCCCAAAGGTGTATTTCAATGTGAATGACATCAGCAAGCTTGCCAAATTAGAGCACTGGAGGTTATAGTGACTGTGAATTGGGTCAAAAGCATTGCTCTCTACACAGACAAACACACACACATCCACACTTGCCATGTCTAGGGACAGAAGTCCTACCAAACTACTTTATCACAATACAGCATTACGCTGTTATAGGATGCACCACGGAGATTACTGGACTACTCCTTCCTCAAATGTGTTTTTCAAAATGAATGACATCAGCAGGCTTGCCAAAGAAGGGCAATGGAGGTTGTATTGACTGTGAATGGCCTCAAAAGCATTGCTCCCTACACAGACAAACAAATACACACACACAAACATCTACACTTACCATGTCTGGGAATAGTTGTATTGACTGTGCATGGCCTCAAAAGCATTGATCCCTACACAGACAAACACACACAGACAGTTGCCAAATCTGGGATTAGAACTCCTACCTAACTAGTTTATCACACTACAGCATTACACAGTCATAAGATGCGGCACAGAGATTACTGGGCTACTTCTTCCCTAAAGGTGTATTTCAAAGATAATGACATCAGCAGACATGCCAAAGTAGGGCATTTGAATTGTAGTGAGTGTGACTAGCCTAAAAGCATTGACCCCTACAGAGACAAACACTTTCCATATCTGTGATTAGAACTCCTATCTAACTAGTTTATCACACTACAGCATTACACAGTTATAGGATGCACCACAGGGATTACTGGACTACTCTTTCCCCAAAGGTGTATTTCAAAGTGACTGATATCAACAGGCTTACCATAGTATGGCAATGGGAAGGGCAGTGTGTATGCATGGGCCATAGCCCATTTATCTAGAGGCAGACACACCACATCCAGGCATACACAGGTCTATATTCCACAGTAAGTGTATACAACTGCTAGATGACAACTGCCTTGTACAGTCATGTTGCACAGTTAGCACTAGCACCACAGAGTCTATAATGCTGAGGGATTACAGAGGCAAATGTCTATGGTGAGTGACATTTACACATCATGTGGTTGTAGCCATTTGGCTGTGTGCTGGGTGAGACAGGTGTCATGATGGAAGGCTCTTTGTCACTGTCATTCTCTTCCACACATCTATGTATGTGTACTTTTGGCATATTATAGTGTGTTGTCCTTGGATATATGTGTGTATTCCTATCCAATGTGTGTGCAAAGCATGACTGGTGTATACTGTGGAGTGTATGCACTAACATCTGCAACTGTCAGATATGTATGGTCCACTGTTGTTGCAAGACATGGGCTTCATTTCTTTAAGTGTGTGAGCATGCCCAGTATGACCTTTTAGTATTTTGTTGTCTGACATTACCTTTATTCCTCTAAGTGTGAGAGCATGCCCAGTATGATCTTCTGTATTGAATGTTTGAATCCATTCCAGGTAAATTGTACTCCAGTGCAGACTTTTGTGTTCTATACCTACAGCTAGCAAACTGTTTCTGCAGGATAGCTGTAGATCAGTTGACAATATGGGGTCACAATGGGCAAGGGATAGTGGGTTAGTGTAAGTAATTGTGTCTGTGCTGCTTCTGCTACATGGTCCTAGTATTAGCAGAGATATTCAGACATGTGTACTGTTATAATAAGTTGTATAACTTCTTGAAGGCTATTTTGCCGAGGTGCTAAAGTGGATTAAATATTTAGATCAAAGCCTGGTCTTGTTTTTCTATTTTCTCACTTTTGCTGAGTTTGCTCTGTGTTTGTTGTGGTTAGTTATGTGTATTGTTATACACTGTGATGTTTTATGTAATCAAGTACTGTCAGGTAGACATATTTGCTTGCAGTGATGTCCTGGGGGACACAGGTGAATGCAGCTTTGTCCAGTATCGTGGTCAAATGCCTACATATTCTTGCAAACTCATGCCATTCTGGAGGGGTGCTGCAAACACTTGCTGCCAACTGGTTCAGCAAGTTAGTACAGAGAGGATCCCATACTTGTACATCCATTGACGTGACAGTATGGCCTCATCTTGCTGTGGCAATACCCCACAGGTTACCCAGAGGCAGGGGTCATAAGTCAGGATATTACCCCTAATGTGGTTTATGAGCAGGTTTCTAGCCACCCATTTTTGTGTTTGCAGCCAGGGATAGTATGTGCACACGGCTGTGTTTCAGACTTCGCACACTCCATGCTGCCCATGCTCCCACCCCCCACCATTATTCTATCCTCTTCCATACATTATGCAAACATTCTCTGATACTTTCCCTATAGTTATCACCTCATCACAGCAGTATATTGGTGTTGGTCCACAGTTCATGCAGTAGGACATGGTGGACATGTTACTATGGGTTTGTCCACATGGCCTTGCATATGGGTTCTGTGGACTGTGTTATGTTGTTATTTGGGAGTCAATGACATAACATACATTGGCAGTATGGGTGAGACACAGGCCTTTGGCAGAGGACTGTAGGCCATTTGGTAGTGATGCAGGCCAGCTGTAGCAGGCCATTGCATTCTGTCAGTCCTACAGTCCCAGACTGCAATACAGTATATTCCCTGGCGTGACAGGGTAGGTGTGCTAACTTTTCATGCCATTACTTTCTGTCGGTATTGCTCCAGTGGTGTGGATGCTGGCAGGGTGCTGCTTACAGCTGGGGACACACCTGCATGGGACACCTGCACTGCATGCTGCATTCTTTCACTATTGGCATACACAGGTGGGGGTCATATTGTACTCCTTCCCAACAGCAGGGATAAGACTGGAGAGGTACCTGTGGGTGGTGGTTGGGTGAGCTGGGTGCATGAGTGCTATGGACACTACTTGCATCTGACTCACAGATATGCATGGGACATTCCACTTATGCTGGCTTGTTCTGCGACATCAGCTGTTTCTCAATACATAATTAGTATGACCTTTGTGCTGCAAACCTGTATGTACAATTCCAAGGGTGTGTCCATGTAATGGTTACACATTATACATTGTCTGTCTGAGGTACTTCCCCCTGTGTACTGCTTGTATATCTGGCCCGACAGCCATGCCATGTCCATCTTTCAGATAGTGACACATATTACTTCCAAACATTTGCAATGGCTTACTGCTAGAATGTGTTATACTGGGAAGCATTGTGTTTGGCACTGCAGTTGTGAAGACTTGGCCCTGTCGTCAGCAGTACTGCACAATGGCCACTAGGACAAACCTCACCATGCATACATACTGACCACTCTCACACAATATAAAACACAAACCAACCAAACACACGCAGACCTGCATATTGTACACATGCTACAATCTATCCTGCTACCTTGGCCAGCTCAGGCAATCTGTGCTTTACTGGTATTATACCTACACATACATGTTACTACATTTCTACATAGGATTGGGGGCACACCTGTGTGTTACTATGTGTCTACATAGGAATGGGGGGCACACTTGACTGTTACTACATTTCTACATAGGATTGGGGGGCACACCTGACTGCTACTACGTGTCAACATTGGATTGGGGGGCACACCAGACTGTTACTGCATTTCTATATAGGAATGGGGGGGCACACCTGACACTTGTATACATTTTCTATGACTGTACTGGTATGTCAGGTACTCCATTTCATTCTGTATTCTAACCTATCATGCTGACTAGAGGCATATCAATGTACTACAGGTCTTAGGTTTGATTGACCTACATATCAGTTTCTGACTTCTTACCCTTCATAACTAACACCTCACTGCCTGACCTGATGTAATCTGTTTGTGTAGGCCTGGAGAGGGAGGTTACCCATAGCCATCATTCAGAGGCCTTAGCACAGCCTTTGTTTGTGTTTGTCTGCACCTCTCCTGCTGGCTGAGACTGTTGTTGGGTATGTGAGCCTCCCTGACTGGCATGTGTGTGTGTGTCATATGGACACAGATGTGGCCCAGCACATTTCCTGCAGTGGGTTATGTCACCGTGTGTAGTACTGGCTACTATGGTGACACCAGTATGTGTTATAAATCTCATGCTGCCACTATAGGTGTCTACTATCTGCTGGCATCCCATTCAGCCACCCGATTTCCTTTCATGCTCACATCCATACCATAGATACAAGTAACAACACATACTACTCCATTCGGCAATTGGTAAGGAGAGTGACTTACCTTGTGGGTGTGCTAGTATTGAGGATGGTGCTGGAGGGCTGCTTATGTCTGATGCATATAGTACACTCCCTTTACATGATTGAGCACAGGTAGTGTCATGTTTGGCATCCCTTTTACTGTATGTGCGAGTCAAAGAGAGGTGTAATTCCCTGGGTCCTTACTGTGTCAGGGTATGTGCTATGCATTGCCTCTTTGCCAAGGCCAGGGCATACTGCGCACGCCTCCTTCTGCCTACTGGGGCAGGCTCAGGTTCCTCCTCCTCTGAGTCACTCTGTGCCAGTGCAGGCCTTGGCAATGGTGGGGGGGGGATGTGTGGCCCTGCCCCATGCTGTTCCTGCTGCAGCTGTTTCCACAGGATCATATTGTGCAGCATGGCAAATACAATGACAATTTGAGTACATGTAGCTGGTGAGTACTGCAAGGCTCCACCAGATGTGTCCAGGCACCAAAACCATGACTTGAGCATCTCAAACACATGCTCTATTATAATTCTGGCCTGTGCATGGGCCTCAATATGGAGTTCTTGTTCAGGTGTGTGTGCATTTCTGATGGGTGACATCAGCCACGGCTCCAGTGCATAACCAGCATCCCCCAATAGGTGACCGTAAGAGATGTCCCCATTGGCAAATCTCTGGTAGAGCTGCGTCCGATGCCAGATGTGGGAGTTGTGATAGCTCAACCAAGAGCAGATGCCCGTGAAACCCTCGCACGGCCAAAAAGTCAATGCAGACAATCAAAAAAACGCCAGCAAGCATGAGCAAAGTTCACATCCAAAAACTTTAACATTTATTAATGTAGGGATGAAAAATCACCCTACACATGGTCAAAATCAAACCGGTTTTGGCTCCAAGGGGCCTTCTTCAGTGAAACATAAAAATGAGAATAAAAAATCAGAGTATCAGAATACATTTTTATAAATACAAAATGAGCTGCTGTGCATTGTAACCAATCACAACAACACATTAATAATTGTTACAATTGATCATTAAGGCCAGGTGGAAACAAAGCTCCAAGTTTTATAATCCATTTTCTTTCCTTGGAGCTAAGTAATTCCAGCCAATGCTGTTTATTTTGACATCTCCCTTTGATACAATCAATGGTAACAAATTTGAAAGAAGCTGAAGCATGTTTTAAACAGTGTTTGTATAATGCATTGCTAGTGCGTTTGTTCTTGATATCACTCAAGTGCTCACAAATTCTAAGGCGGAAAGGCCTGGGGGTCTTTCCGACATAGAAAAGCGAACAATGGCAGGTCACCAAATAGATGACCCACTCAGTATTGCAATTACCCCAAAATTGATGTAAAAACATCAGATGTATTTACTACTAAATTCCTTGGTGCGTAGAACACGGACACAAAAAGAACAATGTCCACAAGGCATGCATCCAACAATGGGTTTGCCTATAAGCGACAACTGGGTAGGGAGGAAAAATCAAAACCAACTCTTTTATAATGACTAAATTTGGAACCCATAGTTTGTCCCTTCAGATGAAAAGAACATGTCCCTTCTGAATGAAAAAAGAAACATACATCAGAGTAAAGAGTTGAGTTTCTAGGATCGGCTTTGGAGAACATTCCAATGTCTGTTTATGATGTTTTTTGAAACCCTGTGTATTGCGCCCATATGTGGTCACCAAACTTAAAGGGTTGTGGCTTATTATTAGTATCCTTATCCCTATATAATGGGTCCTAAGTCATAGATCTGATGTTAGACACAGATCTAGCTGTACCTGGACGATGAGAACCTCCTGATAAATCTTTGTGTCAAATCCTCCTGTGTCAAATCCTCCTGGGCCTGTAAAGGATTGCTGGCTAGAACATTCTCCTGCTGTGGGTTGGATGTAAAATTGTGAGTATGGCTATACCTGGTGACAGAGTATGTGTCCTCATTTCTATCAAAATTTCCACATCAAAATCCTGGACCTATGATAAGTCAACTTGAATTATATTCCCCATATGTTATCATTAAGGTATCCAAGAAATTCCTTAAGATACTAATTAACACATCAGCTTTCCACACCAACCAACAGTCATCCAAATAACGACACATATAAATCCATTCGACAATGGTTCAGTGCAAAGTGTCAGTCCAGAGACAATCACCTGGTGGGTGTGATGTTTATGGATCTTTGGATTTACTAGTGAATTGTTTATGAGGTGAATCAACCATGAGTTGGTAATGCCTATTCTGGGCCCTAAGAAGTTATAATACTGACCAATTTTATGCTGAAATTGAAACTGACCAATTTAACATGAAAAAATAATAGGATCTATCACCCTGCCTATGTATCATAACTCACTATCATACAGCCTTGTCAAGTACCACATCCGCAGCCACTCACCACAGCACCACACAATAACTTTATCTTTATTGTTGATAAGCTCATTTTGTTCTTGATATTTCCAAAAGACACTTGATATTTCTCAACAGAATTATTATGAAAGATGGGAAAATCCTTCATATGACAATGTATGTCCTGAAGGACATTTTTTTGGAATACCCCCACTAAATGTGACATAGGTGGATTAAATGTCGATTTTTTAAACCTAAAATCATGACATGTATCACCAGAAACATCACAATTAATATTGTCAAAAAACAAATTCAAGTTCAAAAAAATTAAAAATTAATCACATCCTGAGCCAAAGATTGTTCAGAAACAAAAAACCCAGGGACAAAATTGAGCCCTTTATTCAATATGTTAAGTTGTGCATCAGTCAATTCAAGCTGCTTATGATAGTGAGGTTATGAGACAATATATTAAAAACCAACTCATGGTTGATTCACCTAGTAAACAATATATATATATGCTACCAAAGATCCATAAACATGCCACAAATCCACCAGGTCGACCCATTGTCTCTGGACATGGGTCACTCACTGAACCATTGTCGGAATATTTAACCCAATATTTAAAACCTCTATTGGGTTTCATTAGAGCTAGAATCCAAGACACCACCCAGTTTTTGGATATTATTAATAACTCCCAACTTGAGTCACATTGGCTATGTGCTTGGACATTACCTCCTATTTACCAATATTCCACACTGGGCAGGTTTACAAGCTTGCTGATTATTGGGGCTAGATCAGGTTTGTATCAACCTGGATTTAATACATTTCTTGTATGCCTTACAGAACACGCCTTGGCAATGTTTTTATTTTCAAAATCTTTGTTATTGGCAAACCAAAGTGGGGGCTATGGGTGCTGCACCCATATATGCTGATCTTTCATGGCATATATAGAAGAAATTATCATCTATGATTACAAACATAATATCTATATGTGTGAGATGGATATTTTCATATCTGGATGATGTTGGTTGGTGTGGTGGTGATGTGATATTATATTTTAAGGAATTTCTTGATACCTTAATGATAATGATAACATATATATAATCAAGTTGACTTATCATAGGTCCAGGATAGTATTTTGATGTGGAAAGAAATAGAAATGAGGACAACAGGACTACAACTAGGATGTTGAAATTTCAGAATTTAATTCATTATTACATGCTACCAGCTGTTTCCACCCAGGATCATATCATCCAGAATATACCCAAATCACAATTTTAAAGAGTATATGGATAGAATCTGGTGAGTACTGCAAGGCTCCACCAGATGTGGACTCCAGGCACCAAAACATGACTTGAATATCTCAAAGCCGATCACAAACTCAATTATAATTCTGATGCCATTGTTCTTTTCATCTCAGAAGGGGACAAACTATGGTTCCAAATGTCATTATAAAGAAGAGGTTTTGATTTTTTTTCCCCTACCCAGTTGTTTGTATAGGCAAACAAACCCATTGTTGGATGCATGCCTTGTGGACATTGTTCTTGTTCAGGTGTGTGTGCACCAAGGAATTTAGTAGTAAAAATACATCTGATTTTTTTTACAATTTTTGGGGTATTGCAATACACTGAGTGGGTCATCTATTTGGACCTGCCATTGTTCGTTTTTTTCTATGTCGGAGACCTCCAGGCCTTTCCAGCCGAATTTGTGAGCACTTGGGTGATATCAGAACAAACGGCTCCAATGCATTACAAGCTTCCTCCAATTTGTGACCATTTGTAAGATTGTCAAATAATCCCTACATTGGCAAATGCCTTTGGATGTGAACTTTGCTCATGCTTGCTGGCGTTTTTTTGATTGTCTGCAGTTGTGATAGCTTCCAGGGCAGCCAGCACACACATTCATGGGCATCGCACATGACCTGGCAGTTAATGGAGGGGAAGCCCTTGCAGTTGATGTAGACCCTACCCCGCTCACCGGCTGGTGCTTTGATGTGTATGTGTGTGCAGTCTATAGCACCCACTACCTCAGAGTATTTTGCTATTTGGTGGAAGAGACCAATATTGCTGGCCAATGCCTCACGGGTGTTGGAGAAATATACATGCTCACCGGCATGTGCTGACATGGCATCCAGGAACTGGTGGAGTACGTTGGATGCTGATGTTTGTGAGATCCTCATGATATCCCCAGTTGGCCTTTGGAAGGTACCTATGGCTAGTATTCTCAGGCCTACATATACCTTGGTATCCACTGGGATGGGTTCCCATCTGTTAGCTCTGTGTGTCAGGCGTGGCCGGCACAGCTCAACAGTTTGCTGTAGGAGGTCCCTGTCTACCCTATAGTACTCCCCTGCCTCCAGCTCATGTAGCCCCTGGTAGGTTACCCTGGGTCTGTACACTCTTCTCCATCCCCTCACTGTGGGTTGGTCAACAGCATTCTCATCTTCACCACCCTCAGCCTCTTCCACATGTTGATGTATGATAGCTGCTGCAGCCCCTATCATTTTGTTGTTTTTGTTTGTTAAAATTTCCCTGCTTGTATACACCGGTTGTGTAGAGTATTTGGGGAAAACCAGAGGGAAATGTGTTTGCATAGTTTATAGTGGTGTTCTGGGCTGGGCTGCTGCCTGTGTAACTGGCTAATTCTGATACATTTCACCTGCCATCTGTGCTAGTTCTCATTGATTACCTTCCTACTGCTGTTTTCCCTTCCCATTGCCTTCCTGTTTAAGCTCAGGGGAGCGCCGCGCAAACACAGTGCTCAAATGTGCACAGAGCTGCTATTTCCTGGTTTACTTTTTTTTCCATTAAAATCCAGTGCACGGCATGCACACCCACTTAGGCAATGTAAAGAGTGCTAGGCAGCGTCAGATACACCCCCTTGCTTAGCTCTGCTAAGCTAAGGGCAAACTCGAGCCACAGGGCTCCAGTCCACTTACAGTATGCCTGACATACCCCCTATGATGTCAGCCAACACTTAGGCTTGAACCATGCTACTCCTGCACTTACACTGTTGGGTGCTGACTAGCAGTGAGGGGAAATCTGGGATTCAGTATCATTCCCCTCATTTGCATAGGATTGCCTGCTAATGCATAGTTACAGGTCCCACACTGAGCCTCCCCCCTTAACAACCACTATTCACTTGGCATGTTGTCTTCTGCCTGCCACTGAGTATTATGGCAATATAGTGATTTTGGTTAGAATGCTTATTTCAGGTTATTTTACATATTTGCGCACCACTGCCCTATGCTTAAACAGCTAAAATTGGCTAAAAAAAAAAGTTTTTTTTTTTTATTTTTGAAACTGTTTTCCATGCCAATGGCCATATATTTGGCCATTGGCATGGTTTCCCATAATATGCACACTTTATTTGGAGCTGTCATGGCTCCATTTTGTAGTTTGCAGAAATGTACTTGGTTACTAACCGAGTAAATTTCTGCACACTACACTAGTCCTGCACGGCTGGCTGACAGCTTCCTGAATCGCAAATTCACCTCATTTGCATGGTTTTCACCAGCAAATGGAGCAATTTGCATACAGGAGCTGCATCCATGCAGGAATAGTGCAGGAGCACTCATGCACCCCCTGCAGCTTATTCCTGGATCGCACGGCAGGCATATTGCCTCCTAGAGCTACTGCACTATTCCTGCACACCGTGCAGGGCTTGTTGAATCTGGGGGTAAGTCTTTTTCATATGCCTCTGATAAATGTCATGCCTGAAAAGGGTCAGGTTTGTATCTGTACATTCACTGAACTAGTTTAATTTTTATATAATTATTTATTTATTTATTTCAACTTGTTAACCAATGCCTGGTGTCAAAGCCAAGGCCTGAAGCTCAATGCCAAAAAGTGTATTGTCATCCCCTTTGGTAAAAACTCTGTACCCATGAACTACCACATAGCTGGTAGTCTACTTAATGCCAAAAATGTGATAAGAGACCTTGGGACACAGGTGGACAGTAGTCTCTCCTTTGATAATCACATCGCCACAGTGGTCAGGAAATCCTTCTACGTGGCTCACCTCATCACAAAAGGTTTCTCATCCAGAAAAAAAGAGGACATTGTTCCCCTCTACTCATCACTCATTAGACCCATTATAGAGTACAATGCTGCTTTTGGTATGCACCTCACAAGATATCTACAACAACTGGAAAGGCCACAGAAATACCTCACAAAGTAGATTACTGGCCTCAAACAGATGCCCTACGCAGACCGTCTCAAAAAACTCCAGCTTTACTCCATCGCATATCGCCTACTCAGAGGTGATCTCTGCCTAACATACAAAGCTGTGTCAAACCCAGAGCTGTTGGACATGCTCCACTTAAAGAAATCCCAATCCCTCTGAGCTACACGCTCTAGGGACCTAAACCTTGTCACCACAATAAACAGAACATGCTGGAGGGATAGATTCCTGTCCCAGAGACTTCCCATACTCTGAAAAAGACTACCTATCTATGTCAAACAGAGCTCCTCATTAGCACTCTTCAAGATAAATCTTGATGATTGGATGGGAGATAGGAAATTCACCCCGGGGGATCACTTCTGTGGCTCTGCTCAACAGAGGCACAGGAAAATCATTTTCTTGGGTGGCGAAAGCCAGGGTACATTTTTGACTAGGCTTATATAGGCCCTAGTGCCAATAGCCTAGTACCATCCTATGAACCTATGAACCTATGAACCAGGATAGAACATTGATTACTATTTCAAATTCAGCCAAAAGAAAGAAAAAAAGAAAACATTGAGAATAGAAGTAAAAAACTAAAATCAACACGAATGTATACTTCATGACTAAGACTTGGAAACAAAATAGATGTGTCGGTTATTTGTGCTAAACGAGATTTTACTTAGTAGAACCCATTTACAGGGAATCAACAGAAGAAAAGCTCTAGACTTGCAAGGTTTACTAATAAAAACTTCACAATATTATTTTTATTTATTTTTATTTTTATTTGACATTTGTTTATTAATATAAGTTCCACATACAGAAAAATCAGTTTAGGAATATACAAAAATAATAATGACAATGAAGAAGAAAGGCATATGTTTTAACAGTTACTAAAAAGGTACTGAACGACTTCATAGGTTCATAGGTTCATAGGATGGTACTAGGCTATCAGCCCTAGGGCCTATATAAGCCTAGCCCATAACAATTCCCTGGATATTTCTTCCCACACTATTTACTTCCCTGGACCCCTGTCTAGCAGGGTGACTGACATGATCCCCGGGGTGAATTTCCTATCTCCCACCCTATCGTCAAGGTTCTTTTTGAAGAGGGACAAAGAGGCGCTCTGCTTGACATGTATGGGCAGTCTATTCCAGAGTCTGGGGAGTCTCTGGGTCAGGAACCTATCCCTCCCGCATGTTTTGTTCATTGTGATGACAAGGTTTAGATCCCTGGAGAGTGTGGCTCTGATGGATTTGAATTTTTTTAAGTGGAGCATGTCCAACATCTCAGGGTTTTACATGGCCTTGTATGTTAAGCAGAGATCGCCTCTGAGTAGGCGATATGTGACAGAGTATAGCTGGAGTTTTTTTAGACAGTCAGCATATAGCATCCGCTTTAGGCCTGTGATTCTTTTTAATGAGGCATTTCTGCAGCCTTTCCAGCTGTTGCAGATGTCTTGTGAGGTACATACCAAATGGGGCGTTATACTCTATAATGGGTCTAATGAGGGATGAGTACAGTGGGACAATGACCTCCTTTTCTCTGGATTAAAAGCCCTTAATGATGAGGTGTGCCACATTGAAGGATTTCCTGACTGTTTTGGCGATGTGGTTATCAAAGGTGAGACCACTGTGCACCTGTGTCCCTAATTCTCTTATCACACTTTCGGTGTTTAGTGTACTGCCACTTATGTGGCAATGCTTGGGTACATGTTTTTTTCCAAAGGAGATAACTATGCATTTCTTGGCATAAAGCTTGAGCCCATGGCTCTGGCACCAGGCATCTGTTTCTGTAAGGCCCTTTTGTAGAATATCCACATCATTTGGGGATTCAATAATGGATCCCAGTTTGCAGTCATCTGTGAACTTTGTTAGCCAGAGTCCCTTAGTACTGGCCTGTACTTCAGAGAAGTAGATGCCAAACAAGAGTGGTACCAGGACTGAACCCTGAGGTACTCCACTTGTCACATGTCTGGAACAGGATTTGGAGTCGGCTACTTTTACAGTCTAGGTTCTGTCAGTAAGTCACTTATATGAAATTTATAAAGCGATGGCTGTCTGGTGATCTCTGGTGTATCATGACTGATAAATAATTTCAAAAATATCAGCATTATAGTATGTGAGTCATATTTACACTATATGCACAAAACCATGACACTGATATACTGAAGCAAATTAACCAACAGTGAAGTAGTGTTCTGTTGGAAAACACGCATACACAGTGTGCCCAATATCAGGGAAGCAGGGATATCGGATAACAGAAGTTATAAATGTACATAGTTGCTAAAGCAGACTTCATATATCAAAAGCAGAACTATTTTGAGTCATGTAATGCAATCCGCTTCATATTTTAAAAAGGTAAACCCACCAGGCCTCCTTACAGTAGCAGTCTGGCAGCTCAAAATCACACTGCAAGCAAATGGAATCCAAGAGACCTGAACCCATTACCATGGGATAAAGGCCATTAGCATCTCGTATCCTTAATCTGTTGTGTTAAACTGCCAGAAAACATAACTTCTGGAAAGAATAGTCAGAGGAAGGAAAACCATGAGGGAAAATAAGGTATTTCATATTATTTCACTTATTCTCATGTTGAGATGCAAATGACAAAATTCTTCAAATTCACAGGAATCCACAAGTACACCATTCTGTGGATGTGCACACCATTCATGTTGTATGAACTCAATAACAGTAACTATAACATTGAAAATAGTCTGGCTAGTAGGCCAGACATATCCATAACATCAAAGCAAGTAAATACATCAATAATTCTTAAATTTAAAATGACATGTCAGTGCTGTTTTATCACAGTGAGACAAAACAAACATGCACAAAAACAGAATAAATATTACCCATTAGCATACATGAATAAATATTACCCATTAGCATACATGAAAAACATCTCTGCTTACATAAACTGTTGATTAGTCCATTTGCCCAATCTCATTTAATCTCCACACAGCTGTATGCAGCTCCCATGCTCACAAATCTAAAAAAAATCAGAGCTAGCAAAACTTGAATCCTCTTATAAGAAAATTGCCAGATGTGCTACACGCTTCCCAGCTAGAACTACAGCTAGAGCTACCATTGCATTGCACTCATGCAGCTCAACTGGCTAGAGCTCCCCCACCTCCTTCACTGCAACTAGTTAACCATGGCCCATGAAATCCTCCATGAACCTGAGAAAACACCTGCCCTACAAATATTACTTGAACCATATGCTACTAACAGAACCCTACGCTACACTAATAAACACCACATAAAATTCAATACAACCAAAAATCAAGCAAAATATTTCCTCTTCTCAAATTATATAGGAAAAATCTGGAATGCACTACTGGAAAACATTACAACTGTTACATCACTATCCCAGTTTAAAACAATGCTAAAAAGCCACTTATTCAATAAATGGCTGTGTCCTTGCTCTGCGCCAGACTAGCCTCTCCCTCTGACTATGCTATTACCTACACCTCTTAGCATACTAACACTCACAGTGCTTTGCCACTATAGGGCTGATGACATATTAAGACTAAAAATAAAGACTTGCAAGGAGTGTCCAAATAGAGGTCGGAAACCAGGATTCCTTCTTAAAAGGATCTTTTATTGAAAATCACAAAACACCAATAACGCCAAACCAATCTATACGTTTTCGACAAAGGTAAGTCTTCATCAGAAAGTGATCGTTATACTTCTACCTAGTAACCAAACTTATCTCGCTCCACTCCAGATTTGGCAAATCTTGCACTGGCACAGGATTTGCGCCAGTGCAAGATTTGCCAAATCGGTTTGGCGTTATTGGTGTTTTGTGATTTTCAATAAAAGATCCTTTTAAGAAGGAATCCTGGTTTCCGACTTCTATTTGGACACTCCTTGCAAGTCTTTATTTTTGGTTTTGGTTGTCGTTTGACTTGCTTACATATTAAGACTAGACATTTCAATTTATTTGTAAACTAGAATCAGAAATTATGTAATGTCATATTGGTTTCTATTTACACAAAATGTATAATGTTGTAATGTCTCTAGTTATTGTTTAATCTTTTGATTTGGTTAAAACTTATCGTGTATTATCTAAACTTAGTAATCCACTAATTAGCCTTTATGTATAGCAGCTTGCCCAACTTGTGTCTAGCTAGTATTTTAATTTCTTTGTCCTATGTATACTACTGATATATTATATTTCTGATGTTCAATGTGGAGCTTTTCTCCCTGTGCCTCTGCTGAAAAAGGACATGTCCAGTTGGACTTTCCCGGAAAACCGATGCAAAATAAAATAAAATAAATAAATAAATAAAAAATAAATAAAAGGTGTCAGTAAACATCTTTGGAACTGGATCTTGGACGTTTGAGAGTCCACAGAGAGTAAGTTTGGGTAAGAACACATCAAAAAGTGTCAAGATTAACACTGGGATTCCACAGGGATGTGTTCTCAGTCCACTGTTATTCACCATACTGACCCACAACTGCTATGCAAAGCATAAGTCCAATCATATCATCAAGTTTTCCGATGATACCACAATCATGGGGCTCATCACAAAGGAGGATGAAAGAGCATGTACAGAGGAGGTGGCATCTCTGATCACTTGGTGCGAGGGGACCGACCAACGACCTGAATTTAAGCAAGACTAAAGAGATTATCTTCGACTTCAGGAAAAATAAAACAAACCATCCATCGCTCACAATCAATGGTGAGAGAGTAGAGAGGGTTAAGTGTATGATATTCCTAGTGGTACACATATCAGAGGATCTGTTGTGGTCAGGAAACACCAGCCAACTGGTCAAGAAAGGGCACCAATGCCTCTATTTTTTGAGAAGACTGAAGAAAGCTAAGCTCCTGCCTCATATCTTCTCCACCTTCTATAGAGGTGCTATTGACAGTATCCTCACCAGGAACTTCACAGTGTGATCTGGAAGTTGTACAGCTACAGAAAGGACGGCACTAAAGAGAGTGGTGAGAGTCACAGAGAAGGTAACGGGTACCAGTCTTCCATCGATAAGGAAGGCACTACAGAGAGTGGTGAGGGTCACAGAGAAGGTAACGGGTACCAGTCTTCCATCAATAAGGAAGGCACTACAGAGAGTGGCGAGAGTCACAGAGAAGGTAACGGGTACCAGTCTTCCATCAATAAGGAAGGCACTACAGAGAGTGATGAGGGTCACAGAGAAGGTAACGGGTACCAGTCTTCCATCAATAAGGAAGGCACTACAGAGAGTGGCGAGAGTCACAGAGAAGGTAACGGGTACCAGTCTTCCATCAATAAGGAAGGCACTACAGAGAGTGGTGAGGGTCACAGAGAAGGTAACGGGTACCAGTCTTCCATCAATAAGGAAGGCACTACAGAGAGTGGTGAGGGTCACAGAGAAGGTAACGGGTACCAGTCTTCCATCAATAAGGAAGGCACTACAGAGAGTGGTGAGGGTCACAGAGAAGGTAACGGGTACCAGTCTTCCATCAATAAGGAAGGCACTACAGAGAGTGATGAGGGTCACAGAGAAGGTAACGGTACCAGTCTTCCATCAATAAGGAAGGCACTACAGAGAGTGGTGAGGGTCACAGAGAAGGTAACGGTACCAGTCTTCCATCAATAAGGAAGGCACTACAGAGAGTGGCGAGAGTCACAGAGAAGGTAACGGGTACCAGTCTTCCATCGATAAGGAAGGCACTACAGAGAGTGGTGAGGGTCACAGAGAAGGTAACGGGTACCAGTCTTCCATCAATAAGGAAGGCACTACAGAGAGTGATGAGGGTCACAGAGAAGGTAACGGGTACCAGTCTTCCATCAATAAGGAAGGCACTACAGAGAGTGGTGAGGGTCACAGAGAAGGTAACGGGTACCAGTCTTCCATCAATAAGGAAGGCACTACAGAGAGTGGTGAGAGTCACAGAGAAGGTAACGGGTACCAGTCTTCCATCGATAAGGAAGGCACTACAGAGAGTGGTGAGGGTCACAGAGAAGGTAACGGGTACCAGTCTTCCATCAATAAGGAAGGCACTACAGAGAGTGGCGAGAGTCACAGAGAAGGTAACGGGTACCAGTCTTCCATCAATAAGGAAGGCACTACAGAGAGTGGCGAGGGTCACAGAGAAGGTAACGGGTACCAGTCTTCCATCAATAAGGAAGGCACTACAGAGAGTGGCGAGAGTCACAGAGAAGGTAACGGTACCAGTCTTCCATCAATAAGGAAGGCACTACAGAGAGTGGTGAGGGTCACAGAGAAGGTAACGGGTACCAGTCTTCCATCAATAAGGAAGGCACTACAGAGAGTGGTGAGGGTCACAGAGAAGGTAACGGGTACCAGTCTTCCATCAATAAGGAAGGCACTACAGAGAGTGATGAGGGTCACAGAGAAGGTAACGGGTACCAGTCTTCCATCAATAAGGAAGGCACTACAGAGAGTGGTGAGGGTCACAGAGAAGGTAACGGTACCAGTCTTCCATCAATAAGGAAGGCACTACAGAGAGTGGTGAGGGTCACAGAGAAGGTAACGGGTACCAGTCTTCCATCAATAAGGAAGGCACTACAGAGAGTGGTGAGGGTCACAGAGAAGGTAACGGGTACCAGTCTTCCATCGATAAGGAAGGCACTACAGAGAGTGATGAGGGTCACAGAGAAGGTAACAGGTACCAGTCTTACATCAATAAGGAAGGCACTACAGAGAGTGGTGAGGGTCACAGAGAAGGTAACGGGTACCAGTCTTCCATCAATAAGGAAGGCACTACAGAGAGTGGTGAGGGTCACAGAGAAGGTAACAGGTACCAGTCTTACATCAATAAGGAAGGCACTACAGAGAGTGGCGAGAGTCACAGAGAAGGTAACGGGTACCAGTCTTCCATCAATAAGGAAGGCACTACAGAGAGTGGTGAGGGTCACAGAGAAGGTAACGGGTACCAGTCTTCCATCAATAAGGAAGGCACTACAGAGAGTGATGAGGGTCACAGAGAAGGTAACGGGTACCAGTCTTCCATCGATGCAACAACTTTACTCTACAAGAAGCATCAGAAGGGCCACCAAAACAATACAAGACACCACTCTTCCAGCACACTGACTGTTTAAGCATCTAGCATTGGGTAGAATATATCACAGCATCCACTGCAGGACTACCAGATTCAACAAGAGTTTCTACCCAACAGTGGTCAGATTTCTGAACTTGGGCATAAGTCCCAGAGAACTGGACATTAACTAAGTCAGTTCTTTCTTTTTTCACTAACATCTATACTCTGTTGTATATTATACCATGATCCCCCCAAAACGTGCACGCTGATTGGCCAGCGTGCCCGTTGTAAATCGAGTTATACTAATGGAAAGGTCCGCCGTCGGACTTTTTCCATTAGTATAACTTCGCTTTTTAACATTGTCTCGCTATGTTAAATGGGTTTAACATAGACAGCTTTAAAATAAGCAACGGAGATCTCCGTTGCTTATTTTAAAGCTCTCGCCATGTTAAACCCATTTAACATAGCGAGCAGTGTTTAAAAAGCAACGGAGAAAGCAAGATCTCCGTTGCTTTTAGTGTCTCGCTATGTTAAATGAGTTTAACATAGCGAGACAGTTTTAAAATAAGCAACGGATCTCCGTTGCTTTTTTTAGTGTCTCGCTATGTTAAACTCATTTAACATAGCGAGACACTAAAAAAAGCAACGGAGATCTTGCTTTCTCCGTTGCTTTTGCTCAACTCTGATGTACTGCGCAGGCACGCAGTACATCAGAACTGCCACGGATGCCAAGACATCTGCGGAAGGGCAGTAAACAGGCATTATACTATGCCATTATTTAAGAAAAGTAACAGTTTCTTTTCTTAAATAATGTCATGATAATAGCAATACCACTGGTGTGGGTAATGCTAAATTACCCACGGTTGGCTTTGTTTGGTCCCTCGGACTTCGCCTCGACCAAACCACGCCAACCGTGGGTAAATTTAGCATTACCCACACCCAGGCGTGGGTTATTGCTATAATATATACCACACAAATTCCAAGTAAGTGCAATATTTATTTATATTATCCTTGTCAAGTTCAATATTAGAGAGACAATCTGGCAATCTATAATGTGTAATGTGCCTTTTATTTAAATGGGGCAGTTATTATAACTTAGAGGAGGGTATTCTTATTCTGTATTCAAGTGATGGAAATGTCTCTGATCTTTTCTATGGTAGGTTACCCTAGGTCTGTACACTCTTCTCCGTCCCCTCACTGTGGGTTGGTTAACAGCATTCTCTTCTTCACCACCCTCAGCCTCTTCCACATGTTGATGTATGATAGCTGCTGCAGCCCCTATCATTTTGTTGTTTTTTTGTTAAAATTTCCCTGCTTGTATACACTGGTTGTGTAGAGTATTTGGGGAAAACCAGAAGAAAATGTGTTTGCATAGTTTATAGTGGTGTTCTGGGCTGCTGCCTGTGTAACTGGCTAATTCAGATACATTTCACCTGCCAGCTGTGCTAGTTCTCTTTGTTTAAATTCCTACTGCTGTTTTCCCTTCCCATTGCCTTCCTGTTTAAGCTCAAGGGAGCGCCGCGCAAACACAGTGCTCAAATGTGCACAGAGCTGCTATTTCCTGGTTTACTTTTTTTTCCATTAAAACCCTGTGCGCGACACGGACACCCACTTAGGCAATGTAAAGAGTGCTAGACAGCCTCAGATACACCCCCTTGCTTAGCTCTGCTAAGCTAAGGGCAAACCCGAGCCACAGTTCTCCAGGCCACTTACAGTATGCCTGACATACCCCCTATAATGTCAGCCAACACTTAGGCTTGAACCATGCTACTCCTGTACTTACACTGTTGGGTGCTGATTAGCAGTGAGGGGAAATCTGGGATTCAGTATCATTCCCCTCATTTGCATAGGATTGCCTGCTAATGCATAGTTACAGGTCCCACACTGAGCCTCCCCCCTTAACAACCACTATTCACTGGCCATGTTGTATTCTGCCTGCCACTGAGTATTATGTCAGTATAGTGATTTTGGTTAGAATGCTTATTTCAGGTTATTTTTCATATTTGCGCACCACTGCCCTATGCTTAAACAGCTAAAATTGGCTAAAAAAAAAAAAGTTTTTTTTTATTTTGAATTGTTCCATGCCAATGGCCATATATTTGGCCATTGGCATGGTTTCCCATAATATACACACTTTATTTGCAGCTGTCATGGCTCCATTTTGTAGTTTGCAGAAATGTACTTGGTTACTAACCGAGTACATTTCTGCGCACTACACTAGTCCTCCATGGCTGGCTGACAGCTTCCTGAATCGCAAATTCACCTCATTTGCATGGTTTTCACCAGCAAATGGAGCAATTTGCATACAGGAGCTGCATCCATTTCAGGAAAAATGCAGGAGCACTCATGCACCCCCTGCAGCTTATTCCTGGATCGCACGGCAGGCATATTGCCTCCTGGAGCTACTGCACTATTCCTGCACACCGTGCAGGGCTTGTTGAATCCGGGGGTAAGTCTTTTTCATATGCCTCTGATAAATGTCATGCCTGAAAAGGGTCAGGTTTGTATCTATACATTCACTGAACTAGTTTAATTTTTATATAATTATTTATTTCAACTTGTTAACCAATGCCTGGTGTCAAAGCCATGGCCTGAAGCTCAATGACAAAAAGTGTATTGTCATCCCCTTTGGTAAAAACTCTGTACCCATGAACTACCACATAGCTGGTAGTCTACTTAATGCCAAAAATGTGATAAGAGACATTGGGACACAGGTGGACAGTAGTCTCTCCTTTGATAATCACATCAGAGAAGTAGATGCCAAACAAGAGTGGTCCCAGGACTGAACCCAGAGGTACTCCACTTGTCACATGTCTGGAGCAGGATTTGGAGTTGGCTACTTTTACAGTCTGGGTTCTGTCAGTAAGTCACTTATATGAAATTTATAAAGCCATGGCTGTCTGGTGATCTCTGGTGTATCATGACTGATAAATAATTTCAAAAATATCAGCATTATAGTATGTGAGTCATATTTACACTATATGCACAAAACCATGACACTGATATACTGAAGCAAATTAACCAACAGTGAAGTAGTGTTCTGTTGGAAAACACGCATGCACAGTGTGCCCAATATCAGGGAAGCAGGGATATCGGATAACAGAAGTTATAAATGTACATAGTTGCTGAAGCAGACTTCATATATCAAAAGCAGAACTATTTTGAGTCATGTAATGCAATCCGCTTCATATTTTAAAAAGGTAAACCCACCAGGCCTCCTTACAGTAGCAGTCTGGCAGCTCAAAATCACACTGCAAGCAAATGGAATCCAAGAGACCTGAACCCATTACCATGGGATAAAGGCCATTAGCATCTCGTATCCTTAATCTGTTGTGTTAAACTGCCAGAAAACATAACTTCTGGAAAGAATAGTCAGAGGAAGGAAAACCGTGAGGGAAAAGAAGGTATTTCATATTATTTCACTTATTCTCATGTTGAGATGCAAATGACAAAATTCTTCAAATTCACAGGAATCCACAAGTACACCATTCTGTGGATGTGCACACCATTCATGTTGCATGAACTCAATAACAGTAACTATAACATTGAAAATAGTCTGGCTAGTAGGCCAGACATATCCATAACATCAAAGCAAGTAAATACATCAATAATTCTTAAATTTAAAATGACATGTCAGTGCTGTTTTATCACAGTGAGACAAAACAAACATGCACAAAAGCAGAATAAATATTACCCATTAGCATACATGAATAAATATTACCAATTAGCATACATGAAAAACATCTCTGCTTACATAAACTGTTGATTAGTCCATTTGCCCAATCTCATTTAATCTCCACACAGCTGTATGCAGCTCCCATGCTCACAAATCTAAAAAAAATCAGAGCTACCAAACTTGAATCCTCTTATAAGAAAATTACCAGATGTGCTACACGCTTCCCAGCTAGAACTACAGCTAGAGCTACCATTGCATTGCACTCATGCAGCTCAACTGGCTAGAGCTCCCCCACCTCCTTCACTGCAACCAGTTAACCATGGCCCATGACATCCTCCATGAACGTGAGAAAAAACCTGCCCTACATATATTACTTGAACCATATGCTACTAACAGAACCCTACGCTACACTAATAAACACCACATAAAATTCAATACAACCAACAATCAAGCAAAAGATTTCCTCTTCTCAAATTATATAGGAAAAATCTGGAATGCACTACTGGAAAACATTACAACTGTTACATCACTATCCCAGTTTAAAACCATGCTAAAAAGCCACTTATTCAATAAATGGCTGTGTCCTTGCTCTGCGCCAGACTAGCCTCTCCCTCTGACTATGCTATTACCTACACCTCTTAGCATACTAACACTCACAGTGCTATGCCACTATAGGGCTGATGACATATTAAGACTAGACATTTCAATTTATTTGTAAACTAGAATCAGAAATTATGTAATGTCATATTGGTTTCTATTTACACAAAATGTATAATGCTGTAATGTCTCTCTAGTTATTGTTTAATCTTTTGATTTTTATTGATTTGGTTAAAACTTATCGTGTATTATCTAAACTTAGTAATCCACTAATTAGCCTTTATGTATAGCTGCTTGTCCAAACTGTGTCTAGCTAGTATTTTAATTTCTTTGCCCTATGTATACTACTGATATATTATATTTCTGATGTTCAATGTGGAGCTTTTCTCCCTGCGCCTCTGCTGAAAAAGGACATGTCCAGTTGGACTTTCCCGGAAAACTGATGCAAAATAAAATAAAATAAATAAAAAATAAATAAAAGGTGTCAGTAAACATCTTTGGAACTGGATCTTGGACATCTGAGAGTCCATAGAGAGTGAGTTTGGGTAAGAACACATCAAAAAGTGTCAAGATTAACACTGGGATTCCACAGGGATGTGTTCTCAGTCCACTGTTATTCACCATCCTGACCCACAACTGCTATGCAAAGCATAAGTCCAATCATATCATCAAGTTTTCCGATGATACCACAATCATGGGGCTCATCACAAAGGAGGATGAAAGAGCATGTACAGAGGAGGTGGCATCTCTGATCACTTGGTGCGAGGGGACCGACCGACGACCTGAATTTAAGCAAGACTAAAGAGATTATCTTCGACTTCAGGAAAAATAAAACAAACCATCCACCACTCACAATCAATGGTGAGAGTGTAGAGAGGGTTAAGTGTATGATATTCCTAGTGGTACACATATCAGAGGATCTGTTGTGGTCAGGAAACACCAGCCAACTGGTCAAGAAAGGGCACCAATGCCTCTATTTTTTGAGAAGACTGAAGAAAGCTAAGCTGCTGCCTCATATCTTCTCCACCTTCTATAGAGGTGCTATTGACAGTATCCTCACCAGCAACTTCACAGTGTGATCTGGAAGTTGTACAGCTACAGAAAGGACGGCACTAAAGAGAGTGGCGAGAGTCACAGAGAAGGTAACGGGTACCAGTCTTCCATCAATAAGGAAGGCACTACAGAGAGTGATGAGGGTCACAGAGAAGGTAACGGGTACCAGTCTTCCATCAATAAGGAAGGCACTACAGAGAGTGGTGAGGGTCACAGAGAAGGTAACGGGTACCAGTCTTACATCAATAAGGAAGGCACTACAGAGAGTGGTGAGGGTCACAGAGAAGGTAACGGGTACCAGTCTTCCATCAATAAGGAAGGCACTACAGAGAGTGGCGAGAGTCACAGAGAAGGTAACGGGTACCAGTCTTCCATCAATAAGGAAGGCACTACAGAGAGTGGCGAGGGTCACAGAGAAGGTAACGGGTACCAGTCTTCCATCAATAAGGAAGGCACTGCAGAGAGTGGTGAGGGTCACAGAGAAGGTAACGGGTACCAGTCTTCCATCAATAAGGAAGGCACTGCAGAGAGTGGTGAGGGTCACAGAGAAGGTAACGGGTACCAGTCTTCCATCAATAAGGAAGGCACTACAGAGAGTGGTGAGGGTCACAGAGAAGGTAACGGGTACCAGTCTTCCATCAATAAGGAAGGCACTACAGAGAGTGGCGAGGGTCACAGAGAAGGTAACAGGTACCAGTCTTCCATCAATAAGGAAGGCACTACAGAGAGTGATGAGGGTCACAGAGAAGGTAACGGGTACCAGTCTTCCATCAATAAGGAAGGCACTACAGAGAGTGGTGAGGGTCACAGAGAAGGTAACAGGTACCAGTCTTCCATCAATAAGGAAGGCACTACAGAGAGTGGCGAGAGTCACAGAGAAGGTAACGGGTACCAGTCTTCCATCAATAAGGAAGGCACTACAGAGAGTGGTGAGGGTCACAGAGAGGGTAACGGGTACCAGTCTTCCATCAATAAGGAAGGCACTACAGAGAGTGGCGAGAGTCACAGAGAAGGTAACAGGTACCAGTCTTCCATCAATAAGGAAGGCACTACAGAGAGTGGCGAGGGTCACAGAGAAGGTAACGGGTACCAGTCTTCCATCAATAAGGAAGGCACTACAGAGAGTGGTGAGGGTCACAGAGAAGGTAACGGGTGCCAGTCTTCCATCAATAAGGAAGGCACTACAGAGAGTGATGAGGGTCACAGAGAAGGTAACGGGTACCAGTCTTCCATCAATAAGGAAGGCACTACAGAGAGTGATGAGGGTCACAGAGAAGGTAACGGGTACCAGTCTTCCATCAATAAGGAAGGCACTACAGAGAGTGGTGAGGGTCACAGAGAAGGTAACGGGTACCAGTCTTCCATCAATAAGGAAGGCACTACAGAGAGTGGTGAGGGTCACAGAGAAGGTAACGGGTACCAGTCTTCCATCAATAAGGAAGGCACTACAGAGAGTGGTGAGGGTCACAGAGAAGGTAACAGGTACCAGTCTTCCATCAATAAGGAAGGCACTACAGAGAGTGGTGAGGGTCACAGAGAAGGTAACGGGTACCAGTCTTCCATCAATAAGGAAGGCACTACAGAGAGTGATGAGGGTCACAGAGAAGGTAACGGGTACCAGTCTTCCATCAATAAGGAAGGCACTACAGAGAGTGGTGAGGGTCACAGAGAAGGTAACGGGTACCAGTCTTCCATCAATAAGGAAGGCACTACAGAGAGTGGTGAGGGTCACAGAGAAGGTAACGGGTACCAGTCTTCCATCAATAAGGAAGGCACTACAGAGAGTGATGAGGGTCACAGAGAAGGTAACGGGTACCAGTCTTCCATCAATAAGGAAGGCACTACAGAGAGTGGTGAGGGTCACAGAGAAGGTAACGGGTACCAGTCTTCCATCAATAAGGAAGGCACTACAGAGAGTGGTGAGGGTCACAGAGAAGGTAACGGGTACCAGTCTTTCATCAATAAGGAAGGCACTACAGAGAGTGGCGAGAGTCACAGAGAAGGTAACAGGTACCAGTCTTACATCAATAAGGAAGGCACTGCAGAGAGTGGCGAGAGTCACAGAGAAGGTAACGGGTACCAGTCTTCCATCAATAAGGAAGGCACTACAGAGAGTGATGAGGGTCACAGAGAAGGTAACGGGTACCAGTCTTCCATCAATAAGGAAGGCACTGCAGAGAGTGGCGAGAGTCACAGAGAAGGTAACGGGTACCAGTCTTCCATCAATAAGGAAGGCACTACAGAGAGTGGTGAGGGTCACAGAGAAGGTAACGGGTACCAGTCTTCCATCAATAAGGAAGGCACTACAGAGAGTGATGAGGGTCACAGAGAAGGTAACGGGTACCAGTCTTCCATCAATAAGGAAGGCACTACAGAGAGTGGTGAGGGTCACAGAGAAGGTAACGGGTACCAGTCTTACATCAATAAGGAAGGCACTACAGAGAGTGGCGAGAGTCACAGAGAAGGTAACGGGTACCAGTCTTCCATCGATAAGGAAGGCACTACAGAGAGTGGTGAGGGTCACAGAGAAGGTAACGGGTACCAGTCTTCCATCAATAAGGAAGGCACTACAGAGAGTGGTGAGGGTCACAGAGAAGGTAACGGGTACCAGTCTTACATCAATAAGGAAGGCACTACAGAGAGTGGTGAGGGTCACAGAGAAGGTAACGGGTACCAGTCTTCCATCAATAAGGAAGGCACTACAGAGAGTGGCGAGAGTCACAGAGAAGGTAACGGGTACCAGTCTTCCATCAATAAGGAAGGCACTACAGAGAGTGGCGAGGGTCACAGAGAAGGTAACGGGTACCAGTCTTCCATCAATAAGGAAGGCACTACAGAGAGTGGTGAGGGTCACAGAGAAGGTAACGGGTACCAGTCTTCCATCGATAAGGAAGGCACTACAGAGAGTGGCGAGAGTCACAGAGAAGGTAACGGGTACCAGTCTTCCATCAATAAGGAAGGCACTACAGAGAGTGGTGAGGGTCACAGAGAAGGTAACGGGTACCAGTCTTCCATCAATAAGGAAGGCACTACAGAGAGTGGTGAGGGTCACAGAGAAGGTAACGGGTACCAGTCTTCCATCAATAAGGAAGGCACTACAGAGAGTGGTGAGGGTCACAGAGAAGGTAACAGGTACCAGTCTTCCATCAATAAGGAAGGCACTACAGAGAGTGGCGAGAGTCACAGAGAAGGTAACGGGTACCAGTCTTCCATCAATAAGGAAGGCACTACAGAGAGTGGCGAGAGTCACAGAGAAGGTAACGGGTACCAGTCTTCCATCAATAAGGAAGGCACTGCAGAGAGTGGCGAGAGTCACAGAGAAGGTAACGGGTACCAGTCTTCCATCGATACAACAACTTTACTCTACAAGAAGCATCAGAAGGGCCACCAAAACAATACAAGACACCACTCATCCAGCACACTGACTGTTTAAGCATCTAGCATTGGGTAGAATATATCACAGCATCCACTGCAGGACTACCAGATTCAACAAGAGTTTCTACCCGACAGTGGTCAGATTTCTGAACTTGGGCATAAGTCCCAGAGAACTGGACATTAACTAAGTCAGTTCTTTCTTTTTTCACTAACATCTATACTCTGTTGTATAATATATACCACACAAATTCCAAGTAAGTGCAATATTTATTTATATTATCCTTGTCAAGTGCAATATTAGAGAGACAATCTGGCAATCTATAATGTGTAATGTGCCTTTTATTTAAATGGGGCAGTTATTATAACGTAGAGAAGGGTATACTTATTCTGTATTCAAGTGATGGAAATGTCTCTGATCTTTTCTACGGGTACTGGGAGTAAGATTGTATATGGTCATTCTTCTACTTGTACGACGTGTTTTACTTTCTGTTTGTAATCTCAGAAAGGAGCTGATGCATGCAATTTCATTTAGACTACATGTGCATGGTCCCAAATGACAATAACATTTGCTTTGAATCCTTGAATCACTGAAGCCAAGCATGCTGTGCTTGTATAAACACCATAAGGATGTTTTATGAATATGCCTGTCATACAGGTATACAAACATGCACATATGTATGCACACACACACACACACACACACACACACACACACACAGATGCAGTCACACATGCATACATGCACACAAATATACATACACATAGAGTCACACAGACATGCACATTCACACACACATAAACACATGCATACACACACATCCATACAATACACATGCATACACATATATGTATGAACACAAACATACATACACACATGTACACCTGCTTGTGTGCACACACATACAAACACGTAAATACGTATGTACAGAAACACAGAATTAGTGACTAAAAACTGAATCATTTGCGGACATACTATACTGACCTTGTTTTGCTAAACTAGGATAGTATTTAATTTTATATGTTTTTCTTCCCCATCTGCTGTTCTGTGATCCCATCCCCTTTCTGCCCATCCATTCCTCCCTGCATACACAGAGGGACAAGAGAACTCCTGTTTACTCTTTCCTACTAGCATGCACAATAGTTAAAAGCCATCAGTATATGTGGACATCATCCAGACAGCCTCAGAAAACATTTGCAGCATGCTATAATCCCCATACTCTTTCTAACAGTAGAAGAGCTTAGCAAAACTACTGGCCTCCCAAATGTGTGTTAACATGCAAGCATGACTCCAGCTATTGCATATGCATAGAACCCAGAAGTTACTGATGAAATGTTACTGGCTATGTGTACAGTATGAAACTAGCTTTCTACTTCACTCCCTTCCTCCTGGATGGGGGAGCCAGCATCAGCTGCTGTTTCCCACCCTACTCGGTTAGTTCTTCCAGGTCACTAATAGATCCACGATTGTCAGGTTTACAGTCATGCCTTTACCCTGCCTGACATGGAGGCAATAGACTGAAATTCACAAGTTCAGTATTTATAATGATAAAAGAGTTGCAAACTGCAAACTGCTGCTCAGTTGATGACATCAGTGTTATTCCTTAATACACACAAATTTGAGCTACTGCTTCAGAAACAAGAACTGCCAAAAAGAAAATGCCAGCTACTACAAAAACCTAAATATCACTGTTTTAAAATTTTCCGAATTCTCCTTTCCCACCTGTATTTCTATCACTCTCTTCTCCAGTTCTTATCATTTCTTTGTCTTAACAATCATCCTCTGCGTATATGTTTTACTTGCAGAATTTCCAGTAAAATTCTCTGCATACATTTTCACATATCTAGTTTTTATTTTGTACGGTGCAGTTGTTGAACACCTGACTCCCAAACACAGGTATATGAGTTTGAGGCCGCAGGCCAATACTTAACGGTGGATTTGACGTAATGGTTAAGGTGTTCACTTTCTCGACAAAAGGTACATGGTTTGAGTCTGACTTCAGGTTATTGATGAGCCTTTAAATAGTCTTTTAGGGGCAGGTAGCCTATTATGCACCTATAAAATAATCACATTGTTATGATATATATACTGTTGTTATAATTATACATTTGTTCTCATTTATTTAGGAGCTTTTTTTCCACAGGCCTCCACTGAAAAGGAAGTGAGTTTCCTATTAATTAGACCATCCTGATAAACAAATGCAATAGATTAAATAAATAAACAGTGACTTCTTAAAATTCATGAATCACTTAAAGAAAGTAGCTTATCCTCTGTGTATAGCTAAATTAACTATTTATAAGATGCTCCAATATCCTCTAGAAGTTATCAAAACAGTGATCACGCAATCTGTAATTACTTTCAAGGCTGTACTTCCTTTATGAGGGAGATAAGGTCTCCACACTTGAAAGGTATCCTGCTTCAGCACGGGATGCTGAAAATGTACATTCAGCACACAGTGTGATAAGTGCATAGTTTCCAGTTCTTACACCGTATGGTGGCCACTTTTCTGCCACCATGATCATTATCAATTGTCACATTCTCAAGTTCACCCAATAATTCAATGGCATGCAATTTTGAGTTACACATAATAAAAGCACAATTGCATTCAGTTCCATATTTAGATGAACTGCACTGGCAAGCCCAGTAAAACTCAACTGGCATCATCATTTAGGTACGAGAAAATAAGTGTTTAAACTTTCAAGCAGTGACCCTGTTTAAAAGACTAACTCTACAAATGAGTAAGGAACTTGTATAATATATGACACGTTAGAGACACAGGGCAAGGCATCCTAATATATATATATATATATATATATATATAGAGAGAGAGAGAGAGAGAGACAGATATGGTGAAATTCATACACCTGCTAATTGCAACTGAAATTGACATACGTTGAACATTCTCGGTCCCTATATTTTTAATTTGCAATACAGTGGCAAACCATACAGTTTGAAATATTTTTTATTTATTTATTTATTTTTTAATTGGCATAATCAGGCCAAGCCCGATTATTACATGGCATGGATCTGAACCAGCAATATCCAACAAACAAAGTTGCTTTAAAATAGAAGAGTTTGCTAACCATAACGGTGGGAGTTTTACCCCAAATATCTGTGAGATTGAGCTCATTGAAGTTTGCACAGTTCTAGTTTGAAACATATTTAGCATCAGCCAACATAAACCTTGCAAAAGCTTTTATCTCACTAATTTCCACCCCTTACCATGTCTTTTCCTTTATTTTTTGCTCACAGTATCTCTCCATTATTTCAGCTGAAGAAAAGTGTGATAAAGTACTTCTAGATGGAAAGGGAATTCTATTATGTACTTAGGATAGTATAACTCAGATAAGACAGAACTAAGCAGAGTCAGATTTAGAGATATATTGGTAAGTGCAATCGAAACTCAGTGGTAAAAGGGTTAAAAGAATGCTCGCTGTAGCATTGTTTTGTCAATTATGCTGACCCAGCATTCTTCAAGGTACATACTATGTTTTTTTCTCACCATTCCTGACTCCCATTTTGCCCTGACATGCAGCTGTTTCCAGTCCACTAGCAACATACTGTATATATGTATCCCTTTTATGCAGGTTATCCCGTGTACCTGATATGTATCTTTCCCCAGAGTATTTTGTGTTTCTAATACCATGACTGGAGTGGACCTCATTCCCATGTTAAAGTATGATTAAAGTTTCTGAAATTAGCATCGGTTTGATCTTTGATGTTAGCCAGAAGTGCTCTTTGCAGCACCTGCAATGTTTCCAGTAAGGACTCCTTCTGCAATTCATATGGAGCTACATGCATCTGTAACATATCTAAGTACGATTGTAAATTCTTGTTCATAAGACCCATTGTTCCTACTACTGTTGGAACTGTCTGGGTATCCTTCTTCCACACTGCCCTTGTTGCTGCCTGGAAATTATATTTTTTTGTGACTTTGTATCTCTCTGTATGTAAGACATTGTAGTCAATTCCAATGATCAATGCTACTTTTGTCTTCTTTTCATGGACTACTATATCTGGTTTTCTCACATCATTTTTTTGAACTCTTGGTAATGGGTGATTGTTAGAAAAATATGCATTAATGTGTGTATTAGCAATATGCTTAAGTGCATTTAGAGCTTGAAAAGGGTTAACACATTTATTCTATTTCATACTGCATAAATCTGTACAAACTGCAGTTGCTTTCTGACCTTGTACTGTTAGCTAAAATCTTGCTTGTGCCTTGGAAATTTACTGAGAAGCAGGTGATTTCTGCTTGCGTTAGGAAAATAATGAATAGAACAATACTACTTGTATGAAACTTAGACAAGAAGTTCCGCTGTGCCATGAGAAAATACACAGCTGTAGAAGTTACAGATAATTAGTACAAAGCCTGCTTGAAAATATGAACTGCAATCAGCATTTGCTTGTATCTGTATTAGAAAAGTACCTTGAAAAGTAACACTGTACAATAGACGTTTGTAAATGGATTAATAGTCACCAAGGCCAGGTTGTTTTTCTGAAAAGTTTCTCACAAATCTAGTCATGTCAGCAGAAAATCTGGAGTAACATCTGCTGTAGAACAATGCTAAAAGTTGTGTTTGATTACGTCAGCTTAGAAGGCCATGTCTTGTAAAATAGTATAAGAATGAACATACTTCCTGTTAGTAGTTAGACAAATCCTTGTATTTGCATGTTTTTGTCTCCTTGCTGCAAGTAAATTAAAGTGCCTTAACTGAACCTTACGTGTATTGGTCATTGAAGTTTTTTCCTTTGACAGATTGGTCCTTCAGACCGGAAACCTTCACTTCGCCTCGGATCAGACAGGCCAGGTGGCTTGAAACCGTACGGGGAAGAAACCACATCGGTTCTTCTTATTTGAAAAGTCCTCCAACTGAATTGTCGTACAAAAGAGGCCAGCCACTTTCTGATCTGCGACTGAAGGATGGGTTTACTCGAACCAGGTGATCAATCACGAAGGCTCAGGTAAGGTGAATCTACCTTCTTTTTCTGTTTTAGATCAGGGACTAGATTTGTATTTGTTCTGTTTAGACATTATTTATAAGTCAGGGACAGAAAGATTACTGTCTTGTCATAGATCAGAGAAACAGAGCAGGTAGGCAGTCATTCTGAAGAGACTATAAAAATATGATCCGTGGTACCACGTTAAAAATAAGGAGTTACGTAATGATTAAAAGGGTAGAACAAAATGGGTAATAATTGTACAAAAAGGTCCCAAAATCCGCCGTTAACCGAAGACGCGAAATACATGCAGTCACAGTGTGCTGATAATATTAAATACTACTCAAAATGGGTTAATAAGTATGAATTTGATGGTAAACTAGAAAAATCCTCACTTGTCAAACTTGTCAAACAGCTTAAAACCAATTCTAGAGGTCGGGTAAAAAAACAACGTCAATTAGGAATTCCTCAGGCACACAGGTGGATTGAGGAAGTAAACCGAAGGGAACAAGAGTAATAGTTCATAGTTTAGTACTAAGCTAACTGCCCTTGTGAGCCATTTTAAGCTTAGCCAATTATCCCTTATGAGACTCAAACCCTGCACCTTGTGCTTGTAAGGCAAACACCTTAGCCATTAAGCCACCCTCCCAACCCCAATAATTCAAAAGCAATGTTTTTAGATAAGGAGGACAATAACTTAGTAATAGCGTCAGCCCCTCCGCCTCCCTTACCAGAATATGAGGCAAATGAACAAATTAGTCCACCCCCGTGATATCCTACTATCACTGTGAGTAGAGACACTACAAAAGCGAAACCGTTTATTAGAGATCCCGTCGAGACCATTTATTTATTTATTTATTTTATTTTACATTTGTTGACCGGCTAGTCTAGCTGGATATATGTCCATTTTCAGTAGAGGCCCAGGGAGAAAAGCTCCAAAAGTTATAAAATACTAAAAACAGAGATTGACAATACAAATACAAGGATTTTGCATCAGGACTAGTTAATACATGTATTACATAAACATAATCAGAGCAAAAACATAAGTATAATAAACAAATGATTTTAAATTTGTTTTTTTTTTTTTTTTTTTTATCAAAAGAGAATAAACATATGACTGTGTACAATATTTTATAAAGGGGGAGCTAAGAGGATATAGACAAAGGTAAATGCATGAATTATAGGGAAAGAAAGGTTAAAGAGGCAGAAGTAGAGTTAAGCTGGGTAGGTGCAGGAGCAAAGCCAGTGTTTATTAAGATGAATTTTCAGCTGTTTTTTAAAACGTGGGAGAGAAGACAAAGTTAAGATATCACAGGGTAATTTGTTCCACATTTTTCCAACAGAATTGGAAAAGAGACAGTCACCTGCAGAGTTATTGGGTTTGGTTGAATTAATCAGTAGTTTATTGGAAGAGCGTAGATGTTTCAGATTATTGCATAGTGAAATGAGGTTAGAGAGTATAGGTGTTTTAGTTGGTTGGTATAGTATCTTGTGAGCTATTAAGAGCTGTTGAAGTATGAGTTGGTTCTGAAGTTCAAGCCAACCTAGTTTTCTTAGGTTGAGGCAGTGGTGAGTTCTAAATGGGGATCCTGCTGCAAATCGAGCAATGTTATGGTAAGATATTGTTAGTTTCTTGAGGTTGTTTTTGGAGAGATTAGTGTATATGGGGGGAGCATATAGAAGAGTAGAGATAAGGTGAGATCTGGCTAAGGTTGTCCTTGCTTCGGGTGTGAGGAAGGGTTTAATTCTGTGAAGGGATCCAATTTTTTTATTAACTATTTTTATTGTGTTGTTGATGTGAGTCTCAAAGTTGAGATTATTGTCAATAGTTATTCCTAAAAGTTTAGTAGTTGAAACTGGTGAGATGAGAGTACTATCAGTGGAAGTAAGAGTGAGGTTTAGTGGGGTAGATCTACGGGATGGTAAAAATAATAGCAGTTTTGTTTTTTTGGGGTTGAGTAGTAGTCAACGATCGGAGAACCATTGTTCAACAGTGGTAAAAGCTTTTTGGGTTATTAACTGTAGTTCAGTTTGAAACTTAGCAGTGCAGATAATAGTAGAATCGTCTGCCTATTGTATACAGGTGGTATATGGGATAGCTGATTGGAGGTCATTAATAAAGATGGAAAATAGAAGGGGGCCTAAGATAGAGCCTTGTGGTACACCTAAAGAGATGGGGAGGAGATTGGATAGTGCATTTTTCCAGAGAACTGCCTGTTGCCGGTTTTCTAGGTAAGATATGAACCAAGTTAAGGAAGGAAGGTCAAGTGAGAGAGATTTTAGTATGTGCAGAAGAAGTTTATGGTTAACCATGTCGAAAGCTTTAGATAAGTCAATGAAGACTGATGATGATAGATTATTATTATTACGGTTATAGTTGATTGAGTTGGTAAAGGAGAGTAGAGCTGTGGTAGTACTGTGGGAAGGTCTGAATCCATGCTGACAGTTAGCAAGTAGGTTGTTGTGCAGAGGGTGATTAAGAAGTTGCTTATGGATAAATTTTTCCATGATTTTAGTTATAGGTGATAGGAGTGCTATGGGACGAAAGTTAGAGAAGTCATTTGACTTACCTCCTTTGTGTAGAGGGATGATGTGTGATATCTTCCAGATAGAGGGGAAAAGTCCTTCTTTTATGGATCTATTTATCAGAATAGAGATGGGATAGGCAATGGCTTTGGCTCCTATTTGCAAGAATTCTGCAGGACGTTTATCTGCAGAAGGAGTGGTAGGTTTTAGTTTTTGGAGCAGTGATAAGATAAAGGAGGTAGATACAGGTTGTAAGTGAAGTGAAGGAGGTAGATTTAAAGTAGGTGAGAGTAGCTTGGAGGTGTCGCGTGTTAGGTGACTAGCAAGAGTTTGAATAGCATTAGTGAAGAAGGAATTAAAGTCATTGGCTGTTTGTGTGGGGTTCTCTGGGTTGCAGTCCTGAGGGTTAGGTGGTATGGATTGGCCTGAGGATAAAAGATTATTAATACTGGACCAAAATCTTTTTGGTTCCTTTTTGAAGGTTTGTTGTAATTGAAGGTAATAATTCTTTTTGTCTATTAGGATGGCTTTTTTTGTACTATTTCTAAGTTCTCGGAAGTTTTGGTGGTCAGTTGGATTCTTCGTGGTACGCCATTTGGTCCAAGATTTGTTTCTGAGGATGATTTTTTGCCTAGTATTGTTGGTCAGCCAGGGTGCTGCTTTAGCTTTGGTTCTAATAGTGCGACTAGGAGCATGATGGTCAAGGATAGATAAGAATGTTGAATTAAAGTATTCTACCGCTTCATTAAGAGGGAGATATTTTAGTGGGGACCAATTACATTGTAATAATTCAGCTAGAAAATCTTCAGAGTTAAAATTTTTTTTGAACGTAGTGTTCTGTATATGGTAGGTAAAATTAGGTTGCTTTTATGCCTAATGACATAAGTAGGTGAGTGGTCGCTTAGATTATCTGGGAGAGTACCTGATTGGTAGGTTTGTTGAGGAGTATTAGTAAGAATCCAGTCTAAGATGGTATCATTTTTGTTGGTTTTATTTATTCTAGTAGGACTGTTTATGAGTTGGGTAAAGCCATGGAGGTTTATATGGGAGGTAGGATTATTACTATTACAGGAATACCAATCGATGTTGAAATCGCCTAGGAGTAGTGTTTCTTGAGGGAAGTAGTTGTAGAGTGAACTTAGAATGCATTCAAGTGTGTTAATGTTATTTCCTGGAGGAAGGTAAACACATATGATATTTATGGCCTTAGTAGAGTTGATTTGAAGTTTAGAGCTGAGTATTTCTGCATGATTATCAAGGCAAAGAGTCTGATCTATAATCCTAATTTGGATTTGAGACCAGGTCTCGAACACGGGCAGGAAACTCAAAAGGGGACATTGAGTTATATCAAATGGGTAGACATTCACGATTTATGAGTGAAGAAGAAATATGCCCACTTATAGAAGTGCCTTATCCTCAGGCAGGGCAAGAAGGTCAGGACCCAACTATTCTAGTGTATAGACCCTGGACTCCGGAAGACATCCAGAAAGCCACTGAGGGAATTCCAAATCCAAAAGTTAATTTTAAAAAGTTCTTAGAAGATTTGCAAGGAATGAGGCTGAGTTATAATTTAAATGGAGAAGAGGTAGAAAAAGTAGGCAGACAAATTGTGGGACCAGATTGGCACATGATTAGTGGCGACTGGAATCCCCGTGATATTGCTCTCAGGCCCCTCCCACTTAGCAGCGCAGAGTTAGACAACAGAGTGAAAGGTCTTACAGACCAAATCTTGAGAAATGGAAGCCAAGGGCAGACTGGACTTGCATTAATCAATGCATCCAACAGGAAGGTGAAGCTATTGACCGATATTATGACAGACTATTAGAATGTTTTAATAACCATTGTGGAATGCAGGTTCCTGAAGACCCACACGATTTCCCATACGAGCAACAGTTAAAGAATGCATTTTTGAAAGGCAGTATTGCACCTATAAGCAGTTTTATTACAAAACACATGGTAGATCATCATACAAGCAGGTTACAGTCATTGCTTGAATATGCTAGGCATGCCGAAAGGCATTTTAATAGCAAAAAGAAAAAGAAAGCCCAAGTATTTTCTGTAGAAGATGGAGCAGAAGTATATGTAGTACAGTCCGGGAAAAAGGGCAAGAGAAATGCCCAGGGAAACAAACAATCTGATCAATGATCAGAGGACTTTGAAGGGCGAAAGAAAAGGGGTGAATGTTTTAAATGCGGTAAGAAAGGACACTTGGCAAGGGATTGCAAGAAAAACAAGAAGGCAACCACGGAAGATAAGGAAGGTGAGGACTGACTATATGGTAGTCAGGAATCACTAGAAGGGGATAGCAGAGAAAGGACAAATGAGTATGTGATAGAGGGAGTAGAGAATGTGACAGAAGAAATAGAGGAAGTGCAAGAAGTCACGGATAGTGAAGAAAATGAAATATTGGATTTGGCTTTATTGAGCTTAGAGCTCTATTTTGCAGACACAAAACCAGAAGTTACACTCCTGGTAGAAGGGAGGGAAGTCAGATTCTTGTGTGACTCAGGGGTATCACGGACCCTGGTACATCCCTCCAAACTGCCAGAGAATTCAGAGTCACCTGATTACATATTAGTGAAAGCAGCTAATGGACAGCTGTATCGGGAGCCCCTCTCCCATAATATTGTGCTAACTGATCCTGTTTCAGGATTGACCCAGAAAAGCAAAATTGTTGTATCTGCAAAATGCCCAGTAAACCTCTTGGACAGAGACCTTATGCAGCTATTTGGTATAGCAGTAGTTCAGACTATGCAGGGTATGGAAGTGCAGCGACAAGTTGATACCTTTGCAGTGCAATCGGAGGGTGAAATGTTTTATTGGTACAGCCAGGACTTGGTTGCGACTGGTCCAGGGGTGGTGACTGAGGAGTTGATGAACATAGCCATCGGCAAGTTCCCCTCCCTTGACATTGATAAACAGCATCTGTTGCACTGTACTCTGTATTATTGTAATACACCAGGACCTGATAAGGAATATGAGCAAGAATTGTTTAGAAATCATACAAACAGACTGGTATTACGTAATCTGTACTGGAACACAGAAGGGAACAGTGTAGCCAGCTGTTCATTGCCCCAGGAGTTTTTTGCACTCTATAAATCTAATCGATTACCACATGTTAGCTTTACTAAGGACAAGAATGTAAAATGGGTAGACTTAGGAGAAAAAGTCACGAGGTGGGAAAAACAGAGTTAGAACTGTCAGAACAGGGAATACAAATGCAGAAGCTGAATTGGATAACTCAGACCCACCCAGCTGTACACTTGCAGTCTAGCAAGGACAGCTGATTGGCACTCCTATTGAAGGAGGAAGAGAATGCCTTACAGAATATACCAGAAAATCTCTGTTCAACAGGAAAGTCAGATGTAGGACTTATTAGTACAGCAGGACCAGTTACTATTACGCCAAAGTCAGCATTTAGACCACAAACGAGACAGTATCCCTTAAGAAAAGATGCAAAGGTAGGAATCATACCTATTATAGCAGCTTTACTTAAGGAAGGGGTGCTGGTGGAATCTCCTGATTCACCATGTAACACACCCTTATTTCCTGTTAAGGAAGAGAATGGAGAGTGGTGTATGGTCCAAGATTTACAAGCTGTAAATGATGCAGAAATACCAAGGGCACCTACGGTGCCAGACCCACACACCCTGTTGAATGATTTAAAACCTCAACAGAAATATTTTTCTGTGGTAGATATCAGCAATGCGTTCTTTTTGATACCGATACACCCTGACAGCCAGCATCGGTTTGCATTCACAGTTCAGGGGAAAAGGTATACATATACGCAACTACTACAGGGGTATTGTGAAAGTCCAACAATTTTCTCACAAGAAATGGCAAGCAACTTGGCGGGATTTACCCCACCAAGAGGTAGTCAGATTTTGCTTTATGCTGACGATATCCTGCTGGCGTCCCCCACCCAGCAAGATTGTAAAGAAGATACCATAGTGCTATTACAATTTTTAGCCACTGAAGGACATAAAGTAAACAAAAATAAACTGCAGCTTTAGAAAAAACAAGTTAAATACCTAGGATATGTAATATCCAAGGAAGGTAGGACATTAGACGAGGACAGAAAAATAGCGATTTTGCAAGCACCAAAACCCACTACCAAGAAGGAAATTATGTCCTTCCTGGGTACGACTAAATTTTGTCGGAGTTGGATTCCAAACTATGCCTTGGAATCTGCACCGTTGACTAACCTGATTTATAAAAAGCCTATGGCAGCACAGGATTTGCTACAATGGACACCAGAAGCAGAATCTGCTTTCTGCAAACTGAAACAGTTAATAGCATCCTCATTAGTTTTGGGATTACCAAACTATCATAAACATTTTTTCCAAACTGTAGATTGTAAGCAAGGTTATATGACATCAGTGTTAACACAGCAGCATGGGGACAAGCAACGCCCTATTGCTTATTATTCATCACAACTGGACCCAGTGACACGGTCTTTACCTCACTGTGTACAAGCAGTAGTTGCAGCTGCAATGGCAGTACAGGCTTCGGCCTCAGTAGTGTTGTTCCACCCTCTCACATTGAGAGTGCCTCATGCAGTCGTGATTATTTTACTACAAGAGAAGGTAGCATATCTTTCCCCTGCTAGGCATCTTTCCTGTATGACTATATTGTTGAGCCAGTCTCATATGACAATTGAACGATGTACGACTTTGAACCCTTCTACCTTGCTCCCAACCCCTGCAGATGGTACACCACACAGCTGCTTGCAGGTGATTGAGCAAAAGACACTGCCTAGAAAAGATCTTACGGATGTTCCCTTGGATGATGCCGAGGTGACATACTACGTGGACGGCTCATGCAAAAGGGGTCCTGCAGGATAGAACCTAGTAGGATATGCAGTAGTTTCTGACACAGACATTATAGAAGCAACATCTTTACCACATAGTTTATCTGCACAGGCAGCAGAATTGATTGCCTTGACATGGGCATGTACCTTAGCAAAGGATAAATGTGTAAACATTTTTACTGACAGCCAGTATGCTTTTTCTACTGTACATGTTTTTGCGCAACAGTGGAAAAATCGAGGAATGATAACATCTACTGCAAACCAATCAATCATGCACAGTTTATTTTAGATCTTTTAGAATCTATTCAGTTACCTCAGAAAGTAGCTATTTGTAAATGCACAGCTCATACCAAGCAACAGGACAGGATTTCAAAAGGTAATACGAGAGCTGATATAGCTGCAAAGCAGGCAGCTTCAGAAGTATTTCTTTTGAATGAGGAACTACAACCCTCTGAGATTTTAGACTTAGAAATGTTGAAGACAATGCAAACACTTACTATGCAAACTGAAAAACAAAGATGGGTAAAACGAGGAGCAATTCTCGAAAAGGGGCTGTACATCTCTAAAGAAGGGAAACCGATATTGCTGTCTAATTTGCTTAGATATGCAGCTTTGTTGAGCCATGGACAGTGCCATGTCTCAGCAGGGGGGATGGTACAGCTGGTGAACCAAGTGTTCACGACGTATGGATTTACAAACTACTCTAAAAAATTTTGTTCGTTATGCCACATCTGTAATAAACATCATGCACAAGGGGCGTTAAAGCCCAAGCAAGGGAGTTTCCCTACACCACCGTATCCATTTCATACTATCTGTATGGATTTCATAGAGTTGAATAAATGTGAAAATAAGAAGTATTGTCTTGCCATTGTAGATGTGTTTAACCAAAAAATTAATGTGTGTACCTTGTTGAACTCCAAGGAAGCACAACAACAAATGAACCCTATATTTTGACCTAGGTTTTTGATTAAATTTAACTCATCAGTCATCAGAACTTAAATAAAAAATGTACCATATACACATACACAAATTAAAATCATCATCATCAACCAATCAACTGAAAGTTGCTTGATACACACAATTACACATTCAAATTCTTCTTTTAAAGGCCATGCATCAGAGGAATGAAGAAAATATGGAGAGGAACTTAGTGGGCAAAAACCCAGAAGTGAGTCTCAGCAGGTAAATATAGCCTAGGAAAATTAATTTGAACATTGAGGACCTCCTTTGGGCAGGGCACATTAATGCCAATAGTCGACGGAAAACGTAAGAGAGACTTGTTTCATAGTAAATTCTTTGGTTCGAGTTACAAAAAAGGTTTAAAAGTTTAATTATATATCTCTCAAGGATTGATGGTCTTTTTTTTGATTAAAACAGTGTCAACAACAAAAAAAAAAATCATAGCACTAGCAACTGTAGTAGTATTTTATTCTCAGTCCCCCCACCCCCAAGAGTTAGAATGGATGAACAGAAAACTGGTGTAGCGATGGGGGCGATACTGCCCCCAGCGTACGCCATTATAATGGCATTTTTTTTTGGGGAATTTTTTTTTTACTAAATATGTAATTATATATATAATATTTTATACCGCTTCCTGGATGACTTGTAGATGTGCATTTGGTTCTGAATATTTGACTTTGGTATCGACCATACACATAGAAAAAGTTCATCCTCCAACTCATATTTGAGTTACTGTACCTGACCATCAGAAAAGGCAATAGTTAAAGGACAGATGGTCAGGGCAGCGAGAATGACAAGTAGGAGGATGACTTTAATAAAGAGCTTGAATTGATCAAGTCAATGTTTATTAGGAGGAGGAGGTATCCTAGCATGTTGTGTGTGTGGTAAATGAGAGTAAGAGCTAAAAAAAAAAAGGTGTCTGTGGTCTCTTTTAGGCGGAAAACTGGAATATAGAGAGACAACAATGTGGGGTAACACAGTCCAGCAAAGCGTGAAATTAGTCTTAGTAATGATGGGAATGGCAAACAGACTGAGAGTGAAGAGGCAATATATTTTATAACTACCTTTTCATTTGATGCCCCCTATGTAGTTGACATTATTGTCAACAATTGGAAAATTTTAAGAATAGACCATACGGTTAGTGGGAAGTTAGGGGGGATGCCAAAATGTGTTTACAGAAAAGGAGTTTCATTCAAAAAACTATTGGAGAAAAGCGATACCACACAAACAATAACTGGTAAGATTAGAGGGAATTATAAGTGTGGAAGATGCAGTGTGTGTCACTTGATCAGAGCAACGGGGGCTCTGTTTACAGTAGCTGGAATAAGCATTAGAACTGAAGCCCATTTTGACTGCCATTCCACAAACGTTGTTTATGTGGCCACCTGCACACACTGTCCCGCTTTTTATATAGGAAAGACCTGCAGGGCATTAAGGGACCGTGTATTAGAACATCAGTCAGACATAAGGTTAAAGAAAGAAAACAAATGCCCATAGACACATTGAAAGTAATAGTTGGCATCAATTTAAGTTTAGTATTTTACAACAAATTATATTGGATAAATTAGGAAGGGAGATGAGATGGCAGTTATTATTCAATGCACAAGAATTCCTAATATTAATGAAATGTATTCAATAATGCCTATTTTAAAATTAAAAATAAAGACAAATTTGTGTATTTTAGGAATTAGTGTTTAGTTTTTCCTCTGATGTACGCTGGTTTTTAAAAGAATTCAATGAATTTAATTGTGTTAATTGACTGTGATGATGTCATTTTTAATGTGTATATAAGGTACTCTCTTTACCATTATTAACTTGTGTTCTGATGAAGTCGGATTAAAAGGCGAAACCCTGGTCAAAATATCGTGGTATTCATTGTTGTTGTTGCTTCCTGGAGTTCAACTGCTGGTACACATTAATTTTTTGGTTGTTCTGTGTGCTGTTAGTATGGATTGTAGATATGTTTTTCAGATGGGTGGAAGCCTTTCCAGCTAAAAATCCAGACGCTACGACCGTGGCCAAAGTGCTTGTTAAAGAAATCATCCCTAGATTCGGCATTCTGGAAAGGATCTACAGTGACAATGGCACACACTTCATGAATCAGACTATACAGCAGTTAAGTAAAAATTTTTGTATTTCTCTAAAGAATCATTGTGCATATCACCCGCAATCAGCAGGGCTAGTAGAGAGGCATAATGGGATTTTAAAGAGTAAGCTAAGAAAATTAATGACAGAAACGCAGAGAAACTGGGTGTACTGTCTGCCCCTGGCACTATTGAGCATGAGAACTGTTCCAAATGCAAAAGGATTGACTCCTTTTGAAAAGCTCTTTGGAAGGGCTTACTATATACCTCAGTGGAAATCTCTCATGCCTGCAGACCAGGAAGCTGACAGTACATTAGCAGAGTATATGCGTAATTTGTTAAATTCTAAACATTCGTTGCAGTTAAATTCTGTTTCAGATAAAGAACAAACCAGACCGTCAGAAGTGGCAGTGCCCCCTGGAGCTTGGATCTGGCTGAAGATAGTTAAGAAGAAAAATTGGGCGTCTCCGAAATGGGAAGGTCCATATCAAGTACTTTTATCAACATCCACTGCAGTCAAAATTGCAGAGCGTGCTTCCTGGATCCACTTGACGTACTGTAAATTAGTTTAAAAACTTTGAACTGGACAAAAATCTTGTTACATGCCAAGAGCAAAAATGATACCAACCCTTTCCTCAGACGTATTGCATAATCATCCTGTTAACTGTATTTGTGACAATAATCTTTTTGTTGTGGCCTTTTCTTTTCCCAGCCACACAGACTGAACTGAATAAATGTGAAGCATTACTCATAAACTGGCATCCAGACTTTAACACTTACCAGGCAATTAAATATGTGTATGCTGAGACTTTCAATGTTTCGAATTGCTGGATTTGCACAGCTTTGCCGACAGCATACGGGGGGTTATTAATGACTACAGTCCCCCTAGGGGTCAGTGAGACCTGGGAGAACTTAATTTATGATACCTCAACCATTACAGCACAAGATAAAATAGCATTGCACTTGTCTGTTCCACAAAAGGGAACTGTGTGTTTTTATAAAAATGATACTGTTCAGGTGGGTTGGAGCAATTGCAATGTGACTGTTCCTTATAGATGTTACACTAAAGGTAACAAAGTAGATCTTTATTGTAATACAAACTATGATTCATTTCTTGGATTGATGCACAAAACACTTGATGAAGTAAAACATAATTCTATTCTTTATAAACAGCTATCTATAATTGATAGAAAAATGTTTCATGCAGGGTGAGTGTATATTCATAGCAAGGTTACTACTAAAGTAGAGGACTGTTATTTTGTGTGTGGCAGAAAGGCATACAAATGGTTACCTGAGAATTGGTCCGGCAGATGTTTTTTGGGTTACCTGGTTCCAGCCATACAACACACTGCAGTTTTGCCTCATGGGAAAATTCGAAATGTCTGAGAAGTCGTCAAGAAACCTGTAAATCCAGTGGGACAAATCAATGCGCGTTAGAAAGACCATCACTCTCTAGGTAAAGGACTGATACATATGGACTTGAGTGATAGCGTTATATCATGGGCAGGCATATTACCAGCATATGGAGCAGTGAAATCGATCTGGGAGCTGACAAAACTGTTAAAACTTCTCGAAGTAATGAGCAACGCAACTTTTTCTGCTCTCGAATTGGTGACTGATGTACTGAATGCTATGAGAACTGTAGTGCTCCAAAACCGCATGGCTCTCGACTTCACCCTAGCAGCGAGAGGTGGTACATGCGCTTTAATCCAAGAAGAATGCTGTTCGTATATTCCTGACCATAAACATGAGATAGACAATCATCTTGAGGTAATTCAGCAAGAGTCGGCCATGACCAAACCAGGCCCAAACCCACTGATGGACTTTTTCCAGAAATGGTTTGGGGGGTGGGGTACCATACTAATGAACATCCTGATTGCCATTTGTGTAGGTATGCTCCTACTGGGAGTATGTGTTTGTTGTGGTATCCCCTGCATGAAAAGACTGATTAAAGACTTTATAGACATGTCAGTTTGTGAAACCTTATATCAAAGTACTGAGTTTGAAGAACTGTTAAAAGACTAAAAAGCTTTCATAAGTTTAAACTGAACTGCAAATCCTGAGTGGAAGAGGTTAGGAGAAGAAAACAAACTGTTTATGCTTATTTTGAAAATAGAATAAAAGTATTAATAGGGGGGAAATGTCAGAAAAATATGTATTAATGTGTGTATTAGCAATATGCTTAGGTGCATTTAGAGCTTGAAAAGGGTTAACACATTTATTCTATTTCATACTGCATAATTCTGTACAAACTGCAGTTGCTTTCTGACCTTGTACTGTTACCTAAAATCTTGCTTGTGCCTTGGAACTTTACTGAGAAGCAGGTGATTTCTGCTTGTGTTAGGAAAATATTGAATAGAACAATACTACTTGTATGAAACTTAGACAAGAAGTTCCGCTGTGCCATGAGAAAATACACAGCTGTAGAAGTTACAGATAATTAGTACAAAGCCTGCTTGAAAATATGAACTGCAATCAGCATTTGCTTGTATCTGTATTAGAAAAGTACCTTGAAAAGTAACACTGTACAATAGACGTTTGTAAAAGGATTAATAGTCACCAAGGCCAGGTTGTTTTTCTGAAAAGTTTCTCACAAATCTAGTCATGTCAGCAGAAAATCTGGAGTAACATCTGCTGTAGAACAATGCTAAAAGTTGTGTTTGATTACATCAGCTTAGAAGGCCATGTCTTGTAAAATAGTATAATAATGAACATACTTCCTGTTAGTAGTTAGACAAAACCTTGTATTTGCATGTTTTTGTCTCCTTGCTGCAAGTAAATTAAAAGTGCCTTAACTGAACCTTACGTGTATTGGTCTTTGAAGTTTTTTCCTTTGACAGTGATCCCATGTGATTTAAACTTCATCAAGGTACATAAGTTCTTACCTTTTCTTGCTTCCATTTTGTCTGGACATGCAGCTGTTTTCAGTCCTCTGCAAGTGTTCCTTCCATTCTGTCCCTTATACCCTCCTCCATGGCTTACTCTAATCTCATCTTTCTGACTCTTATCTGAGCTGCTTTTCTCTTCTCCCTTAAATGTGCCTTCTTAGAAGTTCTTCCTCATTCTGCCTCTCCAATTCCCCAAGTCTACCCAGCTCTCATATTTACACTTCCTATCTGTCCTGTGATATGACTCATTTTTGCACCAATATCTCTGAATGTACTTCCAAATATTTGTGATTCCTTCTCTTCCATTATTGGCTTGATGCTGTAAAACAATGATGTACAGAAATAGAAACAGACACAATATTAAGTTCTTTATTTTTTACTTTAATCTTTGACAGCTTTACATCTTTGTTATCTCATTAAGGAGACACATATCTTAAAATATCTGATTCAGACATGCAAACACAGCTCTAATTCTAGAAAAGAAACACACTGAGCTGACTGTGTATTGTTTCAACGTTTCATTTATTTAGTTTGAGGCAGATCAAATGCATCATGTTTAATTGTTTGCACTTTATTATAAGGTCATAAACAGTGTAGCTTTTAACATTTATACTAGCAATAGCATTCTTTGCAGGGTTATTGAACTTTAAAATGTATAATCCTATAACAGTAGTACAAACGTACTGAAGAATATATTTATGAATATGTTTATGAATGTTTTGGCAATATTTTCCTGCCTTATAAGGCTGGAGACCTAGTTTACCAATAAGCTGATGTTTTTCTCAGATAAAAGCACCCAAAATGGTTAGTCCTGTTTTGCTAGTCACCAACTTGTGTGCCATCTGTACCTCAAGCAGCCCAAACCTGCTCCTTTGCCCTCCTGGCCTCTTTCTTTGTTGTGAACTATTCAATGCTGATTGAGAAGCCTGCCTTACTGCAGCCTCTTAAAAGGAGTCACATGATTAGTCCAGACTAATCATGACCTGAAATGCTCTGAGCAGCCTACCATATGAGGAAGTGGCTTATCGCTATCATACTCTAGGGCCAGATTTCCTTTTTTTTGCTTTGCTGTGTCAGGTTTAATTTAGAGATAATAATCATTGATACTTTAATGTTTAATCCCTAACATTTGAGTCCAGTGATATATATTAAAAGTAAAAGAATGCAATACCTCATGAACTTCTCTTTTACCCAGACAAAAAGAGGAAGACACACATATCTATATATGGTTACACTTTATAATCTCAAAATACTGAAATGTTGAATTTCAGTATTTCGAGACTATAAAGTTGAAAGTGCAGTTACGTGAAATTGCATAATAGCGAATGCAGAAATGTCGCATTTGTCATTATGTGTTCACTTACATGATGTGCTGTGCGGTTTGTGGATTTAGCTGGGGTTTGAGGTAAGTGGTGCTTTTGTAAGGGTACTGGGTAAGGATTTTAGTGTGTGTGAGTGTGTGCACTGGTGAGTTTTATGTGTTTGTGTGTTTAGTGCAACCTCGGAGTTAGTATATATAAGTAGGGGGGTGTGGGGGGTGCAGCTCCCAACATGGGGTGTGCAGGTGTGCAGGGGGGCTTGCCCCCCTGCTTTTAGCAATATTGTTTGTGTGTATGTTAGCTTTGTTGTGTTTGTGTGTGTTGGCTAGGTTTTTTGTGGTGAAGGCAGGTAGGTGCATTTGTGTTTGTGTGGTGTAGTGGTTTGTTTGTGTGACGTTCATGGTTTGCAAGTTTGCAGCTTTAAAGTTTCCGGTTTTTGATTTTTCGGCTTTATAGTCTCTAGATACTGAAATTCGATATTTCAGTATTTCGAGATTATAAAGTGAATCCATACAGTATGTATATATATATACATATGTATGTATGTGTATACACATATTGCAAGATTGTGGGGGAAGATTTCTCCATGTTAGTGGGTGCAGAAGGCAAAAATGTTTTTGTAGTGATCTCTGAATTTCAATTATTTAAGAAATGCTGTTCGTATATTATCCCAGTTATGTGTTTTGATCACATTAGAATCATATGCCTGTCATGGAGCTTTTCCTTTCATTTGGAGATAAGTGCTATCTATCTATCTATCTATCTATATATATATATATATATATATATATATATATATATATATATATATATATATATATATATATATATCATGTGCTATATAGATATGTTGTGCTATATAAATATGTGTAATGTAGATGTGTTATGTGCTATATATATATATATATATATATATATATATATATATATATATATATATATATATATATTATGTGCTGTGCAGACATGCTTGGTATATAGATATGTTATATAGTATGTAGATATGTCTGTTACGTAGATATGGTATGTGCTAGGTATATATCTCATATGCTATGTATACATGTTATGACATAATTCTCATATAAGGCACAATCACATCTCTCAAATATTTCTTATTTTGCAGAATGTCACTGATTTACCAGATATTTTAACATGTCCCTCCATTTTTTTATTTTTCTGATAAATCACTGAGGATTACAGTCTATAATGCCTAAGATTAGAGTTTCATATATTTTACTGTTTGAAACATGCATGCTGATACTCAACCTGTTGTTCTACAAACCTTTTAAGTGAATCAGAGCAATATTTAAAACTTGGCTATGAGTATGGATGCTTGCCCCCCATTATTTTTGTATTTGTCTAGATTTCTTGAGCAAAGAAGTTGGGAGGTATAGGCACAACTCCCAAAACTTTTAACTATCAGCTGTATTAGTCACTTATAGGAGTTTATTGGACACTATATATATTTTTAACTTCTTAACCGCAATGAAGGAGCAGTTTGCTAGATGCTGACTATACTCCAAGTGAGTGATCAGACAAATCCTCTCTTATATCTCCAAATGTTTTAAGGAAGGTTTATCAAAGTGGTCCTTTATTCTAAATGGCCTGGTAGTGAGCTTGCTTGTTTTTCTGTTTTATAACAGTTCCTCAGCTATTTCTACAGATATTAACTCTAACCCCTTTTTCAGGACTTCATTCTCTGTTTAAGTGCACTGCAAATGACATTTTCTTAAAGCTCAGTGTTATTTTCCCATGCTGATATTCATGTTAGCAAACTCTGCAACTATTTTTGCAACTGGGCTCAACCTTTCTGTTACTTATTTTATACTTGTGTCTCTACACTACAGCTGAACAGAAACTGCTAAGTGCTCCCTCAATGTCTGTGACCTAAACTCCAAGTCTTATCTTTCCCAGAATGTATTGCCTTGGCAGGATGAGAAGGGGAGCTGAAAATGACTTAGTTGTGGTGCGGAGAGGGTGTAGGTCACCTTTGTATCATAATGCTTCACATGCGGGGCATGTGTACATAGCCAAAACCAAGCCCCAATGTCCTGGCATAACTTCAGGGTCATGCAATGGTCTTGTGAGAGATATGGCCCCACGTATGTGGTGACTCTTTCATCTGCTTTACCCAATGTGGAATGCATCAGCCACACAGCTCCAGTATCACCTCTGGTGCTCCCATGCCTGACCACATGTCCTCAGCACATCTCCAGAACATCCAACAGATGAGAGATGAGCAGGCATAAGTTTTACCTTTTTTTCTCGCTTCCCTGCACCACACAAAAGGATCCCTGAGCTATAAACTGAACTTGTGTTGCCTGAGTCAGAATCAAGGTTGTATCCTTCTAGCCAACAGAGATGTTTTTTGTATATTGCATTTTTGCTTGAAACATTGTTTCTATCATTTGTACTAAAATTAGTTATTACTAAAAAGAGGTGTTTAAGTTCATCATACTAACATAGACTAAAATAAAAATGTGCATAATTAGTCAAGATTCAAAGCTACTTTAGCAATAATGCCAATACATTTACAAGTTTAAGCTTAAAGAATTGATTTGCTGCTACCAGTTACAGAGAATCATCAAAGAATTCTGTGTAACTCTAATTAGATGACTAATGTTAATTCTAATTTGGCCATGAACAAATAAAATGTTCATTTAATCATTACTCATGGTATGCATTCATTTACTCGAAGAAACGTTCTCTGAACGTTATATTTTCTGAACTGGAATGTCAAATTTCATAGTGGCAAATGGACGGAATATCGTAAAAAACACCAAATGTGACATTTCTGACTGCTCTACCACCTAAACAAGTGCTACCATGGGTCAAAAAGGGGGAATATTGCACATTTCACACTTATTGCATTCGGACAAATGAGAATTTGCTGCACTGCTTTCGGACATTTCCCAGTTGGCCATCCACTGGTCGACCAAATGAATTTATACCATTACCCATACTTATATTCATAATGCATGCACTGGCACAAATGTAGCAAATAAAACTGGTTGTGAATGTTATTGTATCCGTACAGACCACAGAGACATGAACTCCTCAAACAGGGTTTTCTGACAATCCAGCCATGCACACTTCAACATTTTAGTTTAAGGTAACTGTTACTGTTTCATCTACTATATATGTGTGTGTGTGTGTGTGTGTGTGTGTGTGTGTGTGTGTGTGTGTGTGTGTGTGTGTGTGTACACATAGACAGGCATAGACAGATAGACAGATATAGTAAAAACAAAATAGTGCTATGGCTTCATTTCTTTTTGTTAACCATGTTATTAACCACATTGGTGGACTAGACCAAGGTGAACTTTGTAGTTATAACCCATGTTATTCCATAATATTAAGCTTGTATAATGTACTATGATTTCTACAGAATTAATGGACCTAGTTAATTTGATTGATAAACCAGATTGCCAAAGCCCATATTGTCGAGACAATATGGTTGACAATTTCTTTGTTGATCAACTAGAAGAAGCCAAACAACATTGCCCCCACACTCCTACACCTCCTGATAATCATATATATCAGCTCTGAGATCATAGTACAGTAGGGGAAAGGGCAAATTCCTGAATCCCCACTGCAGTGTAATCTCATTCAGAATGGTGCAACAAACTTGTTACTCATATGGTCTCTACCATATTGGTTTTGTCAATCTGGTCTGTCAATCAAATGAAGGGAGTCCTAATTAATACACAGATAGTTTTGTCAACACATTGTTATATAATAAAATAGAAAATAAAGAATAAACCATAAAAAGTTTTAAAAATAATCCATAACATGGAATAGAGCACAAAATATTGGGTTGCCTATGAATAATCGCATCTCATTCAATTGGCATGTGATTAAACAACTCTTAAAACTGGAGTGTCGATGATGCAATAGGTAACACACTTGCCTTGGGTGCAGAAGGCTGCAAGCCCTAATCCCCCACCAGATAGATGTTTTGTTGACACTATAGTGCAACATAAGGGGATGTTGCTGTCCTGAGTGTGCCATCCATTGAATAAGTTGTTAAAATGAAGTCCCATCTGCTTGAGTTGGTGGTAGCTCAGGTGGATGAAAGATCCCATGTCACCTATTGAAAACAGTAGGTGTCCATTATTATACACCAGCATATACACATTATTTACAAAAAATGAATTATAAACATATTTACATATTTGCAGTATTAATAAAGAAAACAAAAAAGTGCATTTCAACAAAGTTACAAATCACACATCTATTAACCCCCACTCATTTTTCCACAACCAACACTTAATCTTTCTCACAATATTAGGAATCAGTCAATTACCACTGAGTGTGATTTCTGTCAGTCTTTGATTCCAAATAACCCATATAATCCAAAACATTTTCTTTTCCAACTTTTTAAGATTTTTTTTTATCCAGACCTTCATGAAATCCATATTCAATTGCTCACATCCTTTAAATTCAGTCGACATTTTCTTTTCTATTAATACTTTCCATAACTTTTGAACTGTCTTATAGTTCAGAAAAACATGACCTGAGGTTTCTAATTCCCACAATAAAGACACGTACTCTCATTCTGCCTTCACTGGTAGCTTGCTAATTTGTAATCTTCACAGAAAATCTTGACTCTCCTCATTTTTCATGCACCAAACATTTTTTTTTTTGATTTTATAGCTCTAATCTTTCCTGTTGTAAAACTACTCTATGGATTAACATAATAATATTCTAACATAATATTTTATACCATATTCTTCTGTTATTTTCAACTTTGTCTATATTTAATTTCCACATCTTCATTTTTTCTTTGAAACTTTTTTCTACTGTCTTTATCTTTTACTTAATCTTATTAAATCCTATTCCTTTTTATAATTTTCCTTAAACAATTCTCCTATATAAACACTCTTGTCTCCATTAAGACACTGTCTTATTTAATTCTCTTCATCAAACATAGTGAAACTTCTTTTATTTATCTTAAACAAAATACCTTTGTTTATACATATACCTTTTTATTTTTTCTTTATTCTTTTTATATATCTCTGATTTTTCATATAATAAGCATTTTTATTTTTATCCAAAACTCTGATGTCTTATTCCATAGATCCAAATAATCCTTTTTTTTTGTCTTGATGCTTTCTCTCATTTTGAATAATTTGATTTATATTTTTATTTAAATATTAACCAACATTCTATCCAGTTTGAATAACAATCTCTCGTAGTTAAGTGTTCCTTCCACAATTGTTTTATATTATCCTTTTCTTTTTCATACCAAATAATTTTATTTATTTATTTATTTATTTTATTTTGCATGTGATTACCAGGGAAGTCGTACTGGGCAGAGTTGCTTGTTTTCAGCAGAGGCCCGAGGAGAAAAACTCCATACAATATGACAATCCATGAAACATATAATAATACAAAATGACAGTCCAAAGAAAAAGCTTACAACAATTTTGAAAAAAAAGCTAAGAATTTTGTCAAGGAATCCCACAGGGGTATTAGTATTATTAGTAGAACAGTAAGAAATGAGAACATTCACAACATTGTTAAACATAATAGCAATGTTAAGCTGAAATACTTAATGCATAATTCCATAAATATTGGTATAGTTTGTATTACAAGGGATTATATGGGTTTTGAAGTTATAGGAAGACCTTATAACAGATATATAGAGGATTAATGGGGATAGGGTTGTCTTAAATGAGTTATCCTGGGTCAGAGCATGTACATATCAGAGCTTGAACAATTGGAATAATCTCAATAATCATAATCATTTTAATCCCTTTTCCAGTTTTTATGTGCTCATTATTCTACTCAGTTTCTATCCATATAGCCATATGATTTGAATATCCTGTCTGAACTTTCTCTTCTGTCATAAACTTTACACTACCAGACAATACAAAATAATCAGTCTCAGATCTGCTATTACCTCTCCTATATGTACGTGTTTGAATTCCATAAACCTCCACACCTTATAATTTCTTTCATAACTTTTTATCCATTTTGTCAGTCTTCTTTATTTTCCTGTTATAATATCCATATTGACTCGTGCATAATCAAATATTTCTTTAAATAATTTTCCCCTCTCCTTATATGTTACACATACATAAATTACAATAATTCTATAAGCTTTCCTTTCCCATGTAAAATCTACTACTGTTAACATTCCCACTCTAACTAAAGTGACATCTAATATTGAATTACCTTTATTATGTTGTCTCCCTTACACTCACATCATTATCTTCATTCATAGAGCAGAGCTTGGGGTCACTACATCTGACCACAATATTGCAGGAGCTCTGTCACAAAGCCCTACACTGACAAGCTTACTGAGACTTTTGTCATTCATTAATAGCCTGTCATCACTGCATCTGACCTTGATTTTGCAGGAGCTTTGCAACAAGGCCCTACACCTAAAAATTTACTGAGAATTTTGTAATTGTTTCATAGCCTGCAGTCACTACATGTGATCCTGATATTGCAGGAGCTCTGTAACAAAGCCCTACACTGACAAGTTTACAGAGATTACTATCATTGTTTCATGTAACCATATTTATCATGAAGAACCTTGCCACGTATTAACTTTAATCAGTTAAATATGGGGCTATATTATAACTTCGAAGTCTAAAAACTTCAAATGTTATAATACCGAACCCATTCAATCAAAACACCAGAAAATCGAGCAGTCAGAATAGCAAATTTTTTCCCAGGGAAAAAATTTGCTGTTCCGACAAACATACACACAACTCAAGCACACCAAAATAAATAATCCACACACATACACTTCACAAAACCCTACACTAAACCAGACATAAACCACTAGCTATCTACTTACCTTAACCCAACCCTAACCCTAAGATCCCTAACTATCGCACACTCACCTTACCCGCTCCTTAACCCTAACTCACCTACCCCACCCTAACCCTCACATCCACACAATCACACATTTACCTGACCCGCGCCCTAACCCTAACTCACCTAACCCATGCCCAATCGCACACTCACCTTCATTCACACACTTACCTTAACCTGGTCCATAACCTTCACTCCACAGTTGTGGAAATAGCGAAGCTGAAGAAACAGCCCATTGAATACTTTCCCTAGGAAAGTATTCAGTGTTCTGCAGCTTCGCAATTTCAAGCGTTCGCTCTACTGGGTTAGATATTATAACATTCAAAGTTTTTAGACTTTGATGTTATAATATAGACCCATTAAATACATGCCTGCTCTGTGAAATAGTAGAACCCTTACTAAGTTGGGCACTGTTTCCTTTTGCTTGACCAGTAGACTGTACTGCATATGCCAGGTATTTAGTTTCAGGAAATTACAGAAAACCTGTTTTACTTGCATCTCTTTATTAATTGCTTTGTTCTGGCTATAAAGTGATCGCTGTCAGTTATAAATTGACCCATAGGTTAACCAAAGGATAGGAGCCATTTTATCTTTCATGGACTCTGTCAACAAAGCCTATGACACTGACAAACTAGTATCTGCAATATTTCTAGATTTGTAAAAAGCATTTGACATAGTATCGCACCCTAAACTCCTTAAAGAACTTTTTAGCAATGGTCTATCATCTTCTCCTCACTTGAGTCATTTTCTAGCTACCTAGCTAACAGGCAGCAAGAAGTAAAATGGCAGGGCTCTATCTCACCATATCACATCACCCCCAAAGGTGTATCACAAGGATCCATCCTTCACCCATTACTATTTAATGTCTTCATTAATAACTTACATACATTCTCTTGTGAAGGCAGTGGCACTCTAATCCAATATGCAGATGACTCCACTATCTGAGTATAAAACACATTAACTCATGTACAACACATAACACAAAAAGCTTTTTCTTCCATAGAACATACCTTTCTAATGCTGAACTCCTACAGAACCCCCCCAAAAAAACAAAAAAAAAACAAAGCTCCTTCTCTTCACCACAAACCCCCATAGCTCCAACAAAACAAACTTCAAGATCCTTTCAGCCAGCAATACTGAATCTGAATTGATTCAGCATACCAAACTACTAGGTGTCACAATTGATGATAATCTCAAGTTTGAACTGCACATACAAAACAGTATAAAAAAACTGACCAAATACTAGGTATGCTATACAGGAATAAAAACTTCCTCACAACAGCTATTAAAGTTACCCGGGCCAAAACCTACCTCTTGCCCTCACTGTTATATGGGGCCCCATTTCTAACTAACTGACACACCTCCCTAAAAAAGAAGTAGAAAGTTGCTAGAACAAAGTTGCCAAATTTTTCACAAAAGCAACCCCTCTAACTCATCACTGTAAAGCCCTACATTCCCTAAAATGGCTTGAACTCCACCTCCAATATGTACAACTTACTATGATATACAAAATCATCCACAACCCACTAGCTTGTCCTGCTCTTAGCCCATTAATCAACTTTTATATCCCAAATAAACATCTCAGATCTGAAGACAAGCATCTCCTCACAGCTTATAAAGCTAACAAAACCCCAGGCCTAAACCTTTACTCCTGCTCTGTGACAAAACTATGGAAATCCCTTCCTTTAACTATCAAAACTGCTACTAACCTGCACTCCTTCAAAACCTCTGTAAAAGGAAACTTCAACTAAGCTTGGACATTGCTGCTGTATGAGCCCAGGCTGAGGTACTCTCATAACTTTTTCTACCTCTACTCTCTCTATCCCCACTACTAACTTACCCTACCCTCCCTTCCTCTACACATACTCCCCTGAAGTTACACTCATACCTTTTCCACATCTATTCCTGCTATCCCTGTGTCACACCCTACCCTTCTCTACTCATACTATCCTACACCTTCAATATAATCTGTTACCATATTTCATGGCATCTAGAATATTAATAATCATTATGATAATCATCACTTATGTAAATAATGCTGAATCTTCCTATTATCAGGCTTTCCATATAATTTATGCTTGAATACTATGACTTTATTTTATCTATTGAGTTTTTATTTTGACAAGCTAATGTGTAGTTTTTCAAATTTTGTGCTTGAATGTTATGACTTTATCATGTCTGTTAAGTTCTTGTTCTGACAAACCAACATGTTGTTTTCATATTTCTGCTTGAATGTTGTTTGTTGTTTGTCTTTCGGCTTTTTCCCGGTAATGGGTCGCCACAGCGGAACTCCGGTCCGCTAACGGCAGTAGATTTTTACGAAATGCCAAGGTGCCAGCTCGACACCCAATCTTCAATGAAGGCATGCCCATTTATTCACGCATGTCTTTCGAACGCTACCCAACCGCTGGGAGGACATGCAGACTCCACACAGAAGGCCCTCCCAAGCCAAGCCGAGAATCGAACAGAAGAACCTCTTGCTGTGAGGTAACAATGCTACCGCTGTACCACCGTGGCATTCTGCTTGAATGTTATGACTTTATTATGTCTGTCTAGTTTTTCATTCTGTTAACCAGATGTATCTGGAACTTTTTCCCTGGGCCACCACTGAAAACGGGTACCTCATGACCCAGTCAGACTTTCCTTGTTAACAATTGCCAAATAAATGAATACATAAATAAATAAATTATATAGTACTGCAACACCTGAACATGTTTCATTTTATACATTCGAAACTCTACCCCTTTCCACAAATTCTCTGTTTGTACTCTCTCATCTTTAGTTATCCCCCTTACATCTTCTAATACTATTACATCCACCTCACAATTGTTACACCATTGCAAAATACCAATTCTACTAACCAAATTTTAATACTATCAGCATTAACTGATAATATTCTAAGATTATTTGCTTCTCTTCTTAATATAAATGCAATCGTTTTATAGCTCTGTCCATTTCCCTTTGTTTTACTTTTATACTTGATTCTTGTATCTTCCTTTATCTATATTTTACCTTCTTTCTCATAGAATTCTTTTTTTATACTTTTCCAATTTCTTTCTCATCACTTACATTGGATTATAATTTAGGGTCTCCCTCTTCTAATTAACATATTTTTGCATTTTGTATTTCCTCAGATATGCTCAAAACATCATATTGATTTCTATCATGTGAGTTTAATTCCTTGTTTTCATCTTCCTTCTCTTTTTCTACATTAATGTTCTTCTCACCCTCTTCCATTAAAATTTCTACTTTTTCATCGTTATTAATATTACATCTTTTAGTATCGTGACCAAAATCTCCACACACATAACATTTTTCTTATCATAATTACCAACAAAATGACTCTCCTTCCCACAAAAAATAAAAACGTTTTTGGTTGACCCCAATATCGAACTACTATTTCCATGCACATTTATCAAAATTGTAATATGCACCAATCTTATCAGTTTCTGTTTTTAAAATAGCATTGCATTCCCAAGCCCTGATCCATAAACCACTGTTATCAAAAAAGTTTACAATGCATTTCACTTCAGAACAAAAAAACTTTTAACAAATAGTCCTTTACAGTCTCTTTACCAGTCTCTGTATGAAATTGTATATTTACTTTCTTCTGAGTCTTTCAAAAAATGTTTGAACCATGCATTTATTCCATGGATACATATCTTTTTTCTTTCAAATCTTCCCCAAAAAGTCTCTAAACTCATAGCAGTTTCAAAAAATAAGTCACAATATATCTAATTTTTAATCAAAATAAAAGCTCTTACCTCTTGAGCTTTTGTACCCAAAGGTACAACAACTGTATCCCAGATCTCGTACCTGTCGAATGGCTTTCCTGCTTTACCCTCTATCCATACTATAGACTTTTGCTTCCTCACACTGTCTTTCATCGTTTTTCTTTTTCTTTCACCTTCACACTCGTCCTTACAGCATTAACAAATGATATAATCTCTAAACTGCTTTCTTCTTCTTCTTCTTCTTCTTCCCTTATTCAATCCATTGCCTCTCCCCACAGTAATTCATTTCCACTCTCCAGTTCCTTTTCATTGAGTAAATATGATGATAAATCATCTCACAGCCCTCTCAACTGGAGAGTTATAACTGCACTCATTTCCAATTGCAGTTCCTCCTTCTATGAATCCTCAGTCATTTTTGCTTGGAACAGCTCCTTTGAATCATATACAGTCCCGCCAAACAGCTTCCTTCTCCTATGGCATTCTCCTCCAGTTACACAATACTCTCCTCCATGCTTTAAGATACTCTCCCAGCTGTCACTGTGCTAGGAATGGAGTGTAGACATGCAAATACTTGTTAGCCGTATGAACCACAAGCACTGCAGTAAGGGGAAGTTCCCAGATGCCCTGGCCAAATTTTCCTCAGTAGCATAGATGCCACCTAGGGTCTTCATTGACAGGAGGCCATTATCGTAGTAGGATTAACTTGGTCAACAACAGATAAATAAGTAACAGACATCTAAACACCTAGGATGTCACTACTGAAAACTGTGACATTCCCAAATGCCTAGGATGTCACTACTCAAAACTGTGACATTCCCAAACGCCTATGATGTCACTACTCGAAACTGTGACATTCCCAATAGCAAAAACATTTTTTGCAGGGTGGTAGACCTACCCCTGCATCCTCCTTAATGTGAGGGTAAGTCCTCTCACACTCCCAGACTATATCTATACCTATAGCTATATGTGCTTATAAACAAACACATATACTATATAAATATAGTTTTATAGATACCTGTACAGGTGTAATGGATTTGGTTGGCTATAGTCATTTGAGCAAACATTGTTTCATGGTACACAAATGAGTCCTTAAGTCTTTCAACTTTTCCCTGTTAGGGGTTGCCACAGTGGAAGTCTGGTCTGCTAATGATTGGCAGTGGATTTTTATGGTGCCGTGTTGCCAGCCCGATGCCCAAACTTCAAAGAAGACACACCCATTCACGCATGCACCTACCTGCATGTCTTTAGATGTCATTCAACCATGGAGAGGACATGCAGACTCCACACAGAAGGTGCTCCAGCCGAGAATCGAATGGGAGAACCAATTGCTGTGAGGCGACAACGCTAACCGCTGCACTACTGCGGCCATGCAGATACACAAGTGAGTGAACACTAATAATATTGACTTCACGTTAGATGACTACAGTATTAAAGGATGGCTAGTGTTTATGGAGAAAAGGTGGATACTAATAGTGTGACTTATCAAAGCCAGTCAGTGTCTCTTTTGTAAATGAAGTCATTGCAGATCTGACTTTTCATTTTGTACCTGCACTGACTATTTTTCTATTAGGAACGTCTCTCTTTTCTGTAGTTGTGTGACCATGTAATTGGAATACATAAGCTATTGGGATGTGAGGTGGGCATATCCTCCACATGGGAGTTGAAGGCGGCTTGTTGCTTCAAAAAAAAAAAAAAAAAATAGTTGTTTTTATGTTTTTTTTAACACTCTTCTGGACCGTAATACTGTAATGCATGGGTTGGCAATTTGTAGTTTGCTTCTATGTGTGGTCAGTGTAACTTGTACTCATTGTCTTCTTTTTGCTGACTTGATTCTTGCTTTTATTTCCCATTAAACGTTCACCATATAAGATATGTTTTGAGTATATATATATATACATCTATTTATTTTTATATACCAAAGTAGGGGGCAAAGCACCCCGCACCCCCCTACTTTAATATATCAACTTTGAGAATGCACTACAGTGGAGAAAGGGGAAAGTTCGCCATGGTGATTAAGTGCTTACTTTCCTGGAGAGGAAATACGATATTCCGGGAGTTTCTGATTGTAAACTTACAACGTTTTAATCTTGACATTTTGAAAGCTGAAGAAAGATGGGTCAACTTTATTAAGGGGACCTATATATATATCTATGCAACAATTATGTATACTATTTAAATATTTTGACCCTCCTATCATTCCTTTCATACTCCATAGATCGAAAATACTAATGGCCACCCAGGCAGACAGAATTGCTCATGAGCTGACTGTCCTTACCATAAGTTGACTTTGGAACTTTTTCCCAGTCTCATATCACCTGCTTATACTAGGGAGCACTTGAAGATCCACCTGGGAAGTTCCACCCCTTAGGCTGATAAAGCTACAGTTACTCATTTTCCTGTCTTCCTGAATACTAAGTGTGCAGGACACTCCCTACGAGGTTTACCATTTTTTTCAATCTTCTTCTTCTTTTGACTTTTCCCAGTTAGGGGTCGCCACAGCGGATCACCTGTCTGCTCATGACTGGTAGTGGAGTTTTATGGTGTCAGGTTGCCAGCCCGGCACCCAACCCTCCACCATTTTTTTCAATACTTCTTTTAAAATCTGCTCATCCTGGTGTTCTGGTATATAGACCCTTCCTATAAATTCCTACAAAGTCACTTCATTAACATTCATTAGGACCCCCTTTTTCACCAGGTACTAAAATATCATGAAGTCACACTGCAAAATAAGAACCCAAGGTAGGAACAGTTCTACCGCTCACAATAATCCACACCAACACAGTTGCCAAAGAATATAGGATCCAAAAGGTAAAATACTTCATTTATTGTAAAAACCAGCAAAGCCTGAGTGCTTTTATCCCAAAGTCAAAAGGGGCTTCGTCAGAGTAAACAATGTAACAAACTTCCTGAATTTAAACACAAAAGCCTGGGAAAAGGTAACCAAAGGGCATTTGAATTTAAAGGTACAGTAACACACATATAATGCAATATGGTAACAGATTATATTGGTGAAGGCATAGGTTCATAGGTTCATAGGTTGGTGCTAGGCTATTGGCCCTAGGGCCTATACAAGCCTGACCATAACAATTCCCTGGCTATTTCTTCCCACACTATTTACTTCCCTGGACCCCTGTCTAGCAGGGCGACTGACATGATCCCAGGGGTGAATTTCCTTTCTCCCATCCAATCATCAAGGTTCCTTTTGAAGAGGGCCAAAGAGGCACTCTACTTGACATGTATGGGCAGTCTATTCCAGAGTCTGAGGAGTCTCTGGGTCAGAAACCTATCCCTCCAGCATGTTTTGTTTATTGTGATGACAAGATTTAGATCCCTGGAGCATGTGGCTCTGAGGGATTGGGATTTCTTTAAATGTAGCATGTCCAACAGCTCTGGGTTTGACATGGCCTTGTATGTTAAGCAGAGATCGCCTCAGAGTAGACGATATGCGACTGAGTATAGGTGGAGTTTTTTAAGGCGGTCAGCATAGGGCATCTGCTTTAGACCTGTGATTCTTTTAGTGAGGTATTTCTGCGGCCTTTCCAGTTGTTTCAGATGTCTTGAGAGGTACATACCAAATGGGGCATTGTATTCTATAATGGGTCTAATGAGGGATGAGTACAATGGGACAATGACCTCCTTTTTTCTGGATGAAAAGCCCTTAGTGATGGGGTGTGTCACATAGAAGGATTTCTTGACTGTTGTGGTGATGTGGTTATTGAAGATGAGGCCACTGTTCACCTGTGTCATTAAGTCTCATCACACTTTCGGTGTTTAGTGTACTGCCACCTATGTGATAATTCATGGGTACATGTTTTTTCCCAAAGGGGATAACTATACATTTCTTGGCATTGAGCTTGAGCCCATGGCTCTGGCACCAGGCATCTGTTTCTGTAAGGCCCTTTTGTAGAGTATCCACATCATTTGGGGAAATCAATAATGGATCTCAGTTTGCAGTCATCTGCAAACTTTGTTAGCCAGAGTCCCTTAGTGTTGGCCTGTACTTCAGAGAAGTAGATGCCAAACAAGAGAGGTCCCAGGACTGAACCCTGAGGTACTCCACTTGTCACTTGTCTGGAGCTGGATTTGAAGTCAGCTACTTTTACAGTGTGGGTTCTGTCAGTAAGCTTGTTGGCAACCCATCGAGTGATGTAGGGATTAATGCCCAGCTTAGTAAGTTTATCTATGATTCCAGAGTGGGGGATGGCGTCAAAGGCTTTACCCTCATCCACAGCTCTGGAGACTGATTCGAAGAAGTCAATAAGGTTCAGGAGACAAGATCGGCCCTTCACAAACCCAAACTGGGTGGGGTCCAGTGTTTTAAGGTTGCCAATGTCTTTGTTTATAAGTTCCATGATAATATGTTCCATAGCCTTGCAGATCAGGCTCGTCAGACTGATGGGGCGGTAGTTTCTGGGATCCAAGGTGGATCCCCGCTTGTGGAGTGGGATAACTGTAGCTGTGCACCACTCAGTGGGCATGAAGCCTAAGGTGAGGGCATGATTAAACATGACACTTAGGTGAGGTTCCAGTTCATTTTGTAATTCATGTAGTACACAGCCCGGGATGTCATCTGGTCCCATGGATGCTGTATTCTTAGCTTTGGAGAGTGTGTTTTTTTACCTGTGTGGCTGTTATTACCGGAATTTGGCAATCTTCCAGTATTGAGATGAGCCATTTAGGGGGTGAGAGGGGGGTGAGGTTGGCACTGAATCGATCTGCCAGGATATTGGCAATATCCTTGGGATCAGTATATTTAATGCCATTCTGTTGTAGCTCAGAGCAGATCTGAGCAATGCCATTTAGATTCTTGACATAGTTATAGAATGCCTTGTGGTTGTCTTTGGAATTTTTGGCAATTTTATTTTTGTAACTAGCTTTGGAAGATTTTATGAGGGATCTCAGCTTCCTACTGAGGCTGGTAAGGGAGTTTTTTGCATCCTGGGATTTTCCTCTTTTCTGCAACAGTTTTTTCCTTTTCTTGTAAAGTTTGTTTATGGCAGTGGACCACCAGATTGGCTTCCTTTTTTTGGAGGAGAGCATCTTGGTTCTATTTGGGATGGCATGATTCATGCATGAGTGGATGTGCTCATACAATGCCTTAGTGTAGGACTCAGCAGTCGAATTTTCTGTTTCCATCTGCATGGGTGTCATGAAGTTTGTAACTTCTGAGTTGAGTAGCATGAAGTTGGCCTTGGAGAAGTTTTTTATGGAGGTTTCCTTACTGGGAGGTGGGGGTGGGATGTGGATGTTAATGGTGATTAGCTTATGGTCTGACCTGACCAACGAGGGGGTGACCATAGGCGTGGAACATCGATTTTCCATGTTGGTAATGACCAGGTCAAGGATATTGGAGCCCCTGGTGGGACTATAGATTAGTTGATCCAGGGTATTGGAATTTATGAATTCCAAGAACCATTGGGCAAAGGTGTTGGTGCATGAGTAGTTTTCCCAGTTAATGGCAGGGTAGTTGAAATTACCCAGTATTAGGGTGTTTGGTTGTATATTAATATTTTCCAGTATGTTTACAAAGGTGTAGTGAGAATCTTGGGGCATGGTGGGGGATCTGTAGCAAACTACAATTTGGATTGCAGTCTTACCTAGTGTTAGTTGCACCTGGAGAATTTCAGATGCATTGTGTTGGGCAACTAACCTGGTGGTGTGAATATCCTTGGTGAATATGGACACTCCTCCACCTTTAGTGTTTCGATCCTGGTTTGGTAGCCAAAAAGTGTGGTAAGAGTTGTAGCCTGGTATTGCAGGGGTGCTCTCTGGAGCCTTGAACCAGCTCTCAGTTACTGCACAGATATCAATGTTCTCCATTTTTAGGAGTGCCTCAAGAGAGTGCATTTTGAGGTTTAGACTTCTAGCATTGAGTAGCATTACCTTCAGATTTTGCATGCATGTACCTTTTGTGGTGGTGGTTTTGTCCTTTGAACTTTGCCTAAAATAGGCACTATAGGGGTGGCAAGAGCCTTAGCCAGTAACCTGAATCCCAGGGGTGACAGGTGCAGACCATCTTTGGCAAAGCATCTTGGTCGGATAGTACAAACAGAGAAAGGTAGGGTGTGATACAGGGATAATAGGAATAGATGTGGAAAAGGTATGCAGCTGTGTCCTTTTGGATAGCTTTGTAATAAAAAACAGTATCTAGTAAAATATTTGGCATGCCATCATAGGTACTGAAGTTCAAGACCTACCATATTTATGCTACTTGCTACAAACTAAATGCCCACCTGCTGGTTGAGCTGGAATAATGATGGAAGCCTAATTCCATAGGTCTGACCTCTATCCTTTTTAAAATGAATTATTTTGTATAGTGAAGAGAGAGTTCAAGTGAATACAAGAGTGAAGTTCAATAGATAGAAAAGTTTAGCATGTCTGAAGAGCTGTAAAAGTCCATGGATAAAATTTGTGTTCTGTTGATCAGGCTAGTCTCATTAACCTAGTAATTTCTTTTCAAGGGAGACCCAAAGTGGCATTTATGCTACTAGGAGAAATTTGGCAAGAGCATCAGGGAACTTTCCTTAGTCTTTTTGGTAGGTTACAGGTGATCTTTTATATCCATCTGAGCTATCACCAACAGCAACTAGAGCAGGTTCATAGATGTTTACTAGTCTGACAACCACAAGGGCCTTTTTAAGCCTAGCCTTGCACCCCAAATCTCAGATGAGTTCTGATACCCTTAATTGTAAGCAGGGGCTTCAGAGATGAAACATTTACAAGCAGAGACATGGAAGATATACCATTTACAGGTTACCTGTGTCCATTTGAGACATAGGTGCCAAACCAAGGATGAATTTCCAGTTTCCCATCCAATTGTCCAAATTGCATTTGAATTGGGTCAGGGAGGAACTCTGCTTCATATGGATGAGGACCTTGTTCCATGATCGGGGTAGTCTCTGGTATACATACCTATCTCTCCATCAAGTCCTATTTATATCACAGGCAAGCTTTAAGTCTTTAGAATGGGTAATACTAGTGCTGTTTGTTTTGTGGATATGCAGGAGGTCCATCAGAGTGGGGTCTGACAATGCCCTGTATGCCAGGCATAGATCTTTCCTCAAAAGCCTGTAGGAGACAGGATACAGTGATAGGGCCTTGAAGCATTCTGCATAGGACATTTTACTTATGCCCTGTATTCTTTTAGTGAGGAACCTCTGTGGACGTTCCACTTTTTGGATATACCTGGTTAGGTAAATACCAAAGGGGGCATTGTACTCAATGATAGGTCTGATGAATGCTGAATACAGTGGTACAATGACTTCCTTGGACTTAGATGCCATACCTTTGTTTATAAGTTGCACAACATAAAATGATTTCCTCACCACTGTAGACACGTGATGATCAAAGGCTAGGTTACTATCTATGTGTGTCCCTAAGTCCCTGACTACTCGGTCATCTCTAAGGGGTGTGTTGTTAATATGATAGTTACCATGGATGGATGAGTTCCCAAAGGATACTATTATGCATTTTTTGGCATTTAGTTTTAGTCCGTGGCTCTGACACAAGTTGTTTGTCTGTGCCAGCCCCTCCTGGAGAACATTTGTCTCAGTGTGAGATTCAGTGACAGCTCCTGATTTGCATTTATCTGCAAATTTAGTCAGCCAGAGACCACTGACATTGGACTTGACTTCTGAGAAGTAAATGCCAAAAAGGAGCAGTCCAAGGACTGATCCATGAGGGGCTCCACTTATGACTGGCCCCTTTGTACAGGTGTACACCCCAGTTCTAACCTCCTGGGTCCTATCTCTGAGCCAGTTGGCTATCCACCGGGTGTCATATGGGTTTATACCTAACCTCTTGAGCTTGTCAACAATGCCCAAATGGAGTATTGTGTCAAATGCCTTGGCCAGGTCAAGGTATGCAGTGTGAACGATTTTGCCTTCATCTATTGCTTTGTTGACCTTCTCAAAGAAGCCCACCAGGTTGAGTAGGCATAATCTGCCCTTGACAAAACCAAACTGGGTTGGGTCCAGTGTCTAGAGGTTTACTATATCTCTATTGATCATCTCCATGATAATTCTTTTCATGACTTTACATATAGGACTAGTAAGACTTATGGGTCTGTAGTTTCCAGGGTCTGTAGATGGCCCACCTTTCTGCAGAGGGATGACTGTTGCCTTTCTCCTTTCATGATGCATGAAGCCTGTTTGTAGGCTACAGTTAAATAGTAATTCCAGAGACCCTGATAGGTCATGTTTCATGCTATTTATAAGCCATCCTGAGATATTGTCTGGGCCCATTGGTCCAGATTTCTTGGTCTTAGAGAGAGCATTAAGGACCTGTCCCCTAGTGATAGTAGGGGAAGTTATGTTTGGTGATATTTCCTGAGGGAAGGTTGAGGGGGAGAGAGTGGTAAAGTTGGAGCTGAATATATCAGCCTGGAGGTTTGCTATATTTTCTGGCTCAGTATAGCTGACTCCATTTACAATGAGCTCTGCAAACAATTGTATATTGCCTCTGAGGTTGCGGACATAGCTCAATAATGCTTTGTGGTTGTCCTTGGCCTGGGTGGCCAAACTTACCTCAAATTTGGCTTTGGCAGACTTTATTTGTCCTCTGAGCTGTTTGTTTAGTTTGATGAGAGTGCTTTTATCCTGCTGGGTGCTGCACCTCCTAATTTTTGCCATGATTTTCTTCCTCCTGTTATACAGCCTATTGATTTTGTGATTCCACCGGGGTTGCTTGTTTTTTGAGTTAGTTCTGTACTTCTTCATGGTGGGTACAGCTGCCTCTATGCAGCTATTAACATGCTTATACAGGGTTTCTGTGATCAGTTCTGCCTAGGCAGGCGTGTTCTAAGGGTTTATAGGGCTTGAACATTTGCCAGGTTTTCACTTAATAGCAGGAGGTTAGTCTTAGAATAGTTTCTGAATATTCCAGGTTTAGCTGGGGGTCCAGGATTTATTTTTACTTCAAAGAAGATAATTTTGTGATCTGACCTTACCAGGAAGGCATTACAGTAGGGGCAGCATTCTCCCACATTAGTGAGGACCAGATCCAGTATGGTTGCACCCCTGGTTGGTGTATTGACTATCTGGTCCAGGGAATCTCTGTGCATGTACATTTGGTGTCATAGGATTCCCAGTTAAGAGATGGGTAATTAAACTCAAATGTGAATATGGTAATGAGTTGGATGGTTAGTGTTTATAATAAATTTAAATACATGGTATGGGTTTCTTGGGTCATGGAGGGGGCCCTATAGTTTGCAAGGAAGTTGTATTATATTTTTCCTATGGTAATTTGAACACGAAGCAGCTTAAGTGCATTGTCCTGTCTGACCAGCCTTGAAGTATATTTATTTTTAATGTAAATAGAGACACCTCCACCTTTAGTCTCTGCCTGTGTAGTAACTTATCTAAAGGTGGTCCTTGACTTAACTCCACACTCAAAGGGCAACACATTCAGGAGTACAGCACCTCTCCTATGCTTTACTGTACTATCAGATGTTGTGTTGCCTGGTGTGTGAATAGAACCCATAGCATTTTGAACCAAAGACAAGGGGGCTATCTGTTGTGCTACTGACACTACTAGGATGTGAACCTGAACAGAATCCTCAGCAAGCTGGAGAATATAATCCCAGACCTGTTTAACACATTGTGGAATATGTCCTTATTTAGAACATAAAATGAGCTCAAAAATCCTACATCTGGTAGACAAAAGTGAAAAAGTGAGATGAAGAGAAAGGTTAAGTGGTAGGAGATTGAAATTTACAAGATGTGGATCTTTGAGGGTACCTTGTTTAACAGCTAGGAAGATCTGGAAAATCACATGAGGACAGATAATGTCAGGACCATTTGCTTTAGAGGACTGGAAGGAGAGGACATGGCTCATTCTACTCACAGTATTAATAGGAGAAATGAGAGGTTTAGTCAGCCAAGCTGATTGAGCACACAGGGTTGGACACATGGTGGTTAGCAATGACAGGCTTTGGGAGGTAACTTTGAAGCACCATAGTTTTAAAACCAATGAATGGCTGGTGTAACAGGCAGCCATTTAGAAAGAATTAATGCTGACAGGTGTAAGGTTAAAGTACTGGAGAACTTCTCATCAGCAATGTGTCAAGACAGAGTCCAGCTTTATCCAATAATGTAGAATTTGTGGAAGGAGGGTGTCATTGTCTGTTGGTCATACCAAAGTGGCAGCAAAATTTATAGGTGGTAGAAAGAAAGGATGACAAACTCGATAAACTCTTTGGATAAAATAGATTCTGTGGTTAGTATAGAGCAGACAGAATCCTTTCCACTGGCAATGAAATCTGCCCCAGCAAATTCAATAGTTACTAGAACACTTATGAAGAGTGTGTGTGTGGGGTTGCACTTCTGATAAGCACATCAGTTGCAGAGCTGAAGGGACTGAGTTTTAACAAACTGTATGATTTCGAGACAATGTTGACTTTGACACATAAGGAATGAGGGCCAGGCCCTATTAATGGATCAAAATCAAAATCGAGACCAGTGAGTCATGACTGAAATGTGGAGAGTATCGATACAAATACAGGAGTGAGCCAAAGTTCAGCAAGGAAGGACCCACTCTAATGAACAAAGGTAAAGACAGCAGTCCTTTTATTAGTTGTGTAAAGAGAAGACCTGACATGGCCCACGATAACACAAAGGAGCTGACATTCTAGTGACTAATGAGTGCTTGAAGGGCTGTTGAGCGTGAAGGAACATCTCATGTTTTTGGGTGTCACTATTTCTGTTTGACAGAGAGACGTACAAGTGGTGAGTGGAAAAGAAAGACATTGTGCAGAGCCATGTATGCAGAGCAATCAACTCAGTAAAATGGAGAAAAACAGCCAGAGAGAATCACTGTTTACATCTCTGTTGCTAGACAGACGTACAGCTGAATCGGCGATACCAGGTAAGAGTGGAAGAGGTCATATGAGTAACTCGACACTGGTACTTTTTATAGGGGACGTAAAGGAGTTTTTTGGACTGAACAGATGTTAAAAATTAACTTTAGATGTAATTCAGGTCCTGCTTTAATGACAAATCTAAAAGGGAAATCTTATACAGGAGAAATTTCAAATGCATGTCTTTGTCTTACATGTATGGGTTTCTATGTTGTAACTGTGGGAAATGTTCGGATGTCAGGCATCTATGTTTTCTATTTGTTTCTATTGGTTTTAATTTCTACAAGTTTTTGGAGTTTCTAATATTATGATGAGATTGGGCCTCATTGCTAAGTCAGTGTATGATTTAAGTTCATGAAATTCATTTTGCTTCTGTCTGATTTTGGCCAAAAGTGCTCTTTATACTATATAGTTATGCTGAGAATACTTGGAGATGGTTGTGGGGAGATGACTGTTTTGACAATCAGTATATGTTGTGGCTTTATATGAGGTCTGTAATGGTAGGTTATGGCTTTGGCTAAGTTAGCTATGGCTGTTCAGTGGGCTGTGAAAGTGTTTCAGACCAAGTAATTGTGTATATGCTGTGTTTAGGGATGTTTAATGAATTTGGTAGATTCTTTTGTGTGCAAGTTTCATGTAGCTATGAGGGGTATTTAAAAGTTTTGGGACAACTTATTGTTGTACTAGTTGAGTAGGAGGAAAGACATTTTGTCATGCAGTTGCATACTTTGAACTTTAAATGATAATGCAAATGGGGGTTTGTTCCATTTTTGTTATTTATTCAGCAAGGGAAGGAAAGGCTTCCCAGAATTTGAGAGCAGAAACAGAAAAGCTGTGATCACGTCTGCAGAGCTGAATAATAAATAACTGAGTTGTGAAGGGAGTGTGCATTATGTGGCAGAGAAGTAAGGTTGTAATGAAATGTAATTGAAAGCCTCCCAGAAAGGAAGTGGAAAATGTTGTATTTAAGACGTGTGCAGAAGAGAGAGAAGTGAGTAGCAAGTCAGTTTCTGTTGGACTGGAAGTCACTCATTTTTTCTAGGTAAGGCAGTGGTGTCTGTGATGAGTAGCCAAAGTAATGAACTGACAGGTTCTGTTTATTGTCACCTGTAAGGAGGTGAATTTTTTTTTAGGCAGCTGCAGTGAGATGTAGCTTATATTTGGGTTGAGATAGTGAAATTCTCTTCCTGACTGCAAGAAATGGCAAAGTAGATTCTAAACAAAAATAAGGGGGATAATGGATATGTAGGGATAGGGAAGTGTGATGAAATAAGTGTACTTGGAGGGGTAGAATTATGTGTTTTGGGGGCAGGAGAGGAATGATGAATAGGAAGAGTGACAGAAGGAAGAACAGAAGTGAAGACGTCAATGTGGGATTGGGGAGAGGCTTGATGAGGAGGGAATGCAGTGTATAGCGGAATTTAAAAATGATCTGAAAAGCTTAGACTATGCACACACAGAAGCAGAATTAGTCAGAAGGGGAGTTAGGTGTAGGGCAAAATGTGAAACTGAGACGATGATGCTGGTCTGGAGGCTGGGAGGTTTTAAGGTGTTTTGCCAAAATATGTTCTTTATTGTCTGGGGTGGAAAACAGTTGAGTGTGGAAAGAAAGGATGCATTGAACAGGAAAGTGGGGCTTAGGGAAGTTTTAGGAGTAACTTAATATGTTAATGAGTATTTTTAATTTCAGCTACAAAATGTAACACAAAATCATTTTGCACATTACTTTCCATTTATGTAAAATGACAAATGACTACTATATCTGTGCAATTGTAAGGTAGTATTCATAAATATAATATAAAATGCATGCAAATGTGTCCTAAAGTGCATACTAAAGCATTATACAATCCAAATATTCCCACGATACTTCCAGATTAGTCCAGCTGAGCCATAAGACTCGTTTTCAGTGGAGACCCGAGGGTAAAAGTTCCAGCATATAGAAAAATGAAATAGGCTACAAGAAAGTAATATAAACAGAGAAATACACATGTTGACATACAGTGTTGAAAAACAAATTACTTAGACAATACATCTAGTGAACAACAAGAGCTGATTGCTACAACCGTTTAAATATTAAATTGCACGATGTGAGAAGGAGGAAACACTGTAAGCTTATCCTTTACAAGGTAGTGCAGATGTGAGTAAGCAGAAATGGTAAAAGCATTATTTCAAGCCTGGACAATAATAACAGTTATATAATTATCTACATAGTGAGGGTAGAAGTTCAAGAATTAAATAGTACATACCGCACCAGCAAGAAAGGTGAGAAAATGAACAACATATTCTGAGAAAGTAGAAGAGAAGAGAGGCAGGAAAGGGAGGGAGTGAGATTGAAAATTAAGTTGGATAATGACAAGGGCAGAATCTTGAGTTCAAGAAGTAGTTTTTGACTTCAGCCTTGAAGAAGCTGGTACAGTTAATGCTACAGATGTCTGGAGGAAGCCTATTCCAAGCTTGAGACATTGAGTCTTTATGGAGGAGTTTGCCAATATTTTTGTTTCGTTTATATATATGGCAAGCAAGTTTTGGTCAAAAGGGAATGGGAATACTATGGAAGAAAGAGAGGGACAGGCTAAGGGGTCATTTAGCAAGGAGTGCGTGAGCTGCAGCTCTCTCTCTCCCTCTCTCTCTCTGTCTCTGTCTCTCTCTATATATATATATACATATATATATATATATATATATATATATATATATATATATATATATATATATATATATATATATATATATATATATATATGGGTCTACTTCATATGACCTAAATTTCATTTGACTGAAATTCATTTGACTAAGACAAAAACACTGAAAGTTCAAAAGACTGAAAACTCATTTTACTGAAACTCATAACACTGACACATTAAAGTAAAAGGTATATGCCTTTTTCCCCAATGTAGAGCGATCCTGGAGTTAGTATATATAGTTAGGGGGGTGAAACCCCCCCCACATACTTTATACATTTTAAACCATACACATGGATATTTATAACTGCAATGAATAACTCTTTGCAGAAAACAATATTTACCTAAACTATGTGGGGGGGGGGGGGCTAACTATATATACTAACTTCAGGATCGCACTACAGTGGGGAAAAGGGCATATACCTTCTACTTTAATGTGTCAGTGTTATGAGTTTCAGTCAAATGAGTTTTCAGTCTTTTGAACTTTCAGTGTTTTTGTCTCAATCAAATAAATTTCAGTCAAATGAAATTTAGGTCATATGAAGTAGACCCATATATATATATATATATATATATATATATATATATATATATATATATACATATATATATATATATATATATATATATATATATATATATATATATATATATATGCAACATATCCCTAAGAGCTAGTCTACAGGTGAAAGCTATCAATAGTATACCTTTATAAATTAATTCATTACATAGCTGACACTCCAGAACACATTTGCTCAAACTGTTCTAAGCTGCAAAGAGACTGGCCTACTGCCCTGCTGTGATATTGGAAATAAATAAGTGTTTATTTTCAATTGTCTTCTGCACTTCTTTTTAATACATATCTCTGTAATCTGTACAACTCTTTTTGCAATCAGTGCAACTGTTTTTAGTCTCCTTTTTGTTGTGTGATAGAGCTGAGTATCTGTTACTGTTGTGACCCTTTCAGCTTGCAGTGAAATCTTGTCTAGAGAGGCCTAGCTGTTTTCTTTGTGAGAGAAAGTAAATCAGACTGGTTTAATTTAGCTAAGGCATTCCTGCAAAACTGTTTTTTTATTGGATAATTGGACTGGTTTCTTTTTCTGAGCCTTTAATAGCCAGTGTTTTAAACCAGAAATACTTGTTTGCTCAAGCTGTAGAGAGACTGACCTTCTGCCCTGCTGTGATATTTGAAAAAGATGTGTTTATTTTCAATTGTCTTCTGCAGTTCTGTTTAATACATATCTCTGTAATCTGTGCAACTGTTTTTTTCCTACCCACCCACCCAGTAGTTGTAGTGGTCTTACGTCTTGGTGGCTTTGAGTTTCTGGTATAAAGTTGATACTGGACACTCCCCCCAGTCACATTACATCAGCTCATTCTACTGTTTATAGTGAGAACTTAGTAAATGCCCTCCCCTTTAGCTTCTGAACCTTGAATTATATCATTATTTTCTGTCTCTTCACTTTCTCCTATAAAAACAAAAATGTATTTCTTTCTACTTCATTTTGCTGTTTGCCATATTTATTACTGTTTGTTGGTAGCCTCACTAAACTGATGACTGTTCTACTGAATCACTGCTTTATAAGAGCTGTCTGTTACTGTTGTGATTTTTGATATTGTTTCAAAGCAATCTACTGATTAACTATATTTCATTGCTATCTGATGCAGTTCATTACTGTTTAACTGCATTTTACTGCATTTTGTTGCTGTTTAACTATATTTTTTCCTACTGCAAGTGTTATTCTTTTCACTATCACTGATTAATCTGTGCTTTACTGTGAGTTTTTTCTTACTGAGTACTTACCTTAAAATTGAGTAACATAGTCTAAATACAGGTCTGCAGCATCCAATGCTTCAGCTGCATGGTTTTAAACCTTTTTTGAGGTATTCCAGCTATAAGTTAACTGTTTTTTTTCTGAAAAAAAAGTTCTAAGCTTGTTTTCCACCTTTCCTGTTACTAGAGTAGTCCAGATACAGATTTGCTGTACCCACGACAGTTTTGTAGGTTTCTGAGTTCCCCAGACCCTTCTGTGTTAGAGGGAAGCCTCCCAGCTTATCAGTGGGAGTGGTAAGCACTAGGCTTTTTGTAGCAATTATTGTAGCACACATAAGTGGTATCAGCACTAGATGTACTATAAGGAAACAGCTCCAGTACTTAGTAATGATGACCATCCCTCCTGGCGTGTCTAAATGTCAGTTTCTTGTTTTCTCCTATTAACCTAGTGAACTTGGGCATTCTGAGCAGTGTACCAACTGCCTCATGTACACAGACAACCCTCTGCTCTTACCTCCCAACACTCAGACTTGTGAGAGATGCGCCTATATCTCCAAATTGGAAGCCATGCACTCTCCAGCCAAGACCGGAATAGCTGGTCAAGAGGATAAGGTCAACACCTGCACCCCACCACATGGAACACATAGCCCTCCAGAACACCCACCATCACAGCCCTCATATAAAAACACCTTCATGGACGCTGTCAGTAGAAATCTACACAAACAGCAGAGACCTCCAAGGCAGAAATGCACTCAACAACCACAACAGAGCACAAACCACAAGACACATAGCTGACCTACACAGTGTGACCCTCAACCTAAGCCCCTAAGGCAAAACAGCTTGCCCAATACAATAATTATAGGTGATTCCATAATGAGGCACACTGATGTCCCACTAACTAGGATGAATAAGGAGAAGGTAACAGTCAGCTGTCTATCAGGTGCCAGAATATGACACATAACACACGCACTCAGGTCACTCCACAAGTACAAGTATGACTCTGATTGTCCATGTGGGTGTAAATGACCTGAGACGCACCTCCCTGGACTACATGAAAAGAGACATAGTAGAGCTCTCAGATTATAGGGCCCAGGCAGGTATGACCCTAGCCCTGAGCAGCATCCTACCATTGCCTAGAATGATACCACAGTTCAAGTAGAAAATGACTGACTTCAACAATTGGCTAATTTTCTGGCATCATTCTAAGGGGATCCAATAGCTGTCTGCTTGGGATGACATGACTGACAGACCTTGATGCTTTGGCAGAGATGGCCTGCATCTGTCATCCCTGGGGTTCCGGGCACTGGCTAAGGCTCTTGCCACCGCTATAGTGCCTTTTTTATGTGGTGTTCCAAAAGCCAAATTACCACCATAGCAGCTATAAATAAATGCAATCTGAGGGTCATGCTGCTCAGAGCTAGAAGTCTAAATCTCAAGATGCACTCGCTCGAAGCACTCCTCAAAATGGAGAACATTGACATTTGTGCTGTAATGGAGACCTGGTTTAAAGCAGCAGAAAGCACCCCTGACTACCAGGCTATAACTCATTCCAAACCTTTCTGCCCCAGAACATGAACCAAAGCTCCAAAGGCAGTGGTGTCTCCATATTCATAAAGGATATGCACACCTCCAGACTAGTAGCCCATCATAACGCACCTGAGATACTCCAGGTACAACTAACATTGGGTAAGATGGCGATTCAGGTTGTAGCCTGCTATAGTCCCTCAACCATGTCCCAAGACTCTCACTACACGTTCCTAAGCACCCTGGAAACTATTAAGATCCAACCCAACACTCATACTAGGTGACTTCAACTACCCCTCCATCAGCTGGGAAAACTACTCTTCCACCAATGAACTTGCCCAACACTTCCTGGAATTCATCAATTCCAAAGCCCGGGACCAGCTCATTCTTAACTCCACTAGAGGAAGCAACACCCTTGACCTGGTTATTACTAATATGGGCAACTGTTGCTCTACACCAATAGTCAAGTTAGATCCGACAACATGCTAATCACCATTGAAATCCACATCTCACCCACACACCCACGCAATTGTATCAACCATGAAAAACTTTTCCAAAGCTGACTTTGGACTCCTAAAAAGAGAGATGGCTAACTTCATGGCACCCATGCCAATGGAAAATAGATGCATGACTGCCAAATCACACACCAATGCACTGCACAAACGAATACATAAATACTTGGAACTAGCCATGCCCAACACAACTAAGATGCTCTCCTCCAAAAAAAGGAAGTCAGTCTGGTGGTCTCCTGCCATTAATAAATTCTACAACAGAAGGAAGAAACTGTTGCAGAAAAAGTTGAAATCCCAGGACTGGAAATTTTCCCTTATTAGCCTCAACAATAAGTTGAGGTCCCTCATCAAAACCTCCAAAGCCAACTATGAAGGCAGAATTGCAGCAGACACTAAAAACATCCACAAAGCCTTCTATAGTTATATCAAGAACATCCATGGCAATACCCAGATTTGAAACACTTCAAAATAAAAATAAAAAATGATCCCAAACCACATAGAAGCATGTTGCTGTTTAATAAAATTAAAAGCTCAAATGACACCCAAGTCATTTGAGCTTTTAATTTTATTTAACAGCAACAAGCTTTTACGTGGTTTGTCATAGTTTTTTATTTTTATTTTCAAGTGTTTGAAGTCTCTTGACTGTTGGCAACTGCATTTTTTATTTTATTGAATACCCAGATTTGCTCTGAGTTACTGCATAATGGTCCCTCCTATACTGAGCCAACAGATATTGCCAACATACTGGCTGACAGATTCAGTGCCAACTTTACCCCACCCCCAAAGGATCAATCTCAATACTGGAAGAATGCCAGGTACCCAACATTACTGTAGCGCAGGTTAAAGCTACATTGTCTAAGGCCAAGAATACAGCTTCCATGGGACCTGACAATATCCTTGGCTGTGTTCTACATGAATTACAAAGTGAACTGGCACCGCATCTGTGTGCTCTGTTCACTCACAGCCTCACCTCAGGCTTTGTCCCTACCGAATGATGCAATGCTACAGGCATCCCTCTTTCATAAAGGAGGAGCGACTACAGACCCTGGAAATTATTGCCCCCATTAGCCTGACAAGTCTGATATGTAAGGCTATGGAGCGCCTCTACATGGACCTAACTAACAAGGATGTAGGGAATCTCCAAACTCTAGACCCCATGCAATTCGGTTTTGTGAAAGATAGATCATGCCTGCTCAACATGGTTGACTTTTTTGAGTCAGTCACCTGAGCGGTGGATACCACTCCCCACTCAGGAATTATTGATAAACTCAACAAATTAGGCATCAACCCCTATATCACTAGGTGGGATGCAAATTGGCTCACAGATAGGATACACAGTGTGAAAGTAGCGGACTCCAAGTCAGACTGCCGACCACTCACGAGTGGTGTCCCACAGGGATCGGTCCTGAGTCCTCTCCTGTTTGGCATCTACTTCTCAGAAGTCCAGGCCAACATGGCGGGACTCTGGCTGATCAAATTCACAGACAACTGCAAGCTGGGAGCTATCATTAACTCCCAAAAAAACCCACAAGTAACCATACACAACTTGTAAAACAAAAAAACTTTTCACCAAAAACGAAAATAGCAGCCCAAACTGGATTTTAAATGTCTTTACTTCAATTCCGGTACCTTGGCCTTCGCCTTCTAATGGAATAACTTACAATGTGAAAAAACAGTTTATATACATCACCCTTCATGAAAATAATTAACAACAATTAAACAATTAACCATTTTTTCATCGGTTCAAAAATTTAAACTCATATCAAACTCCACTTTAACATAGCATTCACAGTTTATAACAATTAATAACCAATACCTTGATACACATCATTAACAAACTGACTATCTTACTACATTTCTAAATTCATTCCTTTTGGATACAAAGTATTAAAATTAATAATAAAATTTGATTCCATGTTTAATAATCTTTTTTGAAAGCCATGATCTGCCCCCTACTCCATAAGGGTTAGCCAGAACACTAAATATCAAATCTGTACTTATACCCCCATGCTGTTGGTGAAAATGACTGGCCACTGGACTATCAAGCCTCCCATTCCTAATGTCTCCTAGATGTTCCTTTTACCCTACGTTTAGTTTGTCCTATATACCATTTCCTTTCCTCACAATTGCATCCTAAAATATAAATAACCCCAAAAGAATTACAATCAAAATGATCAATGGCATTATATAAAATGCCATTGATTCTAGTACCATCCAAATTTTTAATCTTATTACATGCCTTACACCTACCACATGCATGAGCACCTGCATTGATCGCCTTCTCTCTTTTGCCATTATATCTAAATAATTCCTTCAAATTACTAAATCTTCCATATGAAAAAACTACATTATTGGGAATTATTGTTTTCAAAGTATCATCACTAATAATAATGGGCCACATATCCAGCACCACTTTTCTAAGGATAGGAAAAAAAGCAGAAAACCTATTAACAAAAAATATTTTATTTTTTTCACTAAATTTTGTTCTGTCATAATGTATCACTTCACTGCTTTTTCTACCCATAGTACCAAACTTTTTACATTGAGACCCATAAGGAACCAAACCCAGTTCTCTTTCCACTTTGCCTCTGTATAGCTTAATACTTTCCCAAGGGTATCTTCTACTCTTTAATTTTTCACAAATTAAATCAAACTCCACTTTAACATTCTTTTTCTCTGAAATATTCCCAGCCATTCGTTTAAATTCCCCAAATGGTAAAGAATCTATTAAATGAATACTATGCATACTAGATGCATGCAAAAAATTATTTACTGCAGTAATTTTATGATAGGGTTTATGCTGTATCTTCCCATCTAACCCCACATAAAATTCCACATCTAGATACTGAATAGTTCTTTCACCCAAATTAAAAGTGAAATCTAAACCACATGGATTTAACCTTAAACTAGAAATAAATTCATTAAATTCTGTAGGATCCCCCTTACATAGAAACAAAAGGTCATCAATAAATATTTTATATGCGACCACATTATTCTGATAGAAACTATTAGAATACACAAATAAGTTCTCAAAATATCCCATAAAAATAATAGCATAAGATGGAGCACAGCTGGCACCCATCGCAGTGCCTTCCTTTTGCAAAAAATACTTTTTATCAAATTCAAAATAATTATGTGTAAGAAAAAATTCTAAAAGACATATAATAAACGAGGTCCTAGGCCTTCTCCCAAAAGTTTATTTACTGCTTCTAGTCCCCACTTAGTACTAATACAAGTGTATAAAGATTTTACATCCACACTGGCCCAGTAGAAATTATCCTGCCAAGTCATTCCTTTAAAACAATCACACACCTCCCTAGTATTCTTAACATGTGAGAGAATTCTTTGCAAATTATGTTTTAATACTGAATCCAAAAATATACCAACATTTTGTAAAAAGGCACCTCTCCCTGAAACAATTGGACGCCCTGGAGGATTCTTTAAATCCTTATGTATTTTTGGTATAATAAAAAATCTAGCATCTTTTGGATTTTTTATAAACAATTTTTTAACATCCCCTGTTGTAAAAAAAACAAATTGTTCACCCCTTTACAAAAGGTCATGAAGAGTATTGTTAAATTCTACTCTTGGGTTTATAGGAAGATACATATAAATGTTACTGTCAGACAATAAATCTGAAACTAAAGAGTTATATTTCTCCTTCGTTAATATAACCCAATTTCCACCCTTTTTAGATTCTAAGAAAACATGCTCATCACTATGTTTTCTAATTTCACATAAGGCTTGCCATTCCTCCTTAGATAAATGATACACTCTAAGTTGTTTTTTAAACAAAACATATTCCTTGTTAATCTGCTTGATCAAAACCCTCTCAAAAGTATTAATACTATTATTCATTTTTGGAGGAATGAATTCACTAATATATGGTACTTTAGGAATGTCAAACTTTCCATACCCTGTATTATATTCATAATCTGAAAAGAAATTAGAACGCCCTTCCAAACCCTCATAAATATCTATCATTTCATTTTCATGTAAGGACAAATCCATCAGAGAACTATCCGACACAGAATCATCATTCATTATATTAACAGGAGAGACTGCCCTGTCATGCTTATTAGAAAAGAAAACTTTTAAATATAATTTCCTACAAAATTCCTTAACCTCTAACAGTACTTCTGCTAGAGATGGAATATGTGTTGGTACAAATTTAGTTCCTTTGCATAAGACACTTTTCATACTATCAGTGACTGTTAGGTCCGACAAATTAATAACATTTAAATCCACATTAGTATGACAGTCATTAAATTTGTCATTATGAACTGTATATACATCTACTTTGTCATGTTCACCAACAGTAAATTTATATCTATGTTTACCAGTTCCGGGTAAAATAAACCCACAGTCATTTTCTTCCTCCCCTGGGTTGAAACCGCCGATTGTGTCCTTTTCTTTGACTTGTTCTATCCTTCACAGATGCGTTTGATTCTTGCACATCGTTAGAACCCGAAATATCATCTGCATTCAGTTCCTCAAACAAAACACTCTTTCTTCCCACCGAACTAGTCTCTGCAGAGGAAACAGAAGTGTCTCTAAGGTCGCGGGATCTGCTTCTGTTACTTTTATTAGCAGATCTACCCCGCCCTCTTTTAAAGTTATATATACTGCCAAGAGAAAATCTTGCCTGTGCTATAATCGTTCACATCTCGTATAAACTTTTTCTTCTTGCGCTGCACCACTTGTTGCTCAATTTTGGACACTCAGATTTTAATGTCCACTATATTCTGTTCGAACTGATTCTGGGGAACTAGATAGTAATGTTTTTTGCATGGCTACGATATTGGAACGTATTTTATTAAGCGCTCTTTCATTGTGCTTAATCAACACTTTAAGCCAACTTAAAGTACACTTCAATGAAATATCTTTCCATTCTTCAAAAAGATCTGAATCCTCTTCAGAGAATTCGTATGCAGGCAAACGATCAACTAAGACCCCTTGGAGTAATGTTGGAACTAACATATTTTTCCAACAGTCTAATGTCATAAAAAATCGTTGCTTCCTTTATCATCAGCTTTTCCAACTCGTCAAACTTCAGGGAAAAAATCATTGGAATCATGTACCCAAGGGTCATTGGAGGCAAATCTTTTTTCTCTATCCTTCCAAATGGAAGAAAAATCAAAATTGATGAGGTTGCCTCTTGCAACCCCCGGTGTTCCTGCTGCTTCATTACTGGTCATAATTGCCAAAAAAAACACAAGTAACCATACACAACTTGTAAAACAAAAAAACTTTTCACCAAAAATGAAAATAGCAGCTCAAACTGGATTTTAAATGTCTTTACTTCAATTCCGGTACCTCGGTTTTCGCCTTCTAATGGAATAACTTACAATGTGAAAAAACAGTTTATATACATCACCCTTCATGAAAATAATTAACAACAATTAAACAATTAACCATTTTTTTCATCTATTCAACTATGTGAACCAACAGCATGGGGGTATAAGTACAGATTTGATATTTAGTGTTCTGGCTAAATAAAATAAATAAAATATTTTTTGTTAATAGGTTTTCTGCTTTTTCTCCTATCCTTAGAAAAGTGGTGCTGGATATGTGGCCCATTATTATTAGTGATGATACTTTGAAAACAATAATTCCCAATAATGTAGTTTTTTCATATGGAAGATTTAGTAATTTGAAGGGATTATTTAGATATAATGGCAAAAGAGAGAAGGCGATCAATGCAGGTGCTCATGCATTTGGTAGGTGTAAGGTATGTAATAAGATTAAACATTTGGATGGTACTAGAATCAATGGCATTTTATATAATGCCATTGATCATTTTGATTGTAATTCTTTTGGGGTTATTTATATTTTAGGATGCAATTGTGAGGAAAGGAAATGGTATATAGGACAAACTAAACGTAGGGTAAAATTAAGAATAATGGAACATCTAGGAGACATTAGGAATGGGAGGCTTGATAGTCCAGTGGCCAGTCATTTTCACCAACAGCATGGGGGTATTAGTACAGATTTGATATTTAGTGTTCTGGCTAAACCTTATGGAGTAGGGGGGGCAGATCATGGCTTTCAAAAAAGATTATTAAACATGGAATCAAATTTTCTTATTAATTTTAATACTTTGTATCCAAAAGGAATGAATTTAGAAATGTAGTAAGATAGGCAGTTTGTTAATGATGTGTATCAAGGTATTGGTTATTAATTGTTATAAACTGTGAATGCAATGTTAAAGTGGAGTTTGATATGACTTTAAATTTTTGAATAGATGAAAAAAATGGTTAATTGTTTAATTGTTGTTAATTATTTTCATGAAGGGTGATGTATATAAACTGTTTTTTCACATTGTAAGTTATTCCATTAGAAGTCGAAGGCCGAGGTACCGGAATTGAAGTAAAGACATTTAAAATCCAGTTTGGGCTGCTATTTTCATTTTTGGTGAAAAGTTTTTTTTGTTTTACAAGTTGTGTATGGTTACTTGTGTTTTTTTTGGCAATTATGACCAGTAACGAAGCAACAGGAACACCAGGGGTTGCAAGAAGCAACCTCATCAATTTTGATTTTTCTTTCATTTGGAAGGATAGAGAAAAAAGATTTGCCTCCAATGACCCTTAGGTACATGATTCCAATGATTTTTCCCTGAAGTTTGAGGAGTTGGAAAAGCTGATAGTAAAGGAAGCAATGATTTTTTATGACATTAGACTGTTGGAAAAATATGTTAGTTCCAACATTACTCCAAGGGGTCTTAGAGTAGATCGTTTGCCTGCATATGAATTCTCTGAAGAGGATTCAGATCTTTTTGAAGAATGGAAAGATATTTCATTGAAGTGTACTTTAAGTTGGCTTAAAGTGCTGATTAAGCGCAATGAAAGAGCGCTTAATAAAATACGTTCCAATATCGTAGCCATGCAAAAAACATTACTATCTAGTTCCCCAGAATCAGAGTTCGAACAGAATGTAGTGGACATTAAAATCTGAGTGTCCAAAATTGAGCAACAAGTGGTGCAGCGAAAGAAGAAAAAGTTTATACGAGATGTGAACGATTATAGCACAGGCAAGATTTTCTGTTGGCAGTATAACTTTAAAAGAGGGCGGGGTAGATCTGCTAATAAAAGTAACAGAAGCAGATCCCGCGACCTTAGAGACACTTCCGTTTCCTCTGCAGAGACTAGTTCTGCGGGAAGAAAGAGCGTTTTGTTTGAGGAACTGAATGCAGATGATATTTCGGGTTCTAACGATGTGCAAGAATCAAACGCATCTGTGAAGGATAGAACAAGTCAAAGAAAAGGACGCAATCAGCGGTTTCAACTCAGGGGAGGAAGAAAATGACTGTGGGTTTATTTCACCCGGAACTGGTAAACATAGATATAAATTTACTGTTTGTGAACATGACAAAGTAGATGTATATACAGTTCGTAATGACAAATTTAATGACTGTCATACTAATGTGGATTTAAATGTTATTAATTTGTCGGACCTAACAGTCACTGATAGTATGAAAAGTGTCTTATGCAAAGGAACTAAATTTGTACGAACACATATTCCGTCTCTAGCAGAAGTACTGTTAGAGGTTAAGGAATTTTGTAGGAAATTATATTTAAAAGTTTTCTTTTCTAATAAGCATGACAAGGCAGTCTCTCCTGTTAATATAATGAATGATGATTCTGTGTTAGATAGTTCTCTGATGGATTTGTCCTTACATGAAAATGAAATGATAGATATTTATGAGGGTTTGGAAGGGCGTTCTAATTTCTTTTCAGATTATGAATATAATACAGAGTATGGAAAGTTTGACATTCCTAAAGTACCATATATTAGTGAATTCATTCCTCCAAAAATGAATAATAGTATTAACACTTTTGAGAGGGTTTTGATCAAGCAGATTAACAAGGAATATGTTTTGTTTAAAAAACAACCTAGAGTGTATCATTTATCTAAGGAGGATTGGAAGCTTTATGTGAAATTAGAAAACATAGTGATGAGCATGTTTTCTTAGAATCTGATAAGGGTGGAAATTGGGTTATATTAACGAAGGAGAAATATAACTCTTTAGTTTCAGATTTATTGTCTGACAGTAACATTTATATGTATCTTCCTATAAACCCAAGAGTAGAATTTAACAATACTCTTCATGACCTTTTGGAAAGGGGTGAACAACTTGTTTTTTTTACAACAGGGGATGTTAAAAAATTGTTTATAAAAAATCCAAAAGATGCTAGATTTTTTATTATACCAAAAATACATAAGGATTTAAGGAATCCTCCAGGGCGTCCAATTGTTTCAGGGAGAGGTGCCTTTTTACAAAATGTTGGTATATTTTAGGATTCAGTATTAAAACATCATTTGCAAAGAATTCCCTCACATGTTAAGAATACTAAGGAGGTGTGTGATTGTTTTAAAGGAATGACTTGGCAGGATAATTTCTACTGGGCCAGTGTAGATGTAAAATATTTATACACTTGTATTAGTACTAAGTGGGGACTAGAAGCAGTAAATAAACTTTTGGGAGAAGGACCTAGGACCTTGTTTATTATATGTCTTTTAGAATTTTGCCTTACACATAACTATTTTGAATTTGATACAAAGTACTTTTTGCAAACGGAAGGCACTGTGATGGGTGCCAGCTTTGCTCCCTCTTATGCTATTATTTTTATGGGATATTTTGAGAACTTATTTGTGTATTCTAATAGTTTCTATCAGAATAATGTGGTCGCATATAAAAGATTTATTGATGACCTTTTGTTTCTATTTAAATGGGATCCTACAGAATTTAATGAATTTATTTCTAGTTTAAGGTTAAATCCATGTGGTTTAGATTTCACTTTTAATTTGGGTGAAAGAACTATTCAGTATCTATATGTGGAATTTTATGTGGGGTTAGATGGGAAGATACAGCATAAACACTATCATAAAATTACTGCAGTAAATATTTTTTTACATGCATCTAGTATGCATAGTGTTCATTTAATAGATTCTTTACCATTTGGGGAATTTAAACGAATAGCTGGGAATATTTCAGAGAAAAAGAATGTTAAAGTGGAGTTTGATTTAATTTGTGAAAAATTAAAGAGTAGAGGATACCCTTGGGAAAGTATTAAGCTACACAGAGGCAAAGTGGAAAGAGAACTGGGTTTGGTTCCTTATGGGTCTTAATGTAAAATGTTTGGTACTATGGGTAGAAAAAGCAGTGAAGTGATACATTATGACAGAATAAAATTTAGTGAAAAAAATAAAATATTTTTTGTTAATAGGTTTTCTGCTTTTTCTCCTATCCTTAGAAAAGTGGTGCTGGATATGTGGCCCATTATTATTAATGATGATACTTTGAAAACAATAATTCCCAATAATGTAGTTTTTTCATATGGAAGATTTAGTAATTTGAAGGAATTATTTAGATATAATGGCAAAAGAGAGAAGGCGATCAATGCAGGTGCTCATGCATGTGGTAGGTGTGAGGTATGTAATAAGATTAAAAATTTGGATGGTACTAGAATCAATGGCATTTTATATAATGCCATTGATCATTTTGATTGTAATTCTTTTGGGGTTACTTATATTTTAGGATGCAGTTGTGAGGAAAGGAAATGGTATATAGGACAAACTAAACGTAGGGTAAAATTAAGAATAATGGAACATCTAGGAGACATTAGGAATGGGAGGCTTGATAGTCCAGTGGCCAGTCATTTTCACCAACAGCATGGGGGTATAAGTACAGATTTGATATTTAGTGCTCTGGCTAAACCTTATGGAGTAGGGGGGGCAGATCATGGCTTTCAAAAAAGATTATTAAACATGGAATCAAATTTTATTATTAATTTTAATACTTTGTATCCAAAAGGAATGAATTTAGAAATGTAGTAAGATAGGCAGTTTGTTAATGATGTGTATCAAGGTATTGGTTATTAATTGTTATAAACTGTGAATGCAATGTTAAAGTGGAGTTTGATATGACTTTATATTTTTGAATAGATGAAAAAAATGGTTAATTGTTTAATTGTTGTTAATTATTTTCATGAAGGGTGATGTATATAAACTGGTTTTTCACATTGTAAGTTATTCCATTAGAAGGCGAAGGCCGAGGTACCGGAATTGAAGTAAAGACATTTAAAATCCAGTTTGGGCTGCTATTTTCATTTTTGGTGAAAAGTTTTTTTTTGTTTTACAAGCTATCATTAACTCCGCAAATGATACAGATATCCTATAGAAAGACCTCACTGAGACCAATGATTGGTGTCGAAACCATGGCTTTAAGCTTAATGCCAAAAAATGCGTTGTCATACCCTTTGGGAAAAACCTAGTTCCCACTAATTACCACATTGATGGGAACCCACTGAACACTGAAGGCATTATAAGAGATCTGGGACACAGGTTAACAGCAACCTCTCCTTCAACCATCACATTACCACTCTGGTCTGCAAGTCCTTCTATATGGCACATCTTATTATAGGTTCGTAAGTTCATAGGTAGGTACTAGGCTATAGGCCCTAGGACCTATACAAGCCTAGCCATAACAATTCTCTGGCTATTGCTTCCCACAAATATTTACGTTTCTGGACCCCTGCCTAGTAGAGCTACTGATGTGATCCCCGGGGGTTTTGCATCCAGGGAGAAAGAGGTCATCATTTCTCTCTACTCTTCCCTCATTAAACCAGTCATAGAGTATAATGCCCCATTTGGCATGTACCTCACTAGACACCTGAAACACATGGAGAGGCCACCAAACTACCTCAAAAGGAGGATCAAAGACCTTAAACACATGTCCCATACAGACAGACTCAAAAAACTCCAGCTATTCTGTGTCTCATATAGTCTACTAAGAGGCAATCTCTACTTGACTTACAAAACAATGTCTGATCCAGCTTTGTTAGAAATGCTACATCTAAAGAAATCCCAATCCCTCCGGACCACATGCTCAAGAGACCTCAACCTCATTACCACAATCAACAGAACATGCTGGAGGGACAGGTTCCTCATCCGGAGACTGCCCATGCTCTGGAATAGGCTTGCCATGCTAGCCAAGCAGAGCACCTCACTAGGCCTCTTCAAGTGAAATCTTGATGAGTGGATAGGAAATAGAAAGTTCACCCCGGGGATCACTTCAGTGGCTCTGCTTGATAGAGGCACCGATAGTTAACAACGGGCGGCACAATGTCAGGGCACTTCTATGAACTAGGTTTGTAAAGGCCCCAGGGCCATTACATTAGTCTTGTACACACCTACAAACCTATAATGAGTGCCATCTACTTATAGACCCATTTGATATACTATATACCATAACTAAAGATGAGGTTGATCACCACTATGTATAACCAGGAGACATTATCAAATGTGCACCATTTATCTTATTTATCGGCAAGAGGCACAATATCTACCAGGAAATGTGATATATCACCACTACGCAATGAGAACCCCTCAGAACCAAAATATTTTATGTGTTGCTGTACCACCAGAAACAGCTGGAGCATTTCCATTTGGATGTATCAACAGTAGACATTCTGTTTAATTTATGTCAAGGAATGGTGGTATAGGGAGGTAGGGGTTCAGTTGATACCCCTGCAAACATAAATAAATATGGCACTGAATATACAGATCACTGAAAATTTCCAGAGGCTACCTGTAGATATTACTGTGATTTTGGAGGTTCTCTCTATCCGGATCCCACAACAGTTTCTCTAGTGTCTACAGCCAATTCAAAATATTGTTAGGAATGAAACCTATTGTAAATAACTTTGATACTGCATCTGCAAATCAAATGTATAACTCATGTGTAATATTACTACTCTGATATGTACTGTATATATTTGGCATACAAAACTATTATAATATTTACTAAGACCCTGTCACAATGCAACTTATTACCAGAACCAACCAGGACTGAACTTCTATGTACCTCACAAGTATTTCTACAAAGTATTTCTACAGGGCTCAATGATTGCTGTTCAGTTTTGTCAATTCTAAGGTTGCGTCAATTAGAAGTGTAGTGGGAATTTTTTCTGGGCATGTATATATAGATATATATTTTTTGCTTTTATATTCATATGAAATATATAAAATTTATGGGTAAAGAATATACTAAGGTGGATAGTAGAGAATTTTACATTGCCCTTTTAAAAATTGTAAATATTTGTCATTGCTCTTTTAAATAGTTCTTTTAAAAGTTAATTAATGACGATAATTGATGTTAATTAATGTATTAGTGAAATTATTGGGCTTTATAAGTGAACTGCAGAAGAGTGAATGTTAGTTCTGATGAAGTCTTAGTGACGAAAGTGCTTAACTTTGGGTATTTGTGAATAAAGAAATTACATTTCCTGGCTCTATTGCTTCATTGGCTTTTTGGTTTTAAATTTCTACAAAGTGTGCTACAACTTCTTGACAGAAATGCAACCTTTAGGTGATTAACATCCAGCAGTGTGATGAAAGAAAGACAGTCATTTCCTAAAGCAATCAGAATTTGAAAGTACAAAATAATCACTTGATGGACATTATCAGCGGGCCTATATTCACCTACATGAGGAGGCTGTTACACATGCAGAAATACTACTTGTATATCCTAACGCCATGACTGATGTATCTAAGGGTAAGAAGTAAAAGTCTATATGTTGCAGTCATGATCTTGTATTACAAATCACAGGTATCACACATTAGAGATTGCACATTCATGATCTTGTAATACAAATCTCAGGAATCACACATTCGTGATTGCACATTCATGATCTTGTAATACAAATCTCAGGAATCACACATTAGTGAATGCACATTCATGATCTTGTAATACAAATCACAGGAATCACATTATTGATTCCACATTACAGAGTAGATCTCTAATGGAACTTGTGAAATACCACTACCCTTTGGCCTCTGTAGGATAAGAAACAGAGGCTTCTGTCACTATTCCATGGTAGACTTTGTCTGCAGTAGCTACAGATAGCACAAACTGATGTATGCATTCTTTTGAATATTCTTAAAAACTTGGCATTACACCCGAACAACTCCTTGACCACAGCAGTCTCATGTCTTGATGCACCTGTATCTTGCTGTTGTGTCTGTAGAAGGTATTCATGGACCAGTTACTCTGTGGCGCATGTCCATTCCCTGCAGTGCTCCAGCTATCATGGACTTTGGCTGCACACTTGCTTTCAACAGCTCAGAATGATGTGAATAGGTGTCTTCTCCAGCATTACTCAGACCAGTTGCAGTGAACACCTACAATACTAGATCCACTGCAGTGACAACACAGGGGTTTCAGCTGTCTAGCTGTCACCTGCAAAGATGTACTTCACCTGTTCACACCAGCATGGCAGATTCTGAGAATGTTATTGAAATGGAGATTACTGATATGAGGTGTCCCCTTTGTACTTCTTAAAGCATGGGTATCCAATGTATACACAACACAGGCTGCACAATATGGCTCCCCTCCCCTGAGTGTGCAGCTTGGGTACCACCATGAGATTCACCGACAGTATGTGTCTGACACAAACCAGGTTCATCTTACATCACCCTGACAGCAGAAAACTGATCTTCTTAAGCAGAGACAACCAACATGGCAGCAACAATGACAACTTTGGCCATGTAGGAAAGAAAATAGTCAAAAGGACAGTTACCTGACCCAGACTCATCCTCCCCATAAGGGCACTAAGTGTTCTAGCAAGCACAGCCAGAGGCTGATACAGAACCTGTATGGACGTATGTCATATTCAGTTACTTATACACATTGCCAACCCCTTAGTACAAGAAGCATGGCTTGTAAAGGTATACATGATGCTGTTTGCATTTGTTTTGACATACCTGAGTGTCCATCACGACCAACTGCTGAGCCTCGTACAATGGGGCTTGGGCATTAACAGTACAAAAACAGAGAAAGAGAAATATAGAACAGGAATATTTACACGGCAAATGTAGAGTATTTTGGGAATGCAGTAGCAATATGCTTGAGAAATTTGGTTAGCATTAAGTTATATACAAGGAAATATAGCAATGCTTTAAAATAAAATTTTCTAATATGTAATATTAGAAGAGAAGTAAATAGTGTGGGAAGAAATAGCCAGGGAATTGTTATGGCTAGGCTTGTATAGACCCTAGGGCCGATAGCCTAGTACCAACCTATGAACCTATGAACCTATACAGTTCAGAGTAACATCATGACATAGTACATCAAAATACATTTAATACCACAGGTGATGTACACCATTACCTCCCCAAAAAGAAAAAAAAAATCGACAAACAAAATAAAGTGGGGGGGCTTCACCCCCGACACCCCCCAATGTGGGGGAGCTGTGCCCCCCACACACCCCTATTTAAATATACCAACCCCGAGATCGCACCACAGTGGAGGACTGTCATAACATTACACAGTGTGAATGTCGGGACCACACCACGGTGGAGGACTGTAAGAACGGCGAGACAGAGTGAGCGTTCTGATGTCAGCTATTGGCTTCTTTACAGCTGGCCAACTGTAACTTTTCGAAATGCCTTGTTTCGACATTCTCAGGTTTCACTTAGATGAACGTTCACTTAAAAGTTGTTGAGCAATTTGTACTTGACATTCTAATAGGGAACCTACATAAACATACATATATATATATATATATATATATATATATATATATATATATATATATAGATGGATATATATATATAAATCCAAGCATGACAAAACTAGAACCAAACAGGAGTATACTGCTAAGAAAATAAAGTATGAATACAGCAACAAGCAGCACTGGGACCACGGCCAGGGCAGGTTTGTTCCACTACCACTTCTCAACACAAAAGTTTGTTTGTTGCAACACCTACGGGTGTTTGCTTACGATTGTACTCTACATGTAAAAAAGCTCAGCAAAACACTCAGTTGAGCAGCCATAAGATCAATATTTCAAATGTATTGTCTTCCCAAGCACAACGTATATAATCAGCTCTACTTGAATATCGGCAAGTGTAGTTCACCTTCGTTACCATAGACGACAACTGCATTCATTAAAACCATTAAGTATTATTTTATATTATTATTTTTTTCTTAACAGTACACTCCTGTTTGGTTCTAGCTTTGTCGTGCTTGGATTTATTTCTTTTTTGAGGAGAACAACGGGAGACATGGCGGAAGGGAGAACAGAGAGGCAAACTGAAGAGTTTGGTGTGGACAGCAATATACTGAATCGTACACCAGCCACTCCAACAGATGTAAGACATGGCAGAACATACAGTAAGGTCAACAGAATTTTATTTAACAACAGTGATAATCCATGACTTAAATTAGACTTCTTAGATGAAGTGGTACAAACTGAAATGATTGATAATGAAAGAACGAATGTTGTAGACATGAAAAAGTTCTATAAAGAACTGAAAGACATGGAAGATAGTATATATGAACTTAGAAGATTGCAATGGCAAAAACAGCATCTAGAAGTGTGTCTACATTTTAAAATTGTACCGAGAGGTCTGAGAGTTTTGTAAATGCCCTCGCAAGGCAACTCGCAACCGGAATTGCTAAAGAAATGGCATAGTCTTAACTTAGAGCACAGCCGAAGTTATATGAAATTAATTATAGAGCACTTTAAACCTAGAGAGAGAGTGAGCTTGTTAAAAATGTTGGAAGTATGCAAGCATATCACGAACAAAATTTCGGCAATAATGTCTGTCAATCCAAGTTAGATGAGGCATACTATAAAATATTTCTGTATAACAAATTGGAGCAGATAAAAATCAAGAAAATAAGAAGAGAGTATGCTGATTTTACGAGAGGCGATGTATTTATGTGGTCAAGAGAGTATAATGGAGAACATCAGGTCTCAAGGAACAATGAATTTCAGCAAGATCATAGGGATAAAGTGCCACAGAACAGTCCACGCCATGATGCACTGGGTCGTAAGGAGACAAATAAAGACAGAACAATGAATCACAATAGACAAAGAGAGAATGATGAAAGGGCTGAAGGGTCGAAAGATACATTCCATCAAGACATCATGCCCATGATCAATCAGACACCAGGTATAATGATTGATAATGAAAAGAGAGAGGGCAGAAACAATGGGCCAGGCGCCATATCAAAAGCTGTGGTAAAAGATGTGGGGTTTCCAGCTTTTCCCCTAAGAATACGAGAGGTGAGAAGCAGAAAGGAAATGAGATCACTAAGCAGGGGGAGAAAAAGGAGAAGGTCGTATGTGGAAGAGAAATAAATGAAGAAATCAATGATGGTTTAGTTTTTAATTTGTCATCCTTTCAGTTAAACAATGCGCACAAGAGTATTCTCAACAAGGGCCTCAAATTTATACCCACGAGAGGCATGGAAGAGGATGAAGCAATATTGAGCCTGAAGATGTTTGGACGAGATGCTATTTTAAGAAACATGTATAAGAATAATAAAGGAATGGAATTAGACCTATTCAATAAACCAAGTTGTTTTGTACCACAGAATAGTGCAGCTATGGATACTTTCCCGAATGTCTGTGAAAAAGATATCTTGGAATATATACAGAACAATAGAAAAAGGTCCTTCAATATTACAAAGGAAGAGAGACAGGCTCTAAAAGAATTAGAGGAAAACAAGAGTCTAACAATCAGACCTGCTGACAAAGGGGGGGGGGGTCTTAATGGACAATGATAAATATATACAGGAAGTAACAATCTTATTACAGGGTGTTTCCTCGTATAAAGAAATAAACCACTGTGACTTAGAGAAGATCAAAATGAAGACGAGGCTGCACATAGAAGAAATGAAAGAAAGAGGACAAATATCAGTTGAGCTATGTAATTATCTGCAGGTGGAGTTTCCATTGACTCCGGTATTCAAATGCCTTCCTAAAATACATAAAAATCCACAGAGGCCACCATTGAGACCTATTGTAACAGGGGCAGGATGGATCACTGAGCCAGCCTCTATATATGTGGAGAACCATATCAAGAAAGAGCTAGTAAAAGCACCAGTGGTTCTGAAAGATACAGAAGCATTTATTGAGAAATTAAGTGTATATATGAAGAACAAAAAAGACAATAAGAAACACTTAATGGTCTGTATGGATATCAAGAGTTTATTTACAAGCGTTCCCAATAACTATGGCATAGCCGCATTAAGAGAATTCATGTTGAAAAAAGGAGAATATGAAGAAAATAAAATCACAGTCGTGAGCTAATGAAGTTGATACTTGAGAACAATGTCTTCATTTTCAACAGTAAATTCTATATACAACTATGTGGTGTGGCAATGGATACACCATGCGCCAACAGCTATGCTAACATAGTGTTTGCGAAATGGGAAGATAAAGTAATATATCAAAACAATCCTTGGAATAAATGCTTAAAGGTATACCAGAGATTTTATGGGAAGGTGATGTCATGGAGCGCAATAATTTCCACAGATATTTAGAGAACAGCACCAACTTTTTGGAGTTTACTATTCTGAGTAATGAAAGTCAAATGGACTTTTTGGATGTGAGAATACTACAAGATGAAGAAGGGAACATAGAAACCAGCTTATTTAAAAAAGAATGTTGGAAGAACAATATACTACCAAGGAACAGCATGCATCCAAAATATACATACAGAAATGTTATGAGAGGTCAATTCCTTAGAACATCTAGGATACATTCGAATGATGTAACCCTTGATAGAGCTATGAATGATATGTCTGAACACTTGGAGGCAAGAGAATGCAGAGAGGAAGAGATAGTGAGAGTGAGACACAACGTGCTGTTAGAAAGAGAAATGAGAGGTAAGCCATACCTGAAAGGAAAACAAGAAAGTGCACCTTCAAGAAACAATAGGAATGAGCAAAGAGAAGTTAAAATGATTCTCACACATACAACAGATACTGAGGGGATATGTAACATTATTCGAAGGAACTGGAAGATACTATTGTCAAGTGAAGAATGCAAAGAAGTGATTGGAGAGGTATCTAAGTTTGGTTACATGAATGCAAGTAATCTGAAAAATAGGTTATGCAAAGAAGACTATCTAGTACCATGTGTCAACTCTGATAGAAGAGGGACATTTCCATGTAGAAGGTGTACTATGTGCAGGTATATATGCACATAGAACAGCTCTAAGCATCCCGTTACCAAAAAGAAATACACCTGTAGTTTCTATGCTGATTGTAACACAAAAAATATAGTATATTTGGCCACATGTTCATTGTGTGACCATTTCTATGTGGGAAAGACAGTAAGACAACTTAAGGAGAGACTATCCAAGCATATAAGTGACATTAGACTCAAAGATTATAAGAATCCTCTTGCCAAACATGTCAGGGACAATGAAGGACATAATTTCAAGTTCAGAATGCTTAAAATTGTTCTAACCTCAGAAAGGGGAGGTGACAATAACAACAGATTGGAGCAGGAAGAAATGTATTGGATTGGAAGACTACAAGCCCATAGAAGACCGGGACTGAACACTACATTTCCCATGAAACCAGTGCTCAAGAGGCGTGGTTTGAAAAGATGTGTGTGATGTGACATCACATGACATCTAGCACTCTATTGGCAGAGAGTAATTTTTAAACAGGCACTAACTGCACAGTATACATGGATCTGATGAAGGGTCATTGAGGAGACCTGAAAGCTCTTATCCTTTGTTCTGTTTGTTTTTTTATTTTTGTTTTTATTTTTAAGTTATTGTTCGATGTGAATAAATACTTGATGGTTTAAATGAATGCAGTTGTCGTCTATGGTAACGAAGGTGAACTACACTTGCCGATATTCAAGTGGAGCTGATTATATATGTTGTGCTTGGGAAGACAATACATTTGAAATATTCATGTTATGATTGCTCAACCGAGTGTTTTGCTGAGCTTTTTTACATGTGGAGTACAATCGTAAGCAAACACCCGTAGGTGTTGCAACAAACAAACTTTTGTGTTGAGAAGTGGTAGTGGAACAAACCTGTCCTGGCCATGATCTCAGTGATGCTTGTTGCTATATATATATATATATATATATATATATATATATATATATATATATATAAATATATATTTATACCATGTGTTTGTATATGGTCTACATGGGTCATGTTAATTTACTGAAAAGCAACATATTGAAAGTTATAATACTCAGAAACTCAGTGTACAATAATGAAATGTAAAAATGCTGAAATTTTAAAATATTGAAATGAAAATACCTGCTCCCCTACATGTGTAGAGAGTTGGACTTGTTTGTCTAGCAAGAAGCTTGTTAGCCCTCATTTCAGAATTTCACTAACAGGGAAGTGAAATTATATTTTAATCAGCTGTGTACAGGCACATTGTAGATATGCAGTACATGTATGCTATTAGTAGGTATTTTGAATTCAGCATTATAAAGTTTGAATATTTTTACATTTCATTATTTTGCATTCAATATTAGGGCTTTATGCATACCATTACTCAATAACTAGTCACATATCCTGCCCACATAGTGGTCCTTGTAGAGCATTCTTTGCACTTGTTAACATGTACAATAATATGTGCATGCAAATTTGATTATATATTTATTTATCTATCTATATATCGATATATATATATATATATATATATATATATATATATATATATATATATATATATACACATACAGTATATATTATATATATATATATATATACACATATATATATATATATATATATATATTATGTCTAACGATCTCAGAGCTAATTGGTCACTGTTGCACATAAGCAAGTTGTAGGCTAATGTTAATGTCATGTGACTTGGCCTGGGTTCTGAATCCAGATTATAATGACAGTATGCAAGTGGAACACATTGGGCAGCCATGCTATTTTGTAAATTGTCACATAGACATAGATGGTGTACACAGCTGACAGCTCACATGCATAAGGCATATATCGATTGTTGTACATACTCATGCCACAGACTGACCACTGTTATGCACATCATGTTTATATTCCTTCAGGAGGGGAGTGTGAACAGATCTGCAGAGCCAGAGAGGAACTGGTCAAGGCAGTGTGGGAGGAAACCTACAGCTGTGGGATACCCCTACATTGCTGGCTTGTCTTCATTAAATGGCTTGTGGTAGTCATTTCAAATACCCTAAAAATTGTGGGTAGATATGTGACTATGAATAAGCATGAACACAATGCCATGTGGGAGATGCAGCAACAGGTGCTGCATTGCTTTTGCCATCTAAGGGAAGACTACATCACTTACACAGTGCTGCATGGCAAGGACCATGTTCATAGACAGAATATAACATCCCTACCACCATGGTTCATTTCTAGGACCATGTTCATAGACAGAATATAACATCCCTACTGCCATGGTACATTTCTAGGACCATGTTTATAGACACGATATAACATCCCTACCACCATGGCACATTTCTAGGTTCATGTTTACAAAGAGAATATAACAGCCCCACCTCCATGGTACATTTCTTGGACCATGTTTATAGACAGAATATAACATCCCCACCTCCATGGTACATCTCTAGAAACATGTTTATAGACAGAATATAACATCCCCACCTCCATGGTACATTTCTAAGACCATGTTTATAGAGAGAATAAAACATCCCCACCTCCATGGTACATTTCTAGGATCCTGTTTATGGAGAGAATTTAACATCCCCACCTCCGTGGTACATTACTAGGACCATGTTTATAGCTAGAATATAACATCCCCACCTCTATGGTACATTACTAGGACCATGGTTGTAGACAGAATATAACATCCCCACCCCTGTGGTACATTTCTACATTGGACGGTGCAGCAGTGCAGCGGTAGCATTGTCACCTCACAGCAAGAGGTTCTCCGGTTCAATTCTCCGCTGGCATGCCTTCTGTGTGGAGTCTGCATGTCCTCCCTGCATTTGTGTGGGTTTCCTCTGGGTGCTCCGCTTTCCTTCCATGTTATAAAGACATACGTCTGAAGCATTTCTCCCTAGGCTGCCACTGAAAATTGGCTTCATTCCAAGTCGGACTTTCCTAGTTAACAAATGTTAAATTAATAAATAAACCCCCACCTCCATGGTACATTTCTAGGACCATGTTTATAGACAGAATATAACATCCCCACCTCCATGGTACATTTCTAGGACCATGTTTATTGGGATCTATATCATAAGCTCAAAATCTAATTTGAACGAATGCCATTTACTCGAACTATCTTGAGGGAAATCACCTTTCATCAAACATTACATATCTTGAAGCATCTCTCCATGAGCTAGCTGTGCAGGCTGTGTATAAAGTCCTGCAAGTAATAACGAGCATTCATATACTGTGGATATCAGCTCACACTAACGTTATAAATCAAAACGTGCTCTCAAAACACTGAATGCAGTTTATAACGGAAAGTATACATACAGAGTAGTACATTCACTGGCAACTGATAAAACAATGACACTACAGTTAGGACATTCCAGTACACGTTAATGCAGCATTCAGTACCAAAACAACTAATTCCTTGTTGAAACAAACATACTGAAAGTAAACTGCATTGATCACCATCAAACGATATGACTACTGTAGTCCAGTGAGGTTATTCCAAAATAACATAGTATGTACATAATGCAAGCTGTGTGCCTAAGCAGATTCCTGCCACCTAACACGTCAATGAAATGTCAGACACGAGCGTTAATCAATGAGAGCAGACAACACAGTAAGCAAAAGGAAAAGTGTTAATGTGTACTGTCAGTGCAAGTCATTCATAACATACCTCACGTAAAACTGCTAGCGATCAAGTGAGCAAATCAATACATCACTTTCCATATAGGGTACTATACTGCTGAATACCATTACGTGGTGCATATGAAAGAAATACTTACAAGAACATGTGCAGTATACAATACTGGTTTTACACACTTTATGCATCACTGTATTACACCTTTAAGGCATGAGCTATTGCTTTCAGTAAAGATTGGGTGTCATACTGTCCTTTATTTTGCAATATATTTTCCAAACGATGTTGCCTGATAATATTCTTCCTCTTCTGTGGAGATGCTGGATAGCCTATCGAAAGCTGTAGGTGTAGTTCATTCTCACGGTTTTGCTCCCTCACCAAGACGGACACTACAGTAGGTATGTCAGACAGCCTTCTACCAAGCAGACTACATATTCTCCTATGCCACCCCTCAACAAAATTCTGAGTTCTCGGTAAGCATAGGTCATAGGTCATGTAAGCATGAGATGTTCCAGAAGCTTATGGGAAATATGAAGGGAAATCTCGCAGTGGCAGATGTACAAGGGTACTGCCGGCGGGGATGGCCAAGTACATAGGTGTCTAAGAAGTGCTGTAGCAACTCCTTACTCTCTGAAGGGAAACTTTTAACCAATTCAGAATATGCAGGCAGAACTTCACTTTACGGTAAAAATGGTAAGGCTACCAATTCCTTTACAGACAGCTGGAATTGCAAATTGCTGCCATATAATGTAGCCAACTGTAATGCTTGCACCTTATGCCAAACATTCTGAAAGAAATGAAAGAGGCACCCTTTACAAAATACACCTGTAAAATTGGCATTAATGCTTTTGACAGCAGCAAATTCAAAATCACACAGAAAGTACTTCAAACATTCTAATCAACTGAAACATACATTCCCACAGGAAGTTATATGCCTTGAATGACTTCTTGCTCATCAAGCAATAGACTAAGAGTAGGGACTTCCTATTATCTCCATAATTCAGCAGTCCATAAATAGTGTACTGTTGCCTACACAGCCTCTCTTTTGTTAGGTGTACACAGTCCATAAACCACATAGGGGATGCACATAGATCAATCATGTTCTCGCTCGTGGGAAACACTATGACATGTAAGTTGCTGTGCAACTCCACTTTGCGTTTCTGCACAAATTGCCCATCTTTTAACTCACAATGACTCATACACACTTGATTGAGATTATTCTGTCATAGTGATGTCTTAAGCCATGTGTGCACGCCTAGCTCTATTAATCTGCTGTAGCATCGATCTTCTGCTAGGTAGTGAGGTGCTACTCTCCACTGGGGTAGTGGCTATCACATCATCCACTACTAGTGCAGGAGTATCCCTTGATGTAGTTGCTCTGTCTTTCAGTGAACTGCAAGCTATATATCTGTCTACTTCACAGGGGTCAGACGCATGGCTATGAGTGGCTGATTTCAATAGTTGCTCCTCATTCTTCACACATTTTGTTATCGCTCTACCTCTACAGGTCGCAGAGAATTTTAGCCAGGAACACCAGTACTTACTTTCATTTACTGACTTCTCCAGGTTGTAGAGATAACCATCTTCTTGTAGCATGTCTTTACCATTACAGCAATTGTAATTTCCCAAACAGGTTTCCTATAACTCCTAGGGCATAATTTGGTGCTTCAGCCATTGCTAACTATAGCAGCAAAACTTACGCTCTCCTCAGCTTCTGGCTTCTACCCGTAATATACAGCAGTGTAGATGGCAATTAATGGTTGTTAACCTTAATCACTGTCAGATGGGGTTAATGAGGATTTAACACTTTATATCAACTTCATTAGCTGACATTCACTATCGTAAGCACTACATAGACTATTTACATGGTTCACCTCTCCGTAACTGACCACTATTTTTCTTAATGAGACTGCAGTAGAATAGTACGTTTATGACCTCAGTTATTGTATGGAAGGTGCGTTTGTGTTTGTAACGTACACTGAGTAGATCATTCTTATTATTATTGCCATTGCAGGTTCTGACCTTCGTACTTCCTGAGTGATGACACACATCAGATAGTTTGGAACTGCCAACAAACTGAGTTTGGAGACGGATGCTTCGAGATATATAACATTCGGTCAAAGGTGATTTCGCTCAAGACAGTTTGAGTAAATGGCATTCATTCAAATTAGATTTTGAGCTTATGATATAGACCTGTTTATAGACAGAATATAACATCCCCACCTCCATGGTACATTTCTAGAACCATGTTTATAGATAGAATATAACATCCCACCTCTGTGGTACATTTCTAGAACCATGTTTATAGATAGAATATAACATCCCACCTCCGTGGTACATTTCTAGAACCATGTTTATAGATGGAATATAACATCCCACCTCCGTGGTACATTTCTAGAACCATGTTTATAGATAGAATATAACATCCCACCTCTGTGGTACATTTCTAAAACCATGTTTATAGATAGAATATAACATCCCACCTCTGTGGTACATTTCTAGAACCATGTTTATAGATAGAATATAACATCCTACCTCTGTGGTACATTTCTAGAACCATGTTTATAGATAGAATATAACATCCCACCTCTGTGGTACATTTCTAGAATCATGTTTATAGATAGAATATAACATCCCACCTCTGTGGTACATTTCTAGAACCATGTTTATAGATAGAATATAACATCTCACCTCCGTGGTACATTTCTAGAACCATGTTTATAGACAGAATATAACATCCCACCTCCGTGGTACATTTCTAGAATCATGTTTATAGATAGAATATAACATCCCACCTCCGTGGCACATTTCTAGGACCATGTTTATAGACAGAATATAACACCCCCTGCTCCATGGTACATTTCTAGAGCCATGTTTATAGGTAGAATATAACATCCCCACCTCCATGGTACATTTCTAGGACCATGTTTATAGACAGAATATAACATCCCCACCTCTGTGGTACATCTCTAGGACCATGCTTATAGACACAATAAAACATTCCCACCTCCATAGTACATTTCTAGGACCATGTTTACAGACTGAATATAACATCCCCACCTCCATGGTACATTTCTAGGACCATGTTTATACACAGAATATAACATCCCCACCTCGATACCTGTATTGCAACCTGCCAGCGTCTGCTGCTATAGACCCTGCACCATCAAAGGTGGTATGTAACATTTGCAAAATTTGACAAGGGTCTCCCGTAGGTCCCCTGCAATCAGTTACATCCACTCATTGAAACAGTCAGATTGAAGACACTGGACTCATGTCAAATACAGACAAGGTTTTTCAGATTTTTATAGATTGTTGAATAGAATTTGCTGGATTATCTTGTTTTCTGAAGTAAATAGTTTAGAATTATAAGAAAATATAATACTGAATTCATAACTAATTCAAACAAAGTTCTCATGCTGGTGAAACTTTTTTATAGTACACCCCCCCCCCCCCTTCACAGTAGCAAACCCCACCCATCTCTTCCCCCACCACTGCAATGTTACTGGTATCTGGGCTGGAATAGCATGCTTTGAGTCAGTGTTATTTTCTGAAGGACATGAAGTCTGAAATTTAGGCCGATTTTTAATTATTGCTCTTATAAACTCAGTAAGTTACTGGAATAACAGGTCTTGTGTCAGCATACATTTTCTGAAGAATATGAAATCTGGAAGTCATACAACATTGCAGGAAGTACAGGGTTTGTGTCAGCATGCATTTTCTGCAGGATAAGAAGTCTGAAGTAGGAACATATATTAAACATTGATCTTACAAACTTAGAGAGTTGCTGGAATTTTAAAAGGTGTCAGTCTGCATTAAATTGGTGCTAGCAGAACTTTAAATGCAGTTTTATATTTTCCTCGCTGCTTTTAATACATTGTGATTGTGAGAATAACCCTTGATGTTTACATCTGAAATGTTAGGCAACATAACAGTTAGGTCACTAACTAAGTTATACTTTCATTTCATTAAACTGTTTCTAATTTTTGATAGTATCCCTGCTTCTTTCTTTTGAAGTTTGTCACTGACATTTTGTGTGCTTTTATAACAGAACCATGGGGAATGCATATCCAAGTTAGTTTTCATGGCTATCACCAGTATGTTGACACAATCCTGTTCTTCCTTTTGTCTGTCAATCAAGAGAGACATGCCCATATATGCACAACCCCATTAAGGGGTTGTACTATAAGTAAGTTACACCCACATAAGTCAAAATAAAAACAATTCAGACCAAGAAATGCAGTAAATGAAGTATTCCAGCCATGATCAAACAGCTCCAACAATTTATTTAAAATAACACCAGCCAGGATAAGCGCTTTCGTCTCAACAAAGAGACTTCTTCGAATAACAAGTACAATCACATCACCTTTTTAAATACCCTTACTAATTTCCTGTTTATCAATTAAGTAATTAAACATTTAAAAAGAGAGTCATAAATATAAAAGTTAGATGAAAATATTATAAAAAACGCACTACCTAATGAAAACCCACCTAACCAATAATAGCAGCCTTTTCTTTTTGTATAGGTTTGACTGACACATATTCATTCAGACCAGGGGTAGCCTTTAACCTAAATTGCCAAACAAGTTCTCTTTTTAACAGAGTTAACTTTCGGTTACCACCTCTTAGGTTCTTTTTAACAACTTCAAGAGTGCCACCCACATGCCTATCATTCATTCACAGCTGTGATCTCAGCCGTGGGTGAGCTCAAACCCATGTATATGGTTTTCGTGGTTTTCAAGGGTGTGCTGCTGTGTGTGCTGGGGGGGTTGTGTCTGTGTCTAACACAGAAGGCATCATGGTTCACTGCAGCAAAAGTACTTGGTGATAGTTTTTGGTATGTTCCATGACTTTCAACAGTTTTGTTAAATGACATGCCTTACACAAATAGACTGCACGTAATGTGCTCCTATTGTCCTTTTTCTGGCGTTGCACATTAGGGGACAAATTCTCAAAGCTTTGCTAATTTGATCTAAGTGAATTAGCACAGTGAGGGGTGACAAGCAGAGTGCATGTGATTCCGAAAACTCAGTAACACAATGCGGCCAGCTGAAATAAGATGGTCAGCCTTTTTATATGCTACTAGATGCATAATAAAGCACCACTTATGCTAATGAAGTAAAAAAACATGGAAGAGAGATTCAGAAATGTTTAAATGTTAGCTAGCAATGCTGTACCTACTGTGGCTGTGTACATAGCTATTTGCTAGTATTCAGGCAAAGTAAGCTAGTTTAATTTATTAGATGTTGCTACGGCCATAGTAAACATGCATCTGCAAGAGGCTGTTAGAGTAGCCACTGCAGCCAGTGTTGCACTACATTGCCCAAAGAGGAGGCAAGTCTTTGGACTACACTTAATATTTCATGTCTTCCATAACACAAACATTGTGGACCAGTACAGGGTAGACTACATAGGAAATTATGGACATGTGTCAGCCTCATCTGCAGCTCCATTGAAGTCTTTGAGTCCCTATCTCATTAGATACTAAGGAAAGTGGCTTTTATGTATATTAGCTATAGTAAGCTTTCAGCAACCTACTGGGGACACAGTCCTGGTATCTCATGCATTTGCCTCTAGAATACTCCATCAGTTTCCTAATGCCATTCTGCTTCATGTGGGGGCACATATATGGTTTCCATGTAACCAACATAAGAGAGCAAACATCATGTGGGAGTTCTATGATATAGCCAGTTTCCTTGAAGTTCTGGAGGTCATAGACTGTACCCACACTGAAATAAATGACTCGCCTTGTGAACTGGAAAAGAGATATGTGAACCACAAAGAGCATCACTCCACCAACACTCCACCAGGTGGTCTGTAACACCCTGGTGTCATCTGCAATGTGTGCACAGGCCAACTAGGCAGTTTTCACAGTTCACACATATGGCACACATGTGACCTTGACATGATGGCTTGCAAGAGGTGAATTTCCATAAGGGTCATATTATAGGAGGTGTTGGATATGCTTTTCAACCAGGCTCAATACACCCCTCAGAAATCCATACAATCAAACCAGAAAGGGGTACAACCACGCACTATTGCAAGAAAGATGTATGACAGAGCATGTGTTTAGGCTGCAGAAGTCATGCTTTTAATGTCTGAAAACATCCAGGGGTGCCCTGTAGTATGACCATATCCCATGTACAAAACATATTGAACATGTGTGCAATGTTACATAATATGGAACTTAGGAAGCAGTTACAGCAGGGCAGCCTCTTGCAGGAACTGCAGCACAACATACAGTGGAACCTGTGAGAGATGAGGAGGAGTCAGAGGAGGGGCCAGGAGCAGAACATAACTACATACAGTGGAAGCTAAGATAGATGAGGAGGAGTAGAAGGAGGAGCCAGAAGAAGGGGTTAACTACAGGCAGTGGAAGCTGATGCAGATGAGGAGGAGTTAGAGGTGGAGCCAGCAGAAGGACATAACTATGCTAGATAGAGGTGCTCAAAGTATGCAGTGGACTAGCAAAGAGGTTAAGCAGATATATGCAATAAAAATGCTGCATTATAAAACACCTGATCGTGGTTACTTGTGCATAGACTGACTGTACATCAGACATAGGCAACCCAAGCAATAATGTACAAAGGGCAGAGTACAGTTATTATTATTTGCACAGGTGGGGAAGGGAGTACTGGAGTGCATATGTTTGACAGGGAAGTGCGCTAGTGTGAGTCCTAAGGTGTAGCAAATGAAAAAATGCCTTTATGCATATTGTGAGAATGTGTCAAAGGCCAGGATTGGAGGGGTATTTATGACATGTTGGGGGCTGTGGTTTTGTGTGTGTGTGTGTGTGTGTGTGTGTGTGTGTGTGTGTGTGTGTGTGTGTGTGTGTGTGTGTGTGTGTGTGTGTATGTGTGTGTGTGTGTGTGTGTGCGTGTGTGCATGTGCATGCGTGTGTGTGTGTGTCTGTGTGTGTGTGTGTGTGTGTGCGTGTGTGTGTATCTTCTGGAAGATGAAAGCACTCAGTATTTTAAGGTATAACATTAAATTGTTTTTAACATTTTGTGGACCCTCTGTAGCATTTATTTTTATTATTTTCAGCTAACATCATTACCAGCTTTCCTGTGTGGACTACCCTGGCCGTAAGTGTTACGAGCAGATGCAGAAATCTGTGATATGGGGACAACCACAGATCCTTGATGTCATGTATCACTGTCAGCCAGTTCAGTCTCAGATGGTTCTGTTTCATAGGAAATCAGAGACCTAGAGACCATGTCCATACTCTGAGTGATGGATGATGGAGGTCATGCTCCCTATATCCAACACACATACTGCACCCCCTAAGTGCGCCAACTCATTCTTGCCATCATTATCAGAAGCAACAGATCCTGCACCATCAGACAGGGGCATTGTCACAGTGCTGGTTGAAGAGAATGGTGCACTTGTGAATAAACCAAAAAAGAAAAATATACACAGATTAAGTATGACCCAGCAATGCAACTACACATGCAACTAATAGTATGGTTTGCTGATATTGATTATATGAAATATGAATGCATACTTGTGGCATCTGTAGATGAAAGTCTCTGGGTCCTGTACAGCTCTACTCATCATCCACTGTGGAACTCTCTGAAGGTGATACTCCCTTTCGAAGACACCAGAAACTCCTCCTTCTCTGCAAGAGATGGCTTATTCATTCGCCCACTGCCAGTTGCCCTCCGTTCCCATGGCACAACGCCTGCTCAGTTGTTGGCAGCACTGATCATATCTGTGGACAAGTGGTACACCATGGCATAGTTTTGAGTATGACCACCCACCATGTTTTACAATGGTGACCATAGCAGCCCAAAATGAGACATAGAAGGGCTGGTCAATGGCACAGATAGCGAAGAGCCATCAGCCATGAAGACAGAGGGCCTGATGTATCATTTGCCATATCCATAAATTAGATAGTCTGCCAGATCCCACAACTTTGTTAGGTCCCAGTTGTGAAGCCATTGCTCTGTTGGTAAGAAAAACATGGAAATTAACCTCACTAAAAGAATCACAGGCCTAAAGCAGATGCCCTACGCTGACCACCTTAAAAAACTCCAGCTATACTCTGTCGCATATCGTCTACTCAGAGGAGATCTCTGCTAAACATACAAGGCCATGTCTAACCCAGAGCTGTTGGACATGCTACACTTAAAGAAATCCCAATCCCTCAGAGCCACACACTCCAGGGATATAAACCTTGTCATCACAATAAACAAAACATGCTGGAGGGATAGGTTCCTGACCCAGAGACTCCCCAGACTCTGGAATAGACTGCCCATACATGTCAAGCAGTGTGCCTCTTCAGCCCTCTTCAAAAGGAACCTTGACAATTGGATGGGAGAAAGGAGCTTCACCCTGGGGATCATGTCAGTTGCCCTGCTAGACAGGGACCCAGAGAAGTAAAATATTGTGGGCAGAAATAGCCAGGGAATTGTTATGGCTAGGCTTGTATAGGCCCTAGGGCCGATAGCCTAGTATTAACCCATGAACCTATGAACTTTTCCTTATATAGCCATAAAAATATCTGTACAGTGCTCCTACCCTATATAGATATAATGCCCAGTCTGTGCCTGACATTATATATGTCTACCCAGATAATCTTTAAGGAAATGTCAGACATAGTTTGTGTACTGAACAGATATTTAAAAAAAAATTACAAAAGTGAAAGCATACAACATTAGTGACTATTACAACAATGACTGAAATAAGGTTGTGGCTAAGTACATATCTGTAAAGCACACAACAATAAAACAGTGATGAATGTTACTCAGAATATAAAGCCGATGGGTTGTCTACCATCAGGACAAACTTTTAACAGTCTGCTACTTGTAGGGCATGCACCTCATAACATGGCATTGCCAAACACATATTCAAAGTACTGGTAATGGATGTCCCTCACAGGTATTCAGGTCTAGGAACAGTCTAAGATAACATTCTGGACATGATTTAATTGTGTAAGAAATAGCACATATGTTATATATGCAGACATCTCTGACTCAGAATGAAAAAGCTTTTAAAAAAAACAGTTTGCAGGATTCAAACCTCTCTCAAGGTAGTTTTCTTCTGTAGCACAATGGGGCTTTTATGTTCTGGATGTACTTATATCATAGAGCTTCACTCTTCTGGTCACAATGATCATGCTAATTAGGACTCATCTCATTATTAATTGTGAATAACGCAATTAGAGTGACAAGCAAATCTGATAAACAGTGTGAAGATTATTACACAATGCAAAGCACATACCTGAGTCTCTGCTGGCAGCTCAGCACACCTGAGTTAGCAGACGGATTAAGACTGAAAGGATCCTCATACTGTAATTACCCATCAAAAGGTGGAGTCATTCATGAGCGGAATGGAGCAGCAGAGGATCGATGGCTGCCATGTTCCACTAATTAAAAACATATTTGTGCCAGTATCATATCATTATCACCTACAATTCTACCCTTCTGTTCTGCTGTTAAAATAAGAAATAATTTTTTATTTTATGTATTCTTTGTTGCAATAGACCAGTGTCCTCTTTTCATGGAAGACCTGAGATGGTATTCATACCAACCAGGGAAATCTTGACCAGTGCAAGGGGGAACTTTCCCTACTATTTTCAGTAATTGCCATGGAAATGTTTATACCCACCTGAGCTACCACCAGCTCAGGCAGAAAGAACCTCAGTTTAACTTCTCATCCATAGGATGATATACTCAAGAATGAGTCACTCCTCCCCTCATGATGCCTACAGTGTCAGTATCAGGATATTAATCCAATTACCTTTTCAGGAAATAAAAATGTAAGTGCTTTTGAGCCAGTTAGTACTATTAGACGTCCACTTTCTCTGCTTAAAAGTATGTAAAATGCCCATGAGGCTTACTTATGCCTTTTCATGGCCTGACATATCTGAAAACCTGTAAGTGTATTCACATTACAAATTCAATATTCATTATGCCATTGTAGCCTTGATTTTCTTTTCTGAGCCCAAATTCTTCACTGCCTCAATGTTTTAGTTAGTTAACTTTGTTTCCTAAATGTAATTATAGCTGTAGAGTTACTACGCAGTATCATGCCTTACCAGTGGGATACTTTCATTTACTGATCAATTAATGACCATCACTGTTACTGTTCATCAATCCATCCAGTGCCAGTGAGTCACGTCCAGTTTTTACCGTGATTCTGTGAACATCTGCCACCAGTCAGAGTTTTACTATGCAAAAATGGATTGGAAGTACACTGTCAGGACTTTCATACTATTAGTAACTGTTAAATCACTGATGTATAGCTAACTGACTTAACTGTGGAAAAAAAAACAGTTTTTTATTTTTATTTTATCTGCTAACTGGGTAGACCACTCATCCAGTGGACAGTTTTCAAGTCCTGCTTGGAAAGATTAAAATACATTGCTGCAAAGTTAAGAAGAATGAAAAACAGAAGTGCAACTAAACAAACAGTGATTAACAAACAAACAGTGATTAACAAACAAACCTTGAAAGCTGAACTGAACACATTCTAATGAAGGTAAGATTAAAGTAACTGGATCAGAATAGTGCAAAGGTTAATAAACTTAACATGATTAATCAAACACTGGAAAAAATCAAGTGTGATTCAAATTCTTCTTCTTTATAAGAATGGTCTTATTGCTGTATGTAACTAAACATTCTACATACACATGTTTTCATTTGATTAAAATGCATTTTACCTATTTGCATACTTCTAAACTGTCCCAGATTTTTGCTAAAATTTTAGCGCTGTCCCTTTTAATCCCACCTAATAGTGGCAACTTTTGAAGAAAAGGTGATAAATTACACTTAATAAATAATAACAATAATTAGAGTTACAGACTTCTTTTACTTTAGAAAATGTATATTCACTCACTGTTATTTTGTCACTGTCTCAAGTTAATAATACTTATATATGAAAATTGTCCCGGATTGTCCCTGGTTATTTCTAGATTTGTCCCTAATTCTGTTGAGATTTGTCCCTGATTGGTTGAGAGCTATGCTTATTTGTAATATATTACTGTAACGCGGCCATGGTGGTGCAGCAGTTTGCATTGCCGTCTCACAGCAAGAGGTTCTCTGGTTCAATCCTTGGCTGGAGTGCCTTCTGTGCGGAGTCTGCATGTCCTCCCTGTGGTCATGTGTGTTTCCTCCCACATCCCAAAGACATGCTGTAGGTGGATTGGACACTCTAAATTGGCCCTAGGTGTCAGTGTGTGCATGTGTGTGCCTTCTGTGGAAGGTTGGGCGCTGGGCTGGCAACTTGACACCTTAAAACTCCACTATCAATCATGAGTAGACAGGTGATCCACTGTGGCAACCTCTAACCAGGAAAAGCCAGAAGAAGTGTGGATTACAGTTTTAAGTACTCATTGTGTTTCAATTGATCTAATCTGCATTTATTTCAGTCTGTCCTGCCCTCTAGTGGGCATTACTAATGCAATTGCATCAAATTATTATTTTTTTACATTACATCAGCCGAATAACTTATTTTATTGATGTTACTATAGGATTTTATACTTAACTCTAGTTTACCTGTAGTATATATTTTTCTAATAAGTTTGCAAATTTTGAACATGGTAATACTTTAACTAGTTTACTTTTTCACGCAAGTGAAATCTGAGTTTGTTTCCCAAGGTCTATAAATACAATTGTGTTGAGTACCCTTGCATCATTAAATTAAGATGTGCAATCCTTTTTATGTAGGAATGTATGCTGTAGTCTCTAAAAGCACTGGGGACTTTTAATTAACATAAATCAACACATTTTTATTAAAACCTAAATAAAATGGAGGGAATTGCATTTAAAAATAGTACCAAAGAATTTTAAATGTTTTCTTCTAGCTGCAACTATACAGCTGTGCTTTATTAATTTAGGACTCAAGTTTTTGTATGTGGCATTCATAGTCAAATAATGAAGTACACAGCTTGCTCCTGTGCTGAAGCTAAGAACATTCAGTTATGTAGGGATTCATAGAACCATGTACCCTTTAAGGCAACAAATTAAAAGGCTTGCAAAAATATGTAAGCAAATGATTCTATAATGACATGCAAATAAAGAAAAAACAGTCTAATGCATGCATAATGACATGTAAATGAGGACCAGTGAAAGGTCATTAGTCGTAAGGTACAAAGTCATACAGACAGTTTGGTCTGAGTATAAAGGTAGAAAGTATATCAAAACTAACAGCACTGCAGGAATGAATATGCTTGGAGTAACAGCAGCTGTCTTTCAGCAGCATTTTATTAGCACCTTTCATATTATCTTGGGGGTGTGAAACCTTGGCATGCAGCATCATTGAAAGTGGTACCAAGAAGGGTAACCTCACACCATCTGGTAGACCAGCAGCTTTAGGACCACTTTTGAGAGGAGAGAGACATTATAGGGGTGTTACTTCTCCCATATGGCCCACAAACTACATCTGGAGGAATGCATGCATTTCTTGTACCAGTGGCTACCAAGGTATGTGTTGCTTTTACAATTCTAACTACAGGAACCTACCTGTGACAAACTAGGGATACTCTGGGTATATCATAGGCACTGGCCTGTCAAATATTCAAAACATTCCTTGATAACTTTCTGCCGCAAGTAGCCTATCTGTTTCTCCAACATGCAAGTGGAAGGAGCCACTGACATGCATGTCTTTTATTATATTGTCTGCTCCACTGACATGCTGTGAGCTGCAGATTGTGCACCTGTGGCAATAAAGGCCCCATCTGATAACTATCAGTATGAAAGGTAGCACTTCCTCAACTTCAAAGCCCATATGCAACACACACAGGGCCTCATAACCTATGTCTGCACAGCACCTTGGCAGCAAGCATGACTTCCACATTCATCCATATCCACCATTCAGTCATCCATATCCCTGCTAATTGCATGATGACATCCAACATGACCACCTAGTAGGTAAATTCAGGCACACTGGTGAATCCACAGGATAGTCTCCCCACACACATACTGGAGCAACTGAGGATACCCAAAATGTATTCACAAAGCATGGCTGAACATCAAACCAAGAATATAGTAGTGCATATGTTTGGTTTGTGGAAATTCCAGTTCCACTATACAGATATATTCAGGGAGGCATTACAGTATGTCCCCACCACAGCATTTCAGCTGTTTGTAGCATCCTAAATACCATATAGTATGATCCTGAGGAAACAGGCAACATAAACTTCATTACTGGAACCATTCAGTCCAGCAAAATTAACACTTAATAAAATCTCCAGCATAACAATGCTCAACAATGACACTGATGGAGACAGACAGACAGACAGAAACCAATGGCTGTACTACACCACATCACATGGCATTGTGCACAGTATATCCCATTAATGGTGATGTGGAACATGTAGCCCATGTTTACAAACTCTGATGTGAACACAGTGGCAGTGCAGTGTCACACATAGCAGTAGGAAGCATGCACTGTTCTGTACAGGCTATTACCGGGCAGAACATGATGAGCTCACGATATGTATGAGGCATGTCCACTTACATTACACAGGAAAGAGGATGGTGTTAGTCAAAGTAGTCATCATTCGCACTGGTGTCTATGGACACATGGATACATAGCTGTCACCACAAGAAGAGAGAGAGAGAGTGAGGCTATTGGACAACACAGGTGGAGACATGAGCCAAGGTGGGGAGCCAATAGTGCCATAGATAATTTCCTCTGTTAACAGTGTGGGGGAAGCCACAACAGACTTGTGCTGAGTGGTAACTGTACTGATGGGTCATAAGGGAGGCACTGTGTGCCCATGCAATGGGGTCCATGTGATGGGTGAACATATCTGTTCAAGAGGACCCTCATGCTTTGGATAAAAAAAGGATTTAAAATGGGAAAAATCACTCCTTAAAGCATCTGCTAAAGACACTGTCACACATGTATTTGGAAATATTGAGAGCTTCCTTTCCATGTTCCCAGTGCCAGAAATACTGCAGCAGCAAGAATGGTCCAGACTGGCAGTTTACAAAACACCCAAAAGAGGAGGTAGGTACAAGTGCATTAGGGGTGATAGGGGCAACTTTATTAAAAGGATGTAAACTTGAAGGAAAAGGCCATTTAGGGAATGCAGATCCAAGGTGGAAAATGCAAAGCATTATAAACCTACACTGTGTTGCAAGAGTATGTAGTCATAATCCAGTATTTTCCTTCTACTACTGACCCAAACATGGATATACATAAAAACTTTCTGTTGAAATCCATGCTTTGTCGGTTATAAGCAATAATGCACTCTTGGAATGTTACACTGCTGGGAATGGGTAAGTGATAATGTACTGTTGGAATTTTACACTGCTGGGAATGGGTAAGTGATAATGCACTCTTGGAATGTTACACTGCTGGGAATGGGTAAGTGATAATGCACTCTTGGAATGTTACACTGCTGGGAATGGGTAAGTGATAATGCACTGTTGGAATGTTACACTGCTGGGAATGGGTAAGTGATAATGCACTCTTGGAATGTTACACTGCTGGGAATGGGTAAGTGATAATGCACTCTTGGAATGTTACACTGCTGGGAATGGGTAAGTGATAATTCACTCTTGGAATGTTACACTGCTGGGAATGGGTAAGTGATAATGCACTGTTGGAATGTTACACTCTTGGGAATGGGTAAGTGATAATGCACTCTTGGAATGTTACACTGCTGAGAATGGGTAAATGATAATGCACTCTTGGAATGTTACACTGCTGGGAATGGGTAATTGATAATGCACTCTTAGAATGTTACACTGCTGGGAATGGGTAAGTGATAATGCACTCTTGAAATATCACACTGCTGGGAATGGGTACGTGATAATGCACTCTTGGAATGTTACACTGCTGGGAATGGGTAAGTGATAATGCACTGTTGAAATGTTACACTGCTGGGAATGGGTACGTGATAATGCACTTTTGGAATGTTACACTGCTGGGAATGGGTAAGTGATAATGCACTGTTGGAATGTTACACTGCTGGGAATGGGTAAGTGATAATGCACTGTTGGAATGTTGCACTGCTGGGAATGGGTAAGTGATAATGCACTCCTGGAATGTTACACTGCTGGGAATGGGTAAGTGATAATGCACTCTTGGAATGTTACACTGCTGGGAATGGATAAGTGATAATGCACTGTTGAAATGTTACACTGCTGGGAATGGGTACGTGATAATGCACTTTTGGAATGTTACACTGCTGGGAAAGGGTAAGAGTAGATTACTCTTGTCAGTACTTTGTTGCACCTGTCACACAAGATCACTAAGTGAGACAGCAGTAGCATAGAGAATGGGATTAGACAAGTTTAACAAGTCAGCCTGTGGCTACTATTTGTAGTCAAGGGAATGTGGAGGTGTCTGGCCATCTTATATGTAATATGTTACACCTACAGAGCAATGACTGAATCACTGATTAATTATAGGAGTGACACAATCTCTGCATAATTTTCAGCCAGATTATTTTATGTGAAAACACATTACTTAATGATCCGAATGAAGGTTTTAAAAAAATTGCACAACTTTCACATCTAGTAGCAATGAATTGCAGAAATAGATTTGTGCTAACCTATTATTTCAGGAAAAATTACTTTTGAATGGTACTAGTATTAACATTTGTGCAGAAGAAGAATCAATAATTTTGTTTAATGGCAGGATGCTGATGAATCAAAGAAACATCCTATTAGGTCTGCAGCAATCTATGGGAAAATATTGAAAATTTCACCATCTGTGATAATCGCCATCTAGATTTTAGATTCTGCCAGTGCCGGATATGTAATTGAGTGCATGGCCTTAAAGATATCCTCAATTAGAGTGGACTTGAGAGTTATGTAACCAAGACAAACTGTAACTAGGTGACTTGTCTAAATAAATGTATAGTGATACAGTTTGTTGATTATGAGTTGGTCAGTGGTACGTACTATAGAAACTCATTTAATCTGAAATAATTTCACACCAATTTTTTAACCCTTTATTATAACAGTGAACAGGTTTCTGCTAAACTCTTATGGCCTGATTTTGCACAGAGAAATGTTATCAGACATTATAACAATTTGATTCATTCAGATGGAAGATATGTGTAAGTCGGCTCCTGTGGTTTGACCATATATGAGTTTGTCAGAAGTGCACTTTATTTGCATTCAGTCTTGCTCCTGAACAGAGCTGTTGTGGTCATTATTCTGTAATACAGTCTGGTAACGTAAAACCTGAAATGTGATTCGCAGATCTCATTGTCTTTACTGTCAATATGGTGGCCTATGCTCTATTTCACAATGTAAAAAAAATCAATCAAAGATAAAACACAGTGCTTGAATTTAGTTAACATTCTGATTTTTTTGTCAGAAACAGTTTTTTAGACTGTATGCCTATGACCAGATGCCCACATTGAGAACTTCAGGTGTACCGGCATCACTGATAGTGAAAATGCAACCAAAGTCTGTGCCTGATGTCCACCTAACTGTACGACCGGTGACTTTTCAACTCTTATGGCTTTGCACCAGACTTCAAGCTTTTCTTTCTTAGTAGTCATTTTATGTTTCTGTAGAAATGTGAAACATTTTTTTAATCCTAAACAGGGTCAAGACATGGCATCTTTTACGTGTGAATAACACTGTTTATGCTTTCGTAAACATCATATTTAATGATTTTTTGTAACTCTATATTAATAAATTACCAAGCAATGATCACATGGTATTTCATTTTGTAAAACAACATCAAATTGTTATAAGAAACAAAAAATATTTTTATAAATAACTAGCATATAGTATCGCATGATGAAACTAGACTGCATCATGATTGTTTTTGGATGTCCTGCGGTACAACTACATAGATAAATAGTTAATATCCGTACTATGCCTGCATGCATCGACGCAGACACCTGCTGTTGCTTACTTCTCCTTTTCTGTGTCCGCGCATGGAATTTGAACACAAAACATTCCTGCTGCCTGGACATGGAAGTTATGCCTGCTTCTGCCTGTTGAATTAAAGGAACAAGCATTCTAGTTGTAAGGAAGGTATGTGTAATGCCCTAGTTTGGGATAGCAGGTTAGTTAATTTGCTGAGGATGAAACCCTGTACTGTGGTTACAGGAAACAAGAAATGGAATCACCTACAACAACTGCCAGACTACTCAAAAATATGAGTTTTGGTGCATTTTTAAGGAATTGTAAGTTTCAGTACAATTACAAAGAAATTGTGATCTTCAAGGGAAGAGAAGTTTCTTGCTGTTCATACTAATTCTGTTTTCAATATGCAGCTATTTTGTTTAGCAAATGGTCATCACTGTGCTATAAGCTTGGAAAGCAGTGTTAGTAGCACAACAGGTGACATGATTATTCTTGATGCAGAAGGCTGTGGGTTCTGTTCCCACACCATGTAGATGGATTGTTGATATTGTGTTGCACTTAAGGGGGCTAGGGGTGCTGCAGTCCTTAGTGAGTCTTCCATTGGATGAGATGCCTAGCAACTATGAAACTGTTGTCAATTTGCCATCCATTCCTTACTGCAATATTACCAGCTTGCTTTTTTTTATGTAACATAGGCAATTTATTCTTCAATGGCAGCAGGCACTGAATTTGTAGATGAAGCACTGGAATATAAAGTTGCTTGCTAGCAGCAACCTCTTCGTTAGTTGCAGATCCCTTTAATGTGGAATTATTCAGATGACTTTTTCTTATGCAAAGGTTGTGCATTCTGATTGATACTGAATGGTGTTTTATGGTTGAAATGTTCTGAAATGGGCCGTTTTGTCATTATTGGTTCATGTGTTTTGCTTCATTGCTTACTGGAAACATTTTCAAAATTAAAAAATTTAAAACACACTTAAACAAGTGTGCTCTATTATACAAGGAATATAATTTAATCAGGAAGGTGAATAAAAAAACACATGCATGTATGGTCCTAAAAGTGTGTGCAAGGAGCCTATGGTTTGAAAACTGCTCAAAGATAAACTTTATTCACCACTGGCCAGATGCATTTTCTTTGAATCTAGATTTCAATGATGTTTCAATGCTTGTGAGTTTCAAAGGAAGAGACATTTACTGTTAAAGCTAAGTCTGTTTTCACTGTGAAACTGTATTGCTTTGTTTAGCAAATGTCTATCATTGTCTGTGTTATAAAATTTGAACTAAAAGTTTTACATTAAATCCAAATATCTGTAATCATTGTAGAAGTTAAGAAGAAAATAGTCTGTACACTGACAGGTTTGTACAGCGTGTATGGTAGTTGGGGAGAAATAGCCAATTAATGGGACACTGGGATGGCTGCAGGGGAGGAAGCTGCTGTGTGTGCAGGGGGCCTGATCCATTATCCTGCCTAGGACCCAATTTGACCATGATTTGGCTGTGTGTGTGTGTGTGTGTGTGTGTGTGTGTGTGTGTGTGTGTGTGTGTGTATATCTTTGTATATTTGTCTATGCATGTATATATCTATCTTTCTCTGAGTGTATATATATATTTGTATACATGTGTGTGTGTGTGTGTTTGTGTATGTGTGTGTGTGTGTGTGTGTGTGTGTGTGTGTGTGTGTGTGTGTGTGTGTGTGTCTGTGTATATCTTTGTATATTTGTCTATGTATGTATATATCTATATATCTTTCTCTGAGTGTATATATATTTGTATACAAGTGTGTGTGTGTGTGTGTGTGTGTGTGTGTGTGTGTGTGTGTGTGTGTGTGTGTGTGTGTGTTTGGTGTGTATGTAAGCATATGACATGGTGCCTAGAGAGGAGTTGTGGTATTGTATGAGGAAGTTGGGAGTGGCAGAGAAGTATGTAAGAGTAATACAGGATATGTGCAAGGGTAGTGTGACAGTAGTAAGGTTTGCAGTAGGAGTGATGGATGCACTCAAGGTGGAGGTGGGATTACATCAAGGTTAAGCTCTGAGCCCTTTCTTATTTGGAATGGTGATGGACAGGTTGACAGAAGAGATCAGACAGGAGTCCCTGTGGGCTTTGCTGTTTGTGGATGACATTGTGATCTGTACTAATAGTAGGAAACAGGCTGAGGTGATCCGGGAGAGGTGGAGATATGCTCTAGAGAGGAGAGGAATGAAGTTCAGCAGGACTAAGACAGAATATATTTGTGTGAATAAGAGGGAGGACAGAGGAATGGTGAGGAGTCAGGGAGTAGAGCTGAGAAGGTGGATGAATTTATATACTGGTTCAGAGTAATAGTTCAGAGTAAAGGTGATTATGGAAGAGAGGTTAAGAAGAGAGTGCAGGCAGGGTGGATTGGGTAATGTCAGGAGTGATTTGTGACAGATGGGTACCAGTGAGAGTGAAAGGGAAGATCTGCAAGAGGGTAGTGAGACCAGCTATGTTATATAGGTTGGAGATTATGGCATTTACAAAAAGGCAGGAGTCAGAGCTGAAGGTGGCAGAGTTAAAGATGTTAAGATTTGCATTGGGTGTGATGAGGATAGACAGTATTAGGAATCAGTATATTAGAGGGTCAGCTCAGGTTGGACAGTTTGGAGATAAAGCCAGAGAGGTGAGAATGCATTAGTTTGGACATGTGCTGAGGAGGAATGATGGGTATATTGGGAAAAGGATGCTAAGGATGGAGCTGCCAGGTAAGAGGAAAAGAGGAAGGCCTAAGATAAGGTTTATGAATGTGGTGAGAGAGGACATGCAGGTGGTTGGTGTGACAGAGCAAGATGCATAGGACAGGAAGAAATAGAAACAGATGATCTGATGTGATGACCCCTAATGGGAACAGCCAAAAGAATATATATATATATATATATATATATATATACACACACACACACACACACACACACACACACACACACACACATTTGGTATACTTGTAAATATCTATGTATATGTGTACTATGTATATATATATATATATATATATATATATATATATATATATATATATATACATATATATATATATATATATATATATATATATATATATATATATATATATATATATATATTTATTTATTTATTTATTGCCATTTGGAGCTTTTCTCCCTGGGCCTTCGCTGAAAATGGACATGTATCCACTTGGATGATCCCCGTAAACAAATGTAAAATAAATTTGTTTACCAGGAATGTCCACTTGGCCAAAAGTGCCCATTTTCAGTGAAGGGCTGGGGAGATGAGCTCCACAAGGCAGTTAGTATAACAGTACATTATATTCATCGCAGTTAGTCGATACAAACAGTATTGTACAAAAATATAATAAGATGCATGTAACATACAATTTGTATAGAGTAGTACAGTTTAAGGATACATAGTAACTCAAGCAATCTAATTACTATACATTTAAAGGAACATATAATGATGATTAAAACAGTCCTGTTGCTTTGGTTTTCAAGGTGCTCCTAAGAGTATCAGCCAGAACAATGGTGCTTGGCAATGTGTATTGAATTAGTCCCTGATAGACAGGCATAGACAGATATCTTATACGTGTTTGAATTAGCGGTAAAGAAAAGATTAGAAGGAGGGAAAATGTAAATAGGGGTGATATGACTTAAGGTACGGGAATCAGGTTATGGAGGAATGAGAACTGAGGCAGCTGCATTGCCATAGAGTGGAGAGGTGCTGCTGCAGAGATTTTTTGAAGGAGAAGATATTACTGGAGGCCCTGATAGCTTTTGGCAGTACAGAAAGAGTAAAGCATGTGGCCAGCTGAGAGTTTTGGTTTTTCTACTTGGATAAGTTGATTTTCAGATATGAGTGCTCTATTTGGGTGATAGTGAGTTAAAATGGAAGGAACGACTGGGCAGTCTGAGGATTTGTAAATGATTTTATGTGCTGTGAGTAGTTGTAGGTAGGTTAGATAATGTGAAAGTATGAGCCAGTTAAGTTATTTTAGGGAGATGCACTGGTGGGAAGAGTACTTTGCTTTGGTGATGAATGTGGCAACCTTGTTGTAACAGGACTCAAGCTTGTTTTTTTTAGGGAGGACTGGATATTAATAAGTAGAAGAGCACCATACAGGAGATAAGGTAGTTAAAAAGTCAAGGTGAGAGTTTGCTTTGTAGAGCAGTTAAGAAAGTGCTTTTGTCTATAGAGAATGGTTAATTTTTGCTGGGTTTTATTTGATATTATTATGGACATGGAGGTCAAATGTCAAGTTTTTATCCAAAATAACTCCTAGCAATTTTGTGTGGGAGACAACCTCTGTTGTGATGTTGTTTTGAGAATAAATGATAAAATCTCTCTTGTTTACCAAGAGATTTTTCTTGGGAGTAAATAATAACAATTTCATTTTACTGGGGTTTAGAGCGAGATGATTATTGGCCATCCAAATTTCAGTAGCAGTGAAGGCATACCGGGTTATTTGCAGATGTTCTATTGTCGATTTGGCAGAGCACATAATGGTTGAATCATCTGCATATTGTACTACTGATCCATTATTAAGAGCGTAGTGAAAGTCATTTATAACAATACTAAACAGAAGAGCTCCTAAGGTGGAGCCTTGGGGAAGGCCTATGGAAGACTCAAGAAATGGAGAGAAATACTTGAACCGTCTAGTAGATTGTTGTCTATTTTTAGAAAGTTAGTGAACCAGTTTAGAGTTGAGGAGGAAATACCTAGATTGGAGAGTTTAATGAGGTTTAGAGGGTGGGAGACTGTATCTATCTATCTATCTATATATATATATATATATATATATATATATGTGTGTGTGTGTGTGTGTGTGTGTGTGTGTGTGTGTGTAAAGATAATTATAATGTGTGTGTATATATACAAACAAACAAATAATGTGTGTGTGTGTATATATATATATATATATATATATATATATATATATAAAATATATATACACATATATATTATATATATATATATATATATATATAATATATACACATATATATTTTATATATATATATATATAGAGAGAGAGAGAGAGAGAGAGGGAGAGAGACAAAGAAATCCTTTACTAAATGATCTGAGAATGATTCCTTTTTCTGTGCATATACGATATGTGGATGGAGTGTGCATGCCTCATACTGCCGTGAGATGTGAACAGCCAACAGTTTTCTGTGCCAAGAATGCAACATATCTATGGACAGCATATATGTGTGAAACAATATGCATCAGTGACAACAAAAAGTGCCCACAACAAGTATTAAAAGAGGTAATATTGCCACCTACATAGAATGGTTACCAAGAAAGCCATATAAATATAAGCAATATCATAGTATAAAGCTAATACCTTTCATGTAAGTCTTCAACCACAACAAACACCTGAAAGAAGCATTACAGTCATGTACATATTGAACACAGATGTAAAAGTGGTACCGTATAGGGGATGTGACCGTAAACAAGTGGATGTATCCTTATATCAAGCAGCCATTCTATTTCCCCAAGTAAATGTAGTCCCATATATGTGAGCTTCTCAAAATGCTACAGACCTATATGACTGTTCCTGCCATATTTTGCTTTTCAACTCCATTTATCATTAATTGGCCTCATTAATATGCAGTGTTTCAGAACTTTGGGGACTGACAGAAAACACAGTATCAAACAGCTGAAAGCACTTAAACGTTTGTGATAAATCGTTAGTGTTGCTTTCTCATTTGTTTGTTGCCACTTATGTTTTGGGACTTACATTATCATTTAGTTATCTTTTAAGCAAAAAAATAAATAAATAAATCTACTGCCCCAGACTGATGCTCCAGGTGTATTCTTCAGAAAAAAAGTGTCTCTTCTGTTTTTTTTAAAGTGTAGCAAACTGCTTGTAACATTTGTAACAAGCAGCTAAGAAAAACAAAACCAGTGCCAGAAAAGAGGAACTCCAATAAATATCCAGAAATGCCAGGACCAGTACAAAAGAATTTATTTTAACGAAGGAACAATCCACTTAAAACACGTTTTCGTCCACACTGTGACTTCTTCAGATAATGCACCAGATGTAATGCAGGTCTTATATACTGAAAAAATCAATTAATCATTCAATCAATGAATCAATCATTCAATGGACATATAAAATAGCATTTCCAAGTTAAAAAACACAACGTAAAACCCTAAGGTGCTCATAAAAGTGTAAAATTTAAGTAAATACATCCAATACACATGAGACATATAAATACATAAAAAATATAAAAAGCCATGTATTCAAAAAAAAAAAAAAAAAAAAAAAAAATTTTGATTTGATGTCTTTATATAAACCTCATAATGACAAAATAAATTGTATACAATATTCTGGAAAATACATACATATTAAATACTGCATGCCTTTAACTTAAGTAAAGGCATAATAGAGGTATAGTCGTTGAGACCTGGTTCCCTATAGGACTCAAGCAAAATTTGCCAATAAGTTTCTTGATATTCCAGACGGGTTTCCCATGGTCCACCCCTATTTTCCTTGAATATTGTTTCTAAAACCAAGAACCGAAACTTAGCACTGGGGCAACTGTTCAGGTGTCTAAAAAGGGCATTTTTAGAGTTAGCCTTTTGCATCTCATATGTATGTTCATAAATTCTCCTTTTGAGTGTGCGTTCGGTTTTGCCCACATAAAATGCAGGGCACACCAAACAGACAGCCAAGTACACAACCCCCTGTGCATTACAATTAGAATATCTAGTGGATCGAATGTATTTGTTCCTAGCTGATAGAAAAAATACATCACTGTTTAAAATATATTGACACTGGTTACAAGAACCACACTTGTATGTGCCCGGTCTTTTGTTAGATTTATAACGTGTCTGGGACTGATACTCTAACAAGTTCTTCATATTTCGACCCCGTTTGTAAACTATACCTACATTCTTATTTTTCAGTTTGTCCAAATCAGTAATTTCCCTGAAGTTTTCCCATTCATTCTTGATAATATTTCTAAGATATCCTGAATTTACACTGTATTCAGTAATAAAGGCCTTGTTGAAGGCCATAGGAGCCGCCATATAGTCATTACTTTCATAATGGCTTCCAGTACTCAGGATAGGTTTATACTTAGTAGTTCTATACTGTGAAACTTCATCTCTAATGTGATAGAGCAAATCACGTGGGTAATCTCTGTCTAAAAACATTTGAATAAGTTTACCACATTCCAGGGAATAATCTGTGTCATCCGAAGTCATACGGGACAATCTAACTAATTGTCCCTTAACAATTCCCTTCTTTTGGTGCAACAGATGACTACTTTGGAAATGTATATAACTATTAGAGAAAGTTGGTTTTCTGTAAATTTTAGATCTGAATATACCTGTTTCTATGTCAAGGGAAACATCAAGGTATTCAACTCTGTGTTCCTGTATGTGATGGGTAAATGTTAAGAATGATGTAGTATTAGCTAAATATTCCATAAAGGAGTCAATGGCTTCCGTAGGGCCAGTCCAAAAAATGCAGATATCATCCAAAAATCTGAATTTGTAACAAGCAGCTGCTACAGCCCATGCTACCCATGCAATATTAAAGCAATTCAGATATGACCATAAATACAATACTGGCATTCGGTAAAGCACTTACATCTACCAATTGTACCTCTTAGCACTTTACCTAACACAAGTTATAACTCTAACTGTACAAACATCTTAAGACACACTAGTACCTAAAACACATTATAATGATATAATATTCATTGCGTGTGTTCGCTTCAGTCAGTAATACACATAATGCATGTTAAACATATTTTATATCATTTTTGTATGCTGCTGCTCTCTGTACATTGCGCTGCACATTTATTGATATGTAATCATATAAAACTTCCCGCTGGGGTGCCTTCTGTGTGGAGTCTGCATGTCCTCCCTGTGGTCGCGTGGGTTTCCTCTGGGTGCTCTGGTTTCCTCCCACATCCCAAAGACATGCTGTAGGTGGATTGGACACTCTAAATTGGCCCTAGGTGTGAGTGCGTGCATGTGTGTGCCTTCTGTGGAAGGTTGGGCACCAGGCTGGCAACTCGACACCGTAAAACTCCACTGCCAATCATGAGCAGACAGTTGATCCACTGTGGCGACCCCTAACTGGGAAAAGCTGAAAGAAGAAGAATCATATAAAACTTCCCACAAGTGTGCAACAAATATTCATGGGTAATATTTCTATTAACTACAACTGTGAATACTGTTTCCAAGTTGCCCACTGATAAAACTACATTTTATCAGCATAGAAAAGCTTATCATAATAATATCTGATAATGGTAATATTGCTTCTGGTGTTATTCAGAAGTAGCATTTGAATGTACTCTTTCAGTTTCACAATCCATCATAGTACTAACATGTATGAACCACCACTGACTTGCTGTTGCAAGCTGCTTTACATGATCTCTATTCAATATAATACACACATGTGCTCATACTGCTCAGACTGTGGCATGCAAACAGATAGATGCTTTATGTGTATCCAGGCATGATGTTACTCCATGGTACATTGTGCTGTTTTAGTCATACATGAAAAATCTACATGTATACTATGGCATTCCTGTGATAAGTCCTGCATCATATGCATGTCCCTCTGTAAGACTGTCTTTTTTTTTCTTTTTTGCAAATCTGTGGAGGTGACATAGGATGGGCTGACTTGCATGGGTGTGTGTTTCTCTAAGCTGTCCTCTGCCTTATTTAGTGTAACTCAGGTGATTAACCCCACAGTATTGGGGTCAGCAACTATGAGCAGAAGGAGACTGAGACTAGGAGCTATAGTGGAGACTACTGCATATGTGTTGGCATAATTCATAATGCAATTGTGAGCTGTCAGGTATGGCCTCTCTTTAGGTGTGTCTTCACTTCTGGCAATACTCCATCTCGGCCTGCCCATTCACCTAATCCAGGTGTCATTCATGGTTCTGTTTTGACCAAGGTCCAGGGTTACAAACACCACCTGTCTCAATCCAGGATGCTGTCATTATTCCACCCCTCAAACAGAGGTGAGCGGGCATAGCCTCATAATGCCTTTCTCCTACCAGATCTTATAGGTGCCTGGACAGAACTAAAGAACCCTGGATCAAGGTAATTGTCAGAGCTTTGTCCCTCTATATCAATGCAGCTGGCTTGCTCTTCAAGCATTGCACATTTTGCACATAGTATTAAATCAATGAGTGTTTGTGAATATTAATGCTATGTACTATCAATCCGTGGAAAGATATGCATTGTTCACACATTTTGCAAAAAAATAATGTTCTTGAACAATGCATTCTAATGTGACTCATTAGTGATGCATGGCATTGGAGAGCTAAATACTGGGCCAGTACTACATAGGTTCATAGATGATTTCTAGACTAATGACCCCTAAGTGATTTTTTTATGCCTAGATTTGCTTGCCAAATTTATCTGGCAGTTTGAATACTTCTGGGTTGTTTTACAGAGTGCACGTATCCTTGGGCATGGGCAATCAAACATTTGAGCAAGAGACACTGGTGCCAGAACAGGACTAAATTTCTGATTTCCCATCCACTAATCAAAGTCATGCTTGAATTGGGTTGGGGTGAGCTCTGCTTGACAATGATTAGCAGCCCATTTCATAAAAGGGGTGGTCTCTGCGATATATACCTATACCTCCAGCATGTCCTGTTTCTCTTGCAGACAAACTGTAGATCCTCGATTGTGTAATTCTGATGCTGTTTGTTTTTTGTAGATCCTCGATTGTGTAATTCTGATGCTGTTTGTTTTTTGTATGTGGAACAGGTTCATCAGAGTGGGATCAGAGGGTGCTTCGTAGATTAGAGGGTGCTTTGTAGATCAGAGGGTGCTTTGTAGATCAGAGGGTGCTTCGTAGATCAGAGGGTGCTTTGTAGATCAGAGGGTGCTTTGTAGATCAGAGGGTGCTTCGTAGATCAGAGGGTGCTTTGTAGATCAGAGGGTGCTTCGTAGATCAGAGGGTGCTTTGTAGATCAGAGGGTGCTTTGTAGATCAGAGGGTGTGCCTCACAATGGAGTCTCCTATGACCAACATATTGGGCTGTGTGGTGTCATGCTTTACAGGCTTAAAAGTTGAGGCACAGGAAGAAATGGCTGCATGTGTCATTGTCAGTGTTGTTTTGGAGTAGTGCTTTTGTGTTGTTGAGGAGACTTTTTATGAGTGCAACATCTATGAAGTCTTTGTCATTTTGGAAGATTACATTTAAGAACTTCAGTATATGTGGATCTATATGTGACTGTTCCATACTAAAGTGTGACTTACTGATGACCTATTTGGTATCATAACCCACACTGTAAAAGTTGCAGACTCAAAATCTGACCTGAAAGCAGTGACAAGTGGAGTACCACAGGGTTCCGTCCTGGGTCCTCTCCTGTTTGGTATCTACTTCTCTGAAGTGCAGGCTAACACAGAAGGCCTCTGGCTAATGAAGTTCGCTGATGACTGCAAACTAGGAGCCATAGTCCAGTCCCCAAATGATGTGGACATCCTACAGAAGGGCCTCACTGAGAGAGATGCCTGGTGTCAGAGCCATGGCCTCAAGCTCAGTGCCAAAAAGTGCAGTGTCATCCCCTTTGGTAAAAACTCTGTACCCATGAACTACCACATAGGCAGCAATCTACTTAACACCAAATGCACGATAAGAGACCTTGGGACCCAAGTGGACAATAGTCTCTCCTTTGATAGACACATTGCCACAGTAGTCCTTCTACGTGGCACACCTCATCATAAAAGGGTTCTCATCCAGGAAAAAAGAGGTAATTGTTCCCCTCTACTCGTCACTCATTAGACCCATTATAGAGTACAATGCCCCTTTTGGAATGTACCTCACAAGACATCTGCGGCAGCTGGAAAGGCCACAGAAGTACCTCACAAAGAGGATTACTGGCCTCAAACAAATGCCCTACACTGACCGCCTCAAAAAACTCCAGCTTTAATCCATAGCATATCGCCTACTCTGAGGTGATCTCTGCCTAACATATAAAGCTATGTCAAAGCCAGAGCTGTTGGACATGCTACACTTAAAGAAATCCCACTCCCTCTGAGCTACATGCTCTAGGGACCTAAACCTTGTCACCACAATAAATAGGACATGCTGGAGGGATAGATTCCTGTCCCAGAGACTTCCTATACTCTGGAACAAGCTACCCATCTATGTCAAGCAAAGTTCTTCATTAGCACTCTTCAGGAAAAATCTTGATGAGTGGATAGGAAATAGGAAATACACCCTGGTGATCACTTCTGTGTCTCTGCTGGACAGTGGCAGAGGAAAATAACTTTCTTGGGTGGTGTAAGCTATGGAACCATGCTGGCTAGGCTTACGTAGGCCCTTGGGCCAATAGCCTAGTACCTACCTATGAACCTATGAATCTATATGTGTTTGCATGTAAGAGTCTTGCATCCAGCGACACTGTGCAACTGTATCTCTCACATACTGTATTAGTTTGTTTAAGAATTAGGAAGTTGTCAATGAACAAAAGACAATTGTTGCATTGCCTCAGAACACCCATATCCACCAGGCCAGTGCAGGAATAGTAGGAAAGTGCATATCCATTGTTGTAAATCCTTATTGTGTGTTCTATGAGGGGAATGGTACTACAGGGGTTTTTCATCTAGCTAGATTGATTGCTTTAAGAGTACAGACTACAATTATAACTATCTAAGACTAAAGTGGTGGGTAGGGTGCTACTAAATTTGCAAATTATTTGCTCTTTGCATGATTAAATACTGAAGAAATGTGAGGGGTAGTGTTATATGGAAAATGTATTTTGTATCTGGCTGCATTACTGCATGGTGCTGCTAACCAGCAGTGCTACCCAAACGCAATGACTTTATACAGGCAAAAAAGCCTCAAAATGTACGCAGTAGCCATCTGGCCAATCACAAGTTCACAATTTGAGGTATCAAACAGTGCTTCCCAGGTCAGAGTCCTACCTACCCTCTACTGCCGCTAGAGTGCTCATCAGAATCTTAATGTAAAATCACCATTTCACCCTCACAGTTAACCCAAAACACAAGTGCAGAACTCATAGGCAAAAAAATAAAATAAAATAACAAAATGAAGAACTAAGAAGCATCACAATTATATTCTAGAATAAGGGGCAGTACACCACTGTGGGGCAAATATACAGTTCTGGATGGATTCACAAATCAAATGCAGTGGTAAAAACTACTGCAATAAAATCAGTTTAAGTGCAAAAGACTACAAAAATTCAAAAATGTAACAGTAATTGTTACATATTTCAACAGATACACATCAGCAGTGAAAAGTACTTATCTGGCAGTGGATTGATCAAGATGCAGTAGGAAGTGTCAGCTAGCAATGATGAGGTTGCCAAGAATGTGTAGAGCTGAGACGATGGGCTAAGCATTGGGCAACACAGCTTTATACAAAGCAAGCAAAGTAGCCCTCTGAACAATCACAAAATCACAGTTTGAGGTATCAGAAAGAGATTCCCAGCTCAGAAGAGCCCTGACTACCCTCTACTGCCACAAAGTGCCCACCAATATCTGCAGTATTCGAGAGACACACATACATGGGATTATTGCCTCAAATAGGGAAGTAGTGTATTTATGATACCAGCGTATGTTCACTTATCTGTTATATCACATCCATGGGAATGTATCGCATTTTTTGTCTATGTAGTACTTGCTTATGACTATAGTGCTCTAGCCTTGTGTTGTTGTTGAGGAACACTCTTGCATGGAAGATACAGCCTGCATATTGTGATACTGCTTGCATCTGAAGTGCTGTCCTTGAATATTGTTTGATGCACTTGGCTTAAGATCCATCGGAATGCTTCTTGTGGTGGGCGTCTTTTTGTCAGTACTGATGCATATTTTTAATATATGTGAGTTATCCATAGCTGTATTTTGTTCTTAGTGTTGAAAGCTGTTATAATTCATTTCAATATCACATACGACTATGGTTTTCATTTGCTCAAAAAAATTTAGAATACAATAGTGCAAGAATTATGACCTCCCACACATTATCCTCTGCAAACCCAAAAGCACTCAACAGAAACAACACTTAACACTGCAATTACAGTCACACCCCATGGAGCTTCAACTACCCAGGACTGTAGTCATAGGGGACTCTATTGTCTGACATACTGATGCCCCACTCTCCAGGCTGTACAAGGGGAGAATAACAGTCAAGTGGCTATCGGGGGCCAGAGTCTGCCAGGTAACAAATGCACTCAAATCATTATTCCACAAATGCATGACTTATAGTCCATGTAGGTGTAAGTGACCTGAGACGTACCTCTCTAGACTATATGAGGAGACACATTATGGAGCTGTCAGACTAGGCATTACAGGCTGATATATACCTAGCACTAACAACATTATGCCTTCACCATTGATGATGGCACTCTATGAAAAGAAGGTGATTGACCTTAAAAATTGTTCTAGCTTCTGGTGTCATTCTAGGGGTGTACAATATTTGTCAGAAGTGGAGAACATGGTTGACCTATTCCTTCTAGGCTTTCAAATATTGACTAAAACATTGCCTCCCCATAGATCCTTTTTTAGGCAATGCCAACTTGACAAAGTTCTAATATACCAAGATCTACCCAAGAAACTGTAAAGGTGTTACTTCACAATGCCAGAGTCTAAATATGAAGCTCCAGTGCCCTCCAAGCTCTCCTCACCTCAAGCTATAGGTCATCTTCTATGTCCCATGAACTCATTATTCATACGTGGACCTACTGGAGACACTAACCATTCAACCAAATAGCATACTTATGGGGGGACTTTAATTATCCTGTTATAAACTGGGAATCCTACACAGCCCCAGATTTGCAGGTGCAGTGATTCCTAGACTTGGTAAACACAAACAACCTGGACCAGTTAGTACATGCACCTTCTAGAGGCGCAAACATATTGGATGTCATACTCACAAATATGCAAGAATGCTGTACCCCCACCCACCCCTGAGTGTGATGTCCTCTCTGGTAAGGTCAGACCACAAAGCAGTCTCCTTTGAAATAAGAATTATTTCTGTAACCCCAGCAAACCCTGTAACAATTAAAAAACTACTCCAAGGTGAAGTATCTTTCATAAAGTGATAACCTGTTAAAATGTCAACCCTCTCCAAATCCAGGTGATGCAATGGCTTATGTGGAATTATTCACTGAAGCTCTGTACAGCCATGTCAATGACTCCATAAAGACTGCAGTGCCTACCAGATGTAAGCCCAAAAGTAATTAAAAAAACACCATCCTGGTGGAATCCAAAATTAAAGCATGTTGTGCAACAAAATAAAAAAGTCATAGTTAAAATTAGGAAGTGTAACACCAAAAATGATAAAATGTCTATCATCAAACTGAACAGAAAACTGAGAGGACCAATCAAGTCCAACAAAGCAAATTTTGTGGAAAGACAGAGTCCCAGACCAAAGACACCCATAAGGCTTTTTTTAGCTAGGTTCAAAACCTCAAAGGTCGCAACAACAGTGTGCTGAACTGCTGGTACATAAAGTAGATTCATGGAACTGAGAGATATAGCAAATCTTTTAGCTGACAAATTCAACTCCATCTTTACCACTCTCTCATCCAAAGCTGTCTCCCAGGAAATACCACCTAAAAACTCCCACCAACTATCAGTAGGGAGCAGGTTTTAGATGCACTCTCTAATGCTAAAAATACAGCCTCGATGGGCCATGATAATATCCTAGGATGCATCCTAAATAGCCTGTAATTTGACCTATCAGGGCCACTGGTACCATTATCTAACCATAGCCTCTACACCCGCTTCTTGCCATGCAAATGGAAGAATGCAGTGGTCATCTCTCTGTACAGTTTTGGACCATTAATGTATTCCAGGAGCTACAGGCCCATCAGTCTGACTAGTCTCATATGTAAAGCCTTAGAAAGGTTTATCATGAAAATCATTAAGAGTGACATAGGAAACATGTGGATGCTAAATCCAACCCAGTTTGGTTTTGCCAAAGGCAGGTCATGCCTACTAAACCTGGTGGAGTTCTTTGAGAAGGTTGGCAAGGCAATGGATGATGGCAAAATGGTGCATACTGCCTACCTAGCTATGGAATTTGATACAATATTTCACTCAGCATTGTAAACAAGCTCATGGAATTAGACAAAAATCCTTATGTAACACTGGATATCCAGCTGGCTCACAGACAGGACCCAGGAAATTAGGACTGGAGAGACCATCTCCAAAAAGAAACCAGTCACCAGTGGAGTCACCCAGGGCTCTGTGCTGGGTCTGCTCTTCTTTAGCATCTATTTCTGGGAAGTCAAGGCCAATCTCATGGGCCTCAGGATTGCCATGGTTGCAGATGATTGCAAGCTAAGAGCAGTCATAGAAGCCCCCCCCCTCCCAACTCACTCACACGATAAGAATATCTTACAGGAAGATCTATCTTAGACAGTTGACTTTTTCCAAGTCCATAGCTTAAAACTTTTGAAAATCAGCCATCCAGAGGAACTACCTTATTTTTTTAAAACACCCCTAAATGTAGTAGTCAGTCACAGTAGTCAGGGACTTGGGGACTCATGTAGGTTGTAACCTGGCTTTTGACCAACATGTGTGTAAGCTGGTAAGAAAATCATTATATAACACTCAGCTTATAAGCATCTAGGTCCAGGAACTCATTGTGTTATGTAGTCAGCCATCATCAGACTCATTGAGTATAATGTCTGCTTTGGTATGTACTTGACCGGGCACATGCAACAATTGGAATGCTCACAGACGTTCCTCACATAAATAATACAGGCAATAAATACAATGTCCTGTGCAGTTCACATCAAGGCTCCATAGTTATACTCTATTTTCTACAGACTGCTGCGAGGTGATTTATGCCTGGCATACAGGGCATCCTTGTATCCTATTCTGATGGACCTTTTGCATAACTGCAAAATGAACAGCACCAGAACTATGACAGCTACGTATTCAAACATTGCCTGTAACATTGAATAAGACATGCTGGAGGGACGGACATGTATCTCAGAAAATCCAAAACAGTGTTAGAAACTTCTGTGTGTGGAAGTTTTTCATTTCCTGTATGTCTAGTTAATTACTATATAATAAAAAGCAAAAAAAAAAACAGAAAATGGTAGTAGACGTTGCGAACTTAAAATGTCTTAAATCAAAAAATAAAAACTTATTTTGAAATATTATTAATATTATACAGAATTATGAACTATTAGGTATTCAGAAGTAATCCAAGCAAAGCAGACAGTAGGGAGAATTCAATAAAGCCTACACGGAGTTATTTTTGTGTAGGCATAGTGGCACAGCCCCAACAAGGAAACTGGCAGCTGAGCAATCCAGTAAACAGATCAGAGGGGCGTGCACGAGCATGCGGACATAGAAATGTTTGTGGAATGCAAGTCACCTCATAAGCAGGTGAAATTCATGCAAATGAGCATTATTTGCAATCCAGTAAGCAGCATGGTACCCATGCAGGAGGTGTGTTAATGTCAGAAATGTACATGGAAAGTAACTGTGTACAGAAATGAAAAGATTAAACAGGGGCTGGAAAAGCCCAAAAAGAAGGCTGGATATTGCAATGTAGGGATGGAAATGGGAAATAACATGCACCCATGAATTACCACATAGGTGGCAGTACACTAAATACTGAAAGTGTGATAAGAGACTTATGGAGGCAGGTGGACAGTGGTCTCACCTTCAATAACCACATCACCACAACAGTCAGGAAATCCTTCTATGTGGCACACCTCATCACTAAGGGTGTTTCATCCAGAAAAAAGGAGATCATTGTCCCACTGTACTCGTCCCTCATTAGACCCATTGTAGAATACAACACCCCATTTGGTATGTACCTCTCAAGACATCTGCAACAACTGGAAAGGCTGCAGAAATACCTCACTAAAAGAATCACAGGCCTAAAGCAGATGCCCTATGCTGATAATCTAAAATAAATCCAGCTATACTCTGTCACATATCGTCTACTCAGAGGCAGTCTCTGCTTAACATACAAGGCCATGTCAAACCCAGAGCTGTTGGACATCCTACACTTAAAGAAATCCCAATCCCTCAGAGCCACATGCTCCAGGGATCTAAACCTTGTCATCACAATGAACAAAACATGTTGGAGGGATAGGTTCCTGACCCAGAGACTCTCCAGACTCTGGAATAGAGTACCCATACATGTCAAGCAGAGCGCCTCCTTGGCCCTCTTCAAAAGGAACCTTGACAATTGGATGGGAGATAGGAAATTCACCCAGGGGATCACGTCAGTCGCCCTGCTAGACAGGGGTCCAGAGAAGTAAATATTGTGGGAAGAAATAGCCAGGGAATTGTTCTGGCTGGGCTACCAACCTATGAACCTATGAAATGGTCAAACCTATGCCCAGTGAGTCCAAAAAGCAATTCAAATCATTGTAAAATATTATTTTTTTAAATATACTTATTACGTTTGCAAACATGCCATTATGCAAAAAAAAATTTAAATGTTGAAAAATTGAAGATGAGACATTTGCAAAAATAATGCATTATAATGTCCTGCGTGCATAGTGTACAATGGCAGGTTCCAGTGGTTGCTGAGGAGGCAGGCCCTGGAGTAGTGAAGTATCCAGGGAATATGCAAGGATTTGTATGCAAATGAGCTAGGGATACTGAATAGTAAAAATGGGCTACTGTGTCCGCAGATAAAACCCATGTAGGGCCAGAATTGTGTTGGTGTTAGTAGATCAGGTAGCTGACAACAAAAGGGGGTGTGTCATTCTGTGTTTAAGTGGATTGAAGTTCAGCGGTGCCAGTTTGTGCTCAGTTAAGCACAGCTAAATGGGGAGGGGGGTGTCCAGTGCTGCTAAGATGTGTTTAGCCCCGCGGCACGTTTTTTAGCTGGTTTAAGTTAAGCTGAGTGTTTCTGTGACTGGGGGTGTGTCTAAACTAATGAACACTGTTTATACTAGTGCCACGGGTTTGACACCACACCCCAGTGCTTAGCAGTGAAAGAAATTAAAAAAAAATACAAGGGAATAGCCTGGGAAAGCCAATCAAGTATAAATGACTGATAAGCCCTGTTCCACTGACACTGGGCCATTCAAAACCTGCAATGATAGACCTGGCAGGTGGAATGCATCATAGTCAGCCAATCACACAGGCTTGCATCTGCAGCATACTACTATAAAGTATGCATTCGCCTTTCAATCTGATTTTTCCCACATACTCTGCACTTGGGAATTTTAACTGACAAAATGCTAGGGACTGCTGCTGCTCTGCTACATCTGTATGTGGTAGAGGCTGAGGTCAGTGCTTGTGCTGATGCTGACAGTAGGCCTAGATTGGGAAGGAGAACAGTGTTCAGGCCCAGGGTAATCTTCCAGGGGCTACATGAGCTGGAGATAGAGTGCTGCAGGGTGGACAAGGACATACTACAAGAACTCACCGAGCTTTGCCACCCTCAACCCAGACCCATAGCCAACAGAGGGGGAACCCATCCTAGTGGAAACAAAAGTATGTGTAGCCCTTAGAATACTAGCTACTGGTACTTTTCAAAGACCTACTGGGAACATGATGAGGATCTCACAGGTATCTGCATTCAGGGTACTCCACCAGTTCCTGGCTGCCATGCAGACACATGCCAGTGAGCCCATATATTTACCCCACACCCCTGAGGAGAGGGCCAGCAATATGCATCTCTTCCACTGTGTAGCACACTACCCTGAGGTACTGGGAGCCATATACTGCACTCATGTGCACATCAAAGCACCACCTGGTGAGGAGGGTAGACTCTACATCAACCGCAAGGGGTATCACTCCATCATCTGCCAGGTCACGTGCAATGCTCAAGACATTATCATGAATGTGTGCACTGGCAGCCCTGGCAGTTATCATGACTCCCACATCTGGCACTCATTACAGCTGAACCACACATTTGCCAGGGGGGACATCCCACACAGCCATCAACTGGGGGATGCTGGTTACGCACTGGAACTGTGGATGATGACAACCATCAGAAATGCCCACACACCTACCAAAGAACACCATAATGGGGCACACACACACAAACTAGGAACATCATAGAGCATGTGTTTGGGCTGCTCAAGTCACTGCTCTGCTGCCTCAATATATCTGGTGGAGCCTGCAGTACTCTCCAGCCACAGGTGCACACATGTTTACAGTATGTGCCATGCTACACAATATGATCCTGTGGAAACAGCTGCAGTGGGAACATCACAGGGAAGGGACACACAGCTCCCCACCAGTGCCAAGGTCCCCACAGCCACAGGGGGACTCAGAGGAGGAACCCCCTGAGCCTTTTCCTGTGGGCCCAGTATGCCCTGGCCTTGGCAAAGAGGCAAGGTATAGCACATGCACTGACATCCTAGAGACCCTGGGACTGACACCTCACTCTGACTCACATACATAATTCAAAGGGTGCCAATCACACCCCACAACCTGTACCTTACCATATATTGGCTGTGTACTGCATGCATCTGATAGTCAGCCCTGAAGCACTATCTCAACTGCTGCAGGCACAAGGTAAGTCACTCTTCTTTACAACAAATGTATGGGGTACTAGACTATGGTAGCATATGTATGGACCTACTGCATGTATGCTAGGGAATAGAGTGGGCTACTGGGAAACCTACAGACAACTGGCAGCTATGTGGGACAACAGGAGCTGTCTACCCAATACTGGCCACACCATAATATGCAGTAGGCCCCAAGGCAGCAAAACCCACTCCACTAAGTGAGGGAAATGACAAACAGTGAGGTCACAGGACAGATACATGACTGTCAATGCTAGAGTCCCTTACCCCTAACACACCCGTGTTCCCATGCAACTGCAGTAACATTATATTTGCAAAGTAATAGCAGTAGACAACACAATCCCAGGGCTGTCTCAATCAACCTGGTGGCATGTTCCATTTCCAAAATATGCAAGGGTCATTGTGCTATGTATGTCTGTGATTGATAGTGTCAGGAATTAAATGGACTGTCTGGTGGCTGTTGTGGCTTAGTGGGCTAAGTACATTACAATGGTGTTCATGGTTCGAGACTGGCTGCACCAGTATTTTTCATGTGAGCTACACCTATGGTAGGAACCCTACAGACTGTCTATATGTCACTATTTGTTACTGCAAGATAGCTGCACAAAGCCAGAGATATTGGAGGGACAGGGGGACATAGATATGGACAGTACACAGCTCTTTGTAACCTAGAAGGTGGCTAGTAGAACAGCAGATTGTAACAAGTCAGAGTAGCAGCAGAATGTAAAGGATGCCCCTTAACTGTGTCAGTACTTACAACAAGTCAGTGGGCACTTGCATACCTCTCAAATGTACAGAGTTTTGCAGAATATCCACAGTTTTGCCTCATATGTCTGGTCCATTTTTCATAACATTGCAGTTTTCTGGAAAAGTAGTGGCAAATTAATAAAGGCTGAAAGTTAGAAAATTGAGATGCAGACTTTATACCCTTCAGAAAATTCATGCTAATACAAAACTTGTTATTCTTACCAACTAAGTTTGTTAGAGCAATATTAAAAAAATTGTCCCTATTACTGGTCCTGTGTCCCACTTTTATATATGGCTTTGTCCAGATTTCTCACTCTAACAGGTTAAGAAGTATGGGCAGCATGTAGCATTATAATACCAGTACAACACAACCTGTCTAAGGACCAGAGCAGACATATGAGGAGCAATGCTAGACATCCAGCAAAACAGGTATATAGTCAGAGGTGTGAAATCTGTAACCCTGTGTGTGGTGTTACATCTTGTACCCCAGTCATAGCATACCTATAACTACATAGAGCTGCAACTGTCGATAAAGCCAGGAACAGGAGTGGGAGTGGGACAAAGGCCCACAGATAAGGAGAGGGATGAACTACTGGTCAGACAAATCTAGAAGGTGCAGAGTAAAACAGGTTGTGTAGTAGCATGGGTTCCCTGGTGTGTATGGAGTCAGTAACTCAAATGTCTGTCAGCAGTGCCTCATGTCAATCTATAATGATCTGCCACTGATGTACCCAGAAATCACTTTGCTTTGTAAAATGTACCAGGCATATGATGAAAAACCCTGTTCAGTCTAATACAACCTGTACACACCCTAGGTATGAGTGGGATATTATGGCCAGCACACAACTTTGGAATCCCTTGATCATTATATCAGAGAGTTGCCAGACTGTGAAATCAGATGCAGCAACCAATTAGCTGTAGCACACAAAATCCCAACCTGAGGTACAGGTAGGTCTGGACTGGAGTCCCCTGGTAAGTACTGATGGTCACACTAGGCATGCTCCTACACTTAGCTAATTTCAGCCCATGTCTGAAGCCTCATCTGTCTATAGAACTGAGATGTTAGTATATCTCTGTGCATACAGACAGCTATGTATACCCAACTGTCTCTCCCTATCCCCATCAGACATGCTTATCCTTATCTATCAGTATGTGGCACATATAGGATACATATGTCGCTGTAGAGTTTTATATACATACAAATATGTAGGTTTTATATATATATATATATATATATATATATATATTATTCAGAGACAGACATACAGAGGAGGACAGAGAGAGAGAGATTGAGAGAGAGAGAGAGAGACAGAGTCAGACAGAAAGGTACAGACTGATGTAGTGCTGCAGTCACCTGCACACCAATTGTTACCAGTGGTGCATGCAACTAGTACGGTAAGGTGTAGTGTGTATTAGTAGGTAGGTAGGTAGGGGTCATAATCGCACATCAGCCACCTTGTGTATGTGTGTAGATATTCCACATACAACATCATACACACTCCCAACAGACCCATGTCTTTGTAATGGTCAATCATTTTATGGCACTGTGACTAGTGTCGTCCACAACAGTAGCCTCCCTGTCAACAGCTGCTCATGTCATCCACCCCAACAGCAGTAAAAGACACTCTCCAAACACATAAACACTGTGGTGCATGCAATATGTATGTAACACTAGGGGTTATAATCCCAACAATGACAACTCTGTGAGTGTGTATATGTGTAAGTATATACCCTTGCAGCAGTGTGTCTGTCTTGCCTATGTATGTGCAATGCTAATATATTTTCAGGCCCATGCCTACCTGTTAACCCCCACATTGGCTTACGTTACAGGGCTTGCTGATGTCATCCACCTTAGAAGCACATTGAGGCACTCTCTAAACATATAAGCTCCGTGGCACATGTGATAAGTTTGTAGTGCTATAATATATACAGCTAAATAGGTAGGGGTTCAAATCCCAACAAAGCCAACTCTGTGAGTGTGTGTAAGTATATCCCCTTGCAGCAGTGTGTATGTCTTGCCAATGTGTGTGCAATGCTAACACATTTTAAGACCCGTGCTTAACTGCTAACTCCCAGTTTGGCTTACTTTACAGGGCCTGTTGATGTCATCCACCTTAGAAGCACAGTTAGACACTTTCCAGGTATATAGGCTCAGTGGCGCATGTGATAAGTATGTAGCGCTATAGTGTATGCATCTAGATAGGTAGGGGTTATAAGCCCAACAATAGCAACTCTGTGAGTGTGTGTGTTAATATATCCCCTTGCAGCGGTGTGTCTGTCTTACCTATGTGTGTGAAATGCTAATACATTTTAAGGCCCGTGCCTACTTGTTAACCCCTACATTGGTGTACTTTACAGGGCCTGCTGATGTCATCCACCTTAGAAGCACAGTTAGACACTTTCCAAGCATATAGGCTCAGTGGCGCATGTGATAATTATGTAGCACTATAGTGTATATCTCTAGATAGGTAGGGGTTCTAATCCCAACAATGGCAGATCTGTGACTGTGTGTTTAAGTATATCCCCTTGCAGCAGTGTGTCTGTTTTGCCTTTGTGTGTGCAATGCTAATACATTTTAAGGCCCATGCCACCCTGGCAACCCCTACATTGGTGTTTTTTACAGGGTCTGCTGATCTCATCCACCTTAGAAGCACAGTGAGACACTGCTCAGACACAATAGCTCCTTATCGCATGCGCTAAGTACATAGTAACATTGTGTATATAACTAGATAGTTAGGGGTTCTACTCTTAAAACCAGCAACTCTGTGAGTGTATGTGTGTCTGTAAACATATCCCCTTGCAGCAGTGATGCTGTCTTGCCTGTGTATGTATGTGCAGCAGTGCAGCTGCTTTGCCTGTGTGTATGTTAATCCCCCATTAACAACCTTTTCATGACCTACTGATGTCATCCACCTGAACAGTACTGGCAAACACTCCAAAAACACATAAGCTCTGTGGCACATACAATATCTATGTAGTGCTATAGTATTTACAGTTAAACAAGCAGGGGATCTACTCTCAACAAGGGCAGTTCATGAGTGTGTGTGTGTGTGTGTGTGTGTGTGTGTGTGTGTGTGTGTGTGTGTGTGTGTGTGTGTGTGTGTGTGTGTGTATCCCCTTGCAGCAGTGTGACTGTGTTATGGTTACCACCTATCCCACTGTGCAAGTTACAGTCCATGTTTATTCTAATATTTAAAAAAACTAATAGACCACAAAACAACTCGAAAGACAAAAAACTCATTAAAAGCGAAGGAACACAATGAGAGCTGGCTAAATAAACTAAAAATGTTTAATAAAGTTAGTGCTTTCGGCAAGGACCTTGCCTCACCTTCTTCAGACAAAAGCAGAAGCATTGTTGAATACACATATTTATAGCAAACGCCTAAACCAATTAATCAATTAAAATCAAATTAGATTAGGTAATTGTTAACTCCTCGAGGTAACAAAATAGTGCTTCTTAAAACAATTGAACCTGTAAGCTTGTAAAGTTCAAAATGCATGAGAGCCAAAAATAAATAAACATTTATCGTGCAAAAATGCAAGTGTCATATGTGAATAGTAAACGAACAATAAAAATAATACGCTCTGTAAAGCCATAATAAAACTTCATACAACAACATCTTACAAATAGTAAAGGAACTATTGGAAATCTCAAAATCTTTGAACAGCATAATGCTTCCTTTCTAAAATTGAAGCATGCTAAATGTAATGCTGCCTTTTGACCTATTAAAATCAAGGATATCTACACTTAATAAACTCAACCTAAATGTATGTAAAAGTGAACTACAATTTCAAAAGTGATTACAAATATCTAAAACTAGAAATGGCATTATTAAATCTAGTTATAATAAATTATACATAAGAAAATTAAATTTAAATGTGATGCAAATAATAATTAAAAATCATCTATTAAGTCCTAAAAGTCATAAAAAACATTTTATAGACAAATTTTCATTCAACCCTGGAAACACGTAAGCTCTTGTTTTAATTTGCCACATTAATTCGTCGATTTCTAGTTGAATTTGCCAGGGACCACCTCTAATGTCGCTGGGCCAATGTTGTAGAATTGCAAATTTAAAACTGTGGCCAGTATGTTCTATGCAGTGTTTAGCCAATGCGTTATTGGTATCTTTTTTGTTAATAGCGTAATAATGTTCGTATATATGCTGTCTAAACTTCCTCTCAGTTTTTCCAATGTAATAACAATTGCATTGGTTGCATAAAGCCACATATGTTACACTTTTGGTGTCACAATTATATCGAAAGTTAATTTTATATATTCTATCTTTGATACACAGTTGGTTACTGGCCAAAATGTGTTTACATTGTGCACAGGCTCCACACTTGAACATACCTTTGGGTCTGTTCAGGTGTGGTGTACTCTGTTTCTCTAAGATGGCCTAAAGATTAATACCTCTTCTATAAGAGATTTTAGGTTTTGTACCCAAAGACTTGGACAAAGTTTCTTCACTATTAATAATTTCCTAATTTTTATTAAAAATGTCTCTAGTTAAACAAGAATCTAGAGAAACGAGACATCATTTCTTTGTGACAATCCATCATTGGGTAAACAATCTTGACTTCTTAAACTGACCAAAGAGGTCAGACCTCTTCCAATTAGTAATGGTTTAAAGTGACCCACACTTCTTTTGAAAACAACTTCCTTCTTGATATTAGTAACCATATGCCCAGGATACCCTCTATTAAGAAACATATTTTGAAGCTGTTCACATTCAGCCTCGAAATCAAGATTATCAGAAATCATTCTAGCAGCCCTAACCATTTGGCCTTTAACAACTGCCTTTTTCGGATAAAGTGGATGGTTGCTAGAAAAATGTAAAAAAGCATTAGAATAGGTAGGTTTCCTATAAATAACACTTTTATATCTACTGTTAACCTTATCGTTAATCAATAATATGTCCAAATAGTTTATTGAGCTCTCTCCTAAAGCATAGGTGAACTCCAAAAAAGTTGTAGTTTGGGAAATACTATTGATAAAGGAAGGTATAAGATCTGTCTCCTTTCCATATGCAAAACATGTCATCCTGGTACCTGTGAAGTTAGACACCTCTGTTTTTAGGAGCCCAAAGTTAGCTTTGGATATGTTTTTCATGGTGGTTACCTTTGCAGGGGGGAGGGAGGTGGAGGCATATGGATTTCCAAGGTGATTAATTTGTGGTCAGATCTAACCAGGGAGGAGTTGACTACTGGTGTAGAGCAATGGTCACCCATGTTAGTAATGACCAAGTCAAGGATGTTGCTACATCTAGTGGGGGTAAGAATGAGCTGGTCCAAGGCATTGGAATTAATGAATTCCAGGAAACGTTGGGCAAGTGTATTGTTTAAAAACTGGAACCTGTTAAGGGGTGAAAAAGAATTTATTAATACCTTGCCTGAAAAACCAGTCTGCACTTTTAGAAAGGGTTCTAATTTGAAGAACTTATTTGAATACTCTGACATCCCACTAGCGAGTGGTTATATGTATAAATGTGGAGTTTGTAAATTTTGCCCTTATATTTTGGAAGTGAGTGAATATGTTATTAACAACATCAGAGTTAAGATACCAGGGAGATGTTGTTGTCTTACTGAATGAGTTATTTAGTGTGCAATCTGCTCTATCTGCTCCTGATTCTATGTTGGGAAGACAGAACGGAAGCTTAAAAACAGGATCGGTGAGCACATTAGAAGTATAAGGGATGAGTGTGATGTTAATGCATTAGCTAAACATATTAAGGGGAATAATGGACATTGTTTTAAATTTATCATTTTGGAGGTTCAGAAACCTATAGAGAGGGGAGCTGCATGGCCTTACTTATTAGAAAAAGTTGAATTAGTCTGGCAATTACGGCTTGATGCCTTACATTGGCCAGGCCTAAATGATAGTGTATCTATTAGTAGCTTGCTGAAATTAAAAGCACTAAAGAGAGAGCTAGTTTTTTTATTTTATTTTAAGAATTTACTGTATATTAGCTTAACACACTTTTAAATATTGTATGAATTATGTACTTTCTTATATGCATTTTATATGTATTTAAATATATATATATATATATATATTTTTTTATACATTTTGCATACTTATATACAAGTATTATATGGATTTTCAGTTTAACTATATTATTTCGGCTGAGGTTTCTTACAGTTTTTTCATTTTGAAAAAAATTATGTTATTGTATTCACACATGCTAGAGTGTTTTGTGGCATGTTTGGTGCTATGATATGTTGGGCTGTAGATTAATGTCCTTTTGTCATGTTTTCTTATGGACTAATGTTATATCTGCTTGCAGTATCTTTCATTTTTAGAATTCTTACAAGAAGTTGGTTTTAGAATGTAATGTCTTTTTAAATGTGATAGAAGAAGTGATGTCACTGTTTCCTGGTCAACTTAATTTTTCTTTTCATGTTTTAACTTTTTTTATCTGATGAAGTTCCTGTTTAAGCACTTTTGGGACGAAAGTGCTTATACCTGTGCACATTAAAATAGAAATTTGGATTTTACAGCCATTTCCTGCCTTTTGTGACTTCGTACACTTGTGGGACTGATTTGTTTACATTTGGTTTTGCAACATTTGAAAACATTGTGCTTTGCTTAGCATCACGCAAACACGGTAGGCAATGGTGTGCACTGCCAGCCACCATGTTAGCGAGATGTTAAGTGACGGGCAACAGTGGCAAGCACTGCAATTTCAAGATTATTTGGTATACAGACACTTGTGTAAATGTCTCTATGCCAAGAAAATTAAATGAACCATATGTACACTTCTCCTACACTTACAGCTATTACCACAAGAAAGTTGAGAAAACAGCTACGTATGTTGTAGTTCATTGCTATAATCTGGAATATCACAACAGTAAAACAAAATTTGCTCACCTTGTACTAGAACTCCAGACCATCTGCAATCCACACCTACACTGAACACCTACTGTCATGGTGTTAGTGACAAGATGTGCCCTATCTTAGTAGTTATTAATCATAATGCAACACTTCTTACCATGTTTGCTCTATAGCCAATATTATTAATTGAATGCATCTGGTTTATGTTTATGGCTGTCTGGGTCCTGACTACAACCTGGGTGGTCCAGTTCTCCAGCCTGTGCACTGCTGCACTTTGTGCATACCAGATGAGCATTGTCATATAAATTTGTGCCAAGCAACACATCACGCAAACACCGGCCTCAAAAAAAAAAAAAAGGCAAAAGGGATATTGTCCACATTTTTGCAGAATGTCCAGATGTTTGCATCATAGTTTTGGGCTGTTCCTTGTAAAATGTGTGGTTTACTGAGAAATCACTGAAGATTGAAGTCAATACATAATGACATACACTTCAGTTTTATACTTCATATCCTTCAGAAAGTGCATGCTAACACAAATCCAATTATTCTACCCATTTTCTATGGTTATCAGAAAAATATGGTAAATCTGTCCTTATTTTTGGCTCTTTGTCCCCCCATTAGTTTAGTGTTTATCCATATTTCTTGCACTAAAAGGTTGGGTGGTACAATCTACATTCAGTCTACTGGTTTCATGGCCAGTAAGACTGGTGCAAACGTGAAGCCTTGCTTACGTGCGCCACAGATCAGTAATATTCATGGCGCAATACCACACGAAGAGCAGCATCATGTAAATGAAAACACTCCATATAGGCTCTGCAGAGAACCTACATGGAGTTTATTAAATCCTGCAGATTGTTAACAGTAGCCAGTATTAGTGACGATTCTTTACAAATCCCCCTTTTGTAACTTTATGTAAGCCTTTTCACCTGCATGTGTTAATGAATCACTTAAAATTTATTGTGCTTCTTTCTCATTTCTATGTAAAATTAAAATAAGCTATATAATTTAACCAGAAGATAAAAAGATGCAGTTCTGATTTATCACTGAATACTAGCTTAAATGTAAACACATAGCACAAAGGTCTGATCTGATTGTTACAATAAATGTTAGGTACCTAAGACCAGGCAATCAGGGAGCATCTGTTGCTACTCTAATTTTTTTCTTCTTCTTTAGTTAGCATATCATTTCAGCAACAAAAATAAGGAGCCTATAAAATGTGTTTATTCTGGTTATTAAGGCTGATTTGCTCACTAATTCATTCATTACTAGTAACTAAGAACAAAACTTTCCCCGGGATTCATGAAGCTTGCGCCAGGCGCAGGCGTAGCGTAGGCGGAATAACACCAAATATGGCTGTCGAGCGATTCAGGTACGAGCCAATACCACGTGCACTACCGGCGTACGCCAGAACTGCACAGCACTCAGCATAGGTATGCTAATCACCCCATGCGCAGTGTCGCACCATGCAAATGAAGGCATATAGCGATCCATGAAGTGGTGCAGGTGTAGCTTAAGGCCACGGAAATGTAAACCAAAAAACACAGTTTACATTTTCCCAAACAGAACATCTGAGCTATGGAAGCAGACCAGACTCATGTATTACAAAGTTAACATATGCCAATGGCTAAATACACAGCCAATGGCATAATAAAGGATGCACAACACCTAAAAAACAACTTTAATGTCATGTCCACAGTAATGCAAAGTACAACCGCAGGGCATGTGTGCACAAACTGAAACATAAAGAAAATATATAAAAATGTCATAAAATCGCAATGTAATACAAATCAGGTGTACACCATAATACACAATGGTAGGCATGGAACACCACAACCAAGGTGCAAGGGTTGCTAAGGGCCTGCGACAGTGTTCGGCGCGGTAACTATGAATTAGTAGTCAATGCCATGCAAATGAGGCAGATAATACTGAATCGCAAATGTCCCACCGGATGAAGGTTGAACCATATGGCGCAGCGCTATAACACCGAGGAGTGGCTCAGAGGAGATACATAACATCAGCAGAGGGGTGTGCCACCGTAGCAGTAAGCACATTGGAGCAATGCAAATCTGGCCTGTCCGTTGCTAAGCAAAGCTGCAGGACAGGGGTGGGGAGGAAGGTATAGAATTGTTTAGTTGAGAGCACACATGGTGCCCAAAAGCGCATGTGTACTGGGATGAAAACGTGCCCGAAACCCAGTAAGCGGATGCACGCGGCCCGAAAAATAGCACAAGCAGGAAGGTCAGGGGAAGAAATGAAGAAAATGCCAAAATAGGGTAACTGGCATACTAATGAACAATCAACACCAATCAACTTACGGCGGCCAATCGACTGCAGCTGTCAAGTCTGCTCGCAGAAACCTGCAAAACAGGATAGGGGAGGCATTGGAATGCAAAGAAAGGAGGGGAGGCATTGGATTGCAAAGATAGGAGATCTGTCATAGCAGAGCAAAGCAAACTGACAGTAGACTGGCAATAGCACACATTACGCAAGATACGCCAGGTCTAGGAAAGTACAAATTAAAGCAGGCTGCCGTATGCATGCCAGAAAATGGTAGGTGGAATGTGCAGAAATGTAAAGGGAAGGTCAAGAGGTAATCCACGGCAGCCAAATGTAACTCAACACCAAAGGCACCACAATAGTATTTCCGGCAGTAAAACACATAAGATATCCTGTAGCTATGATCGTACATACACACCCTATGACATCATCGGTGTTCACAGCACAATAGTATAAAGTGTGAAAGCACCCTACACACACCTGTGAATTCCCAAACACTGCACCATAGGTGTAAACACATGGGGAACTTTTAAAATGTACATGTTGGGAACTGCTGTAGCTGTGATTCATCAGCATGTGTTAGAGACTGACGGTGTTGTGGAGGATGATGCCGACAACCACCGCAGGCCCCGGAGGAGGAGAAGAGTGTTCAGACCAAGGGTAACCTACAAGGGGCTACATGATCTGGAGATAGTAGAGCATTACAGGGTGGACAGGGACATCTTACAGAAAATAGTGGAGCTGTGCCGGCCACGCCTGAGAACCAAAAATAACAGAGGAGAACCCATCCCAGTGGACACAAAGGTATGTGTAAGCATGCGAATACCAGCCACAGGTACCTTCCAAAGGCCAACTGGAGATATAATGGGGATTTCACAGGCATCAGCATCCAGGGTACTACACCAGTTCCTGGATGCCATGTTACCACATGCCAATGAGCATATATACTTCCCCCGAACTCAGGAGGAGTTGGCCAGCAATATGCGTCACTTCCACCGTGTGGAACACTACCCGAAGGTACTGGGTGCGATAGACTGCAAGCACATACAAATCAAGTCACCACCCAGTGAGCATGGTAGGCGCTACATAAACCACAATGGATTCCACTCCATCAACTGCCAGGTTGTGTGCAATGCCCAGGGCATAATCATGGATGTGTGTGCTGGCAGCCCTGGAAGCTACCATGACTCCCATATCTGGCATGCCTCACAGCTGTATCAGGTATTTGTCAGGGGGACATCCCATATGGCCACCTTGTGGGGGATGCTGGCTATGCACTGGAGCCATGGATGATGACTCCCATCAGAAATGCACACACACCCATGCAAGAATGCCATAATGAGGCACACGCACAAACCAGAATCATCATAGAGCATGTGTTCGGGATGCTGAAATCACGGTTCCGGTGCTTGGACACATCTGGTGGAGCCTTGCAGTACTCTCCAGGCACATGTGCCCACATCGTCATAGTATGTGCCATGCTACATAATATGATCCTGCGGAAACAGCTGCAGCAGGGACAAAATGGTGAAGGCCCTCATAGCCCACTGCATTTGCCAAGGCCATCACAGGCAAAGAGGGATTCAGACCATGAACAGACTGTGCCAGCCCCAGTGGGCAGACAGAGGCGTGCCCAAAATGCCTACGCCTTGGCAAAGAGGGAACGTATAGCACATACGCTGACAGTGTAGGCCCCTATGTACGGACACACCTCTCCACCTGCACACACAGTAAAATGGATGGCACACAAGCACGACTACCTGTAAATTGTAATGTATAGGTGGCCCACTGTGTGAATCCTACATAGGCAGCCCAGAAACATTGTACACACAACAGCTATTGGAACACGGAATGTCAACACCTGAACAGTCCATGCGCCTATCAGCATATGTTGGTGCTGTGTGTATAGGTATCCAGGAACATTGGTGGGTGCATGGCCGATTGTCAGAGGCCATACACCAAATGGGGCAAACAGTGTCTGCTGTCGCCACAACATCGAGTAACCAACTGTCGTGTACAGGAGCAGAGGCAATCGTGGGAGCACATGTGTTTAAGCACTGTTCTGCAGACACTCAGCACGGAGTCTCTGCTGCATTAATGAGGGGCTCCACATAATATAATCATGGATGTTGTGTCAAGGCATGGGGTGTACCCATGACAGGTATTCGCCACCCCAGCATGCTCCACCCACGGTCGTTTGAAGGTGTAGCACAGTATCGTGTGTGGCTCACTGTGATATACATACCCAATGTCGGAGCACATACAGTAAACATCACATGGACATACCATTAACTGGGCTCATCAATATGTAAACTAACTGAGTTACCCATGTGATTGCAGTATGGAGTAACAGCTGTAGTGTACTCCACGTGCAAAACGACATAACACGTGTACATATCCCAGATGGCCATAAGTTAAATGCAGTGACCGTTGTGCATGTTCCCGGTCCCACATCCTGCAAGGGATGTAACGTAATCCCGAAGGCACGAGCAATGCATGTCGGATGCAGGTCATCAGATCCATATGTTTAGCACACGTAACCGGGAATATGCATTGCCCACTGCTGGTAAGCGACATTTAAATATGACTATATGGATATGCGCAAAACAGGGATAAGCTACTCCGAATATCGCAGAGATCACGGTGAATGATGTCCAGAACAGGTGAAACCAGCATTATATACCCCTGTACTAATAGCACCTGCTCTGAAGGGTAAAACGAACACTGCCAGGTGTAGAACACGCAATCATGTATAGAATCACCTAACACTATTGCTAGGCAAGATGTACCTATGGCAGAGTTGCCACCTCTTCAAAGTACTAATGTGGGACATACATCAGATGTCTGCAGGCTGACACGTACAGCCGGCCAGTACAGAAAGCAGAACTGCACTCTTTTGCCTAGAAAAAAGCTCATTCTTGTAATGTTTACTTACGTATTCTGTTTGTTGGTTCAGATACAGAATAACTGTATTATGCGATTATTACATAAACTATAGGAAATAAGTATGTTCTAACATCACAGGACATTTGCCATGTTTACAAATATTTTGCAGGACACAACTGCCCAAAGAGGGACTGTCCCTCGCAGAGTGGGACAGCTGGCAACCCTAACCTATGCCAGGTGTGTAATGTGACAGGTACAGACACAAACGTGCGGAGTCCACGAAACAGTATACACCAACAAGTACACAATGAAAGGTGTAGCTTGCCCTTCACTTTCCCCGTCAGATATATATATATATATATATATATATATATATATATATATATATATATATATATATATATATATATATATATATATATATATATATATATATATATATATATATATATATATATATATATATATATATATATATATATATATATATATATATATATATATATATAATACAGATAGAAAGGGCGATAGAGTGATATATGTTGATATATACGGATTCAGCGATATCTGCAAATATATATAGATAGGTCAACGACAGTCATAATACCTTGGAGGTACAAATACTTAGGATACCGCCAACTATGGAATGTGTAACATACCGACATGCATAACCACGAGGCTGAAAGACCGAAAGAGAACAGTACAACCCCGAGTAATAGTATGATGATATGAATGGATAACTCGGTACTGCTGCCGGTGTTGCGGTCCACGTCGGTACTGTGTTCAACTGTGTGTGTGAGTGCCGTAGTCTGTGTATGTGTGTGTTGAGGGTGCCGTGTGCATCCCCATGTGACTGTAATGTGTGTGTGTGTTCGCATCATGTGTCTGCTAGTGCCAATTTGGAGGTAGATGATTACGGTAGGTGTGGGTATAGTTAGCCGTAGGCATACAGTCAACACCTGTCCCACATTGGGAGGGACAGCCCCTCCCTGGGCAGGTATGTCCCAACATAAAACATTACAAAGGGCAAATGTCCGAGATCGTAGGACATTAATATGTCCCATACATAATGTAATAGTTGCATTAAATAGTTATGCCTGTATGTAAGAAACGTGAATGTTACATGCAATATGATAAGTAGCCAAAGTTCAACAACAATAGGTATGTTTTGAGGATAAAAGTATGTGCTATCCTGTGTACTGACCGTGGCTATGTGTTGGCCTGTAAACACTGCTGTGTGTCCCGGAAGTGTCCAACAATGGCCATATGAAAAGGTGTCAACCCATGGCAAAGAGGTTCTGTTACCAACACAACCGCAATGACTGCAAATATCTGGGGCAGACATACACGGGATAACTGTCATGTAGACATACCCCTTTACATATCACTGCAATTCCGGAGGTATGGAAGTATCAACCTCACCTGCATACTATATAGAAACCAATTAACAATGGCCCAATGTACAATCCTGTAACATAAGTCTACTAATTGATAGCTCTTTAATCAGGGATGGAGCCCACACACATATATATGGAATATGTAGAAATGCAAGGTCCACAAACCTGTATATGGTACGTACACCCACAGACATCTCCCACACTAGAAACTATAGCAATACAGACTGTAATAACAGCACAAATATCCAGTCAGTCAATTACAACTGCAGAACTGTCGACATACCTTGTGAGAGACACAATTAAAGGCGCCATGCAAAATTGCAGCCATTGTATAATGGAACAAACGGCGATGTTGCAGGTTTTGTTCGCAATAGTCCATTAACAGATGTTGGCATGACAGGTACACCCACATGTTGAATCACATACTCTAGCTGTCACACACAATCCATGGGGGACATGAAACCAAAGTATACTTGTCTCTATGCATAGTAGTTGCAATTACACATAACAAAACGCAATACAAGCCGTCTCCCCAAAGGTAGGGCAAATGGCCAACGCCCAAGTGGAGAAGTCAATTATACCCCACTGTTGCCACGTAATTGGTGAATGTAGTAGCTGCAAAGCTGATATGCAAGTAATTAGTCACTCACACTCACCAATAGGCGGCAGGAAACCACATTTTACAGGTATCAACGTATATAAGGAAGACTTGCCAGACATTCAAACCATATGCTCATACAAAATACCCATGTAAGCAGTGTGAGAGAGATAGAGACAAAAGTACGTAATGATAACAAGGTATGTAGAACACTTGGTATGTAAGTATATGTATAGCATGTGTTGTATTAATTATTTACTGTATGTATAGCTCGTTATGCATTAATTAAAAGTGTCCACAATGCATAATGTGGGAAAAGGTATTTATGTAGTGATGTCTTGCTGAGCATACTTAAGCTTGTAGAAACTGTGCATCCAGCTGTGGGCCACAAGGTACACATCACAGACACCACAAGGGATGCTACATGAGGGCTTTAAACAGAACAATTACATACAACCCGCCGTTAATGGTAGGGTATGTCCAACAAGTACGTGCCATAGCCAGGGATAGTATATGTTGATATACTGTCACAGTAGGCATGTGTATGGGCATATAATGACAATGAAATGTCGAAGGTGGTCCCGCTGTAAAAGTATGCTTTGCATTATGGGATACTATGTAAAGTAGGTGTAATGTATAGTATTGTAGGTAGATATGTCAGATATTCTACACAGCATAACAGGCATATCATGCATACCACAGGTATCGTCTATTGGCATGTACAGTAACAGGATACATATGGCTTGTAGGCATGGGACATTGTAATAGCATGATAGCTAATCTAAATGGAAGGGCTACCAAGTAACCATGCACAAAGGACATGTAATAGCTTCACAGGTTCATAGTGGGGTACTATGCAGTCTGGTAAGTCCATGTGTAAGCACAACCACAGTGTTCACACTAGTGGCACCTCTCTAGGGTAGTGTCCTGTGATCAGCAGAGCCATGTGTTACCTGCACCTCTGCACAGTACAGCCACTGCAGTGATCCCTGGTGTACATGTGTGTCCCAAACACCAAGGGAGGTATCACATGAACAGTGCTACTGAGTGTCCCTGCGTGATGTACATAGGAGTCATGTTACAAAGCATGGTGAGTGTCCGGTTTGGGAATGTAACCGTCAAGCACATCCCACTCATTGTTGCGTGTGTGCACATATCCGTGAGCATGTTGCTCACAGTGGCATCTATGTATGTCACGTATGTGGAGTATATCCATTAATATTGTTGTGGACATGGGCCCTGTCTGTTCAGCAGAGGTCACCCCTGAGTATGTAGTATGCAAACGTGTACAGACGTGGTGTCCGTAGTTCAGCCACATACCTTAGCTGTCAGAGCTCAATAAACTTCATGGCATGTTAATGTTGTGGTATGTAAAGCTGTAGCTGTTGTGTAAGGTACACCCTAAATGAGGTGGTGTACCCTTGAATGTGTGTAGAAGTCTTGAGTTCAGAGGAACAATTGGTGGCTATGTAGCAGCTGCACACCCAGTACAGATAAGCATGGTCATGTAGAAGGATGTCCACGCGTAATACGGTAATCACAGTAGTGGGTGTGACATACGTGTGTACTACAAACATGTACAATGTGACATGTATGTAAGGGACTTCCACCTATGTGATAGTGGGTGAATGGTGTAATGCAAAGGTGATGTCCATGGACCTTGTGTCATGCAGCTTGAGGCCATGATATTCATATCAGGTATCCGTCACAATGACACCCATATGGATGGAGTCAGTATCAGCTGGTGAATCAATCATGGTGCTTTGTATGCAGGGGTTTGTAAAGCTAGGCAGGGAAAGTCCCTCTGTGCTAGCCTGTAGCTCAGGGGAGCATATACTGAACATGAGGGGCCCTATGACTGAGGACTGTGGTATGCCAAATGTAACTGAAATGCAGTAGGTACTATGTTATGCTACCCTCATTGTGTTTCCTGTCCATGAGCCACATTGCATAACATTCTGAGAAATAGGGTATGATGTGCAGGTGGATGTGTATGTTGTCAATACCAGAATGGAGAACGGTGCTGAGAGGCAATGAGAGGACAATGTAGGATGTGTGGACTCCCTCACCATCATCAACTACCCTGGTAACTGTATGAAAGGAGTCCACCAGGTGTAGGGGCCATGCTCTGGCCCTAACAAGTCCAACCCGGGTGGCATCAAAGGACCGGAGCCCAACAATGTCTCTGTGAATGACGTCCTTGATGATGTGCCCCATAGCCATGCAGAACAGTTCAGTCAGGTGTGTAGGACTACAATCCCACTCGTGCACTGTGGTGCCACCTGTGTGGAGTGTGATGAATGTTGCTGTGTGCCCTTCAGGGGCCAGAATGTCTGATACATGGCCAGTACTGGAGGTGGTGTGTATGGGTTTATCCAGCCGAGTGGAGGTTATGACTCATGGATGTGTCAGTACATGAGTGGCTATCCCAGTTAAGTGTGGGTTACTGTCAGTCACACATCAGTAGTAGCTGTCTGAGCCCCACTGTCCAGTACACCAACAAATGAGGTCTGGTAACCGTGGAGTATGTAGTGGAATCTGTAGCTTGTTACAATGTGTATAGTTGTTCCAGACACAGTTAGTTGCATGTGGAGCACCTCTGATGCATTGTGCTAAGTTACTAGCCAGGATGTGTGTACAACATAGTGGGATGTGGGAACACCTCAGCTGTGGGTGTGCCAGTCCAGGTATGTGCCTGAAAGGTATGGATTGTCTATAACCTGTCATTGCAGGTGTGCTCTGCAGAGACGAGAGGCAGGTCCCAGTCACTGCAGAGATATTGGAGTGGTGCATTCTAAGGTGTGCCTTGCCTGCGTACATCACAGAGGAAGATGCAAGCATTGTGTCACATGACCCCATGTCTTGCTTGCCAGTTCCCATTCTGCCAGTGACTGTTATTGGAAACTGTGTAAGACAGGCAGTATAGAAGCAGCAAGAGCCTTGCGTGTGAGCTGTACTCCCAGGGCTGACAGGTGCAGGTCATCTGTGCCAAAGCATTGTGTTTGACCAGGTCAGTCAAAGCGGACAGATACCAGATGCCTGCGAAATGACAGCAGAAGCATAGGCAACTGCTGAAGTGACACAGTCAGGCATTGTACAGTGGCACCGAGTCTGGATGAATGCATAATGCTCCCCAGGGCTTGGCCCACACCTTCAGGGCTACAAGACTGGCGAGCTATTGCATGTCCCTGCACACGTAGTCTGTGAAGTGGCATCTCAGGGCAGTCACACTAACATGGAGAATGACAAGTCACAGCGTACCTGGTGAGGTGTGGCATGGGTGCATAGGTCATGTTGCAGAACCAGTTACCCGATAGCAAGATGTAAGCGACTATCGCCTTGTGTAGCCTGCTGTGTGGAACTGCAGTGTGACCGCCTACAGAGTCACCTATGACTGGTGTGTTGTGTATGTTATAACACACTATTAGCTGTATGTGATGGGCACACATGAGTCTGTGGGCTATAAGTTGGTGATGTTGTGTTCTGTATGGGGGCTTCCTCTAGTGCCTACACAGAGTATGGAGAGGTACTGCACACGTTGTCCTTGTATGTGTGCCCTGTGGTGGAGATCATGTGAGACTATGTGATGAGTGTGGTGTGTTGCAAATGTTACACATCCCCACATGACTGTCAGGTGCAGTCAGGGTTGATGACAGCATTACCCCCAGCAGGGCTGCATAAGTGCATCCCCCACAGGCTGTAGTGTGGTATGTCGGGAGGTGAGCATTGAATGTGTACATGAGACAATTGCTCCATTGCCACATGTATGACATATCCATCTTATAGACAGGCAATAGCACTGGTATGTGACAGTTGGACATGCCTGTATATACAACCATGTCTCACAGGATATGTGAGTTACGTGCGTACAACAGTTGTTGTACCATAATCAAGCTGGAAATCGTAGCACAGCCAGTGTACCTGTGGGAAATGGTGTGTAATGGGTGCTATATTAATCAGTAGCTCATGACATGCTCACAAGTTCTGTACAAGTGCCTATCATGACCATAAAATACAGATAGAGTGTTGGATAATATCAACCCACAAGTGGTGACGACAGTCATAATGTGTGGCACCACACTATAACCCTGCTGAGTATGGTGTGCATGTCCATGAACCATTATCACTGTAGATGTTAGCAGTACAGATGTACAAGACAGTACGGATGTTTGATTACAAATACCTTTGTATGTCACAGGAGTGTTCTACCAGTGACCTGTTGACAGACTCACAACTACAAATGGCGTCACAGTGACATGTGCATATCACACCAGTGCCAGCTACAGTAGAACAGGGTTAATGTGTTGCACTCCACCCTCATTGTAGCCCATACCACACAGACAAATGTTAGGCACCTGTGTATGTAAGGATGTGAATGGCCATGACCTATGAGGAATAACTGTGTCAGTGTTGTGAACAACATACGGAATGGGCTGTGTGGGTGAGGTGTGTGACATATGTGCACATTCTGATGGATGATATCAGCATTGTCACTGCTAGGTGAACATCCCTGTACACATTAACTACCACCTAGGCTGTGGTCATCATTATGGACACTGTGTAAGGGATGGTGCTGTGCAGTACACCTCCCTGACTTGGTGACGTCTCCAGGCCCCTTAGGTAGTCATACAAAGTACTCATGTCATGACAGGGTGCCATCCATGAGCAAGGATATCATTGGACAGGCATATACAGCACTGGGGTGACCAATATTGGATCACATATCACCTTTAAGGGATAATGGCCATGCGTGTATGGGCGATACCAGCCTTCACAATCCTCACCTCCACTATGCAGCATGCTGTCTACCTTGCATAAAGACATCTGCTACACCATGATGATGGACATGCTACATGTCCATATCCTGATCTGTAAGATACATGTCATGGACACCCACCATCCGAATACTAGGATTGCCACATGCTGGACAGATCCCTGTGCCATACATGTGACAATCTCCCACCAAACCATGCAACCCTGTCCATCAAAGCTGCACATGTCATCCCAGTCATACATGGTGTGATGGCCGCATGGTAGATGTATAAACTGTCTGGATCAGTAATGTGGCACTGTTGCACCTCGCGGTGACATAATGGCTTTCTGTCACAGCTAGGACACCTTGTCCATACATGCTATGGTTCATAGGCATCCCTGCGAATGACGTCCGACTAACCATTGTCCCATGTCTACCACATGTGCAATACAGGCGATCCGTGGCAGGATGATGAACAGCTGTACAGTGCTGTGTAGATGTATATGGCAAAACACATGCATGTACAGGTTTCCATGCGTATGTGTGCATTGTCACTGCTCAAGTCCATTAAGGCTGTGTCTGTGTTGATATGTGACATATACACAGCATCAAGGTCAACAGCATTACCGTGGACACATCCAGGCATGTGCAGATAGGTAAGAACACCAGTGCAGGCAAATAGACATGCCCACATCAAGACATCATTCACATGGAGTATGAACACTGTAATGAGGTGACACACATATCTGGTGATGATATCCAATGCACAACGGGTGTTACATGTGTGTGACACAAACACGTCAGTCGTGTCCGTGTCATGATGATTTGCAAAGATAACTGTGCAGATGCACTAGATGGCATAGAAATGTATGCACAGCAGTATGTCTGTACATGTCTGAAACTGTGACCTGTCACCATCATTATGTCTTACAGATAATGCCTCGTACACGCCTTCCAGCATACAGCCGCCAGGAGGATGATATCCTCCTCCCGTACCTCCATGAGAACTACAAGGTGTTGTTCAGCCATGTGCCACAGCATGCCCAGCAGCGGGACGACCTGTGGCAAGATCTTCGCAGGAGGGTGAACAATGTGGGTGGCCACAACCGCACCTACCAGCAGGTACGCAGACACTGCACGGACTTGATACGACATGCAAAACAGCGTGCCACTGCAATTTCCAGGGAACAAGGTGGAACAGGTGGTGGGCCACCAACCCATCCCCCACTCACACACACCAAGGAGCTACTGGCCAGTCTGGGGACACCCTCAGAACAGCATCCAGAAACTGTAGCTGCCATCGTGGTGGTGGGTGTCTCCCAACCAATGAATCTGGAGTTGCCTGGTAAGTCAGTACTGCACATATGGCTATTATATCCCATTTAGTTGCATGTGTCACTGTACATTATGTAAAGTAACAACATATGCAAGGTATGTGGGCACACAAGCTGCATACTACAGTATGCTACCCTGTGTTTGCACACATGTGCATACTCTATGCTATTATACAGGCAAATGTGTTAACATGCACAGTGCACCCTGTGGCTGTCATACAGTCATGGATAATGTTCATACTGCTGTGTCACCCCTATACAGGTACCTCTGGCATGCTGCACAGACATGAGTCCATTGCAGGTAAGACTGTCATCAGTATTAGGCATGTTAAAGCATAGATCTATTTGCTATGTGGCCAGTTAACACTTGCACACCTGATGTTCATTCCAGTCACAATATACAGGTCGCAGCACTCATCATTCACACAGGACACCCATGTGCAATATATACAAACGTAATGATAGACCAAATTTAAACCACAGTATTTGTCAATGCTACATGTGTGGTCAGCTGTGCATACAATGGTGGAGTTGTTCTACAATGGAGGCATATGTAGTATGCATTGGAACAACATGTGTGGTACGCAAATAGTACCACACAGTGAGCTGTGATATGGGCAGCCCACAGGTGTCACCATTGTGTTGTATGTCCCTGCATTGGGTGCACACATTGTGATGTGCCATCTGACATGTCCCAGACATGTAGTGTTCTGGCTGCAATATTGTCACACTATCCCACGACCCATACTCCACATACCAAACATACAACCCGTTGTCTGCATAGCCCTGTGGATGGTGACATATCTGACATCTATGGGTGTATGTCATATGGGACAACACAGACATGTGAGATAGATGGCCATCACACACATTTGGCCAACACATGTGCACACATGGCCATGGGGGATGGGCAGAGACGTGTAGCCACACAGTAGATGTGATGTGTATACACCCTGTTGCACATTGTCCACACATGGTCCACCTGTAGCCTTAGTTGACTGATTATACAGTTGAAGTGGTACAGTGGACATCCTAACAGCCTGTGCACAGCTAGTGGAGGTGTCACTGAAGTCTACCATAGAAGATCAGTTGCACATCACGACTGTGTCATAGCATGACAGTAGTCACCTGTACAGCTTCCACAGACATTGACACCACATCAGGCCACAGATACTGTACATTTCCCTTGCTGCTGTAGGACATCACCATTAGCTGTGCACCTCGTGTGTGTGTAGTACACCAATGTCATGTGGGAAATGGTGAATTGACATGTCCGCTATGTGTGGACATGGTTGCCAGGCAGCTAAGACCCTGTAGTTATTGTGCAGGGGTGTCAGCTGTAGGTCTCCAGTGACATGTCACTTGACACACCATGGTTTGATGTGTATACACCTCAGTATCGTGGGTCGCAATCCACAGTTATGTCATGGGTATGCATGCAGTTATGGCTATGCAATGTGTACATATTATGCATTGTACAGCAATATAGATGCCTCAAGATGCCATGCACTTGCACAGTGTCTGTACTTCACACTGTATAGCAATGTAGATGGCTCACACTACCCTTCCATGCTCATGCACATTTGCTAAACATGCAGTCTATCTGTAGGGCATACAGACAACACCACACTGTGATGCCCATTATGATGCTGTACATGTGTCAGGACACCATTGTGTCAGACATGTATGCATGTTAATGCACACGTCAGCAGAGTAAATGTCAAGGTCACATCAGCCATGTGTACTGTGATCCTGTTCTGGTCCACATGGTGTATCACGTGGATGCATGCATACTACCATGATTGTGTGAACTGCATGGCTACTGATATGACACCTGCTTGCTGTAGTGTGCACCCCAGGGAGGTATGCTTACCAACACTATTAATGTCAGAGCTGCATGCCCTCTGCTGTACCACAGGCATGCTGCATGCCATTTGTCAAATCACTTGCATGGTGTGTCTGTGTGTGTGTCTGTGTGTGTGTGTGCGTGTGTGTGTCTGTGTGTGTGTGTGTGTGTCTGTGTGTGTGTGTGTCTGTGTCTATTGTAATTTAGAGTCTTTCTTTGCATTCACAGGTGATGTAGGTGCGTTACCCTCTTGTGGTCCATTTGATGTTAGTGTCCCCACAGATACTAGCAGTGATGAACATATGCATGAGGTACAGGTAGGGTTGTCAGGGGCTGAATCCGTGCCAATGGTTGCCATCCCAGCTATGTCCCCCTCTTCCCAGCACACAGTTCTGCTGCCAACACATACCGCATCACCAGTGGCCATAGAGGAAGGACAGTCAGCATCTGTTAGCGTGGAACAGGAATGTGTGGTGGCTACAGAAGGTGTGTCTACACACCATGGTGTCAGTGTAATGACTGCAGATGTGCCACACAGGCATGTGGCCGGTGCTGCTCGTAGGAGGACTTCTGGCAGACATGCACCTGCTGGACAGAGTGCAGCAGCTGGTATCACCAGACGCATTCCAGACTGTAATGGCGGCACAGGCATGTGCTGAACGGCACACCAGGGAAGGGCAGAGGCTGCAGAGGGCTGCTATCCATACCCTAAATAACAACATCCAGGCATTGGCAAATGCTCAACAGCAGATTGCTGATGTTCTTGACAGGCGATTGGGTGACATGGTTGGAATCCTTGACCGTGGCATGGCAATCCACGAGCGTGAGCTGTCTGTGCTGGAACATCTGGTAGGAGTGAGGCGTAGGCCATGTGGACATAGGCCAGCCACACCACCTAGTGCAGGTCAACGTGAGCGTGCCACCTCACATGCCTGCTCCCATAGTGCTGGTAGCAGTAGCAGTGCAGCTGGTGCTGCGCTGTCCACACCAGGACACAGCAGGCCACATGGATGTGGCCCTGGATGTTCCCAGTGGGGACACGGTTCCAGTGGACATGTGTCGTTGAACAGTAACCAATCTGTACCTCCGCTTCGTAGTGCCCGTGCAACCCCTGGCAGGCACAGGTCACGTGGCAATGGCCGGACACAGTGAGCTGTACAACCTGGTCTGTACAATCTGGAGCTGTCAATCATACCCCGTGTAGGCCTCACAAAAGGCAGAACTGTGTGCACACATACACGCATACAGCAAAGACATCTGTAGGGCACAACAACAACCACATGCATACTGAACAGACATGTCCAATCATATCACTGGCCTTTACCCGCATACATGATGTCATCCATTGGTGCAGCCTATGCCCCTGGCAAACATTATCACCCTCTGCATATGATGAAGCCTGTGCCACATCCCTGTCATCCACACCATCAGTGCAGGGACATGCTTAAATGGTCTGATGCACAGGGTGAAGAGAACAGTGAGAAGTGTAATTTACATTAGTTGTGTAAGAATAGTGAGAGAAGTGAATATTACAATAGCTTTGTGAGAATAGTGAGAGACATGTATATTACATTAGTTGTGTACTGTTGACACGCACCAGACATACCATGTAGTACAGGTTTAGCATGCATTGTGATATGTTCCCTCCTTATGGTCTTCTTGCATGTGCCTACAGGTAGCACTGTTTGCAGTCTCCCATGTGTAACTGTGGAGTACTCACAGGCATGTATGGCAATATCAGCATGCTAAACGTAGCCTCAGCCTGACTGTCTGAAAGTCTAACATACCACAGATGTCCACACATATACTGATCCAGAAGCATGTGGGCAGTTTAATAGGCTACAGTGGCTAGAGACGTGACATCCATACCAGGTCACATCACAGGTATGTTGACATGGTGCAGGGGTTGAACACAGCGGTCTTGCCAATGATAATGTTAGAGGCCACTTGATAGCATGAGGCCTCACTGTGTAGCAGTAATACCTTGTCACATTACAGGAACATGCTCACACTAATGGGGTCAACAACACAAAAATGCACACCCCATACTGTTGAGGTGAGGACCCTTGCCTATGTGGTCATCACCCTCACAGTACTGTGCACCTACACAATGCGACACAGAGTATGTACATGTACAGGTAGCCAGTGTGGCTGAGACCGATGGCATCAACAGGGTAGTGAACTGCTTCACCATGAGGGGTTAGGGATCCTGTGTGCTCTGTATGGTAGCATACACCCTCACTCCATGCACCAGACAGCCATACATACCTACATACACACACACACACACACACTGTGGAGACCACAAATGTCGTACACATTTGGATAGCTGATGTGTGTGATATACACACCACACCTGCCTATGTCATGCTTTCCACACTGCAGTATGTACAGATCTCTACAACAGTGTACAGGGGTGTATGACAATTGGGTTGTATTCCACACCATATGTGGCATATATGGTCACACAAGCAAACACACATGGCAGTACTGTGAATGATACACCTGTTATATGATGATACGTCTGACAGACATGCAGCAGTACTGGCCGCATTATGTGTACCAACACTACCTTCGGCAATTGTGCTGCTATATGCACACGGGAGGATGTAAGTGTTACAGGTGTCAAGCGACATACTGTCTGTGACACCTGGCCGCTGTGTAGGTGTTATGTCTCCACCGTCAGGTTACGGTAACATAGCGTACTGTTTGCACATGTCATGGTTGGATGGCGTGTGACACACCTGTGAGCCGTCCCTGGCAAACATCCATCTACACAGGTGCATCACCACTTTATGTACACACATCCATCCATACCTGCTGTACATCATACCATACTGTCAGTATGTCACCATATACAGGTGTCAATTATGGGGCTGCATTGCAGCTGCATGTTGTAGTTAGGCACAGATGAGTTACTTAGATCAGCTACTGTACATGCATGGTAGCTGCATGCACACTACAGATTGTACATGTGTGTTGGTCCTACATGCCTGTCATGTAGCCATGTTTGTATGTATTGCAATTGGTGGACATGTTTGTTGACATACATAACACATGGACTGTTGTATGATATGATGGGTGTCATGGGTAACTAGTACAGAGGGAATGTGTATTCAGTCAACATTGCTACCTCATGTACTGTGAGCATTCAACAGCCATGGACCCATCTTCCATTTGTGTGCATATGATTGCTGTAGCCACTTGTCTGCACAGTGGACAGCGAAAGCTATGCTATGTACATATGTGGTGTGTGTTTGGTCCATGCACATAACCACTGCAATTACATGTATGACATAGCCAAACATGTGTGTTCGTTGGTGTACAGCGACAGTCATCTGTCACAGCTGTGTAAGACCCAGGGCCCCTGGTATGTGTAGAGTCGACCTGGTTATGTACAGTGGTATCATTGCAATGCATAACACATGATGGAACCCTGTCGGTACATGTGTAGTCTGCACAGTTGCTGTAGACCTATGTACAGTCCACTGGTCATGAGTCACACGGTGTTGTGTTAATGTATGGCTGTGTATTGCCGGTCCAATGACATGGTGATGTGTGACGGCTACATTCTAGATTGTAGTGTGTACCTCTGTGATCTACACCTGAGACAACTTTGATAGCTCCTGAGTGTGTACTGGTCAATACATGTGAGTGGCCTTCATGTACGTAGGGACAGTAATACCATACTGTGCCCTTCTGTGATTAGAATCCGTGTGCATGCAAGACGGCCCTTTGCAACTGCTAAGTGTGTGAGCATGCCCAGTACGCCATTGTGTAGATGGACAAACAGTACATTCCAAACAGACGTATGATACTAAGCGTGTGGCCATGGCCACTGACATCCTCTATAGTGCTGGTGGTCATCCAGGCAACAGATGTCCATTTCCAATGTCACGATGGATGCCTACATTGAACACACTGGTTGCTGTCTTGAAGGGTGTACTGTCTGTGGTGCGTCCCATATCTATGCAGTGTTGTTGTAGTGCTCCATAGATATTTGGTTGCCCCGATCACACCACTGCCGTGTGTTTGTCTATGCCCACGGCTTTCAGACTGCTCACTCTCTATACATTCCCTATCGGCATCCTTGCCTTTGCGGATGATGTCACCCACCTAGAAGTATGCCTCTGGGAGTGCTGTGCTCAGTAATCTCGGTAGCGCGTTCTGTAAATGTGTAATGCTGTAGTGTGGTAAGGTAGTTAGGTGTATGTTCGACTCCCAGCCCTGTCAAGTGTGTGTTTGTGTGTGTGTGTGTGTGTGTGTGTGTGTGTGTGTGTGTGTGTGTGTGTGTGTGTGTGTGTGTGTGTGTTTGCAGCTGCCTGGGGACACAGTAATGCTTTTAGATGCCTCACACTACATACATTCCCTATCGGCGTCTTTGCCTTTGCAGAGGATGTCACCCACCTAGAAGTATGCCTCAGGGAGTGCTGTGTTCAGTAATCTCAGCAGCGCATTCTGTAAATGCATCATGCTGTAGTGTGTTAGGGTAGTTAGGTGTATGTTCGACTCCCAGACCTGCCAAATGTGTGGGTGTTTGCACGCATGCTCCCGTCCGCCTGGGGACGCAGTCTTGCTTTTAGACCCCGCACACCACAGCAGTTTGCTACTGATGTCTTCGCCTTTGCGGATGATGACACGCACCTAGATGACTGCCTCTGGGACTGCTGTGCTTAGTAATCTCGGCAGCGCATTCTGTAAATGCGTCATGCTGTAGTGTGTTAGGGTAGTTAGGTGTATGTTCGACTCCCAGCCCTGCCAAGTGTGTGTGTGTGTGTGTGTGTGTGTGTGTGTGTGTGTGTGTGTGTGTGTGTGTGTGTGTGTGTGTATGTGTGTGTGTGTTTGTGTGCATGCTCCTGTCCACCTAGGGACGCAGTCATGCTTTTAGACACCGCACACCACAGCAGTTTGCTACCGATGTCTTTGCGGATGATAACACGCACCTAGATGATTGCCTCTGGGACTGCTGTGCTTAGTAATCTTGGTAGCGTGTTCTGTAAATGCGTCATGCTGTAGTGTGTTAGGGTAGTTAGGTGTATGTTCGACTCCCAGCCCTGCCAAGTGTGTGTGTGTGTGTGTGTGTGTGTGTGTGTGTGTGTGTGTGTGTGTGTTTGCGTGCATTCTCCCATCCGCCTAGGGACGCAGTCATGCTTTTAGATGCCGCACACCACAGCAGTTTGCTACCGATGTCTTTGCGGAAAATGACACGCACCTATATGACTGCCTCTGGGACTGCTGTGCTTAGTAATCTCGGTAGCACGCTCTGTAAATGCGTCATGCTGTAGTGTGTTAGGGTAGTTAGGGTGTATGTTTGACTCCCAGATCTGCCAAGTGTGTGTGTGTGTGTGTGTGTGTGTGTGTGTGTGTGTGTGTGTGTGTGTGTGTGTTTCCAGCTGCATGACAACAGTACATTGCTTTTACAGTATTCACTCTCCATAACATCTGTGCAGCATCTTTGCCTTTGATGCTGCTGTCTGCAGGCTAGACATGTGCCTGTGTGAATCATGTGATCCACTGATCATGGTAGCGTGTTTTGTAACTGCGTGATTCTGTCGTGTGGTACAGTGCTTACGTTTATGTTCTGCTCCCAACCCTGCCTCGTGTGTGTGTGTGTGTGTGTGTGTGTGTGTGTGTGTATGTATCTATCTATATATATATATATATATCTATATATAGCTATATATATATCTATATATATGTATGTATATGGCTATATATATATATATATATATATATATATATATATATATATATATGTATATAATGTATATTTTATATAGATATGTATGTTGGGATTATCACTCTTGACTCTGCTGCATTGTCTGTACGTGAGCACCATGGATGTATGTACATCTGCTATGGCTCTGTGATAGTGCATGCTGTAGTGATCATGGGTTATACATATGTAGAGACCGGTTATTGTGTTGCTGGGTATTACACGGGCATTGGAAACAATGTTAGTGCAGCACCTTTGACTGGTCGTATGCAGATCACGGCAACAGTCAGCAGTGATTATTACATTGGAGTGTGAGTATGCCTCATATCCATCTGTAGTAACTGTCAATTCTATGCACCTCAGGTTAACATTACAGAAGCACATTTATCCACAGGTTGTGGTACAGATCCCAGGGCTGTATGTGTAAACGTTGACAGGTGCAGGACTGAGTTGTGTTGGATGCATGGAAGGGTGTGCATGGCCAGTAATGGGGATCTCTACAGCCTGGCAGGTACAGTCTGTGACTGTCCCACAGCCTCCTGTATATGGCTGACACATGCTTTACCTGTGTATATGCAGACACACACACTTACCACAAACAGCTATGGCTATCACATACACACACCCATTGCACCTCCATTGGGCCATGCAATAACCGTTGTCCCTCACACACACACACCTACGTGTACATTGGATGGTTCTATGACAGCTCTGGACATGTTAACACCACACCCTGTGCATATGATGTCACCTGTGCCACCACCTGTGATGTGTAACATTGATGCAGGATCTGACTAACCTGGTGCTGCTGCACACGGTGGCTTTATTCCACTGTATTGATGTTAGCATGCTGTTAACACACAGTGTGTTACTTCCAGGTGTACTTCAGCAGGCATGATGCATTGCAGCTATGACCATCACTGTAGCATAGTTTACAGCACTGTTACTTCTGATGATGTAGTCTCCATCCATGTGCCATTTCACTGATGTGTGTAGTATTGGCAGCATGTGTGTCTGTGTGTGCAGTACGTGTGATGTGTGTAGTACACATGTATACATGCTTACAAACGCATACACGACATTACATGGGCTTCAACATTCGTACACTAGCTTACTCGTTCTTCCACACGTGCACACAGGCTAACACGCACGCACACATACTTACTCAGGCTTACTGGCGAGCATGGGCGCAGACACACTGTGGGCAGGTTTGCAGGTCACATCGGTGGTATCCATGGCGTACGCCGTCAGTCTCCTGATGTTCCCTAGGATAGCTCATGACATGTCTCTCCCACTGAGTACTGACAGCACACATGTGACACTGCTCCGGTGAGATTACAGCGTTTTGTACATACACACTCATGTTGTCACCTATCTTCTACTCTAATAGTCCCCTTAACCTACACTACATGGTAGAGGTTTGGCCCATATGGCATGACATGTTGTGATTCACTATCCTCAGCCTCACTTGCCTCACACTGCCTACAAATGCTTCGTTACATCTCTGACAGAGTGCTTCCACAAATAAGTACCAGTACGCAGTAGCCATGTTGTCTCCAGCTTGCCATTCATCTGCATGGTGTACTTACATCTAACTAAACCTACATTTAGTATGTATATTATCCATATGTCTTGTTTTGAGGCGCAGCCCGTTCTCATGGCACCGTGCTACGCTTCCACACCAGGGATCGGGGAGGACAACTACTGGTTCATTGATATCCAATGGACAAAGCCGCCACTCGCCTTGGACTTGGACATTGGCATGCTTCTTCGACTGTATTCATACTGTATTTGCAGCTGTCATTGCTCCGTTTAGCAACGTGCAAAACGTTAGTCGTATAACATCCGGGTACATTTCTGCACATAACACTGCTCGTGCACGGACAGCTTACTGTTTCATGTATCGCATAATTACGTAGGGTTACCACCTGTCACACTTTGTGAGGGACAGTCCCTCTTTGGGCAGTTGTGTCCTGCAAAAATGTGAGTAAATGGCAAATGTCCTGAAATTTTAGGACAAAATTATTTTCTATATTTTATGTCAAAGTTGCATAAAACAGTTATTCTGTATCTGAAACACCTAAATGTTATAAGAAACAGAATAAGGAACTAAAATCCTACAAGAATAGATTTTTATTCAGGCAAAGCACTGAAGTTCTGTCCTTTGTACTGGCTGTGGGTATGTTTTGCCCTGCAAAATCTGATGTTTGTAGCACACATGTCCCACTTTGCGCATTTGGAAAGGGGGCAACCCTATCATTACATCATTTGCATAGCTTACACATACAAATGGGGTATGTTGCAAATCCCAACATTGTCCGTGCAATGTTCGTGTTATGGGCGGTCTTGCACGCCCCTGCGGGTGTTTGCTGAATAGCCTGGCAGTCATCTTTCCTTGCTGTACTCTCACTCAATCCATACACGCCGGAGGCTTCGTGTATCATGGCCTAGGCTTTGCTGTGTGCTATGTCTATTTGTGGTGTATGCATGGCTGTGGGTATGTCCCACTGTCATCACTGGTAAAGGTGACACCCTATAGGTACTTCCTGTAGACTGCTGTGTCATTTGACATGTCAGCACATACCTGCGGATGAACATCCTACTGCAGCGCTTTTCATATCTTCTGAGTTATCTTGCAGTCGATAATGCTGTTTCCTCAGACATGTATCTGTTTCAGATCATACCTATCACCCTCCTAGTGCAAAATATCTGTACAAAGCCTAACATGATGGGGGGACAGATAGGGGCAGATTCTACATATTGCTCTTACACACGTAGATAGTTGACAGTATTATAGGTTTTGCATTAGTATGACCTTTCTGCAGGATTTGGGGTCTTAAACACATATGTTTATCATTATGTAATGACGTCAGTTCTCAGGTATTTGGCTGACAGGTACAGATTGTGAGAGGAACACACCACACATATGAGGCATACATCTGCACATTCGTACAGTTGCGAGGTATGTTTCTGATATTGGACATCTATTTCCTTACGTCAATACACACAATACATGGCGCCATCACAGGCCAGTTACCATTACATTCCTATTGCGGGACACACCCACCCACTGGGTTATATTCCTCACACAGGCCAACAGGTGCTTATCCACACTAATTATTCCATCATGTACCTTATGTGTACGCCGGTATTTGCGCTTTCCGTCAGTGGCAGAGCTCACGTACGAGTATGGGGGACTGGACACTGTATCGGCGACACTGCATGACACCCTGAGGGACACATGTCTTTTGAGTCCGTTAACCTTGCACATTGACTTTCACAGGCCATACATTGTAATTCACATTTGTGGACAAACATGCTTATGACTTGTACATGTTTTGTCATTTGTCCTGACGTCTTTCTTCTCACCTGTCCACTTAGTATCACTAGTTCTGTATATTTCATTAGGACGGGTTACCTTCATACCTCTCACCTGTACACATTATGGGTATACGCCCTGGGGTTTGACCTATGATTCTGTTATATTTGTCATGATAATGTGCCTTTCTGGTAGATTGCTGGCAAGCCATGACGGACTGTGCGGTTAGGTAATCATGACTGACATTTCTATTTCATGATTACTAACTCTCATAACATTCGTATTCCTGACTACGCAATTATTCTATCAATGGTCTGACTTTGTCCGAGGTATATTTAATATAGTCCCTATTTGTCTGTCGTGTACTATGCCTTAGTCCAGCTGTCTTATTCTGACATTCTGGCAGGTATGGTTACCATCTTGGTCGTACGCGTGTCCTTCCATGATAATTGCCTACATGACACTGATATGGGTCCCTACGTCTTCCCCCAATGGTTTACAAAATATCCAGTAGATGGGTTGCACCATTTTGGAGAATGTAGGCGTGTGCTATACCCACATAGGTATATTGATCACTCCCATGGGGCGTACCTAATGGATCTGTGCCAACCAACACCTTGGCCCAGTTCTGCATACCCATGATTCCCATACCTGACACACCTCCACAGTACATATTAAACATGTTTAATGTGAGCGATAATAAAGTGTGGGACACTTCTGAGCACTCCCCATTCTGTGGATATCAGCTCGTACGTCATACATTCAATCGACCCATGTGTTATTACCCTTGCACCTGTTACTGATGCATGTACACCTATATCGTAGTTGCAGGTGTGACTTCTTTTGCATCAATGACGGTTGACACTTCATACAGGATCAATTTTTGGGGTCCTGCAAAGGACACCTATATTCATGTTTAACGTGTAGAATTTGCAGGCCCTGTCACACTGGTACTTTCCGTGCAATGGTTCGGAAACCATCAGTGTATTCTCCTTTCATGCATGTCTGTCTGTCTATCCATATTAGCTATACCATGACCTATTTATATACATGTGTTATATGTACAGGGACATATGTTTGTTGTGTATATATCTATTCATGTATCGTGTGTGTATAGATTTATATATATACATATATACATATGCCTGTACACTCCTCATCTCGTAATTTGCTGTGGATTATATCTGTGGATATATGTGTATATATATCTCCATATCGTACCTTTCAACTGTACAGATTTCTGCTGCATGTACAGCTGTTTGCCTCTTATCTTTGGTCCGTTTTTCATAACCTTGTGTCTATCTGGCAAGTTAGTGGCATATCATTAAAGACTGACGTTGGTAAATAATGACAAACATTTCAGGTTACAACTTCATACCCTTCAGAGAATCCATGCTAGTGACACACCTGTTATTCTATCCACTTTCTATGTTTGTTAGGGCAATATCTGGGGATTGTCCCTATTTGTACCAGTTGTTGTCATGGCTTTGTCCGGTTTTGTACTTTATGGGTTTAACAGGTATGAGCCATGTACATAGAACGTGGGGAAAACACCATTCATTTTCTATTCTGTGAGCGGATTACACACGCGCAGGCACACTTGCATATCCTTATTGTGGGTTACATGTGTTTCATAGTTTATTGGGCTTCCGTGAACATTCATAATTCTGACCGTAACAGTTACATATCTGTATTCCAGTTTACGGACTACTGCGAAACACACGTTCACCTTTACATATTTAAATGTGTGTACTGCACGAACGCTTTCATTACACTTTCAGGTTATATGTGCAGTGGTCGTAGGTCAACCGGGACTTCATTCACGTTGGCCGGATACCGGGACCACTATTCTATTGGTGTTCTCCCTCATTGATATGCATACCCATAGTACTTAGCTACAGCAACATATGCCTCACCGCTTCACCTACGACACAGGCATCCATTCTCCTGCTGGGAAAAAGGCAGTACTACATATTACACATTCCCTATTGCCTACTGCTGTGGACTCCGGCTGCATTGTTAATCACTCTGAGGATATGCAGAACACCAAGGCATATAGTCCAGCCACATACAGGTCTTTGATTGTCAGGGTGTTCATGTAATGATCTGTGTTTAGGCTTGTCCACCTGGTGAACGGAACTTCCCTGGCCGAGGTCAAATGTCAGATGAAGCATATGGACAGGGATTATCTCCCTATTTTGAAGTTTTAACTGTGTTTATAGACACAGGTGTTTGGGCACCTGTCAGCAGCTTATTCTGTTGGCATTACATATTATGGGTGTGATTGTTATAATCCATACTCCACGATGAGGGGTGTTCCCATTCACATTTGACTATTACCTGTATACAGTCATATGGGGATTATTATTTTTGGACATGAAGTGACTACAGGTATGCAGTTGTACATTACACAAGTGTGAGGGCTGTTCCTGTAAATTTGTACAGAACATACCTCTCAACCTCTTAGAGCACCGAACCTGTGCAAAACCTACACGATGGTGGGACAATTAGGGACACATTTTAACGATTGCTCTTACAAGCTTAGAACGTTGATAGAATGCTAGGTTTTGCATTAGCATTACTGTTGTGCAGGTTGTGGAGTCTTATACTCAGGATATTTCTCATTATTTAGTGACGTCAATCCCCAGCTATTTACCACACTGGTGCAGATTGTTGGAGGCACACACCAACACTATGGGTCAAACCTATGATCATTCTTAGGGTTGCCACCTTTTTGACTGCCCAAAGTGGGACATGTTCTGTAGAGATGTCAGATTTTCCAGGACAAATCATACCTACAGCCATGCATAGTACTGAACTTTAACCTTTTTTGTACATATAATAGCTTATTCTAGTAACATTTGAATTGCTTACGCTACTTCACATAACATATTGAGGATTCATACATAATAACCGTTTTATGCGACTATTAAAGTAAATTAGGGAATAAACTCTCGGGACATTTGCTATGTGTGGATTTATTTCACAGGACACAACTGCCTACAGAGGGGGTGTTACTCGCAAAGTGGGACAGGTGGTGACCCTAGCCAATCTTTGAATATCCGGACAGTTGGGTGGTATAGCACAGATCTCTGTAATACGCTGTTATGTTCTGGCACAGCAGTAGCTCAGCATTAAAGACTGCATTCGGAAGGTGCTGACAGACAGTTGGGTTTCAGACTTCATACTCCAGACATTAATGCCAATGTGCAAACTGTTATTCTATCAAATTCTATGTTTCTAAGAGATATGTTTACAGATTGTCCCTGATTTTGGACCTTTGTCTCACTTATATTCATGGCTCTGTCCAGATATCTTGCTCACACAGGTTGACAGGTATGGTCAGTCATGACTGCACACAGTCAGTGTCCCTCACACTTGATCAGGGTTGACCTGTTTACGTAGTGTCTTCCTCACCCTCATGCCATTTTCCACTTTGCAAATGTGTGCATTATATTCTCCCTCCTATTCGTGTCTGGACATGTGCATCACGGGAAGGTATTTTATCCTGGGTGGTAGGTTATGCATGCCCACTTAGGGCTGGACAGTGTCATGGACCTCCACTGCACATTCTGACTTGTGTCCAGATATATACTGGATTGGACATCATGTCGTCATACCCATTCTACTATTTACACAAGTTGGTCATCCCATGAGGGATATCCCAAAAATTGGTCAAAACGAAAACATGTTGGATAACGAAGATTTTTGTGGATGCACGAAAATGTGCAGGGGGTTTTACCTGCAGGGGATACATGGTTTGCAATCCTGACACTGCCTAGGGTGACAATACCTACTACATATGCATAGGGGTCACTGTGTGTAGCTGTTTCTGCAACAAACCAGTGGACCAAGTATGGCTGGATTTGGTGGACGTTCTGGTATGGTGGCAGGTTGTGTGTTGTGGAGGGTATGCTGGGTAGGCTATTATGCATCCAGGTGTATTTGTTATGGCCAGTTCCATCAGGACCCATCTGTGGGTATGTGACGGTGCCGTATCTATACATTTGTCTCGCATATTTCCATATTCATATGTTTGTGAGATTGTGTTCTACACTATGGCCTGCCTGCTTGTCTTGCAGCTGTTTCTACATGAGGTTGTGTTTCTTTCCACTTCACCTGCTGCCCCCTCATACACCTCCGGTTCACCTTTTCTGCATACGACACATTTATCGCCTTTGAGGAATTTACCATTAAACACACACCCCTCACACGCAAATTACTCACACCCCATAGAGCACTACTTTGGTTGTTGACCCATGACACGGCCAGAGTTACACATTGACTACCCTACATGTGTCGGGTACCTTTATGGTTGTGTGGACTACCCTGCCATGTTTGCTTTCCATATACTATACCTCACGCACATAGGTACACGCCCTTACTTCACTTTCATTACTTGGTTGGTGTATCCGGGTACTACCCATTCGACTGTGTCACATACACGTTCGGATTATACAGCTGACTTCCGGATTTTGCCAGCCTGTTCTACTCATTGGTAGGATGGCACCTTTTCCTATGTCCAAGCTATTCCTTACACATGTCTGACCATTGTGGACATTGCCTCCCCACAGTCAACGGTTGTGTTTCCACCTTTTCAATTGGCCACAGTATGACATAGGGTTACCACCTGTCCCACTTTGCGAGGGCCAGTCTCTCTTTGGGCAGTTGTGTCCTGACATGTAATTGTCAACATGGCAAATGTCCTGAGATTTTAGGACACACATATTTCTTATATTTAATGTGATAGTTGCATTAAACAGTTAATTCTGTATCTGAAATACCTGACTGTTATGAGAAACAGAATAAGCAACTAAAATGCTACAGGAATATGCTTTTCTGTAGGCAAAACAGTTATGTTCAGTCCTTTCTACTGGCTGTGGGTATGTGTCGGCCTTTACAGTCTGATGTCTGTACCAAACATGTCCCACTTTGGCCATTTGTAAGGGTGGCAACCCTACTGTGACAGTTGCGGTGAACACGGCATATTTTACAGGCCGACACATACCCAAGGCCAGTTCAGCAGATAGAACTTACAATTCTTGCCTATATCTAAGCTTATTCTTGTAGCATTTCGGTATCTTATTGTATTATACGTCCAGTGAAATATGTTTACTGCAACTATTGCATGACGTCTACGGAGGAATTATGTCCTATATTCTCTGGACATTTGCCAGCTTTACATGTTTGTGTCAGGACACATCTGCCCACAGAGAGACTGTCGCTCGCAAAGTTAGACAGGTGGTAATCTTGGTCGACGGTACGGATCATACTGTTCCTTTCGGCCTACATGTGTCTGTGTTGTTATGGCTCATTTATATGCTCCTTCTGTTTTGTTTACATGCATATGCTATTTCCTATCACTTTTGGTATGTGAAATACGGACATACCTTTTGTATGTGACTATTACATGGCTTGTGGGATATGATTCAGACATACGGTCACTACCTATATCTACATTTCTCCTCGTATATTTTGTTATGGACACATCTGCACAGCTATGTTCCCTCCCTCATATTATGGGTCAGATGGTGACCCTCTCCGTTGGACTGGATGTACCTACTGGCGGCACGCTAACATCTGATACATTTCACTTCCACATGGTATAGCTATCACCACTACGTTGGACTACAGGCACACGGTTTTCCTGTCATTTGTTCATGGGTAGGGACCCGTTATTCCCTACCGTGCATTTGTGTTTGACTCTTCATTTTCTGTTCGCAGGGACTCTGCTTTGCATACGTTTCAGTCTCCGCGGACACTGATAGGTACGATTACTATTGCTGGCGGAATATAATATTCAGCAGTTTAGGTTGCTCCTCGGACGCCGACATTGACACGCCTCCCTGCGCAACTTCGATACGCCCCTTGCACTCGCGCATGTTTCCTATGCACGTGGCTGTGGCAGCTGCGTGCCTTCATTAATATGCATATGGCACGTCTACTCCACATCTACGCCGCATGGCTGGTGCAAGACTTACGCCGGACTTGCGCCGAGCTTCATGAATCCGGGGGTTTACTTTTATTTCATTTAAAGACAATGGGGATTATTTTAACAACTCTGTTTACAGGAGGCAGTGAATGAGGTGATGTTTTAGAGGGACTTAAACAAAAATAGAATGCATACTTACATCGGTGCCACTGACTACAGGAACTTCCGGTATGTAGTCCGGGAACATTAGTCTGAGAGGAAACTAACGCAGTTCAACATATAACAAGTGGGGAACCACTCCATAAACTGGGATGCATGGCTGTGTGCATAGACTTCTTAAACAGACCCTCAGCTCTGAGTTTCAGCTGCTGTCCATGATGTTAAAGTCACAGGCATAGAGCAAACATGGATTATCTTGATGCTTGTAAGAAATAAGCAGTTACAGAATTATGTTTTATAAGACAATATTCTTATGTTTATCCACTGCACTTTTTTGGTGGGGCAGTATTTTTTATGTCCTGATTAGACTGTCACTGGAAGAGGGTCACTTGGGCTAGTTGACTTATCCAGATACTGAAATAATAAATAAAATAAAATAAAATAAAAAATAAATTAAAATAAATGCTATTACTCTGTAAATACATAGTTTCTTCATAATTTGTTATCATGCCATATTACATGAGGAATCATAAACAGCATTAATGCTGGCTGTCACAGTGGAAATTGGAAATTATGTTATTATAGACAGACAGTCAGCCAGCCAGACATATATATAGACAGATAAACACAGAGACATGCACAACTGCAAAAACACATACACACAGACACACACGCACGCATGCACACACACACACACACACACACACACACACACACACACACACACACACACACACACACACACACACACACACAAACACACACACACACACATACACGCACGCTCACGCGCACGCACACACACACACACACACACACACACACACACACACACACACACACACACACACACACACACACACACACACACACACACACACACAAACACACACTATGACCTATTACTTCTTAATGTTTATCATGCAGTAAAAAAAGATGGCTAAATGCACTGCCAAAGTGTTCAGGCCTGCACATGCACAGCTTGCAAATATATGTATTTGCTAATGGACCAAACAATAAATACTTTACAAGATAAACTTAAGTTTTACACAGTTTGTAGGTAAATTATTGCAAAATATAGATCCAAGAAGAGTTAGCAGTCCATATATTTCTTTCCCTGTATGCATTTGCTATAACACCTATTGGCAGTTTAAGGTATCAATTGACTTGACTACCTTCCCATTATACCTTTAAAACACATCATGTCACAGTGGAAACTGGCACTGATGTCAGTAAACACAGGCAGACAGACAGATATGCAGACAGACAGGCATACACACAGACACATTAGCACACTTGCGCATGGTCACACACATATGCAGCTGACAGCATGTACCGAAATAGTCAAGTAATATCTGAAGGGGGTTGGGAGAGTGGCCTAATGGTTAAGGTGTTTGCCTTACAAACACAAGGTGCAGGATTTGAGTCTCACAAGGGATAATTGGCTAGGCTTAAAATGTCTATGAGGGTTGTGAGGGAGGCCTTACAAATAGAGGTGCAGGGTTTGAGTCTCACAAGGGATAATTGGCTAGGCTTACAGTGTCTCGCAAGGGCAGTTAGCCTAGTACTAACCTATGAACCTATGAACCTATAAGATCCCACAAACACAGTTGGCCTGTTTTATCATACTTGTTTCCTTGTGCCCTGACTAGAAAAGCTACGTGTCAAAGCTGTGTCCAGCCCATGTAATACATTAACTGCCTTGTGTTCAAGCTACTGGTCTACTTTGAGACTGACACAGAATAAAACTTGTGGATTTCAAAAGCAGAATCAGATCTGAAGACTGTCATGCATACCATTATTGATATTCAAAAACAATATGTTGAAAGTTAATAAAGCTTTCATCTCTAGAAACAATTATGTGAATGACCCACAACTGACTTGTAATGTAAAGCAAAAGTAGCAAAGTTTAAAAAAATAGAACCATTGAAAATGTCAGAAATGCACCATTTGCTACCCTGAGTGGCTTATCTGGGTTTATATTCGAAGAGCGAAATGACTTAAGAGTGAAGACTCTTTTGTCGACACGTAAAGCCTGAAATCTGAAAAGAGTAAAGTCACAGAACAGCAATTTGTTTCCCAGGGAAAAAATCACTGGGCTGTTCTCAGGACTTTGCTGCTTTCACCACTGTGGTGCGATATTGGAGTTGGTATATTTAAGTATGGTGGGTGTGGGAGGCACAGCCCCCCACATCAGGGTGTGGGGGGGGGCAAAGCCCCCCCACTTTATTTTGTCTTTTTAATTTTTGTTTTTATCATTGTTTCCCCTGGGAAAAAAATCGCTGTTCTGTAACTTCGCTCTTTTCAGACTTCGGGTTTTATGTGTCGACGAAAGAGTGTTCACTGTTAAGTCACTTTGCTCTTCTAATATAGACCCGCTTATCATTCCAGTTGTTGAATACTTTATGTAATTTACATGAAAACTGCTACAAGATATTACACATTTGCATGCAGAGATAACTTATAAATAATCAGTATGACTTTTGTATAGTTTGTATTATTTTCTTTATGATTATTTGCAATTGGCTAAAAAAAATCTATTTTGGATCAACTTGCTTACTGTGTAAGCACCTAAGTGAATTAATAAATAAATCAATTAAGAGTTGGCTAAACTCTCACAGACTTTAACATCCCCCCATGTTTTACCCCATACTCCCTGTATACAACTATCTCCTCTTCTCTTTACTCACAGTATTAACCTCTTTTCATATTTGTTTCACACAGCCTCAGCTTTCTGCATCAATCTATTTTTTTTCTCATCCTAACTCTTCACCAGCTTGTATGCCACTAATTTAACAGATCAGTCTCTGCTCTCAGTCTCACTTAACAACTTTTATTTTCTTTTGACTTTGCAAATGCAAACATATACTACTTTTTCTTTTTTTCTCTTTTGACTCTGCAAAGATATATATATATATATATATATATATATATATATATATATATATATATATATACAGGTGTGAGATTCAATCTGCTGCATCCAGCTGTTTTCAGAATTTTTTTTTTCCTGAGGAAAGTAATTTTTTTGATGCAGAACAGGTTATGGAGGAGATACAAAAGTTTGCCCAACAAAAAGTGAGACATCAAACAGGATGGGATTCTGCTTCTCCTTCTTCTGATAAATAAGCTAATGGAGAGACTTTGCCAGTTAAACATTTTCTACTGTTCCAAAGGAAAATGTGAGAGACAGAAAAAAAAACACAGGAGTTGACCAGAAGACTCATGAGTACCTTGGTATTGAACCAGAATATGGAGTTGGAAGATGGAGTTGAACAGGAAGAAGACAAGGAAAATAGAAACTAAAGAATAAATGTGAGACTGCAAAGCATTGATTACATATGTGAAATATGACTGCATAAGAAAAAGTGAAAAAAGATTGCCTTTTGTTGACTTTGTTAAACTTGTGGGGAACTGAAGAGCATTCGCCTCATTGATTTATATCATTAATGCCTAGAAGGACTCTGAGTGAAGGGGACAAATAAGGAAAAGGCTAACTGTAAACAAAAAAATTCTGTTCTTAACAGTATTTCTATGATTCTTTTCACAATGTAAATTTCATGTCTTACAGTAAAAGATTTTAATTGTTCTTGCATGTGATAAAGTTACTAATATAAATAGATGTCTTTCTTCCATGTCTTCTTCTTCTTCTCTTCTTTCTTTCTTCTTTTTGGCATTAAGCAATGTAGCCATTATAGTAGAAAAATATGAAAAGCTAGACAAAAGCACATTTAAGTTAATAGGTTACAATCCTGGGTTGGTGAAGTGGGGGTGGAATGCAAACGTACACAGATCTTAATATATGTAGAGCTTATATGTTTTCTCCTACATTTGCATAGGTGAATGTCTGGGTTAAGACCTCTTCCTTAATCTAATAACACATTTTAAGTGGAAACAAGTGAATATGAGAACACTGAATAAAATGAAAAGTTTTCTTTTAATAATAAATGTTTCATCTTATTATTCAGGCTGCAGCAGTGGGCTACATTTTTTCTCTTACATTTGCATGGAGACAAGCTAATAACAGGACAATAAAAGCCAGAACACTGGTTTCTTCAAGACTAAATGTTAATGTTTTATGAAAGCAGGCACATTATATTTCTCATCTGGGAAGGGAATAAAGATAAAAAAATTACAGACACCAAACAGTGTAAGTAGATGCACAGACAATAGCATGCATTTCAGCATAGATAACCTCAATTCCAGATTAATTAAAGCCTGTGTTAGCAGCTATCTATTTGGGATAAATGTTCCTATTGGGTGCACTAAACTTCATCATTTGAAGATGTAGATAGTTATGTGTGTTTGTATTAAGTTAGCAGGTTATAGGGCTGTTCTGGGGTATATTTTTTTATTTTTAAAACAATAGGTAAACAAATCAGTTATAAAACAAACAACTATTTACATAGGTCCAGCTGATCAATGCATCAAAGCTATATCAACAACAAATAATATTTTTCTAGCAAGTCTTTAAATTTAAGCCAAAATTACATGAATGTGTAATATTGTAAGTTCTCCTCTTTAGAGTATGCAATTCACTACGACAAACATTTTTGCCATACTGATAAATTTAACACCAGAGGGGAATAACTTTACTTTTCTAGTGTTTAGTGATTACTTTTCTGGCTATAGCAAGAATAGACCAATAATAGACCAAAGAAGAGGCACTTGGGTTTTTGGGGTTATCTCAGGAATCAGGGTATTAAATAAAACTAAAGATTTAGAAATATTACATCTATCTGACCACAGAGCTTGAATGAATTTATTAATTTCCTTCCAAAAAGGAGAGATGACTTCACATTCATATACCATATGTGTTCAATCAGCTATGTTATTTCAGAATCATATCTCCAGCATCTAATTTTGTTTGATTTATACATAATTATAATTTTACACAAACCAATTCCAGTAAATGAAATCTTCTGACCGTTAAAACAGTTCAGTAATTCTACTTGAGACAAAAACGAAACCTTGTCCAAGAAAGCAAGGGCTAAAGTAAAAACATTAATTTTAAGCGCTTTTCGTCTGCCATAAAAACAAGACTTCATCAGAAACTACATTCAAAATAAAAACACTGCCATTTATATGCTCAGCTGGTCTATCAAATCACGATATTTAAACTATATCTATACTTTTGTTTTATTAATAATAAAATAAAATAAAATAAAACAAAAGTATAGATATAGAAGTTTACATCTTATTGATTTTTCTACACGTATGGTTGTTAGTTGGTTATAACAGTTATATTTATAAAAATTATATGTTTATTTATTTTTTGATTTCTATAGTCATTATGTTATATTACGTTAATTTATGTATTAATCTATGTACATGTAGCGGGTATCTAACAGGTTGGGGATAGGACTACAACGTATATTGTTTTGAAAGTTATTGACAGTTTTCTTTTTATTATTCTACTGTATCTTTAAATATTGTGATTTGATAGACCAGCTGAGCATATAAATGGCAGTGTTTTTATTTTGAATGTAGTTTCTGATGAAGTCTTGTTTTTATGGCAGACAAAAAGCGCTTAAAATAAATGATTTTACTTTAGCCCTTGCTTTCTTGGACAAGGTTTTGTTTATTGTCTCAAGTAGAATTACTGAACTGTTTTAACGGTCGGAAGATTTAGTTTACTGGACTTGGTTTGTGTTTTACTTAAAAGTTTGTTCGCTGTCTTTCGTATTCATAATTATAATTTTGTTAGGAGTGACAAAAGCTCTCTGTAAGAATTTTCAAATGAAAATTTTCCACTATAATGAATATGTTTTTATCTAAAACCTGTGTCAACCACCTGTATCAAAAAACTTCTTCTTACTGCTCTACTCTCTTTCTTAGACATTGTCAACCTTGCCCGTGACTCTGGAGATATTGTCTCCACTGTCCTTCTTGACCTTTCCAAGGCATTCGACACTGTATCCCACACACTCCTTCTTAACCACCTTTCTAACCTCATTTTCTCCCTCGATTCGCTTTCTTGGTTCAAAAGTTATCTTTCAGATAGATCCCAAGCTGTGAAATGGCAAATGGGTACCTCTACCTTCCTTCCTACCCCTACCGGAGTTCCACAGGGTTCTATTCTCAGACCAATGCTCTTTAATGTCTTCATCAATGATTTTCACTCTGCAATTCCAAACTCTCAAATAGTGCAATATGCAGATGACTCCACTTTAGTCTGCTCAGCCTCTAGCCTTCCCGAGCTCCAGGCCAAGATCCAATTGGCCTTCACAACTACAGAGAACTGGATGCTTCAAAACCATCTTTCCCTTAATGCCAATAAATCCCATATCATTTTTTTCTCCCCCTTAAAAACCTTCCCACTTGATACACACTCTTTCAAGATCACCAGCCTCTCCCACTCCTCAATAGAAGTTGTTACTTGTGCCAAACTACTTGGTGTTACCATTGATGAACACCTGAAATTTAATACTCATATTCAGCTAAACATAAAAAACCCATCAGAAGCTTGGCATGCTTTATAGAAACGCTCCCTTTCTATCATTAGCTACAAGACAAACCCTTGCCTCCACCTTCCTTCTACCTTCTCCATTGTATGGTGCTCCTCTTTTAACCAACCTCACAGCTTCTATCTCCTCAAAACTAGAAAGTTGCTACAACAAAATCACCAAATTCGCTAATAACTCTACTCATTCTACACACCATTGCATCTCCCTCCATAGTCTTCAATGGCTAGAACTCCCTAATCATCTTGACTACCTCCAACTTACTACTGCCCACAAACTAATTTTTAAACCCACTGCTTGCCCTGCACTATCTAATATCTTGCCTTTCTACACTCCTCTCAAGCCCACCAAAATCTTCTTTCAGTGCACAAACCTAAACGACCCCCTGGCCACCTACTACTTTCTTATACTATAGCAAAGAAATGGAACTTGCTTCCTCCCCTGCTACGAATCACTACAAGCCCTGAACAATTCAAATCTCTACTTCATTCTCACCTCTCCCAAAACTAGAAATGTAATTGTATACTTCCTACCTAGATCCTATTATGTACCCTTTTTTTTATTCTCCCTCCTGCCCCTCTTCTTCCAACTCTTTCTTCAGCTCCCCACCCTCAACTTCTTTATCTTTTTTCCCCCTGTATAAACTCTATGTAAATACTTTTTATATCTTCACTTCCCCACTGCCTATAATCCCTCTTCTTGCAACGGTATCTTTGACCATTTCCATAAAATGTATCTTTCACCACAAACATAAAATGAATCTTTGTCTAACTGTTCTTTTTTTTCCCTCCTCCTGGCATCTCTTCTCCTTTATTTCTTTGCACCTCCTTTTTCCTACACTTCTCTTCTGATTTACTTCATTTGCATTTCATTTGTATGTGTATTTTTTCTGTGCTAACAATACAATTGTATAAAAATTTTATTTTTACTTGTTTTTAAATTGTTTAAGTGTGCAATGTGTTTGTAATATGGAGCTTTTCTCCCCGGGCCTCCACTGAAAACGGGCTTTCGGGCCCAGTGGACATCCCCGGTTATCAAACTGGAAATAAATAAATAATAAATAAATGTGGCTTTATCTGTAGAGTTTAATGTTATTTTCTTGTATTTTTTAGAGAAGTCTTTATTATTAATTTTTGAGGAATAGTTCCAATAGTAATTGTCCAACTATGTGAAATCTAACTTAAGAATTTTATAAATTTGTGATAAATATAATTTATTTTTATTGCATTATTATTGACATTTATTAAGAATTCCAATAATGTGAGGAACAATTTCTTATTCTTATCTATGAACTGGAACCTCACCTAAGTGTCATGTTTAATCATAGCCTCACCTCAGGTTTCATGCCCACTGAGTGGCGCAGAGCTACAGTTATCCCACTCCACAAGGGGGGATCCACCTTGGATCCCGGAAACTTTCGTCCTATCAGTCTGATGAGCCTTATCTGCAAGGCCATAAAGCGTATTATCATGGAACTTATAAAAAAAGACATTGGCAACCTTCAAACACTGGACCCTACCAAGTTTGGGTTTGTGAAGGGCCGATTTTGTCTCCTGAACCTGATTGACTTCTTTGAATCAGTCTCCAGAGCCATGGACAAGGGTAAGGTGGTTCACACAGCCTATCTAGACCTTGCCAAGGCATTTGACACCATCCGCCACTCTGAAATCATAGATAAACTTATTAAACTGGGCATTAATCCCTACATCACCCAATGGGTTACTAACTGGCTTACTGATAGAACCCACACTGTAAAAGTAGCCATCTCCAAATCCAGCTCCAGACAAGTGACAAGTGGAGTACCTCAGGGTTCAGTCCTGGGACCACTCTTGTTTGGCATCTACTTCTCTGAAGTACAGGCCAACACTAAGGGACTCTGGCTAACAAAGTTCACAGATGACTGCAAACTGGGAGCCATTATTGAATCCCTAAATGATGTGGATACTCTATAAAAGGGCCTTGCAGAAACAGATGCTTGGTGCCAGAGCCATGGGCTCAAGCTCAATGCCAAGAAATGCATAGTTATCCCCTTTGGGAAAAAACATGTACCCATGAATTATCATATAGGTGGCAGTACACTAATTGCCGAAAGTGTGATAAGAGACTTAGGGACATATGTGGACAGTGGTCTCACCTTCTATAACCACATCACCACAGCAGTCAGGAAATCCTTTTATGTGGCACACCTCATCACTAAGGGCTTTTCATCCAGAAAAAAGGAGGTCATTGTCCCACTGTACTCATTCTTCATTAGACCCATTATAGAATACAATGCCCTGTTTGGTATGTACCACTCAAGACATCTGTGACAACTGGAAAGGCCGCAGAAATACCTCACTAAAAGAATCACAGGCCTAAAGCAGATGCCTTATGCTGACCGCCTTAAAAAAACTCCAGCTATACTCTGTCGCATATCGTCTACTCAGAGGCGATCTCTGCTTAACATACAAGGCCATGTCAAACCCAGAGCTATTGGACATGCTGCACTTAAAGAAATCCCAATCCCTCAGAGCCACATGCTCCAGGGATCTACACCTTGTCATCACAATAAACTAAACATGCTGGAGGGGTAGGTTTCTGACCCAGAGACTCCCCAGACTCTGGAATAGATTGCCCATACATGTCAAGCAGAGTGCCTCTTTGTCCCTCTTCAAAAGGAACCTTGACGATTGGATGGGAGAAAGGAAATTCACCCCGGGGAGCACGTCAGTCCCCCTGCTAGACAGGGGTCCAGGGAAGTAAATAGTGTGGGAAGAAATAGCCAGGGAATTGTTATGGCTAGGCTTGTATAGGCCCTAGGGCTGATAGCCTAGTACCAACCTATGAACATATGAACCTATGTTAAATATTTTATTTCTCTCTGAGTTCACAAAGTCCCTATTTGCAAAGTTAGCCAATTTTCAGACTCTTGATTGTATTTGGACCTTACATTTTCAACAGTATATATAAGTACCATTTAAGAATTGATGCCAATAAATTAAGTTACTTTGTTGTTGCAATACTAGCATTTTGTTGAAGTTGCGAGTTTCTAAGCAGTCATTTATACAATTGGAAACATAGAAAATATTGGTTAGAATATGTGAACTTTTGGAAAGAGAAAATTATGTTATTTAAAAAGGGAATTTGAGAAGAGGGTGTAATTCCATTTATGCAAAAATATTTTAATAACCATGGGGTGTATTTTTTGAGGGTTTTTAATAAAACAAAAAGTCTTGTGAAATGTGACATTGGTTTCAATGCTGATATAAAAAACTGTATAAAGGATTAACTTGCCAAACATTAATGGGTGCATGTGTCATAAAAGCTGTAGATATACATTTTAAAAAGCTGCCACATATAATAGGTGTGAATAATGTCTTCTTACCATAATGGTGACACTTTGCATATTATCTTGGAATTTGAATGGTCTCACAGGTATCGACAAAAAAGAAAGTATATTTAATTATATTAAGGAATGCAGAGTGTGAATAGTAATATTACAGGAGACACATTTGGGAAGAAATGAGTTTGGGACTTTCATAAAGAAAGGACTTCGGGAAGGATATTCAGCAAAATTTCAGGAACAAATGAAAACAGGAATATTTACATTAATTGTAGAGGAGCTACAACAGTGATAGATGAGAGGAAAAAGATAATAATGGTAGATTTGTGGTTGTAAGGGACTACTGGCAAGGGATGAACATTACACATGTATTTATATCCCTCCCAAAACTGCTGTTATGGAGTTTAAAAAAATTTGGGAGAAGCAATCACTTTTAAACAAGGAATATTGCTTATACATGGGGATGAGAATTTGGTTTGCAACAGTGAGGCTATATCTGGTGGCCTAGAAGGGAAAATATAACAAAAGAGGTTAGATTTCTGAAGACATTTATGAAAACATTAGGTATGAAAAACATGAATTCAGTATCATAAGAAGTTTATAGGTAGTTACTAGGCTATTGGCCCTAAGGCCCTTACAAGCCTAGCCAAGAATTTTGCCCATGTTCCAACAAGTCAGCACTGTATGACACTGTCCACCAGTGACATAGGTGGAATCCCAGGGGTGTATTTCCTGTTCCCCATCCAGTTATCCAGATTGTGCTTAAAAAGGTTTAATGAGGTACTCTGCTTTACATGGAGAGGGAGTCTATCCCACAAAAGCGTGAGTCTCTGGGACACAAATATGCCCCACCAACAAGTCCTATTGATGTCTCAGACCAGGTTGAGGTCTCGCGTGCAGGTTACTCGAGTGGAGTTTGACTTGTGGATATGCAGCAGTCCCATCAGGGCAGGGTCTGTGATTGCTTTGTATGCCATACAGAGGTCACCTCTGAGGAGTCTGTAGGAGACTGAGGGGAGGGACACTGCTTTTGGCCTATCTGTGGATGGTAGATGTTTGAGGCCCTGGATTCTCTGGGTGAGAAATCTCTGTGGTCTCTCCAGCTGATGCATATGCTTTGTGAGGTACATGCCGAAAGAGGCATTGTATTTAATAATCTGTCTTATAAGGGAAGAATTCAGGGATGCTATGACCACCTTGTCCCTGGATGATATACTCTTACTAATGAGGTGTGCCATGTAGAAAGCTTTCCATAGAAAGGAGGCAATATGGTGGTCAAAAGTCAGTTTGCTATTAACCTGGGTTCCCAAGTCCCTCATGACTGATTGCGTGCTTACTGCCTTATTATCAATGTGATAATTTGTGGGGACGTCATTCTCCCCAAAAGGGATGATGATGCATTTTTTGGCATTCTGTTTGAGGCCATGTTTCTGGCACCAGTCATTTGCTGGGTGAGACCCTCTTGGAGGATGTCCACATCACTAGGGTAATTGATGACACCACCCAGTCTGCAAACTTGGTCAGTCATAGCCCACAGTAGAAAGAACTTAAAGAGAATTCCAACTTACTCTATGGAATGCTTTCTTTGCATCATGACTCACCAGCAATAGCGGTATTTTCTTAAATTCTGTTTCACTCTGAATCATCATTGTTCTATTAATGTTGTCAAATGTCTGCCTCCTATCTACAAAATTGCATTGGTCCATGTCTATCAATTTTGGCAACACCTTTGACATTGTTTTAGCTATTATAGGCATAACCCAAGGTACAACAACTGGGTTAGACTAGACAGAAATTATATTTCACAGGAATATGTGCATTTAATTGAGAACTTTGACACAGACACACATCCAATAACTATTTCAGATCATGCAGCAGTGATTACTGAGATAAAAACGCAATGTAATGAAGTAAAGCTGAGACACTGGCACTTCCCCTCCCACCTGATAAAAAGAGAGGATTTAAGGACTGGATAGTGGAAATTATGCAGGAGTTATTGGGGAAGAAAGTACTCCAGATGTTTTAGTTAGTGAGTGGGATACAATGAAAATGGAGTTTAAAAATAGGGTAGAAGTAAAAGAAAAAGAGATCTGGTTAAGAAGTAACAAGAATAAAGTATTACAGAATAAGGGAAATCTCACAGAACAAGAATAGGTGCAATTGCAGAGTGCTAAAAAGAATATAAGGGAGTACCTGGATAATATGCATACATTTAGAAAGCCTGCTGTTAAACAACTGTCTTTTGAAAATAATTCCAGAACACAAAAACATTTGGGACTACTTAAGCAAGAGAAAGTAGATAGGGTTGTTTCCAAACTTAGAGAGCCTATAAAAAAATAACCAGAGGTCCTGTAATAGTATTAGTGATATTTCATAAATCTTATGAAAATTATACAAAGCAAAGAAACCTGGAAATCCAGAAGCACAAATGGAAATATATATGGGAAACTTAAATATGCTGAGGTAAGGGGCAGATGAGGCTCAACAAACTAATAGTTACCATAGGAGGAAATGAGATGAAGATGGTGATGTATAATTAATCAGCAATAACACCTCCAGGAATAGGTGGTATCCTTCTGGAAGTTTGGAAGCTAGCAGGAAGAAAGTGATAAAGATCTGTAAGATTTTGTTTAACAGTATTTTAAGAGGAGGAGAAGCACCAACATCCTGGAAGAAAGTTGTGGTGGCTGTACTACCTAAATATGGTAAAGACACATCATACCCAGTTTCACATAGGCCCATTTCAAATTTAAACCATGATTATAAAGTGTTTATGTCTATAACAGCTAAAAGAATGACAAGGGTGATGCCAAAATAACTCCCAATTTTGCAGTGAGCTTCTCCATTATGAAGCCTTCCATTCAACCCCCCCCCCAAAAAACAAATAATAATCCAAAGGGAAGTAGTATGTATGAAAATATTGCTGCTGCTGTTGATGGGTCTTATGCAAAGAAAACATTTGACTGACTTAGTTGGGATTTTATTATTTAGGGCAATGGAGGCATTTGCATTTCCTGATTCAAAGGATGTCCTTTTCCACTTTGTTATTTGCATTATATTTAGAAAAAATTGGCAGAAAAATTAAGGAACTCAGACTTTCAAGGGTATAATTAGCATGGTTGTTGTTGTTGTTTGTCTTTTCGGCTTTTCCCGGTTAAGGGTTGCCACAGCAGAATTCCGGTCCGCTAATGATTGGCAGTAGATTTTTATGGTGCTGAGTTGCCAGCCTGACACCCAACCTTCAGCGAAGGCACGCCCATTCACGCATGTCTTTCGAACACCACTCAACCGTGGGGAGGGCATGCAGACTCCACACAGAAGGCACTCCAGCCGAGAATCGAACAGAAGAACATCTTGCTGTGAGGCAACAATGCTACCGCTGCACCACCGCGGCTATAATTGGTATGGTGTTCAAGAAAAATTGGCTTTATTTGCAGATGACACTATTTTGTACCTGATAGAACCAGAAAAGGACATCTCAGAGTTATGGGACATTCTGAAAGAGTTACATTTTTTTTGGGATGGGATATAAAATTAATGAAGATAAAACAAAGTTCATAGCTATAAAATATGTGCCCATACATGAATTGGTTCATCAATACCCAGATTTATAGAGACATGATAAAATGAAGTATTTAGGAATATGCATTAGAACGGATTCTGTTATGGCAGCTAAGGATATGTGGGAAGAGACTAAACAAAAGTTGATGGAAAAACTGAGGTACTGAAAGCTCTTGCCTGCAGATATGGATGACAAGATACAGGCAGTAAAATGTTTGAAGACCCTTTAGTTTTACATGCAGTTCAGGTTTATATGAACCAGAGGAAAAGTTGTGGGTAGTAATTAATAAAGATTTGAAGGATTTTATCTGGGAGGGGTAGAGAGCAAGAGTCAAGTGGGATATGTTGATCCACCAATACAACAAGGAGGTTTAGGCTTACTTGATTTGAATGGATATTTTAGAGCTACATATCTAAGCTCTTATACATAACACAAGTGGAAAGTTGTAATTTAAAGTGGAAAGGCTTGATGATGAAGCAGGGGGTAATTCAGGAAATAAGGAAAGAGTGGGATTTTGGATACATATCCTTAAAGAGTATAACAACAATTATTCAGAATTTTATATTCATAAAGTGCCAGAAAGTATACTAAGAGAACTAAGCCAATGTGGGAATGGAGAAAGGACATTCTGCTGAGAGAAATGATTGCAATTAAGGATTCAGAGAATAGGCAAGATGGTGACTGGAATTTATTAGAGGAAGCTGGCAAAGGAACCAATGCAATAGGAACAAATAATTAGAGAGAGAAAGGTAATAGTATGAGAAGAGGACAAGAAGACATTTAGATTACAGGCTGCTGATTGCCTTCCCTATCAGGATTGATACAAGAGTATAGACAAACAGAAAGGGATGGGGCGTCTAAATGAAATACCTGCACTGGCTGAGATTTTAATTGATTCTAGAGCATAAGCTGCTGTTAAAAGTGGATAATTAGTAGGGCATATAAAATATTGCACAATAACTACAGGAATTAATCAGATGAGGTAAAAAAAGATTGGGAAGAGAGATTAAATAAGCGATTCACAAAGAATGAATCAGAGGAGGTCATCAAAGATTGGGAAAAGAGATTAAATAAGAGACATTCACAAAGAATTAATCAGAGGAGGTCAACAAAGATTGGGAAAAGAGATTAAATAAGAGATTCACAAAGAATCAATGGGAGGACATATGTATGGCTCCCAAATATGCAACAAAATCTAGCAGATTTAGGATCTTTGCCCAGAAGTGTTTTATAGGTACTTTTATACCCCAAACAGGCTACAAAGAATTTTTCCTCAGGTAGATTGCAAATGTTGGAGGTGTAATTCGGAAGAAAGAAATATGTACTCAGAGCATAATGAGTTGGCAGACTTTAAAAATTCCACACAGAGTAATCTGTCAGGAATACTCGGTCAGAAAATGAGTACAACTAAGGAAATTATTTTTCTGAGCGGGATACAGGATCAGAATTACCTAGGCAAAGTAAGACCTTGTTAAGTTTAATTCTGATTGTTGTCAAAAATTAATTACTTGGAAATGGAAATCAAAGTCTAAACCAACAATACTTGAAGTAGTGGATACTGTAACAGAGATAAAAGAACAGGAAGAGGGATCTTTAGAAAAGGACAGGAGTAAATTTCATAGATTAAAACAGAAAGCAGAAAATGTTTTTGAGAAGGACTGAGGTTTAAGAGAAGGCAGCAACTGAATAATGTATGTAATGTTTTAATTATACTGTATAGAATATAGGACACGTACAATGTTTGTAAATATGAACTTGTTAATATGGTTTGAGTACTTTTATATCAATGTAAGTTTGCTTATGTGACAAGTGGTAATTCAGTAAAGGTGTTTAAAAATAATAAAAAAATGCTTTGGCCAGCTCTAGATAAGCAGCATGAATTGTATAACCGCAACCAACTACCTGAGGGACTTTCTCAAAGAAGTTGACAAAATTCAGCAGACCAGATTTGCCCTTTACACAGACATATTGCAGTGAGTCTAGCTTAATCATTTTTATATCATGATTTATGATTTCATTGATGGTGCATGTATATGTAAGGTTGATGAGTCTACAGTTTCCTGGGTCTGTGGTTGTTCCAATCTTATGGAGGGGGTTTTATGGAGGCATTACACCTGGACTCAGGGATATAGCCTGCAGTAAGGCTTAGATTAAACAGTTTGAAGAAGGGATCAATGAGTTATGTTTTATTTTTATTTTACATTTGTTTACCTGGGTTATACACATCACAACTGACCATTTGCAGGTACTGCCTAGGTGAAATAATTCACAAAGTAAAAAGGAAGTGGAAGAGAGAAGTAGTAATCTGTACGTAGCAAAAACAGAACAGAATGTATTTCATCTGAGTAGATGGAGGTAGTGTTCTTAGTCTTTCAGAATTGTTTAAGAACATGAATCTTAGTGATAATAGTTTAAGAGGAGAGACTTGGGAAAGATTTAATAGGGAATAATATTTTCAGACAGAAATTTGCTCCAAACTTGTTTGTTAATTTTCTTGTAGTGTTTTTCCTGGTTTGAGAGGGAGGCTTCATAATGTAGAAGCTTGCAAAAGAATGGGGAGATATTTCTTTGTTTTCTGACAAAACTGAAGATGGAATTGTAATTATCCATCTATTCGCTTAGGATCATAGGAAGTTACTAGACTATTGGCCCTGAGGCCCTTACAAGCCTAGCCAAGAATGTAGCCCCTGCTCTGACAAGTCAGCACCTGATACCCCTGTCCAGAAGGGACATAGGTGGAATCCCAGGGGTGTATTTTCTGTTCCCCACCCAGTTATCCAGGTTGCGCTTAAAAAGGGTTAATGAGATACTCTGCTTGACTTGGAGAAGGAACCTATTCCACAGAAGGAGGAGGCTCTGGGGCACAAATATGTCCCACCAACAAGTCCTATTGATGTCACACACCAGGTTGAGGTCGCGAGTGTGGGTTACTCGAGTGGAGTTTGATTTGTGGATATGCAGGAGTCCCATCAAGGCAGGGTCTGAGATTGCTTCATACGCCATACAGAAGTCACCTCTGAGGAGTCTGTAGGAGACTAAGTAGAGAAACATGACCTTTAGCCTATCTGTGTAGGGTAGATGTTTGAGGCCCTGGATTGTCCTGGTGAGGAACTTCTGTGTTCTCTCCAGCTGCTGCATGTGCTTTGTGAGGTACATGACGAAAGGGGCATTGTATTCAATGATGGGTCTTATAAGGGAAGAATACAGGTCTGCTATGACCTTCTTGTTCCTATATGAGATACCCTTACTAATGAATTGGACCATGTAGAAAGCTTTCCATAAATGGAGGCAATATGGTGCTCAAAAGTCAGTTTGCTATTAGCCTGGGTGCCCAAGCCCCTCATAACTGATTGCATGCTTAGGACCTTGATATTGATGTGATAATTTCTGGGAACATCACTCTTCCCAAAGGGGATGATGATGCAGTTTTTGGCATTCAGTTTGAGGCCATGTTTCTAGCACCAGTCATTTGTTTGGGTGAGACACTCTTGAAGGATGTCGACATCACTAGGGGAATTGATGACAGCACCCAGCTTGCAGTCATCTGCAAACTTGGTCTACCATAGCCCACTGGTTTTGGCCTGAATCTCAGAAAAGTATATTCAAAACAACAGAGGCCTCAAAACCGATTCCTGGGGTACACTGCTCATTACAGGTCTACTGCTTGAGATGGCTTCCCCTATTTTGACTAGGTGGGTTCTATCAGTGAGCTAGTTTGCTACCCATATGGATTGATGCCTAGTTGAGAGAGTTTATCTATTTTACCTAAGTGGGGAATAGTATCAAAGGCTTTGGCCATGTTAAGGTAGGTGGTGTGCACTCTCTTCCCCTCATCCATGGCTTTAGTGACTGTGTCAAAGAAGTCGACCACATTTAACAGGTATGACTCCCCTTGACAAAAACAAACTGTGTGAGATCGAGAGTTTGGAGGTTGCCAGTGTCCTTGTTAATGAGGTCTATGATAATCGGGTCTATATGACTAGACTGAAAGATCACAACAGCAAATGTATGTACATCGCCACATTTACATCGATGTACATACAGAGCAAAACACCTAAACGGCAAAAACCGGAACGTCGAACGTGATTCATAGCCAGCAGCACAATGGTGGGAATAAGGAAATGTATCCTTTCCCCCACTGTAGTACAGTCTCAGAGTTGGTATATTTAAGTAGGGGGGTGTGGGGGCAAAGCCCCCCACATTGGGGGGTGCAGGGGGGCTTGCCTGCCCTGAAAAAGCTAATTAATTTAATATTTTCATTTAGATTTTACCTACCTGTGTGGCACATTATGATGATGAAGCACATTTGGCATTCCGGTTTTCGCCGTTTAGGTGTTTCGCTCAGTATGTACATCAAGGTAAATGTGTCAATGTACATACATTTGCTGTTGTGATCTTTCGGTCTAGTCATATAGACCAATGATAATCTGCTCCATGGCCTTGACAACCAGGCTAGTTAGGCTGATGGGTCTAGAATTTCCTGCTACATTGCAAGCTATTCTTGCTAGTCTTAATTTATATGATGCAGTACTGCTCTTCATAGTCACTTTGACTTTTCTAATGAGGTATTTATACTTTCTATGCGGTGGAGTTCTATGATGCAGTTTAAGAAGATTTTTTCTTATGTTATGGAGTTTGTATATATTGGTAAACCACCAGGATAGTTTTTTTTTTTATTTTCCACCATGTTTGGTTTTGGAAGAGACTGCTAGGTCAATGCATTTATCTAAATGGGCATAAGGTAACTTTGGTAAATGGCTGTATAACCAGTGTCTACCATGCAGGTGGCATTAGCAAACTGATTTCATCATACGGTTGTATAATGCTGGCCTTTTTACATCTTTAAAGATGGTGGTATTTGTAACCAAGGGAATGGAAGTTTTGAGCGAAACGTAAACCACATTATTGTCAGAATTTACTAATGAAGGTATCAACATGAGAAGAGATCAGACAGGGGCAAAGATCTCAACAGGAGAAGAGATCAGACAGGGGTGAAGATTGTGAGTGTTTTGCCAAGAATATTTACACCCCTGAATTGGTTTAAGGACAATCTGATTGGGTGGGTGGGGGGTGTTTGCCCAGTCCAAGAAACATTAAGAATACCCAATGATGGAATTATAGGATCTCTAATCAATATAAAGATAGCTGGAGTCACAAATGGTTATAGAGCCATTACTTATAGGGATGTAGGGATATCCTCTATGAAAGCCAGCAATTTATAGTTCATAGGTCATAGGTTTACAGGGGGTTACTAGGCTAATGGCCCTAGAGCCTTTACAAGTCTAGCCATATTTATTCTGCATTATCTCAATTGTCAATGGTTAGGTGAGTGAAGTTGGCAGAGGTAAGGGTCTGTGGTAGTTAATGCCCACTTCCTCTGTTCCGGAGGGACATGGATACCACCTCAGAAGTGAATTTGTGGTCACTCATTCATTGATCAAGGTTGTGTTTGAAGAGGGTTAGGGAAGAGTTCTATTTCACATGATTTAGAAGCTTGTTCCAGAGAATTGGCAGTCTCTGGGAGATGTGTCCATCTTCCTGAGACTGCCAAATTTCTGGAATTAGTAGCCATTTGTAGCCATGGAGGGTGGTCAATAGCTGAGGATAAAAGATGGGAATTATTTTTTTCTAAGAGGTCAGCTGTAGTGCAATAAGTTCACTGTAAGGGGGTCTCAGTGCTATTTTAAAGGGACATTTTCGCTGATAATCATCAACATTCCACCAACATCGACGGTGGATCTAATTTGATGGCATAATAATTATAAAACTCAGGCAGAGAATGGGTGCTCTCTAAGAATTTTGAACTATATGTCATTACAACACATGTGGATGCCTTATACAAATGAGTAAGAGCCTTACAATCAAGCAGTTTACTGTTACCACAGCTACCTCAATATCATCCAGTTAAGGAATGGAGGTGTTTATCAAGTCGGGATGTTCATTAGATGAACTCCACCTAAAAAGGCACAATGGGGACATCAAGAGCTTTGGCCAGTATGTAGAAGCCATTGAATGAAAGATGTGGAGCATATCTTTCAAATCAGCATAGACTATCAGTCATTTCATCCCATAGTGATACATACTGGATTCCCCTGGGAATAGCACCAGTAACTTAACCTGTTATTGAACCTAGTAATCTTTTTGATGCATCATTATACTGACATTTGGTGTACTAAGCACAATTCATATTTTGAAATCAGGTATAGCGTTTCACTCGTCTTCATTATGAATACAATATCTGGATAAGTGGAGCCTTAGTTGCATAAGTGGGTATAGCAGATCGGGTCTATATTATCATATCGTACGGTCAGAAGAGTGAACAACAGATAATCAACCCCATATAAGCGAAAGCTTACAACGTTGAAACTTCAGAACAGCGATTATTTTCCAATGGAAAACAATCACTGTTCTGAAAAAAAAAAAACAGTAAAACATTACTTAACATGAGGGGCTTTGCCCCCCACACCCCCCCTACTTAAATATACCAACTCCAAGATCGTACTACAGTGCCGAAAAGGCAAAGTAGCGAAAGCGGGCAAATAAATTCTTTCCTAGGGAAAGAATTCGCTGAAACGCCACTTCTCTATTTTGCATTTTTGTGCTTTACTGTTCGACAAAGACGCATTTGACAACCTGCGCCTGCGATGGTTTAATAGGGAACCTAGCGGATCCACTTAGGGTAATTTGTTTCACTTTTGAAGTCACACTCAAAGTATACAGGGAAAGATGGAGGGATGGTAAACATTAAATAACATTAATAGAACAATGATGATCTGGACTGAAGCAGAATATAATAAAATCCTGCGTTGTTGGTGAGTCTTGATGCAGAGAAGACATTCAGTGTAGTCAGCTGGCATTTTATGATTAGGTAATGGCAGCATTTCATCTCTGGACAGAATAATAGGATTAATTAGAAGTATATATGAAGGGTCAGAAGCAAGAATTAAGATGGGAAGGTTCCTCACTGACAAGCAGTGTTTGAACAGAGGAATGGGCGGGCTCTTTCCCTTTTGTTATTTGCTTTATACTTACAGCCACTGGCATAGAAAATAAGAGACACCAAATTCAAGGATTTAACAAGTATGGAAGTAAAGAAAAGTTAACTTTATTCATGTATGATGTTGTTTTATACCTAGGTAAATCCAGAAAAGGATTTCTGTATTGTAGAGTATTTTAAACAGTTTCAAGTCTTATTAGGATATAAAATAAATGAAAATAAATAATAGTGCTTTTCCTGCACAGAGTGGTTCCTGTCCATGTAGCCATAGTAACACGCCTTGCATATTTATGAAGGTGCGCTTCTGATTAGGCTAAATGGACATGAACCATGAACAAGTGCAAGGGGCATTTTCAAGTAGTGCACATACATTGAAAATGCCTCCTGTACTTTGAAAGTGCCATACAGCACTTTCTAAACATGATTTGGCATAATATTAGAGAATTTCTCTAATATTATGGCAGTATTTCAGTGTCCATGGACACTGAAATGAAATAAATGATCATTCCAGTGTCCTCGGACACTGAAATACGTAAGGCAGCAAGAAAGCAATGCAGGGGGTGTGCAACAGCTTCTATGACACACCCTTGCATTGTAAAAATGCAGTAAGACACCTCGCATCCTGCTTAAGCAGGAAATGTGTACAAAGGCACAAATAATGAGTGATAAAGCCCTAAAAAGGGACACATCTTAAATATTGCCCTCACAAACTTAGAAAGTTGATAGAAAACCGGTGATGCATTAGCAGAAATGTCCAAAGGATAGAAGTCTGAAAGTCAAATGTATGCCATTATTCTGTGACAGCAGTCCATGTGGGCAAAGGCACAAATAATAGGGGGACAAAGCAATAAAAAGGGACAGTACTGAACTATTTCCCTCACAAACTTAGAAAGTTGATAAAAAACAGGACATGCATTAGCATGAATTTCCAAAGGATAAAAGTCTGATAGTCAAATGTATGCCAATATTCCCTGACAACAGTCCATGTGGACAAAGGCACAAATAATGGGGAGGGGGGACAAAGCAATAAAAATGGGAACACTACTTAAATATTGCCCTCACAAACTTAGAAAAGTGGATAGAAAACAGGATATGCATTAGCATGAATTTCTGAAGGATAGAAGCCTGAAAGTCAAATGTATGCCATTATTTCCTGACTGCAGTCCTCAATGATGTGTCAGAAAACCACAATACTGACTATATAACATAATAATATAACAATGATATAGTAAATTTTTTTACATGCTAATGAATGTCTAAGCATAGCTAAGCGAGTGTGCACATTATCGTCCTCCGCTTAGCATTGCTTAAACATCCCATAGGAGATAAATAGAAATATACAGATAAAATTCCTACATTGAGATAATGTAGTGGTTAAAGTCCCAGCTTTATATGCAGGCATTCACAGTCTGAGTACCAAGCTAGGTAACTTATTTTTATGTGGGAAAGCAGTGTTAAAATAATTTTTTTAAACTTAAAGTATATAGTAACTTTTTTTGTCAACCAGGGTAGTGTAGCTGGTATAAAATGGAAGTCTGAGTGCATGTAAGATGTGACATCACCCATGTATACACAACAGAGGGACTGAGCTAGGAAAGATATGCAGCAGGTAAATGTGATAAAGGATAATGAAGGAAACATACAAGAGAGGAGAGTGTGTTGAGCAGATGGAAAGAGTACTTTGAGGGGTTAATGAATGAAGAGAATGAGAGGGAGAGAAGGTTGGATGATGTGGGGATAGTGAATCATGAAGTGCAATGGATTAGTAAGGAGGAAGTAAGGATAGCTATGAAGAGGATGAAGAATGGAAAGGCTGTTTGTCCAAATGACATACCTGTGGAAGCATGGGAGGTGTTTAGGTGAAATGGCAGTGGAGTTTCTAACCAGATTGTTTATTGAAATCTTGGAAAGTGAGAGGATGCCTGAGGAATGGAGAAAAAGTGTTTTGGTACTGATTTTTAAGAATAAGGGTGATGTGCAGAGCTGTAGTAACTACAGAGGGATTAAATTGATCAGTCACAGCATGAAGTTATGGGAAAGAGTAGGGGAAGCTAGGTTAAGAAGGGACATGATGATTGGTGATCAGCAGTATGGTTTCATGCTAGGAAAGAGCACTACAGATGCAATGTTTGCTCTGAAAGTGTTGATGGAGAAGTACAGAGAAGGTCAGAAGGAGTTGCATTGTGTTTTTGTAGACTTAGAGAAAGCATATTACAGGGTGCCTAGAGAGGAGTTGTGGTATTGTATGAGGAAGTTGGGAGTGTCAGAGAAGTATGTAAGAGTGGTACAGGATATGTACAAGGGTAGTATGACAGCGGTGAGGTCTGCGGTGGGAGTGATGGATGCATTTAAGGTGGAGGTGGGATTGCATCAAGGATCAGCTCTGAGCCCTTTCTTATTTGCAATGGTGATGGACAGGTTGACAAACGAGATCAGACGGGAGTCCCTGTGAACTATGATATTTGCAGATGACATTGTAATCTGTAGTGAGAGTAGGGAACAGGTGGAGGAGACCCTGGAGAGATGTAGATATGCTCTAGAGAGAAGAGGGATGAAGGTCAGCAGGACTAAGACAGAATATATGTTTGTGAAAGAGAAGGAGGATAGAGGAATGGTAAGGATGCAAGGGGTAGAGGTGGCGAAGGTGGATGAGTTTAAATACTTGGGATCAATAGTTCAGAGTAATGGTGAGTGTGAAAGAGAGGTGAAGAAGAGAGTACAGGCAGGATGGAGTGGGTGGAGAAGAGTGTCAGGAGTAATTTGTGACAGATGAGTACCAGTAAGAAAGAAAGGGAAGGCCTACAAGAGGGTAGTGAGTCCAGCTATGTTATATGGGTTGGAGACAGTGGCACTGACAAAAAGGCAGGAATTAGAGCTGGATGTGGCAGAGGTAAAGATATTAAGATTTGCACTGGGTGTGACGAGGGTGGACAGGATTAGGAATAAGTATATTAGAGGGTCAGCCGAGGTTGGAAGGTTTGGAGACAAAGCCAGAGAGGCAAGATTACGTTGGTTTGGACATGTGCTGAGGAGGGATGCTGAGTATATTGGGAAAAAGATGCTAAGGATGAAGCTACCAGGTAACAGGAAAAGAGGGAGGCCTAAGATAAGGTTTATGGATGTGGTGAGACAGGACATGCAGGTGGTTGGTGTGACAGATCAAGATGCAGAGGACAGGAATAAATGGAAACAGCTGATTTGCTAAGGCGACCCCTAATGGGAACAGCCAAAAGAAGATGATGATGATACACAAGTGTCCCATACAGTATAGTCACACCTCTTGCTAATGTAATGAAAGCACATAGAGGAATGTCATATAAAGTAAATCATATGCACCCACTAAATTATGCCATCATCCTGATATTTTTTAAAATGAAAAGTAAGCAATGGTCAGCAATGCCCAACTATGCTTACCAGGTTTAAGCATTGCTTACACATAATTGTTAACCAGCAGGTAGCTCAGATAAGCAGATTTGCTCACTATTAAGCAGTGCTCATCAATTACCCCTTAGCACTGTTCATCTCTGCTTAGTGGGTTTGTGAGTTGCTAAGCTTTGCTCAGCATTTTCTAAATGGTCCAATGATGGCAAAGGCTGAGAATATGGCCTTATTTAAAATGTGCAGGTGGGAATACAGCCATAACCTGTTCAGTTTGATCTCTGCAGGAATATGTCAGGCATTGGAGCGGGAATGTGCTTTTGGGTGCAGAGCTGGAGCATTCAGGAGTCTAGGGTCATGGCTGAACTCCTTGTCAAAAACCATGATGAGAGACTGCTGCAGGACCAGTACCAGAGCTCACGATGCAAAATGGAGGCCTGGGACCATCTCACACATGATCTCACCAGTGCTACTGACATCCCCCGGACTGCTTAGTAGGTATGGTACCACTATACTGACCTAAAGCAGAGGAAGGGGGTGCTCTTGGCCAAGTGGATCAAAGATGCATGGGCACAGAATGTTCCAGTAATGAGTAAGCATCACTATCAAGTTGGTTGTAGCAAATACTAGCCTCAGAATGTGATAGACAGGTATTCATAATGTTTGTTTCTCTCCTCTACAGCTGCAGCAGAAAGGGCTATGAATAGAGAAGTGTATTGTGACAGACTGCTGAGGCTGGGCCGACAGGCTGGTGAGTACAAATCTATTTTGCAGTATATTGTTCAAATAGCTAAGAAGGAGTACATTGCTTACTCTAGTAGGTATACTGTAACTGTGTGTACTTAATAAATAAAAATGTTTGACAGACTAATATTAATATGCAATAAAACTACCTAAAACAAACTGTTGTGTTTATTCTGGTATGTTGTTGTAGACGTTTAGAATGTATACAGATATTTCACAGCAAATGTGGCTATGACAGCATACATTAACTGAGCTTCTTCTATGAACCTGCTATAAGAAAGCAGTAGATGGTGGAACTGTAAAACAAGATATAACTGAAATGTAAAATATATACTGCACTAAGCTTTGAATCCTGAATAGTAGTATGTAAATGTTTAAATTGTGTTCCATCCAGCATTGCCTTGTGTTTACCCTTTGCTTTCCAGATTGTAGTAATCCAAAGGATGAATGAACAGTACAATAACTATCATGCATGCATCAGAGGATTACAAGTTCAGACTATCTAACCAAGAGACTATTGCACAGAAACCAGTGAAAGTAGAAGCAGCAGTTCACCAGTAGCTCAGTGTGATGAGAAATAGCTTAGTTGTTAATTTTTCATACACAGACATAGTTCAAATCCACTACTAAGATGTGTGCATATCTACACACAAGGAATCAGGAATAAATGTAAAAACAGTCAGGTAGTGTTAACAGATATTTTCTTCATCGGTTGTACAGGTATGGAAATGTTGGTAGTAGCTGTATGAAGGCTATACTTATAAACTGTGTACAACTGTTCAACTGTCCCACCACATGCCTGCAAATGACAGCAGGATAGGTACATACAACATGCACTCTTCCCGATACATGTCACTCAAGTGTCACGCTGTCACAACTAGTGGTCACTGCTGACAATAACCCAGGACACAGATAGGAAACCAGTTGAAATACATCAGTAGCACACTCACATAACAGCACTTTAGGATAACCCTCCTGTGCCAGATATGTAACCCTGACATATACGAGTCCCCTCTAGTCATGTACCCAGAGTTAACACAGTTTGCCCCATACCATTCCAGGCTGACAGTTTGATGGGTATGTTTGTGCTGCAGAAGCTATGGGCCATGGGCAGATGTAAAGTGAGGGCAGACCCATAGAGTATTGAGCAATACTATTCTGGAAAATAGAAGCATAAACAGTTGTTAATGGACTTTTTGTCTCCCCCCCACCCCTCATCTGGATCAGTACTAAAATTCATATACTATGGGTATGTTTTACTCCAAACCTAATGTTGGGACTTGTATTATATTATTGTTCATATATCTGATTGTTTGCATGCTGACGTACCTTGCTCAAATACTATTGTTGCTGGCCTGTTGCCATCAATGTTAGTCACATGCTATTACGATGCATACTGTTGTTTCATTTATGCATGTGTTCATTTTGCTATGCAACTGTTTCAAATCAGTGTTATGGGGTTAACTGGAACACCCATGCATGCTGTTATAACTAATCTGGAAATGTGCTGTTCATGACTAATCAACATATCCTTTAAAACTTTAACACCATCGCACATTTAGGAAGGCAGATCACTCTGCCTGTCCCACCACATCTTGGCCATGGCATTGAGTCCTGGCATGCCTGGGACCCAACCCGGGCCTTCCTCATCCACTGGTCCTGCACCACCTTCTAGTGGAACTGCCTCGGGGGACAGGTTATGTCCCCCCGGAAGTGGGCTCGGACTGGAGCCTGTCACCCGCAGTCAGATCCAGAGTTTGGTGTGCAACACTATCTGTACAGAGTTAGGTGGACAGCTGCACCAGATAGAGGGCTGCCTGGCACACCTCTAGGGGCAGACCACCCTTCCTGTCCAGTCCCCAGCACAGCCACCTTCATGGTCATGAAGGAGCAGTGGTGACTGCCCATGGGTGGAGACCTCAGTCCCAATGTATCCATTTGGGGGGGTCATGGGCTTTGGATTTCCAGCCACCCTCCCTGTCAAAGGTATTTACCCCCTCATGTGTCATATACTGCCCCTGTCTGCTGTCTTGTCTGTCTGCAAATGCAACCTATCCCACCCAACCTACTTCCCCAAACATACCTACAGCACTTCTCCAACATCCCACTCTCATCTTAAAAAAAAAGGGCATCTGTCCAGCAAAAAAAATATTGCCCCATACATAGCTTTACATTTCAGTCCTATGTACAGTGAAACTAATCAATTAACCTACTGATTAGTCTGTAAATGTCTGTTGCCAACACCCCTCCCTGTGGGGTGTTAAACTGTAAATTCCAAATTCTATGCATGTAATGCACAGCTGTTACTGCCGAAGAAATGTAGAGCTATGGTCTTTTTCTACACCTGTCCTACACATACCTAGCTGCTTTTCATAATGTTTTACCCTCTGCTTGCCCCCATTTCACCACTTTCCTATCCCCCTTTTCCTTTTCTTTAAATAAAATTAGCGCAGGTGTAAGCGGGAGTAAGCGGTAGTAAGTGAAGCTAAGAGGGTGTATTTAACTGTCTCTTAGCAATGCTTAGCACCATGCAAAACCGGACAAACCCACTTACAACTGCTTAAAAGTGCCTTAATCACTCTGTCTCCATCAGCCCTTGTTCTGCCCAGCAACAAAATAATCAGCCCTGCCAAGTCTCAAATCTGGGGTGCTGTGCACTAAAAGTACAGCAAAGTACCACTGCACCGTCTGAGCTGTGGGAATCTGAAATGATTTTACAAACATATCATTCATTCTGGTCATTTAATATTAACAAAGAAAAATAATAATTTCCTAGTTTGAAACCCAGGACTCTAAGCACAACAATCACAGCAACATACCTCTACACCATGTGAGCTGTAGGAGTTTCTAATGTTTTTACAAACATATCTTGCACAACAGTCATTCAACATAAGGGGGACTTATATATCTGTAGTACTGTTATAGACATATATATGTATATATACATACAAATCTATATATATATATATCTGTGTGTGTGTGTGTGTGTGTGTGTGTGTGTGTAGATGGGATCTGTACGGATCACTGAACAGCAACATAACCGAAACAGATTCAGCTGGGCATACTTGCGCGAAAGTGCTTTTCACCGAAAGGCATTTTCATGTAAGTATGCCAGTTGCGGAGATCACACTACAGTGGGGATAAGGGATAATTCCCTTTTCCCCACTGTAGTGTGACCTCGGAGTTAGAATATTTAAGTAGGGGGTGCAGAGGGGCTTGCCCCCCTGCAAAAACGTAAAAGTATTTTTTTTTTAAAACACTTTAACAAAAGTGCTTTTTTGGTGAAAGCACTTTCATTAAAGTGAGTTTGGTGATTGTGGATCCATGTAGATATATATATCTATATCTATATCTATATCTATCTATATATATATATATATATTTTTTTTTGTCATACAGAGATATATAGACAGATAACCAACCTCTTACTGCAATGTATCTGCAAAAAGCCTGACAAGTGTGGGGGGGGGGGATAAAAGGCAAAAAAAGGGACATATTTGATATATGGCTGTCATATGCATACAAGTCTGCTAGAGTGGCATGGTGTGCTTTTACATGCAATGCCAGAAAGATTCCAGGTCTGAAACACAAATGAATGTCAAAATTTACTGATGTTAATGCTGACATCATCCCAGTGATTTTTCAGAAACCCGCAGCTTTTGTGGCCAACAGACAAAACATATGAGCCACACATCAGGACAGCGTCTAAACATCTGGACAGAGAAGAGATATGACCACAGTCATGTGGAAAAACCCATGACAGCTGCCAGCCATGTCACCCAGCACCTTCTAAACCACAATAAGACCAACATGACACTAACCCAAATCAGCTTTGTCCAGTTACCCATGTATATCCAAATATATCATGCACTACAGGGATGGAACCATAGGGAAAAGCAGATAGTGGTGCCTAAATGCCCCCACCCACAAACATTTGCACCGCAGTCACAGCAACATTCCAGTACCCCAAATGAGCTTTAGAGTAGAACAACTGTTTGAACGAACATATGCTTATTCCCAGTCACACAATACACTGACAGATACTGGCCCAAATCATAGTGTACTTTGGAATCCTGTGGTGTTACAGGACCTTTCTCAGTCTGCCCCAACAAACATACACACCTGATAGACCACCAGCAGCCATTGCAGTATGCACAGTCAGATAGAAAAAGGATCTGTGACACTCACATCTGCTACTTTTCCTACCCAGCCAAACAAACATCTACACACAACACCGCTACATAATCTTGGCAGTTGCTTCACAATGGCCAGACATACATAACTCTCATATGTACAGATTTGCACAGAATGTCCAGGTAGTGAGACCATGTTCATTGCCACTGCCACATACTCCTTCCAGGAGTCTGCTAAGTCAATGGGATGAGACCTTGAGTGTAGTAAATAAATAATGATATCACATAGCCCTGACCCTCTTACTGCAAGACGTCTGGACAAAACATGACATACTTGGGAAACAGGGGGGCCGTAAAGAGGGACATATTTCAAATAATGGTTTTGCAAACTGAAATAACTGACAGTATCACAGGCTTTGTTGTAACATAACATCCTTGAAGGATATGAAGTCTGAAACACCAATGGATGTCAACAGTTACTCTGTCCACAATCCTTACAGTATCCCACTGCTTCCACAAAAACAGATGTCTGAGGAACAGACCAAACATAACAGGAGAACCCCTGGGCAGTGTGTAGACATCAGGACAGTTTAGAGGTATGTCAGAGACGTATCACTGTCAGACGTCAATTCACACAAAAAATGCATGTCCAGATGAACCCTGTTAAATTAGCAACCGTCTATGTGTATAACAACACTACTGACTTACAATCTGTACCCAGTTCTGGAGCTTTGTTCCCCATGTTGCAGGGCTGTCCCCGCATGTCCTCTCCTGAGAGGTATTCCCACCTTCTGTCTGTGAAGCTGTACTGCCCAAACCTCCATAATGTCCTCCACACAGTGAAGGAAAAGGGACAATAATTATAGCACTGCATTGCTATGGCATCGGCAAATGGAAAGACAACACAGCTGCTTTGGATGAAAGTAGCAAGTGGGAGACATTGATTGCCACAAAGGCCATCACCTGCTCATGAGCAGTACCTACAAAAGGCAACCTGCTGCCTATGCAACACGGGTCTCAACCCATCTACACAAAGACAGACTGTGACTACACAAACCTAACCATTTGTATTGTTGTGATGGAACTTCTGAGCACATTAACAGGTATGTCAATCATGTAAAGCATGCAATGGAATGTAGAAGGGGGGATGCAATGATGTCAAATGGGTCATTAAACTCTAGGCCGCAACAAGACCTGCTGGACTTACATGCTGCTGTTCAGCACCTATGGCCATTACTGCTTGCCCTGCCTGCATTGACATGGATCACATCTCTGGCCCCAGAGTCACCCCAGCAAAGGTCAGCTCATGTATGGCTACTACTGGGATCTCTGTTGTCCAATACTGAGTGTGTCACTGGTAGGCCACCTTCCTGGGATGTTGTAATTACTCATATGTCACCTGTGAATGCTACTCTGATACATATACTTGTCTTACAAATGTAAAGGATGTACATAGGCTATGTGCATACTACATGACAGGTGCAGATGTATGTGTTGAACTGCATGTGATATACTAAGCCCATACCTGACAGCTGTCCAGAGATTGCAGTCTGACCACATGTCTACCTCATATTTGCAGTCAGTGCTTCAGACAGTTGAGTATTGTCTGGCACATTACTGGCAACCCATTAAAGACTGAAGTCATAATAAATTAGCATACATTTCATTGTCACATGTCATATTCTGCAGAGTACACCTGTGAATGTCACCTAGTCATTTCTGGCAACTAAGTGTGTTTCAGCTATATTCATGAAGTGACACTGTTTACTGGCCTTTGCCCACCACTGATGTGCTCTTTTGTGCAAATGTCTTGCTCTAACAGGAGCAAGGTGTCTTACCATGACACCCATGTCAATGCAAGCATACCTTGTGCTTTAGGATGCTGACATTTGTGCAGTCACTGACACCTGCTTTCTAGCTGTGAGAGCAGACCAACCTTGCCAGGTCACTAATCCCATCATACTTGTAGACCCCAAATGGAGGCCTGCAAAGCCACAGGAGGTGGAGTGCTGAACACTAGCATAAACATACACTCCTCCAGGCTGGACAAATAGTACATCACATGGGTAACATCCCAAGTGCAGTTAACAGTTGACAAAACAACTACTCAAGTCATAGCTAGCTACAGGTCTCCAGACATGACGATGGACACCCACCACACCTATTAGGCCCTGCTGGAATATGTCAGGATTCAATAGTCTAACCTGCTTCTGGGTGACTTTAACTACCCAACTGTAGTGTGCCTGACCTATGCCACCAAAACATGAATGCACATAGATTCATCGGCTTTGTCAATAGCAATGCAGTGGATCAGCCGGTCAACACTCCTACAGCAGGTGGGAATCTCATGTACCTGGTCCTAACCAACATGAGTAGCCACTGCAGCACTCATACAGTGCCATCCTCCTTGGTGATATCTGACCACATAGCCATCACTGTTCAGGTCACCATCTCCCCTGCTCCCCTCCTTTATAGTGTCAAACAGAATGAATTGTAAACAAATGACTATAAATCCCCTCAGGGTAGGTAGAAGTAGCTGTACAGCCAATGTCCCATTTGTTGGAACTAGCAGCAGTGTCCAGGCCCCCACCACAATACTATCTGGGCACCCACATAGCTGTATGGACTCAGCAATACCTGACAGGACAGCATTATCTCCCTCAAGGTAGGGTAAATGCCTGTGGTGGATGACAGCAATACACAAATACCATAATAGGTGGAAATAATTGCTGGATAAGCCAAGAAAGAACAGATGCCTCATTGGAAGCAATGTCACCTTGGTCTGTGCAAGAAAATAATGGCACAGGTGATGTACTCTAAGGCTGTCTTTGAGTGCAAATCGGACACACCTACCAAGACAAATCACTAGGCCTTCCACACATGTGTCTGCAATTCCAGTGGCAACACATAAATCTGCTCTGTAGTGGTGGTCAATCATACCACCTGCACATACTGCATAGATATAGGCAACCGGCTGCAGACAAATGAAGTGTAAAACCACCACGCCATCCCCACAGTGGTACACATGTGCATTTACAGCACCTGCCCCCCTCCCCTCATCATCACTAAGCAGGTCCATAATGGTCTCTCAAAGACAACACACAGAATTCTCCATAGTCATGATACCATGATGGGCATGGGCTGTCAGATCCATTCCTCACTGTAGTCAACTACAGCCTGTGCACTGGTGTCATTACTCCTGCACAGAGGACAGCCACTGTCATCACTATGCACAAAGGTGGAGCATTCCACCAATCCAGCCAATATGATGCACATCAGACTAAGTAACCTGCTCTGCAAGTGCATGGGAGGCGATATCGAGGACATTATGAACAGGGACATGGTAACATCAAAATGGCTGAGCCCGCACACCATGCTATTGTCAAAGGGAGATCCGGCCTGTGAAAACTGAGTGACCTCTCTGCAGTGGTCAACAAACACAGGGACGAGGGGAGGATAGTGAACAATGCCTACCTTCACCTAGCCCAATTCTCTCACACTAATCCCCAGGTGAACAGGATGCATAAGCCTACACACCTAGGCACCAAACTTGTAGGTTACAAGATGGGCAGCTAACTGGCTCAATGAAAGTAGCCACTCAGTCAAAGTAGTAGAACCCACCTCTAATAGTACATTCATTCACAACGGTGTACCCCAATGATTGGTCTGGGGGCCTCTACTGTATGAGATATATGTATGTGAGTTACAGGACAATAGCCCCATTGGGGCTGTGAAGGTGCAGCTGTGACTGGCCACAGGTGAGCATGTCAGTCCCACCGTATCTATGTGAGGGATCATGGGCCTCTGATTCCTGAACACCCTCCCCGTCCAACGTGTTTATCTCCCACGTGTGTCATACACTGCCCCTGTTTGTTGTACTGTGTGCCTTGTCTGTCTACCTACCAAACCTACCTCCTCAGATGCACCAACAATCCTTCCCCAACATCACACTCTCACCTTAACTTAGAAAAAAAAGGATCTGACCCCTAAAATATTATTGCCCCATACATAGCAGTCGATTTTGCACAGGTGTCCACTGGACACATGTGATCCAGTCCAATTGGATTGAAAATACATTTCTGTTGTTCTCACCTACTCTCTCAGTGATTTGAGTGTCCAAATTTAACTCCAAATTCCATACAAATGCACAGCTGTTGCTGTCTAAGAAATGGACAGCTATGGACCTTCCCTACACCTGTCCTGCACATCCCTAGCTACCTGTCATATTGTTTTTCCCTCTGCATGCCCCTTTCTCACCACTTTCCTATAACCCCTTTTTCTTTTCTTTTAAAGAAATTAGCATGGGTGTAAGCATCAGTAAGTGGGAGTAAGTGAGTTTGCGCAATGTTAAGTGTAGCCAAAACGGATTAAGCATCTCTACGGTTAACCATATGTTGGCATCATTTAGCATCACACAAACCTGCTTAAAACTGCTTTAACCACTCTATCCCCATCAGCCAATGTTTTGCTTAGCAACAAAAGAATCAGTGCTGCCAAGTCTCAAACCCAGGACCCTGTACACTACAGTTAGAGCAACTGACCGCTACACGATTTGAGCTGTAGAAACTTTTAATGCTTTTTCAAACATATCATGCAGTACAGTCATTCAACAGTAGGGAAAAGCTCAGTGGAATCACTCAGGTTATTATATATACATATACAGATATATATGTATGGAGATACATATATATGAAAACGATATTACAAAAAAATATATATATATATATATATATATATATATATATATATATATATATATGGTTTACTATCACAATGCTGACGTGCAATAGCACGGCTATGAAGTATTCAAACAGCAGATGTTCAATACTTCATAGTTCGGAAAGGTGAGCACGTTATCATTGCGAATGGACTGTGCATTCACAATTATAACGCTCATGTGAGGATCGTGGTACAGCGGTTAGAAATACATCCCTTTCCTCACTGTAGTGCGATTAGGAGTTGGAATATTAAGTTGGGGGTGTGGGGCACAGTCCCCTCAGGTTGCAGGGGGCTTGCCCCTGCATAACTGTGAGTTTAGGCTAGTAAGGTAGGGAGGTATGGGACAGGTGGTGCTGTGTATTGTCGGAAATGTCGCGAGCGACATTTTCGACAATACACAGCTGTTTTCGACATTAGGGACATACGGAAATGTTCATTTCCGATGTTTAAATTCGAACATTAAGACACGTTTTATTTTGACTTTCGAGTTTATGATAGTAAACATATATATATATATATATATATATATATATATATATATATATATATATATATATATAGACATATATATATATATATATATATATATATATATATATATATATATATATATATATATATATTTTATATATGTATTTTATATATATATGTATGGGTTTATTATTAAAATATCGAAGTTAAAAAAAAAGTACTTAGTGAACTAATTCACTAAGTACTGTTTTTTTTAATAGTAAACCTATACATATACATATATATATATATATATATATATATATATATATATATATATATATATATATATATATATATATATATATATATATATATATATATATATTTACATAAATAAAGTACACATTACCTAATGTCGAAAATCAGCTGTTAATGCTGAAAATGTCAAACACGACATTTTACAGCACTTAACAGCAATTCCACCCTTGCCCTAACTCCCTAACTAGTACACCTAACATCCCGTATATACAGGGAGGGCAAGCCCCCTGCACCCCCCTGTGGGGGGCACCCCTAACTATATATTCCAACTCCGAGATCACAGTACAGTGAGAAAAGGGATGTATTTCCCTTACCACACTGTACTGCAATCCCTGTACATAACTGAACATTCATATTTGCGAATGCACAGTATATTTGCATATGCAGCGTTCAGTTATGTAGCTTGCACACATATGAACTATTCAAACATCTGTAGTTCGAATAGTTTACAGCCGTGCAATGCTACATTGGCATTGTAATAGTAAACTATATATATATATATATATATATATATATATATATATATATATATATACATATATATACATATGCTCATAACATGTAGTGCACACATATCTCTGAACCATACCTCTCAACCTGTTAGTGCAAGGCTGTAGAATATGGGGGCAATGGGCCACAACTAGGGACATATTTCAAATATTGCTCTTAGAAATGTAGAAAGTTGCTCGAGTAACAGGGTTTGTTTCAGCATACATGTCTGAAGGATATGAGGTCTAGAACTGAAATTATGTCATCATTTACTGACAGACATACTTAGATCATCTCAGTGATTTACAGAGAAATTTGAATAATTCATAGACCAGAGACCAAATATGAGCAATAAACCTGGATGTTCTTCAACAATCTGGCCAGTTGAGAGGTATGCTCAGAACCCCTTAGTGCAACAAATCTGTATCAAGCCTGACAAAGTGGGGGGGTCATGACAATAGGGATATATCTGCATGCCCCTTTCTCACCACTTTCCTATAACCTCTTGTTCTTTTCTTTTAAAGGAATTAGCGTGGGTGTAAGTGGCAGTAAGCAGGAGTAAGTGTTTGCATGATGCTAAGTGTTGCCAAAATGGATTAAGCATCTCTACAGTTAACCGTATGTTGGCATCGCTTAGCATCGCACATACCTGCTTAAAACTGCTTAAAACTGCTTTAACCACTCCGTCTCCATCAGCCAATGTTGTGCCTAACAACAAAAGAAACAGTGCTACCAAGTCTCAAACCCAGGACTCTGTACACTACAGTCAGAATAATGTACCACTTCACCATTTGAACTGTCAAAATCTGTAATGCTTTTTTTAAACATATCATCCAGTAGAGTCATTCAACAGTAGCGAAAAAGCTCAGTGGAATCACTCAGATTTTTATATATATTATACAGAAATATATATATAAATATATATAAATATATATATATATATATATATATATATATATATATATATATATAAATGAAAACTATATTACAAAAATATATATATATATATATATATATATATATATATATATATATATATATATATATATATATATATATATATATATATATATCTATATATACATACACATGTTCATATATTTATATATATATATATATATATATATATATATATATATATATATATATATACACACACACACACACACACACACACACACATATATATATATATATATATATATATATATATATATATATATATATATATACATATATATATATATATATATATATATAGATACACATACATATGGTCATAACATGTAGTGCACTCATAGCTTAGTGCCATACCTCTCAACCTGTTAGTGTAAGAAGTCTGGGCCAAGGCTGTAGCATGGGGGGGACAATGTGCCACAACTAGAGACATTTTTTTCAAATATTTCTCTTAGAAATGTAGAAAGTTGCTCAAATAACAGGGTTTGTTTCAGCATACATGTTCTGAAGGATATGTGGTCTGGAACTGAAATTATGTCATTATTTACTGACAGACATCCTTAGATCATCTCAGTGATTTACCAGAAAAATTTGAATAAATCATAAAACAGAGACAAAATATTTGCAATAAACCTGGATGTTCTCCAACAATCTGGCCAGTTGAGAGGTATGCTCGGAACCCCTTAGTGCAGCAAATCTGTATCAAGTCTGACAAAGTTGGGGAAGAAAGCCATGACAATAAGGACAAATCTGAAATACCTGATTAGGTAATATGAAACAGTTGCTACAGTAACACCGTCTCTTCTAACATATATTGACTGAAATAGCACAACTCCAAGACTCAATTGCTTCTCAGTAGTTAGTGCCTGAAATCCGCCCACCATCCCACTGATTTGTCAAACATACACAACAGTTATGGGGACCAGAACAAAGATATGAGCCAGACAACTGGACATCCTATGAATATCTGAACATAACATGACCATAGGGAAAGTACACTGAGTTGCTTAGCATGTCACCAAGTACCGTCCAAACTACAGTCAGAATGACACAACACTTCCCCAAGTCAGCTATGGGAAATTACACATGCATTTGTGAATATACCAGCCACTACAGGAGTGTAACAGTAGTGGAGATCAGTCACCGGTGTGAGCCTGCATTCGCACAACCAATTTCCACACAGTCACAGTGACATACTGGCAAGCCAAATGAACAGCAGAGTATAATGACCGTGTGAACATAAATATCATGTTTGACACTCACACAGTACCCCTACATATACTGGCCCAAGCCATAGTGTAGTCTGACTCCTGCGGTGGTATGAAACCTGTCTCAGTCTGCCACTACAATCATATACAGCTGATAGACCACCAGAAACTGGAGTAGCATGCACAGTCAGACAGAAAAGAGCCATGACACTTAAATGTATCCCCATCCCTACACAGCACAACAAACATGTACACACTACACTACTACACAATCTTGACAGTCTGTTAATAAGTGCTACACATCCACAGACCTCCAACTGTATAGATTCCCACAGAATGTCCAGGCTCTGTCCTCATATATATGGCTCCTTCCTCTTAACATATCTGGTATTCTGCTACATTACTGGGATGATATCAGGGAGGAAGGCACTAACTAATGATATACCATACCTATCAACCTCTTACTGCATGACATCTGGACAAAGCCTGACATAATTGGGGGACAGAGGCCCAAACACAGGGGCATAATTGAAATATTGCTGTTATAAACTGAGAAAGTTGCTGATGTTACAGGGTTTGTTGTAACATATCTTAGCTGAGGGATATGAAGTCAGAAACACAAATGGAAGTTAGCATTTAGTGACTGTAGTACCCAGGGTATACCACTGATTTGTCAAGGACAACAACTGTTGGAGGAATAGACCAAACATAAGAGTCCAACCTCTGGCCATTCTGCGGATAGCTCTACAGTTAAGAGTTATGTCAACCACATAATACTGTCAAACTGAGACCCATGCACAATATCCATTTCCACACAAACCCTGTTAAACTAGCATGAATTCAGATGTATAACAGCAATACTAACATTTTGTCCCTAAATCTGGAACTTTCTTCCCAATTTCATTGAGCTGTCACCACAGTTTAAGTTGTAATGTGTTGGCATTTCGAACTACCCTCTGTGATGCTGTTGTTCACATACCTCCATGAAGTTCTCCTCACAGGCAAGGAAAAGGGGCAACACCCACATGAAGTACTCAATTATAGGAGTGTGTTGCCATGTCATTGGGTATAGGAATAACAACACAGCTGTTCTGCATACAATTAGCAAGTAGGGGACACTAAATGGTGCACAGGCCATCAGCTGCTCATGAGCATGACCTCCAAAAGGCAAGCTGCTGCCTATGCAAAACCGATGTATACCTTACATCTGAGAGACAGAGTGAGAAAGAGAGACAGAGAGACACACACACAGACCCTGAATAAAATAAAAGACTCGTAAACTATACTTGAAAAAAAAAAGCATGTCAGACAAGTAAGCATGTAATGGAATACAGTAGGGGATATGTAATAATGGGAAATAGAAAGTTTAACAAATATGTCTCAACAAAACTTGCTGTACTGATATATTGCTGATCGGTACCTATGGCCATAGCACCTGGGTCTGTCTCCAATGACATAAATCACAGCTCATGGTCCTGAGTCACCCCAGGAAAGGATGGCTCACATATGACTACTACAGGAGTGTGTGTTGGACAATACTGACTGTGACATTGCTAGGCCAGCAACTGGGATGTCGTAGATATCCATATGTGACTTCTGAATACAGCTATGATAAACATGCTTGTCTCATAAATCTGAGAGACCTATCCAGGGTACGTGCATAGTAAACTACTGTCACAGATGTGTGTGTTGAACTGCATGTGATATACTTAGGTCATACCATTCAACTGTCCAGTGTTATGCATACTGACCATATGTGAGCCTCATATTTTAGTAATTTACTCATAAGAGTGAGGTTATGTCCCGCAAATCATTGGCAAATCTGTGAAGACTGACATTAGAACATAATAGCATACATATGCGTGTCAGACATCCTCCAGGGTATTTCTGTGTATGCAAAGCCTACTGTGCTATCAACTGACTTAATTGTGTTACAGCAATATTATCAAAGTGTCAATAACTGTGGCCCATTGCCCACATGTATGTGTGCTGTCCTCCAGATGTCCTGCTGTAACAGGTTGAGAGGCATGACTGAGCAGGAAGAGTAGAAATACAGTGTGCCATACTGACATAGAACAGAAATGTATATCAGGTATTACCTGTGCACATGTATGTATGAGTAGGTATAGCTGGAAGCCTCAAAACAACAGACATGAGATGCAAAATTTCAGGTAAATAAGCTATACATGTTGTACACATGTGCAATCTTAGTTTCAGTACATCCAACAGACATATATTTACACAGCTACTGGTTGTTGCAATGCCCTGACACAAACACATGGATACCAGAATAAGCATGATTATCCAGTTGAAATTGGAGAGGTGTCCAACTGTGTTATGACCATGAGTCCATGACTACTACAAACAGCTATATAAGCACCTACATAGCTGTATGGACTCAGCAGTACCTGACTTGTAAAACCTGCCTTCACCAAGGTGTAGTAATCCCTTTTGGTGGACAGCAGCAATACACAAACCGCATAATAGGTCACTATATTGGCTGTACAAGGACAATTAGGAGCAGGCACTAATTTGGAAGCAGGTCAACTTTTGTCTGAATAAGCATATAAGGTCACAGGTGTATCACTGTAAGGCTAACTATGAGTACAAATTGGACACATCCACCAAGGCCAATCACAAGGTTGTCTTCAAATATGTCTTCCATCTCAGAGGCAACAACCCAACTCACCCTGTACTGGTGGTCAAACACATCACATACACACACAGCATAGTCATAGCCATCCCACTGCAGACAGGTTAAGGGAAAACACCAGCCCCTTGTCTCACCATGAGTATAGGTGGATATGTGCAGCACCCACACCCTCCCCTCATCATCAGGAAGTAGGTACATAATGCCTACTCAAAGTCAACAAAATAAGTCTCCATGGGACCTGATAACATCCCTGTCTCTATCCTAAATGAACTCAGGCATATGTTCCCAGATCCATTACTTACTGTACTCAATCAAAGCCTGAGCAACACTGCCATCTCCTCTGCAAGGAAGATGGCCACTGTCACCCCTCTACACAAAGGTGAAAGATGAATGTTGGATTATGAAATTTACTGGCTCTCATTGGAGGGGACATGACACATCAGGACCAGAAGTGGAATGCAAGCTCATACTGTGCGATAGATGACAGGGGTATGATGTGGTCGTACATGGTGGCTAATGATAAGAAATGTTGATGTATAGGTTCTGTAAAGAATTTTGACCAACATATGAGGTCCTGTAATGTGTTTCCCTGTTTATGTCTTCCAGGTGACATGCCACGTGTCTGTCAGCCACAGTACTCTGCAGCTAAAAATGAGGCTATCATTTACCTAATCATCCAGCACCATGGGGTGATGTTTGGCTGTAGGCCACAGAATCTGCAGGAGTGGACTGCCCTGTGGGATGAGCTGGTCCACAGGGTGAACAACATTGGCCACCATGTCCACACATACAATCAGGTCAGGCATTGTGCGACTGACCTGATATGTCATGCCCGGCAAAGGGTTGCTGCCATGGCCAGGGACCGTAAGGCTACAGGTGGGGGTCCTGCAACCCAGGCCTCATTTATGCCAACAGAGGAGCTCCTTGCCAACCTTGCAGTAGCCCCCACATACCAGCCAACACAAGAAACACAAGTCATGGAGGTGGGTGGCACTCAGGCAACAGACAAGGAGTGCCCAGGTAAGGCCACAATGTACATCAATTGAATCATGTAGCAGTCATACTGGCTTCTGTAGAGTATCTAGATACATATGTGAGGTCAAACTGCATTTGTGGGTGGGGTTTAGTAATGCACACAAGCGCACATCTATGGTGAAGGGCAGCTAATTGTGTAATATCAGAGCTTGTACTAAACATGTGCAGGAAAGTAGGATTCATCTAGTACCAATGCCAAATGTGAGTCTGCTGACAATACCTCTCCCCCACAACTACATAGGTACCTCTGGTCTGGATATGGGATAGCAGCCTGAAGCAAGTGAGTATGGGACTGTCCTGTTGTGGTTTACCAGTAACCCAGACATGTTAAAGTCATGCATTTTACCATGCACACAACTGTTACTCTCAACCATATTGTGATATCTGTATGTTCACTTGTGGTGGGGTTAACTGCATTTCATCACAGTGGTCATCACATGGGCCTATTTGCAGGAGATGTAACATTTCTGTAGCATACCTCACAACCTGTCATTGCAAGAAATCTGGACAAAGACTGACAAAATGGGGGACAAAGGCCCAAAACTAGGGACATATTTTATAAATTAATGTTATATGGTGTATATAAATTATGTACACACACCTGTTAACATTTCAGGTATTTGTGATGTACAAAAATGAGATCACAATAAAACATTTCCAAACTCTTCCAACCTTTCATGTGACCTATAACCTGTACAATTCAATTGTAAAATAAACAAATTTGTTAGGGGAACAATTATGACAAATGAAAATTTACAATAAGCTAGATGCATAAGTGTGCACTGGCTGAAGTTAATACTGTGTTGAAGCTGATTTCAATATAATAACAGCATTACACCGTCTTGGGTACACACCTGCCATCAATTACAGAGACTCCTTGATTAACAGAAAATAACGGTCAGCTGTCCTACCAGGATTTACCTGACATTTACTCAGTTGCCTGCTACAGCAACAGCCATAGTTCACATAGAGCTTAAGAAGCAGCAAAGGGATCTCATTTGTGAAAGGTATCAGCCCAGAGAAAGACACAAAAACATTTCCACAGCATTGCATATGCCATGGAACATAGTGCAGACAGTCATCAAAAGGTGGTAGAAATATGGGGCAACAGTGACATTGCATAGAAGAGGACATCCCTCCAAATGTGTTGAAGAGACAAGACCCAAACTGGCCAGAGAGGCTGCCAGGAGACCTACAGCAACACTAAAGAAGTTGCAGGAATCTCTGGCAAGTACTAGTTGTGTACTACATGTGACAACAATCTCCCATATTCTCCACGTCTGGCCTATGGGGTAGTGTTGGAAGATGAAAGCCTTTTCTCATACAGAACAACATCCATGTCTTGTGAAATTCTCAAGAACAATACATCAGTTCTCCCAAAAGCACATGGGAAAATGTGTTATGGTGTAATGAGACAAAGGTTGCACTTTTTGGCCACAATTCCAAAAGGTTTGTTTGGCACAATAACAACACTGTGCATCACCAAAAGAACACCATCCCCGTGGTGAAGCATGGTGATGGCAGTGTCCTGCTTTGGGTTTGCTGTTCATAAGCTGGAACTGTGCCTTTAGCCAAGGTGGAGGGGATTATGAACAGTTCCAAATACCAGTCCCTTTTGGCCTAAAATCTTCAAGTGTCTGCTAGAAAACTGTAGATGAAGAGGAATTACACCTTTCCACAAGACAATGATTCAAACCAAGCATCGCCATCACAAGAAATAGCTTCACCAGAAGACAATTGATGTTTTGGAATGGCCCAGCCACTGTCCACACCTACATCCAATAGAAAATCTGTGGGGTGCCCTGAAGAGGGCTGTGCACAAAAGATGTCCTCACAATCTGACAGAGGTGGAGGGCTTCTGCAAAGGGAAGTGTGCAAATATTGCTAAGTCGAGATATGCCATGCTGATAGACACCTTCCCAAGAGGACTGCCTACTGTTATTAAATCAAAAGGTGCTTTAACAAAGTATTAATTTAAGGGTGTGCACACTCATGCAACCAGCCTATTGTACATATTTCACCTTCTATATGTTACCCCTAACCAATGGATGTTTTTGTTTTTCAATTGGATAGCACAGGGTATAAGTCACATTAAAGGTGGGAAATGTTATGACATGATTTCTGTGGTCTCATGTTATGCATCAGAAAAACAGGACATGTTAACAGGTGTGTGTGCACTTATTATATCCACTGTAAGTTTAGCAGGTTGTTAGTGTAACCGGTTTTGTTTTAACATACATGTACTGCAGGTGTTGAAGTGCAAAACTCAAACCATGTCATTAATTAGTGATGCCAGTCCTCAGATCATTCCAGTAATGTTTCAGACAAGCACAGGATTTATGAGGAACGGACCAAATACATGAGCCACACATCTAGACATTCAGCAAAACTCTGTACAGTTGAGAGGTTATGTTCTGTAGGAGTTGGCATTGTGCTATACAGGTGAACAGCAATAATGTGTACATGGCTGCCATGAGTGCTAGGTGAAGACCCATCACTTACTAACACTACTCACATATCTGAGAGGTGTATATTAGTAGTAACATTAAGTGAAAAGGGCTGCACTGCATGATGTTGAGGGCCTGTCCAGAGTGTGAATGTTGTGGTCTGACTGTGTCATGCATGTCACCAGTTGGCTATTGTGAGGTCTGTATAATGCCTCTGTGCCACCTCTCCTGTGTGTGTGTGTGTGTGTGTGTGTGTGTGTGTGTGTGTGTGTGTGTGTGTGTGTGTGTGTGTGTGTGTGTGTGTGTGTGTGTGTGTGTGTGTGTGTGTGTGTGTGTGTGTGTGTGTGTGTGTGTGTGTGTGTGTGTGTGTGTGTGCACATGTGTGTGTGTGTACCAGCAAACCTTGTAGTGCAAGTATTAATTTACATATGTTGTCTTCCCCTCACAGGTGAACATGGTGGTCGTGGTACCTTCCGTTCAGAATCTGATTTCAGTATCTCTGCAGACTCTGACAATGATGGTGGTCATAGTGGGGGCACAAGTGGGGCTTTCAGGGGCTAAATCTGTGCCATTGGTTGGCTTCTAACAGTCATCCACAATGTCCCACACACAGTCACAATGCCCACACATACCCCATCCCCAGCAGCCACAGATAATGGACAGTTAGCAGGTGGTGGCATGCAACAGGCTAGTGTGGTGACTATGGCAAGTGTGAGTATAGCCACTAGCCCTAGCCAGAGTGCAGGTGAGGTCCCACAGAGGTGGAGGGACAGGGATGCACATGCTGCCCATCTAGCCACTGTCGCAAGTGCCACAGCAGGTGTCACGAGACACATGTTTTGGGCTGTAATGGATGCACAGCCATGTAGTGAATGCAACACCAGACAAATACTCAGGGTCTTAGATGCAACTCTTCCAGGCTTACGTGGCAACATACATGACCTTGTTGAGGCCATACGTAAAAATAATGAGGTCATGAATAGACAGTGGGGTGAGACCTTGGTAATCCTCGCCAGTGACATGTCTGTGCTACAGTGTGTGGTGGGAGATGGGCGTCTACCACGAGGACGTAGGTTAGCACCAACATCAGATGAGAGTCTACGGGGCAGTGCACCTTCACACTCCCATATGGCAGTACCACCAGCACTACTGAAGAGGGGTGCTGTCCACAACACAACAGAGCAGGCCATGGGCACATGGCCCTGGCCAGTCCTGTCAGGAACATGGATCCGACAGACAGCAGTCACCATTGGGAAGCAGTACTGCATCTGGCCTTGGACTTGGTGGTGCCAGTGAGACCCCTGGCAGGACCACATCCCGTGTCTTTGGACAGAGATGGTGAACTGTACACCTTGCCATGTACAGTCCACAGCTGTCCAACATACCTCTGTGTAGTAAAAACGAAACAGGATACGCTCCAAACCAATGGGTTACTCAATGGTACAAAGTCACTGAATCCGATATCCAAAATGCGTAGGTTTAATTTCCAAAACATATAAACACATAAATTGTATTTAAACCCAACACACAGGCTTTTTGTTGGTATTACGCCAACTTCTTCAGAAAATGGAAAACAGTGTCACTCACAAACAACTGCCTTAAATACAAAAGTTAAAAAAGGAGATCACATGATCTCTGTGTTCTACAAAAATACATAACACTACACCAGCAAATGCAGAATACAATAATTTTATATTTAATTTTATGAGAAACAGTATTCAGCATTGACTGCATCTGGCAACTGAAATATGTTGAAAAATAATGTTGAATTTAAAACGTCCTTACATGCTGTAAGGGCAAAGTCCTGACCCAGAAGGTTAATACCCTTTCAAGCCATCTCAATGACATTTTGGGTTCTCAACAGGCATCGAGACTTAATGGAGCCAGCGTAGAAGGGCATGTTGTAGGCGGCCCTTCCTTTGGTTCTAGGGTTGCATCTGGCCATATCACACCAGGAGGTGAGATTCCTATTGTAAGGAATGTACCTGCATCTACAGATGTTTATTTTTTCTGACAAAACTTTGTTTTCAGGAGTCCAGAGTCAGGGGATGGCAACTACACAGTCAGGTAGTGTCATTACACCTGTATCAAATCCGCAAGGTATGCCTAATTTAAACCAATGGCTTAGTCATTCCTTCTCTTTTTTAGATAATGGGGAGTGTTCTGCATCGGATCAAGGCACTGGTGGGGTGTCTGATCTTCCCTTTAAATTCAATGTATTTGACCAGAACTTAATGAAGTTAAGGAAAATACAATTAGAAGTGGCCTACTTTGGTGAATGTAAACGGGCTAGTGTCGTTCCCAAAGGTCTTAGATCTTGGCAATATCCTACGGACTTGGATGAAGGGTCCTACGTATTTTGGATATCGGATTCATTGACTTTGTACCATTGAGTAACCCGTTGGTTTGGAACGTATCCTGTTTTGTTTTCACTCAGTTTTTTTTATACTTCTGTGTAGGGCAGCTACATGGCGTGATTGTTTGCATACATACACACACTCACACACACACATAACCATCACAGCCAGGTCACCTCCACACACACACACACACACACACACACACACACACACACACACACACAATTGCACACACACACACACACACACACACACACACACACACACACACACACACACACACACATAGACACACACACACACACACACACACCACCTCTGCATGGCCCATTCATAGAGCACCCCTTCAAACGCACATGCGTGATGTCAACTGTATGGCCCAGCCTAGGCCTCTGGCAAACCCACACAACACCCTGTGCATATGATGATATCTGTGCCACATCCCTGTCATCCATACTACCAATGCAGGGACATGCTAATATGGTTCTGATGCACAGGGTGAATTAAGTACAGTTTAGTTATGTAATGCTGTCTAAGGTGCTGTCAGCTTGCAATTGTAATCCCAGCTGCTCCCTTCAGGACTTCCATTGTGGGGGGGGCCTTTTCAACCACAATGCATTATTGCTGTTAGTAATGCTGACTGAATGTAGTCTCACATGATGTATTCTGTTTTTGTTCTAAGTGTCTGTGCATCAGCAGGAGGTGGCCCTGCAGAAATTGGCAAAGTGGGGTAAGATAGAGTGGTAACACATTGATCATGTCAGAGCCGAGGTACAGCTGTATATGTACACATTTACCAGGTTTGTGTAACAGTTATTGCACGTGCCACAGAGCTTATAGGGCTGAGGGGTGTGTACAGGTAAGTCCAGGGTGGTTGACGTTAGCAGGCCTTGTGAAGTGGACAAGGGTAAGTGTAGTGGGTGGTACATACCTCAGATTGGTAAAACCCACACCCCCAGAAGATATTGTGTTGTCCAAACACTCAGAGAATACTGTTTCCACACACACACACACACACACACACACACAGGATCACAGTTGCCAGTGTTGTGTTTGGAGTCCCTACCCATCTAGCTAGTGGTACTACAGTGTTATGCGGTTATTGCAGGTGGGGCAGAACTAATAGTGTGTTGACTGTTCCCAGGTACCTGTAAAGTGAATAACATCATGTGCCCTTATGAGGTAAAGCAATGGGTTGTGTATTGGGTGTGGAGGACTCATTAGACTGTCACCTATGACTCTACACACTCAAAAACACTGTTGTACACACCAATGCACACACAGTTTCCAGTACTGACATTAGCAGCCCTACCTATCATGTTATTCATTCCATACTGTTACAAAACTGTTGCTTACAGCAAGGGGCTTATAGGGCTGAAGAGTATCCACAAATACCTCTATGGTGGATGTGAACAGCAGCCTTTGTGAAGTGGACCTTGGGACATGTACTGGGAGTACCATGGCCTAAAATTGTAACCCATGGCTACCCAATGGATATAGTTGTCACTCAAACACAAAGGATATTGTATTTACACACACATTCACCAGGACTGAGATTAGAACTCCTACCCATCTAGTTACTACTACTAGTACAGTGTTATACTGTACAGTGTTGCATGTATAGCATGAGCCACAAAGGTCACAGGGTGAAGAGAGTCCCAAGGTAATTCCAAGGTGAACAGCATCACCAGGCCCTTTAAAGTATGGCAATGAGTGAGTTACTCGGTGAAAATGGACCCAAAATACTTAAACATACAGTTATACACACTTACACACACAAATACACTCATACACGCATATTTCAGGACTGAGATTAACACCCCTGTTTATCTTGTTAAACAGTCCATACTGTTACATAGTTCCTGTATGCTGCACGGAGCTTATTGGGCTGAAGAGTGTCAACAGATACCTCAATGGTTGAGGTATCTGTTGAGGTACCTCAATGGTTGATGAAAACAGCAGGCCTTGTAAAGTGGACCTTGGGATGTGTACTGGGAGTGCCATGGCCTAACAATGTAAAACCCACCCCCACAATGGATATAGTTCTCACTCAGACACATACACAGGATACAGTTCTCACATACACATTTACCAGGACTGAGATTTGAACCCCTACCTATCTAGTTATTGCTAATACAGTGTTTTTCATTTATAGCACATGTCAAGAGCTTATAGTGTGAAGAGTGTCCCACAATTCTTCTAAGGTGAACAACATCACCAGTCCTTGTAAGGTATGGCAATGGTAGGTGTACTGGGTGAGAAGGGCCACAAACTACTTCCACCACTTGTTTACACACTCACAAACACTTTTATACACAATAATACACACACATACGTTTGCCAGTACTGAGATCCATAGCCTCATAGGTGTGTACTAGGCAAATGGCCTGGGAGCCTTTACAAGTCTAGCCCATGGGAATACCCTGACATCGTGCCACCTGGTGATAGTCCCCAGTTTGTCTAATGAGTATAGCGGGTCTATATTGCAAGACTGAATGCTTAGGCGATCGAACACCTAAACATCAAACATGTAATATCAAAAGCAAAAAACAGTGAATGGATGATTTAACACAGAGAAAGATTTCCCTTGGCCATTTGCCAGATTTTACAGTTTTGTCTACTGTAGAGTGATTCTGGAGTTGGTATATTTAGTTAGGGGGGGTGGGGGGCACAGACCCCCCACTTCAGGGGGTGTGGGGGTGAAGCCCCCTACTAAGTTTGGGTGTAAAGTTTTTTTTTCCATAGCTGACCGACATGTTTTCCTGCATCATTCGATGTTTTGGTGTTCGATATTACATGTTCAATGTTTAGGTGTTTAATCACCTAAGCAGCCGATCTTGTAATATAGACACAGTATAGCCACTGGAGTGATCCTTGGGGTAGGATTTATATTCCTCATCAACTCATCCAGATTTCTCTTGAAGAGGGCCAGTGAGGTGCTCTGCTTGACATGTATGTGAAGTCTATTCCATAGCGTCGGCAGTCTCTGGGTTGTGAACCTGTCCTTTCAGTATGTTCTGTTGATTGTGGAAATGGGGTTGAGGTCTCTGGGGCAAGTGGTGTGGACAGATTTGTTTCTTCAGATGTAGCCTTCCTGACAGAGCTGGGTCAGACATGTCTGTGTAAGTCAGGCAGAGATCGCCTCTATGTAGCCAATATGAGACAGAGAATAGTTGGAGTTATTGGAATCTGTGCATATAGGGCACGTGATTAAGGCCAAAGATGCTCCTTGTGAGGTACTTTTGCTGCCTCTGCAGTTGTTGAATGTGTCCAGTGGGGTACATGCCAAATGAGCCATTGTATTCATTGATTGGCCTAATGAGGGGAGAGTAAAGGTAGACAACGACCTCTTACTTCCTGGATGCAACACCCTTAGTCAGGAGATGTGACACATAGGACTTTCTGAACACAGTGGCACTGTGGTGGTCAACAGAGATCTCACTGTCAACCTGTGTTCCCAGTTCTCTTATAACAACTTCAGTGTTCAGTGGACTACCATCAGTGTAGTAATTCATGGGAACCATCTTGTTCCCAGAAAGGATGGCGGCACATTTTCTGGCATTGAGCTAAAGTCCAGGGTTCTGACACCAGTCATAGATCTCAGTGAGGCCTTTGTGCAGGATGTCAACATCATGTGGGGAGGTAATAGCATCCACCTTGCAGTCAACTGCAAAAATTGTCAGCCAGAGTCCCTTCATGTTGGGCTGGACTTCAGAGGTATAGATCCCAAATGTGAGGGGACCCAGGACCAAACCCTGTGGGACTCAACTCGTGACTGGCAGCAGTCTGACATGGAGTCTGCTGCTTTCACACCATGGGTTCCACCTGTGAGCCAGTTTGCAAGCCACCTAGTGATATAGGGGTTGATGCCTAGCTAAGTGTGTTTGTCCATGACTCCTGAGTGGGGAAGGGTAACCAAGGATTAGAGGGTCTGCATATCTTGTTATTTATTCCATTCTTTTCCATAATTATTACACATGGTACAGAGCTTAGATGGCTGCAGTGTCTGCAGCTACCTCTATAATAGATGACAACAGTGGCCTTTTAATGTGGACATTGGGACATGTACTGCATGGGCAACAGCAAAAAATTGCAAAACTCACCCTCTAATAGATATGGTCCTCACACAAACACACCCACAGCCACCCACACAACATACTGTTTTCACACACGCACATTTGCCAGGACTGAGATAAGAACCCCTACCTATCTTGTTACTGCTACTACAGTGTAATGCATTTATAGCATGCACCATGGAGCTTATAGGATGAAGGCTGTCCCAAGGTACTTCTAAGGTGATTGACATCAGCAGGACTGCTAAAGTAGGGGAATTGGTGGTACTGAGTGTGAACAGGCTCAAAATCTTTAACCTACAAAAACACAACTTTTACATTTGCCAGGACTGAGATTAGACCCCCTACCTAAGTAGTTATTTGTATTACAGTGTTACACAATTATCACACTCGCCACAGAGTTTATAAGGTTGAGAGCTGCCCAAAGGTACTTCTAAAGTGACTGACATCAGCAGGACTGCTAAAGTAGGACAATGGGAAATGTACTGGGTGTGAACAGGCTCAAAATTTTTAATCTACAAACACACAACTTTTACTTTTGCCAAGACTAAAATGAAAACCCCTACCTAACTTGTTATTTGTGCTATAGTGTTATACAGTTATTGTACATGCTACAGAGCTTATAGGGTTGAGGCCTGCCCTAAGGTGACTGACATCAGCAGGACTGCTAAAGTAGGGTAATAGGAAGTGTACTGGGCATGAACAGCCTCAAAGTCTTTAACCTACAAACACACACAAGCACACAACTTTTACATTGCCAGGACTGAGATTAGACCACCTACCTGACTAGTTATTTGTACTATAGAGTTACACAATTACCACATGTGCCACAGAGTTTGTAAGGCTGAGGGCTGCCCAAAGGTACTTCTAAAGTTACTGATATCAGCAGGACTGCTAAAGTCAGACAATGGGAAGTGTACTGAGTGTGAATGGGATCAAAACCTTTAACCTACAGGTGCACACACCCTTTAATATTTGCTATGACTGAGATTAGAACTCCTACCTAAATAGTTATTTTTTACTATAGTGTTATGCAGTTATCACACACACCACAGAGCTTAGAGAGTGGAGTATAGTCCAACAGTACTTCTACAGTGAATGCCATCAGCAGATCTTGTGAAGTAGGGCAATGGGAGGTGCACTGGGTGGGAATGGACTAAAACACCTATTCCTACACACATACGCGCACACACACACACACACACACACACACACACACACACACACACACACACACACACACACACACACACACACACACACACACACACACACACACACACACACACACACACACACACAAAACCACTGTTACATATGCTGGGACTGTGATTAGAACCTCTATCTTTCTAGTTATTTGTATGCTGATGTTACACAGTTATCACACACACTATGGCACTTACAGGACTGAAGCCAGTCCAAAGGTACTTCTAAGATGAATGACACTGGCAGATGTCAAGTAGGGCAATGGGAAGTGTACTGGGTGGGTAAAGCATAATAATGCTTAGACCTACAGATACATACACACACACACACACACACGCACACACACGTGCGCACGCACACACATAGGTGATGTGATATTCCAACCCCCACCTCAGTACCATCAGACAATGAATAACATCTTCATGCTGGCACATGCCAGCATTTACAACTGGTATGCAACTGTCTGCAGCAGGACATCACTCTATACCATCCAGGGTATCCCTGTGTATGACTCACTGTCTGTGTGTGTCTCCCTGTGTGTCTCACTATCACTGTCTGTTCCTCACTTCCCCATGTCTATGTGCATGCATGCTTTACATATTGTAATATGTTGCCCATATATATGTGTGTGTATCACACACAACAGATACAGATATATCACATATGTGCCACCTATAGCTGGCTGTGGGTGATCCTGTCTGATGTGTGTGTGTGTGTGTGTGTGTGTGTGTGTGTGTGTGTGTGTGTGTGTGTGTGTGTGTGTGTGTGAAGACAGGTTTACATAGCTGTGTGTATGCAAAAATATTTGACAATACAGAAATATATAGTCCGATGTGGTTTCAGACATGGGCTTCACTTGTCTAGGTGTAGGAGCATACTCATTATGACCTTCTATAGTAGGTAAGCTACTCAATTCCAGGGATAGTTGTACTCTTGTCCAGTGTGTTGTGTGCTATAGCCATACCTTGCAACCTGTTTGTGCAAGATATCTGGAGATAGGCTGCCAGTATGGGGAAACAATAGGCCAAACATAGGGGGTACTCTAACTATTGCTGCTATCAATGTATGAGTTGCTTGAGTGACAGGGTGTGTTTTAGCAGACATTTTCTGGCATATGTAATGCTTGACACTGTACTATATTGTATCATTACCTACTGACAGATATAATCGGATCATCACAGTTATTTCCCAGAGAAATACAAGATGGATGATGCACGGACCTATATTATGAGGTAAAGGCTAGACATTCTTGCACAATCCAGACAGTTGGGAGGTGTGGCTACAGCCGATTGACTGATGAAGCTGTGTAAAAGGTCCAGCACCTTGGTGATATGCTGGCTGGGGATTTCCTGGTTGTGCAGTATTCTTCTTACCTGACAGATCATGTCCTGGTGTGGCCATACCTGTCAACTGTACAGATTTTCACAGATTATCCAGGTGCATGCCTCATATATCTGGTTTGTTTCCCTTAACATTGTGGTTTTCTAGCACATTTGTTGGAAATCAGTCAGGGGTGCAGTCAGGGAATACTGACAGAACATTACAGTTTCAGACTTCACACCCTTCATGACAGCCATGCTACTACACACCCCCTCTGTTATTCTATCAACTGTCTAACATTATGATAGCAATATTTCAAATGTGTCCCTATAGTTGTGCCTTTATCCCACCATTATGTATGGCTTCATCCAGATTTCTTCCTCTACATGGTTGAAAGGTATGCTACTAGGATTTATCAGCATGGTCTTACATTTGTATTTTGTTGTCTGTGTTATGTTGGTAGTATGCCCCCCATGCCATTCCCTACAAAGGCACTATGGGTGAGGCATGGGTATTTGCCAGAAGTCTGTAGGCCATGTGAGACTTCTGCAGGCCATCTGTGGAGAGGCAGTGCATTCTGTCACTCATATGTTCTCAGGCTGCCAGGCAGTGGACCCCACCGGGGTGACAAATGTAAGTGACAGAACACACTGCTGTGTTACTAGATTCCATGCCTTTCTACATATGTGAGCTAGATATCTGGACAAAGCCATGAGTCATTGGGTGACAAAGGCCTAAATATACAGACCATTGTAACTGTTGGCCTTACAAACCTGGAAGGGTGATACAATAATAGACTTTGCATCAGCATGCAGTTTTCTATGATGTATGAAGTCTGAGATGCTACAATCCATCAATATTTTCTAACTTTAGACTTCCTGGTTTGCCAGTGATTTGTCAGACAACCCATATTTCAGAATAAAGGCACCACAGATATGATACAAACCTGTGTACATTCTGCAAAAGGTCTGTACAGTTGTAAGGTATGGTAGGGACTATGTAGGTTACTCCAACCTGTGTACTGTTCATATGTGTAGCCCCCTGTACATGACCTGTCCAGTTTCCTGGCAGTAATGGATATTGACATCTGGACATTGTGTACAAGTCCCACTGTATGTGTAGCTGACATGCAAAATAGTTGGCACTGCATTTCGTGGAACATGGCCTTGTCTACCACAATACTGTACCTAGGCCAGTAGGACACAACAGCCATGAGAAGTTGCTGGCCACATCCTGACAAGTATTCCCCACACATGCATAGATCATTGACCCCTGCATATTGTGGACATGCAACAAGTTATCATGTTGATTGGGACAACCCTGTGGATGTGTGCTCTGCTGGTATTACCCTACAAACTTACATGTTACTACATTTCTATGTGAATATGGGTGTGGGAGACACACTTGTCAACAGTAGACATTTGCATAGACTGTGCTGATATTGACTTTACATTTTGGTTCCATTTAGCATAGCATTGTGCCCTGTCTTGGAGAATTGAGGCATATCACTAGAGACCACAGGTTAGATTGTAATGCCATACAATTGAGTTTCAGACTTCTTATCATTCCAAGTGTCTTACTGCAACTGCAAGGCCTGCTGTGATATCACTGTGTAAGTCTGTAGGGGGTATTCCATCATTGTTGCCATGTGTGGGCCTTTGCCAGACATTTATTTATGGTTTTCTATGGCTGACTTGCTGTGTGAGTCTTGGAGTGAGTATGGGATCCCCACAGTGACATCTGTGCATGTGACCTATGACCCTCCTTAGTTGGCCCCCCACATACACTACAGTGGGATTTGTCACCTTAAATGATACTGCATAGTGTGGGGAAGCCAGTATTGTGTAGACATTTCCTGGTGTCCCACATAGCTGTCAGTTGTCTGCTGCTATCCCAGTAGGCCACCCCATTCCCTTGCATGCCTGTAGCATTACCATAGATATGCTACCAAAACATAATAATCCATTCATTTATTGTTAAGAACTTACCTTGTGCCTGTGGCAGTTGTGAGGACAGTGCTTGAGAGCCGCCTATGTTAAATGCACACAGTACACTGCCTATACATGGTAAGTTACAGGTAATGTGATGTGTGTGTCATCCATTTTACAGTGTTTGCAAGTCAGAGAGAGGTGTCAGTCCCTGGGACCCTACAGTGTCAGTATGTGTGCTATGCTTGCCTCTTTGCCAAGGCTTGGGCATACTGGACATGCCTCCATCTGCCTACAGGAGCAGGTTCAGATGCCTTCACCTGCGAGTCCATCTGTGCCTGCGGGGACCTTGGAAATGGTGGGGGGGCTGTGTGGCCCTTCCCCATGCTGTTCCTGCTGCAGCAGTTTCCGCAGGACCATACTGTGTAGCATGGCATATACTATGAACATGTGTGCACATGTGGCTGGAGAGTACTGCAAGGTTCCACCAGATATTAAAGGCAGCAGAACTGTGACTTGAGCATCCCAAACACACTCTCTATAATGATCCTGGATTGTGTATGTGCTTCATTATGGCATTATTGAGTGGGTGTGTGTGCATTTCTGATGGATGTCATCATCCACAGCTACAGTTCTTAGCCAGCATCCCCCCATCAGATGGTCCCCACTGGCAAATGCCTAGTACAGCTGTGATGAATGCCAGATGTGGGAGTTATGATAGCTTCCAGGGCTGCCAGCACACACATTCATGATAATGCCCTGTACATAGCACATGACCTAGCAGTTGATGGAGGGGAAGCCCTTGCGGTTTATGTAGACCCTACCCCGTTCACCAGGTGGTGCTTTGATGTAGATGTGCATGCAGTCTATGACACCCAGTACCTCTGGGTATTCTGCTACACGGTGGAAGAGACGCATATTGCTGGTCCTCTCCTCATGGATGTTGGGGAAGTAAATGTGCTCACCGGCATGTGGTAGGATAGCATCCAGGAACTGGTGGAGTACCCTGGATATGGATGCCTGTGAGACCCCCATGATGTCTGCAGTAGGTCTTTGGAAAGTGCCTGCAGCTAGTATTCTTAAGGCTACACATACCTTGGTATCCACTGGGACCAGTTCCCCTCTGTTGGTTCTGGGCCTGAGTTGAGGCCAGCACTGCTCGATAATTTGCTGCAGTACGTCTTTGTCCACCCTGTAGTGCTCTGCTATCCAGATCATGTAGCCCCTGGTAAGTTACCCTGGGTATGAACACTATTTTCCTCCTCCTTGGTTTGTGGCAGTTGTCAGCATTATCCTCCTCACCTCTCTCAGCCTCTAGCACATACTGATGGATCAAAGCAATGATAGCCCCTAACATTTTTTATGTTAAAATTCCATCACATTTGTACACACATGGTGCAGACTTTGTGGGAAAAAACAGACTGTAAGGTGTTTCCATAGCTTATACTGTTGTGCTGCAGATGCTTCCTGTATAATTGGCTGGCTATGATGCATTCTACCTGCCAGCTATGGTATTTGTACTTGATTGCTTTAATTCTGCTATTTTTCTTTTTTTTTTTCTTTTCCCCCTTCCCAGTTCTGCTCCTTTTAAGCCCCGAGGCACATCACGCAAACCCGGTGCTCAAATGTAAACATTCATGCTATTTCTGGGTTTTTTTTTGGTTTTAGACCCAGTGTGCACTGCGCAAACCCACTTAGCTAATGTAAACACTGAGAAATGGCCCTTCCTGGACACAAACATGCTCTTCATTTCATGGAATAAGTCAATACAGCTTCAGACACTCCCCCTTGCTTAGCTGTGCTCATCTAAGCTTACCTGGAAGCCATGGAGCTCCAATATGTTTACACCAAACATGACACATCCCCTTTTCATGTCTGCTGCTCCTCTTGCTTACACCACTGCCTTATAGTATCTACACAGTTAGGTGCAGTTCGGCACTCAGAAACTTTTTGTGATTCAGTAAATTTCCCTCATTAGCATACCCCACTGCCTTAATCCCTAGTTACTGCACTACATCAGAGCCTTTCCCCTTAGCAACCACTGTTCCCTGTTATTGTTTTGATTCTGCATACTATAGACTATAATGGCAAAATGCAGATTTCACTTAAAATTGCCTTTTCAACTTTTTAAAAATATTTTTGTCACAATCCCGTTTGCACGCCGCTGCCTTATGCTTAAATGGCCAAGATCAGCCAAAGAAAAACTTTTATTTTTATAAAATTGGAACACTTTTCCATGCCAATGGCCATATATTTGGCCATTGGCATGCCTAAAGATTATAATATATGCTTTTATTTGAGCTGTCATTCCTCCATTTTATTTTTGCAGAAATGTATTTGGCTAGTAGCTGAATGCATTTCTGCAGTTAACACTATTCCTGCAGGGATGCCTGCCTGATTCCTGAATTGCTAATTTACCTCATTTGCATGGTTTTCACCAGTAAATGAGGTAATTAGTATTATTCAGTGGTGTCCATGCAAAAATAGTGCTGCCAAGCTCATGCACATCCCCAGGCTTGTTTGCTGGATTGCTCGGTGGCCATATTTCATACAGGAGCGGCTGCACTATTTTTACACTCCGTGTAAGCTTTATTGAATCACAGGGAAAGCCTATAGCAGTAATTTATATATACAAAGAAGATCTGGTTCAGCAATACCATATCTATGGGGCCATGAAAAGATACAGTATTTAGGTTTAGGGATTAAAAAGGATTCTATAATGAGAGCTAAGGATATATGGGAGAGGACTAAGCAAAAGATAATGCAATAATTGAGAGGCTGAAAGCAAAAAGGATTCTATAATGAGAGCTAAGGATGTATGGGAGAGGACTAAGCAAAAGATAATGCAATAACTGAGAGGCTGAAAGCTCTTTATTATGAATATGGTTAGTAAGATACAATCAGTGAATTTTTTCTACGCCCTTTAGTTTTATTTACAGGTCAGGTGTATTTTTGTCAACTAGAAGAGGCACTGTGGACAATAATAAAGATGTGAAGAGATTTTTTTATGTAGACGAGAGTTAAGAGAGATACTTTTTCTCCCCATAGAAGAAGGTAGTTTTGGACTAGTAAATCTGAAGGGATACTTTTAGAGCTACACAGTTAAGGCTCATGTACATAACTCAAGCAGCCAATTATAAATCAAAGCAGAACAAAGTGATAATGAAAAGGGGTGGAGTGTGGTTCATGAAATAAGAAGAAAGACAGGAAGAGGGAGAGAGAGAGAGAGAGAGAGAGAGAGAGAGAGAGAGAGACAGAGAGAGAGAGAGAGAGAGAGAGACAGAGAGAGAGACAGAGAGAGAGAGAGAGAGAGAGAGAGAGAGAGTAGAAGTTTTTAAGCAGATCTTCTAGGGGAATAACAACAACTATACAAACTATTATTTTAATAAACTAGCAGTAAGCATTGTAAGAATTGCTCCAAACAGGAATGAGAAGAAAGGAGATTCTTCAAGTTGGGATGATGGCAAGTAGATGCATAAAAAATAGACAATTGTGTGTTTGTATTTATTAGAGAAGATTAACAAAGGAACCAATGTAGGGGGAGAAAATATGAAGGTGAAAGGTAATACAGTAGGATAAGGTCAAGCAGAAATGTGTACTCCGTGTTACAGACTGCATTCCCTTCTGGCAACTAATAAAGTACAGACAAAGAGAAAGGGGTAAGAGTGCACTAAGTGAAAGACTGGCTCTGGTTGAGTTTTTAGCTGAGTCCTGTTAAAGGGGGATAATCAATACAGCAGGGAAATATTCCTTGATAATTATAAGAACCAATCTGAGGAGTTTAGACAAACTGGGAAGAAAGAATAAAAAGGCAATATAGAAACGAAGAGCAAGAAGATATCTGTATAGGTCTGCATCCACTGGCTCTCAAGTATGCGACCAAGTCTAAAAGGTTTTAGATTCATAGGTTCATAGGTTCATAGGTAGGTACTAGGCTATCGGCCCAAGGGCCTACATAAGCCTAGCCAGCAAGGTTCCATAGCTTACGCCACCCAAGAAAGTTATTTTCCTGTGCCACTGACCAGTAGAGACACAGAAGTGATCCCTGGGGTGTATTTCCTATATAGGTTGCTTGAAAATATTTGCATAGACATTTTTATACCCCAAGGGGACATAAATTATATTTTCATTAGGTAGGTAGCAAATGCTGGAGGTGTGATTGGAAAGAGAGGGGTGATTTAGAATATATGCTCTCAAAATGTAACATGTTGGCAGATTTTAAAAAATTCTCTACAGTTCCTTTTGTCAAAAATGTTGGAGGAGCAAATCATTGTAATTAAGGAAATGGTTCATTTGAGATGGGACATGGGCTTTGAATTGCCCAGATAAGATATAGCATAGCCTAATTTAATGCTACTGGCACACAAAAAAGCAATTACTAGAAAATGGAAATCAAACCATGGGATTCATGAGCAGTCCATGCAAGGATAGTCTATTCTTGCACGGACTGTTCCCTGTAGGAATACAGCAGCAGCGCACCATACATATTAATGAGGGCGCGTGGCTGCGTTCCTACACCTACACGATCTGTGTATGAGTGCAGGGGGCATGTATTAGTCCTGCACAGACACTTAAACATGCCCCCTGCACTCAGAAAGTGCCGTATGGCACTTTCAAATAAGGAAGTAGCACAATATTAGAGCCTGGCTTTAATATTATGCATTATTTCAGTGTCCGTGGACACTTAAAAGGAAAACTAGCATGTCAGTGTCCGTGGACACTGAAATAAGAAAAAACAAAACAAAACGCAATCCCCAAGAAGTAGCCCGCACAGTACATGACTGTCCCTGCAATGGCCAGATCCCTGCCCTACATGGCTGCAACCTGCTGATAAATATATGTAGTAATTTAATATTTCTTTATATATTTTTTTACAATCAAAAAAAGTTTAAGCACAGTGCAGCAGGTTTGCGCCCAGTGGCTCTTTGCTCAGCCCAGCTTAAATGCTGTTTGAGAGTGAAATAGAATTCTGACGGTAAAATCCTTATTGCTAATGTAGCATAGTGGTTAAAGAACTGGTTTAGCACGCAAGCCATGCACAGTTCAAATCCCAGCTCTGGTTAATATATCTTATGTGTGGAAGCAGTTGTAAATTAACTTCTAAGAATTGGAATGATATTTGTAAGTCATATGCCTCACGCAGTGTAGTGTAGGGCTGGGGAAATGTAAAAAACTTTTTCTATTTTTTTTAAATAATTGTTTGCTGCCAGTTAAGCCTGCCGCAGCTCTGCTGTAGCAAGTAAAGGATTGCTTAAGCATGAAAATATAAGCAATCATTAGCAATTTTAAACTTTTCTTAGCTGGTTTAAGGCTTGCTAAGCATATTTGCATGGAGCTAAGCATAGCTTAGCATATTTGAAAATTGGCCAATCACGGAAGAGTGCAGGAAAATAGCCTTGTTTAAACTACACAGGCAGGAATACAACCATATATCTTCGAGTCTGATCAGGACAGCAATAATGGCAGGTGTAGGAAAGGTTGTTCACTTCTGGGCGTAATGCTGGGGCATCCAGGAGTCCAGGGTCATGGTTGGACTCCTTATCAAAGACCATGAAGCTAGACTGCTGCAGGCCCAGTACAAGGTCTCCCAGTACAAAGTGAAGGCCTGGGACCATCTGGCACGCGATCTTATCATTGCCACTAGCATACCCCGAACTGGTGATCAGGTGCGTCATCACTATGATGACCTAAAGCATCGGAGGGGTGAGCTCTTCGCCCAGTGGATCCAAGAGGCATGAGTGGAGGATGTCCCAGAAGTTTGTAACTATACAGTCTGCGTATTTGTAAATAATTATTTAAAAATTGTATATGTTACCATATAGGTGTGCTTAATGTGTGTTCTTTCCCCATACAGCTGCCGATGAGAGGCCTGCGAACATTGATGCCCATGCACAGTGCCTGGTCCGGACTGCACCGAGAGTTTGGTGAGTACAGAAATATTTGTAATATCCACTGTAATAAATCTGAAATAGTAAAGGTATTACTGTCTGTATATATAATTGTGCTTTAACTGTACTGAATAAATGCATGTGTCAGGCTGCCAATGTTAGACCTCAGTAGTGCCAGCTGCTGTGTAATACAGTTTTGTAGCAAACAAGGTACAATTGAGGAGAGGAAGAGTAGGATGTCTATTCGGCAGTCTGAAAGAACCTGCTAAGAAACTGCTGTGTCAGTGCTACTGTAATAATTACAAATGAGAAGCAGTCATCCTGTGCAGATCAGTTACAGAAAGTGTTGTTATGTCAAAAATAATAAAGCTGACTACCATACCACAAACTATTGTCTTTCATTTGTCTTGTATCTGAAAAGTACAATTGTGTAGTTGCTGCAGCATGCAGTAACTGAGGTGAAGTGATGTAACACTGTTCATCTGTATAGTTCAGAATTTGGATCTGAAATAACTGACAAAATGCAAAAGTAAATATTTTCTTCAGTAATGCCTTGTATTGTGTTCCTGCCAGCATTGCCTTGTGCTAACCTTTGCATATCAGCAGTATGTAGTCCTGAATATACAGGAAAGTGTGAGACACGGTGCAGACTGCAAAAGTAGAGTGTGTTGACTTGATTCTAAATTGAAGTCTGTTTTACTAAAATGTCCAAATGTCTAGTTTTTATAATCTGCTCATGCTGTGTAAACAGTAACATCAACAGTTTCTTGCTCTGATGTTTGTTGTAGGCATTATAGAAAAATAAAAAGACATATGATAAAAAAACAGAGTGTGTAGAAAAGCATGTACTAGACAGAAATAACCCAAGTGATAAACAAGACTTCCCCAGTGATAAGCACTAGGTCTGTAGTTTCCTTTTGCACACACACACACCATGGTTCGAATCCAGGGACTGCTACTAACATGTCTTTCTAGTTCTACAGCTGTAAACTTGAATATTGGTAGAAACACTAATCTATTGTGTGCAGATATTTTCCCCACAGGTAAAGAAATATTTGCAGAAGCAGTATGATGGGTCTGTGCACGAAATGTGTACAAATGTTCTGTTGAGCAGCAACAGTCCTACAAATAGAAGCAGGCTAGCCATCTACACTATGCAGTCTGGCCAATACAAGCCTCTCAGGTGTCACGGTGTCATGGATAGTTTCCCCTATTGCCAAGAAAGCTGCACCCAGATAACATCACAGTATAAGTATGCCAAAAGCACACTTACACAACAGCAGGACAGGGAACACATTGTTACTTGTACCAGTAAGTATAACAGGTATGAATCCCCTCTACTTATGTATGTAGAGTTTTCATACCTTGCTCCATAGTACTCCAGGTGCACATATGTACAGGTGTCTATGTGCTGTAGTAGCTGGATGGCCTAGGTAGAGGTTAAGAGAGGGCAGAACTATAGAGTATTGAACAGTAGTGTATTGAGAAGTATCACTGAATGGAGTTGTTAATGGAATTATGTTCTCTTCCCCTACCACTCATCTGCTCCATTAACCATACAGAATGTAATATGGGTATGTTGTTACTAAAACATACTGTTTGGATATTTGTTCCATTTTGATTATTATATTTGAAACTGTGCGCATACTAACATACTTTGTTGAATTACCATTGTTGTTGCCCTGTTGCCATAAATATAACTGGCATGTTGTTGCAATCTTGACTGCCATTCCATTTCTGCATGTGTTCTGTTTGCCATGCCACTGTTAAAATTCCATTGTTCTGAGTCAAGTGGAACACCTATGCATGCTGTGTTACTAATGTTTAAATGTTTTGTTCATGACTAACCAATACACCTTGTTAATTCTGACTCCATAGCATGTTCAGCAAGGCCAATCCCAGCGGATCTGCCTCTCCCACCCCACCAGGCCAAGGCACTGTTTCCCAGCACGTCTGAGACCCAATCCAGACCTCCCTCATCTGCTGGTACTGCACCACCCTTGGGTGGAACCACTGCAGGGGATGGGGCTTGTCCTCCCCCTGCATGTGGGTGTGGTGAAGATCTTGTCACCTGGCAAGATGTCCATGGCATGGTGCACACTGTACTCCAGTGAGCTGGATGAATGACTGTGCCAGGTGGAGGGCAGACTGATGCAGCTTGAGGGGCAGCTGGCCCCTCCAGCTCTGTCCCCAGCACAACCACCTTTGGGGCTGTGAAGGAGTAGTGGTGACTGCCATTAGGTGGGGACATCAGTCCCACAACTTCCATCAAGGGGGCTCATGGGCATCTGATTCCCAACCACCCTCCCCGTCCAAGGTGTCTCCCCCACATGTCACACACCACTCCTGTCTGCTGTCTTGTGAGTCTTGTCTCTCTGCAAATGCAACCTCTCCTACCAAATGTTCCTACGCACACTTACCTACACTCCTTCTCCAACATCCCACTCTCACCTTTAAAAAAAAAGAGCATCTGTCCTGAAAAAAAATACGTCCCATACATAGCTCTGCATTTCACCCAGAGACACAGTCCCCTTACTCAATCTACCCCACTAATTATCATCATTTTATGTTGCCCACACCCCTCCCTGTGAAGCGTGAGGTTCTAAATTCCAAATTACCCACAGTCATATCAGCTGTTGCTTTTGAAGAAATGCAGAGTTATGGTCCTTTCCTACACCCATCCTGCACATCCCTAGCTGCCTCTCATCTTGTTTTACCCCCTGCTTGCCCCCATTTCACCACTTTCTTGTCTCCCTTTTTTTCTTTTCTTTATTTAAAATCAGCGCAGGTTTAAGCAGATGTAAGTGGACTTAAGCGAAGCCAAACGGACGTAAGCATTGCTTAGCTCCGCACAAACCACGCAAACCTGCTTACAACTGCTGAAAAGTGCCTTAATCACTTTGTATCCAGTAGCCCTTCTTCTAGCCAGCAATAACATAATCAGCCATAGTCTTGAGCCTGGGATGCTATATACCATAGTCACAGCAATGTACCACTAGGCCATCTTAGCTGCAAGATGTTAGGATGTTTTTTACAACATATCATGCAGTACAGTCAGTTTACAATAGGAAAGACATACTATGCAATGAGAAATGATTTTCTACAAATATATACATAAAAAATATTTACATATATAGAAGGATAGATAGATGTGTGTGGAGATACATATATATGTATAACAATATATAGATATATTACCAAGAAATACTGACGTATATATATATATATATATATATATATATATATATATATATATATATATATATATATATATATATATATATATATATATATATATATATATATATATATATATATATATATATATATATATATATATATATATATATATATATATATATATATATATATATATATATATATATATATATATATATATATATATATATCTATATGGGTCTACTGTGGTTGATTGAAAACTCACTTGATTGAAAATTAAATTACTAGGACCACTTCACTGAAAGCTCATTTCACTGAAAACTCACTTTACTGAAACTCATTTAGTTGAAAGCTATAAATGGCCTTTTCCCCACTGTAGGGTGATCCTGGAGTTAGTATATAAAGTAAGGGGGTATGGGGGACACAGCCCCCCACATATCTTAGTTATATATTCTCTTTTGGAAACAGTTATTCATTGCTCTTGTAAGTATCACTGTTTATAGTTTAAAATGTTTATAATATGTGTGGGGGGGCTATGCTCCCCCCTTACTTTATATACTAACTCCAGGATCGCACTAAAGTGGAGAAAAGGCCATTTATAACTTTCAACAAAATAAGTTTCAAATAAATGAGTTTTCAGTGAAGTGAGTTTTCAGTGAAGTGGTCCTAGTAATTTCATTTTCAGTCATGTGAGCTTTCAATCAACCATAGTAGACCCCCACACACACACACACACACACACACACACACACACATATATATATATATATATATATGTATATATATATATATATATATATATATATATATATATATATCTATATATACATATATATATATATATATATATATATATATATATATATATATGTCTCTAAATGCCCATACGAACAAAAGCTGTTGATAGACCATCTATAACTGGGGCAGCATGTACAGTTGGATACAAAAGGACCCATGACACTCACATCTGCCCCCCAGTCCAAATAACACGTGAACAGTACACTGCTACAAAATCATGATAGGCCATACACAATGGCCAGATATATACCATAACCTCTAAGCAAAACAACTACAATGAGTGAATATAGTAAACAAAAATACAAACAGCCAATAATTCAAACAAATTCATTTCACTATGATGTCTTTCCCAAAGCCTTCAAGGAGCAACACATTACAAGAAATTTAAATCCACAGCCTGCAATTGCACTCCTCATTCAACCTCCTTGGGGGTAAAGTATCACATTTAAAAACATACATTTATTATGTACATAACAATTGTTCTTTGATGACTGATCAAATTGAGAAACAGACATTTTCCAAAGCAGTACCTTGTAACCCACTACACTTAATTACATTTATATACACATCCTTCAATTACTCTACTCATTTAACCACCTAGGAAATAATGTATCACATTTAAGAATTTAACTGATTCTGTACATAACAAATGTTCTTTCATGACTACTGCCTCCATGCTGAGAATTATTAAAATGTACAGCTATAGAACTGTATTCTTTTTCATCAGTAATATGTCTCACATTCTCTAACAGCCTAGTTGTAAAACACTTGTTACTCTCCACCACATAAAATATGTTACAAGGGCATCTAAGAGCATTGTCTATACACCAACCTCTTGAATGTACAGAGTCCCACATGTTGTCTACCTTTTCCCCTCAGCAGGAATGACAGAACAAAATAATGGTAGACCCTAACTGTCAACCCCCTATTGTATGGCATCTGTACAAAGCCTGACATCATTTGGGACAGAGGCCCAAAAACATGGCCATACTTGAAATATTGCTGTTATACACTGAGAAAATTGCTGGTGTTACAGGGTTGGTTGTAACATATCTTTCCTGAGGAATATAATGTCTGAAAAACAAATGGATGTTAGCATTTACTGATTGCAATCACCAGAATATGCTACTGATTTGCCAAGGACAACACCTGTCTGTGGAACAGAACAAACATAACAGGCAAACCTCTTGCCATTATGTGGATAGCCCTACAGTTGAGAGCTATGCAGGCATAGAACTTTGTCAGACTGAAACACATGCAGAAGCAGCATGTTCAGACAAACCCTGTTAAACAAGCAGTATTCAAAACATATAACAGCAATACTCACATTCTGCCCCTAAGTCTTAAATCTTTTCCACCATTTAGTTGTCTTGTCTCCACAGGTCTTGTTCTAAGAGGTATTAGCTCACACACCTCCAGGATCCCTTCTTCACAGGTAAGGGAAAGGGTCAACACCCAGATGGAGTACTCAGTTATAGGAGTGTGTTGCCATGACATTGGCTATTTGAATAACTACACAGCTGCTCTGCATGCAATCAGCAACTGGGGAATACCAACTGGTGCTCAGGCCATCACATGGTCATGAGCATTACCTACAAAAGACAAGCTGCCATCTATTCAAACCACCTCTGCCATAGACAGTCCATCTGTGCAAAGCTGAAGTAGTGTGAGAAAAAAATTAAGAAATTATATATCTGTGGCATATCCAGAAAAAGAAAAGGTATGTGAAACAAGTAAGCATGTAATTAAATGCAGTAGGTGGTCTGTAATAATGGAAAATAGGGGTTTGAAAGCATATATCACAGCAAGACTTGCTGTACTGATGTACTGCTGAACAACACTGATGGCTAAATCATGTGTGTCTGTAGTGACTAGGCCAGCTACTGGGATGTTGTACATATCCATATGTTACCTGTGCATATAACTATAATACACATTTTGTCTTGTAAATATAAGACAACTATACAGAGCATGTGCAGAGTAAAGTACTGCTGCATATATGTGTGTTGAACTGCATGTTATATACTGAGCTCATACAATTCAACTGTCCAGTGTTCTGCACACTGACCATGTGTGTATGTCTGTCAAATCATTGCCAAATCTGACATTGCAACATCCCCCTTCATTGCCCTTTGGCTTTTCCCATTCAGGATTGCCACAGTGGATCATCTGTTGCCATGTTTGCCTGTCCTCTGAATCTTGCTCTCTCACACCAAACACCTGCATGCCCTCTCTCACCACATCCAGAAACCTTATCTGAGGCCTTCCTCTCTTCCTCTTACCTGGCAGCTACGTTCTTACCATCCTTTTCCCAATATACTCAGCACCCCTCCTCAACACATGTCCAAACTGATGTAATGCTGCCTCTCCAACTTTGTCTCATATCCGTCCAGCATGGCCTGAGCCTGTCATATACACATTGCTAAACTTGTGCACCAGTGTCACACCCAGTGCAAATCATAACATCTGTAACCCTGCCATGTGCAGCTCTGACTCCTGTCTTTTTGTCAGTTCCACTGTCTCCAACCCATATAACATAGGTGGTCTCACTACCATCTTGTAAATTTTACATAGCACATTTACTGGTACTTGTCTGTCACATATCATTCCTGACACTCTTCTCCACCCTCTCCATTCTGCCTGTACTCTCTTCTTCACCTGTCCTCCATAGTCCTCATTACTCTGAAATGTTGATCCCAATCATTTGAACACATCCACCTTTGCCAACTATACTCCATGTATCATCAACATTCCTCCATCTTCCCTCTCAGTCACACACAGTGCTGCTGACCTTCATTCCCTCCTCTCTAGAGCATGTGTCCACCTCTCTAGGGTCTCCAGAAGCTGTTCCCTACTCTTAATACAGATCACAATGTCATCTGCAAACACCATAGTCAACGAGGACTCCCGTATGATCTTGTCTGTCAATCTGTCCATCACCATTGCAGGACAGAAATGACTCACACCGGATCCCTGATGTCATCCCACCTCCACCTTAAACACATCCATCAATCCCAATGCAGACCTCAATGCTGTCACACCACCCTTGTACATATGCTGTACCACCCTTACATATATCTCTTCCACTCATTACTTCATCATACAATACCACAACTCCTGTCTAGGCACCCTGTCACATGCTTTCTGTATGTCCAGAGAGACACAGAGCAACTCCTGATCTTCCCTCTATTCCAGTAACAGTCTCAGAGCAAACATCACATTGGTAGTGCCCTTTCCACACATGACACCATACTGCTGACCAGTACTCCTCACCTCCCTGCTTAACCTAGCTTCCACTACTCTTACCCATAACTTCATGCCGTGACTGGTCAATGTTATCCCTCTGTAGTTATCATGGCTATACCTCATCATCCTTTATCACTGTCCATGTGCTCAACACACTCTCCTCACTTGTGAGTACATATACCTCATCATCCTTTATCACTGTCCATGTGCTCAACACACTCTCCTTGCTTGTGAGTACATATACCTCATCATCCTTTATCACTGTCCATGTGCTCAACACACTCTCCTCACTTGTGAGTACATATACCTCATCATCCTTTATCACTGTCTATGTGCTCAACACACTCTCCTCACTTGTGAGTACACATACCTCATCATCCTTTATCATTGTCCATGTGCTCAACACACTCTCCTCACTTGTGAGTACATATACCTCATCATCCTTTATCACTGTCCATGTGCTCGACACACTCTCCTCACTTGTGAGTACATATACCTTATCATCCTTTATCACCCTTATCTGCTGCACATCTTTCCTAGCTCAGTCCATCTGTCCAGCCAATCAGTACAATTCCTTTCATCCCTCCTTAGTGTCCAACCTGTCACTGAACTTTTCATATGCCCATCCTCAGCCTTTACCACCTCTCTCTTTGCCATGTACATCATCCACTCATACTCCTGCCTACTTTCCTCATCTCTATATCTCCTTCCTTCTTCCTCAACCTCTGTCTCTGTATACTGTCTTGTACATCTTCAGTCCACCAGCAAGTGTCCTTGTATTGCTTCCTCCATCCACATCACCCCAAGCACCCATCTAGCTGTCTCCCTTACCATCTCTGCTGTACTTAACCAGATATCTGTTAGATTGTCACTGCCACCCAGTGCCTGTCTCAATTCCTCCCTGAACTGCACCTCACAAGCACAATTTTCCAGTTCACACCATTTGATCCTTGGTGCTACTCCCACACTCCTCCTCATCTTGGTCACCAACATCATCTCACATACCACCATTTTCTGCTGCCTAAATACACTTTCCCCTGTCACCACATTACAGTCTCCAGTCTCCATCAAATTGGCCCTCCTACACTGGATATATTCCACCCGTATGCATCTTACTCCACTCTTGTATGTCACCCTATGCTCCTCCCTCAGGTTATAGTGCATATTCACCACAGCCATGTCCATCCTTTTTGCAAAATCCCCTACCATCTCACCATCTCCACTCCTTTTAACATCATACATACCCATCAATTCCCCATCCCCTCTGTCCCCTTCACCAACATGCCCATTGACATCTGCTGCAATGACCAGTCTGTCACCCTTGGGTACAGTCATCACCACGTCATACAACTGACTTCACATTTTTCTTTCTCATGCATCACAAAACCAACTTGCATAGCATATGCACTAACAACAGTTATCATTATACCATCAGCTTACAGCTTCAGAAACCTTAGACACTTATGTCATCCTCTGAAAACACTATTGGCATACTATTCTTTCAGCAGAAGCCCTACCCCCTTCCACCTCCAATCCACACCTTGATAGCACAATTGTGACCTGCCTACCATACACCCAGCCATGATCCCCTTCCATGTGGTCTCCTGCACACACATAATATATCAACCATTCCCTGGCCATCATATCAGCTAGCCTGGTTCCTATACCACTCATACTGCCAACATTGACAATTCTTACCCTCAATATCACCCTCCTAGCCTTTCCCCCTCTCTTCCTGCCATATGACTGTTGGACATCCTCCAGGGAATGCCTGTCAGTGCAAAGGTTACTGTGTTATTGAATGACTCAGGTATGTTACAGCACTATTGAGACAATGTCACTGATTTTGTCCCATTGTACCCATGTATGCATGGTATCCTACAGATGTCCTACTGTAACAGGTTGAGAGGGATGACTGCGCAGCAAGAGTGTGAATTTTGTGTGCCATACTGACATACATGTATGTGAGGTATTAGCTAAACACGTCAGTATGAGTAGGTATATGTGTCCAGCTCATAAAAACAAACATGGGATGCAAAATGTCAGTTAAAACAGCTGTATATGTTGTACATGTGTGTAATCTTAGTTACTGTGCAACCAAAACAGTGACATTTCTACAGCTACTGGTTGTTGCATTGCCCTGACACAGCCATGGTTAGTACAGTAATCATGATTATTATGACTAAATTGGAGAGGTGTCCAACTGTGTTATGACTTTGTGGCCATGCCCACTACAAACAACTGATTGAACACATACATGGCTGTATGGACTCAGCAATATCTTACTTGTCATGCCTGCCTCCACCAACGTAGAATAAATCCCCTTTCCTGGACAGCAGCATTACACAGACCACAGACTGTGTCCCTATAGTGGCTTTACAGGGCAACGTAGGGGCAGGAACCAACCTGGCATCAAGCCAGTCATTGTCTCAACAGGCATACAGGGTCACAAGTGGATTACTGTGAGGCCAACTATGACTACAAATTGGAGATATACACCAGGGACAATCACAAGGCCATCATCCCATATGTCTGTAATCTCGACGCAACATAACAACCAACCTCTAATGGTGGCCGATCAGATCACATACACACACAACATAGCTACAGGTAACCTGATGTAGATAGGGTTAGGGCAAAATCCCCCTGGCTCAGCATCACTTAGGTGGATATGTACTGCACCCACACCCCTCCCCTCATCCCCAGTGAGCAGGTACATATTGTGTACTGAAAGGCAACAAATGCAAATGTCCATGGGGCATCATATCATCCCTGTCTGCATCCTACATGAACTCAGGCATGTGTTCCAACTGCATTACACACTGTAGTCACACCAAGTCACAGCACCATCCACACATCATCCACATGGAAGATGGCTAATGCCATCCATTTACACAGACCTGAATGAGAAATGATGGATTATGCAAACAACTTGCCCTCACTGCGAGCAATGTGACTCATCAAGACCAGGAGTGCAATGCAAGCTGATACTGTGCTGCTAGATTACAGGGGTGCGGTGTGGTTGTGAGTGGTGGCTACTGGTATGGTTGTGAGTGCTGGCTACTGGTATTCAAGATACATGTTCAGGTACTGGACATACTGTTTCCAAATGTATGGGGTCCTGTAATGTGTTTCTCTGCTAGTGTTTATCAGGTGCAATGTCACATCAGCAGTGGGAGACCTTTTCATCAGTGGAATGCAACCTGATAATGGAAGCCATAATACAGAACCACACAGTACTGTTGGGCCAAAGCCAGCAACATCTAAGAGAGAGGACCACTCTATGGGATGACCCTGTCCACAGGGTACATTAGGTGGGCCTGCACACATGTACAAATGAGCAGGTGTAGCATCATGCCACCAAACTCATATGCCATGCCTGGCAAAGGGGCTGCTGCCATAGTTAGGGACCCCACAACCACAGGTGGGAGCCCAGCCATGCAGCCCCACTAACACCAAATGCGGAGCTCCTTGTCAAGCTTGGGCCACCCATCCCAGTACAACAAAAGGGTACAAAGACCCACTTGCTGAAGGCGGGTGGCACCCACCCAATGGAAAAGGACCGTGCAGGTAAGGTCCCAGTAGGGATTAATAGACTACTGTATGAGACATACTTATATCTGTACAGTATCAACATGCATGTGCCAGGTCTGATTGCAGTTGTGGCTGGGGATTTCTAATATACAGAAGTGTAAATCTATGGTGAAGGACAGCAAATTGTGTAGTATTTGCTGTTGTACTGTAAATGTGCAAACATGCTGTAGCCATCCTTTTCCAAGGGCACATGTGAGTCTGCTGACAATTCTTCTCTACCACAACTACATAGGTCACTCTGGCCTGCATATGGGACAGCAGCCTGAAGCTGGTGGGTATGGAATTGTTCATTTGTGCTTTGGCAATACCACAGGCATGTGGAGGGCACATAGCTCTCAACCAATCAGGGACAAATCTCAACAGAATCAGGGACAAATCCAGAAAAAGTCGGGGACAATCAGGGACACTTTTAAAATATTAGTTCTATTAACTTGAGACATTAACACAATTAAAGAATGTGAATTAATATACATTTCCTGAAGTAAGATAAGTAATCAGCTCTTAATTATTGTCATTATTTATTAAGTATAATTCACCACCTTTTGTTCAAAAGGCACCAGTGTTAAGAAGGATTAAGAGGGCCAAAGCTAAAATTTGAGTCAAAATCATGGACATCCCTGAAAAGCAGGGGCAGTTGAGAGGTATAGGAGGGCATGCAAGTTACCATGCACACAACTATGACTAATAGCCATATTGCTTTATATGGAAGTTAACTTGTGGTGGGATTAATTGCATTGCATCACAGTGGTCACCACAGGGGCCTATCTGAAGAGACTCTAACATTCCTGTAGCATACGTCTCAGCCTGTCAGTGCAAGATGTCTGGAGAGACACCAGCAAAATGTGTTGGACAAACAGACTATGGGAGGGACATAGGTGAAATATTACTGCTATACAGTGGATATAACATGTATACACACCTGTTAAGATGCCATTTGTTCCAGAAATATACTGACTGAGACCACAATATGTCAGTCCACACCTTTCACAACCTTTAATGTGACCCATGATTTGAACAATTCACTTGTAAAACCAAGCATCGGGACTCATGTATTGCACCTACAAGCTTAGACAAGTATGAGGGTAGAAGGTATTGTATCAGTATGCTGTTTCAGTCAGGTATGATACCTGATGCTGTCATATGTGTCAGTAAACTCACTGTAGCCTACTTGGCAACTATATCACATACATTGGCATTGTTAAGGCAGACAGAACACTAATAGGTTCCAAACATCTGGATGTTCCAGACGCATCTGTACAGAGGACTGGTATGCCGTGTACAATGGTTTCACATGCTGCATGTGAGGCAGATGCCATTACCACACTATATAAAGTAATGGCATCAGGAGGTGGTCACTTGCCATGTATGGTAAAGACATCAAAATGGTATCGGCCACATAAGATATGACACACACACACACACACACACACACACACACACACACACACACACACACACACACACACACACACACACACACACACACACTTGCCAGTACTAGGATGAGAACTGCTGCCTATCTAGTTATGTCTACTATAGTGTTATGCAGTTACTGCATGCGCTAGAGAGATTACTGGACTTACAGCTGGCCAAAGGTGCTGATAACTGCACAGCTGAGGTAAAGTATTACAGGTGGCAGGAAGTCTGCCTTCAGTTTCTACCATACATCTTGCTAGTTCTTTCTGTATTGCACTTCAAATATCATTATAGCTTTGCACTTCAACAGGTTATTGTATCGATAAATGTATCACACCTGGGAGCCATCAGCAGTACTTGTTCATCATGGAATTAGCCCCAGTACTTATTACTTATGACCACCCCTCCGGGCATGATTGAATTGCAAAAGAAACAAAGTGCAACCACAGCAAAATCACCAAATTCACTTAGAACAGTGGCACTGATGGTCAATAAAGACTGGAAGATACAGATTGTCAATAAAGACTGGAAGATACAGACTGAAGTGCAGTTTTCTGTGCTTTCACCCATTAATCTGGTGCACTTGTCCAATTTGAGGACTGTTGCAACTGCCTCATGTACACAGACACCCCTCTCCTCCAAGCTTTAAACACTCAGACCAGTAAGAGTTACACCTATATCACCAAATATGGAAATATGCACTCTCCAGCAAAGACTGGACTAGCTGGTCAAGAGGATGAGATCAACACCTGCAACACACCAACTGGCCCATCACAACACCTACTATGACAGCTCTAACATACACTGAAAAGCCACATACCCACCTTCACAGAGGCACTCAATGGACATTTACACAAACAGCACAGACCAGCAAGACAGACACACACTCAGACACCATGACATAGCAAATGTCAAAGGACACATATGTCACCTACACAGTGTGCCCCTCAACCTAAGCTCCTAAGGCTGACCACCTTGCACAATACAGTGATCATGGGTGACTCAGTACTGCAGAACACAGATGTCTCACTCACTATGTTGATTATGGAGGAGGTAACAGCCAACTGTCTATCACATGCCAGCATTCAACACATGACACACCCAGTCAGGCCACTCCACAACACCTACAAGTATCACTCTGTCATCATCCATGTAGGTGTAAATGACCTGAGACACACACCTCAGTGGGCTACATGATAAGAGACATGGTTGAACCCTCTAATTAAGTAGTCCAGGCAGGTGTGACAGTAGCCATGGACAGTATACTGCCATCTCCCAGATTGATACTGCAGTACTATCAACAACTAATTGACTGCAACATTGGCTTACATGTTGTATGTCATTCTTAGGGGATCCAGTGTCTCTCTACTTGGGATAACATGATTGACAGACCTCAATACCTTGCCAGAGATGTCCTAAATCTGTCAGGCCTGAGTTTCCAGGTATAGGATAAGTGTCTTGCCACCCCTATAGTGCCTTATTAGGCAGTGTTCCCAATCAAATTACCACCGTAACAGCTAGACATGTATGCAATCTGAGGGTCATGCTGCTCGGCAGTAGACATCTAACTGTCAAGATGCAGTCACTCATAGCACTCCTCAGATTAGAGGACATTGACAGTTGTGCTTTAATGGAGAGGTGGTTCACAGCAGCAGACAGCAACCCTACACTAACAGGCTATGATGAATTCCACAGCTGTTGGTGCCAAAACATGGACCACACCTCCACAGGTGGTGTTGTCGCCATATCCATAATGGATATGCACAGCTCCAGACTACTATCCCAACATAATGCATCGGAGGTACTTCCCATAAAACTGAATTTGGGGAATAGTGCAGTCCACACCATAGCCTGCTATCAGTCCCCAGCTATGTCCCTAGACTGTCAATGCACATTACTCAACACCCTGGTATCGATGAAGGTTCAACCCAAGACTGACATTGTAGGAGACTTCAACTACCCTTCCAACACTTGGGGAAGGTACTCAAACACCAGTACACTGGCCCAACGCTTTGCAGAATTCATCAGTTCCAATGGCGTGGACCAGCTCATACTGACCTGCAGTAGAGGATGCAACAACCTTGACCTGTATTGATTACTTACATATGGGATTGTTGCTCAACCACAGTTGTCAATCCCTACCTGGTCAGATCCAAACATGATGTAATCAACATGGAGCTCAACATCACACCCACACCCCCCACAAAGGTAACCACCTTGCAAAACCTCTCCAATGCTGACATTTCTGTCATAAAAACAGGGGTGGATGACTTCACTGCACCCTTGCCAATGGAAATATCTGCATGACTGTTGCATCATACACATATGCACTGCACAAACATGTACATGGATGCATGGTACTATCCATAGCCAACAGAACACAGGCACTGTCATCCAAACACTGGAAGCCATTGTGATGGTCCTCTGGCATTACTAAAGTGTACATCAGAAGGAGGACACTGCTGCAGAGAATGGTGGTGTCCCAAGACTGGTGATCCCCCTTATTAGCCTCAAACACAACTTTGGATCCCTCATGGAATCACCTACAAGCACCTATGAAGGCAGATTTGCAGCAGACACTGACATCAATCACAAAAGCCTTTGATAGTTATATCAACAACCTTCACAGCAATAACCACAAGTGCTGTGAGTTACTGCACAATGCTGATTCCTATCCTGTCACAGCAGATACTGGCCACAGTCTTGCTAACACAGTCAATGCCAGCTTTACCTCCCCCCCCCCCAAGGGGACAACCACAATGGCAGATGAATGCCAGGCACCCAGCATTACTGCAGGCCAGGTTAGACCTGCATTGTCCACAGACAAGGATACAGCTTCCATGGGACCCCAACATATCAGTGACTGTGTTTTACATGACATACAAGGAGACCTGGCACCACATCTGTGTGCTCTGGTCAGTCACAACCTCACCTCAGACTTTGTCCTTCCAAAATGGCACACTGCTACAGTCATCCCTCTCCATAAAGGGGCAGCATCTACAGACTCTGGGGATTATTGAGCCCTTAGCCTGACAAGTCTACTATGTACGGGTATGGGTGCATCACCAGGGGCCTGATTGACCATGATATGGGTGATCTCCTAACTCTGGACCTCACACAGTTTGGCTTTGTGAATGGGAGAGCATGCCTGCTCAACCTGGTTGACGTCTTTGAGTGATACCATTCCTCAGTCAGGGATTATTGGTAAATCCAACAAACTAGTGGCTCACAGAACACACAGTGTGACAGTGGCAAACTCCAAATCAGACTGGCAAGCAGCTACAAGTGGGGTCCCACAGTAATCAGTACTGGATAGTGTCCTGTCCAGCATTTACATCTCAGGGGTCCAGCCCAACACAGAGGAACTCTGGCTGACCATGTCCACAGAGGACTGCAAGCTGAGAGCTATCATGAACTCCACAAGTGATGGAGACATCCTACAGAAAGGCCTCACTGAGACCAATGGGTCATATGGAAACCATGGCCAGAAGCTTAACACCTCAAAATGCATCAGCATCCCCTTTGGTAAAACATTCAGTTCCCAGTAAGTTCCACATCAATGAGAGCCCAATGAATGCTGTAGGCATTATAAGAGATCTGGGGACACAGGTTGACAGCAACTTGTCCTTCAAGCACCACATTGCCACTGTGGTCAGGAAGTCCTTGTAACATTGGGTGGCACAATGGGAGGGCCCTTCTATGTGCTAGGCTTGTTAAGGCCCCTGGGCCATTACCTACTACAAACTTGTGAATCTATAAGGGAATGACATCAGCGGGACTGATAAAGTAGTACAGTGGGTATTTAACCTATCAAAATACTTTGTCTTACAGACACTTGCCAGATGTGAGAGTATAACCTTTACCTAGCTAATGACTTGTACCAGAGTGTTACACAGTTATCACACATACTACAGAGCTTACTGGGTTAAGAGTTGACCAAAGGTGCTGATATGGGGAATGACGTCAGCAGGACTGATAAAGCAGGCCAGTGGGTGGGAAGCATTTCAAAATACTTCTACTTACAAACATACATACCCACACACACATTTGCTGGATATAAGAGTAGAACTTCTGCCAGATTAGTCATTTGGATTATAGTGTTAAGCATTTATCACATGCCCTACTGAGCTTATAGGGCTGACAGCTGGCTAAGGTTGCTGATAAGGTACTGACATCATCTGGACTGATAAGGTGAGGCACTGTGAAGTGTCATGGGTGGGAATGGCATAAAACTGTATCACCCATAAACAAACACACAACTCCTTGCACACACAACTGTCACACACACTTCTACATTTGCCAGGACTGAGATTAGAATGCCTACCTAACTAATTATTTGTACTATCATATCATACGATTCTCACATGTGCCACAGAGCTTATGTGGTTAAAACCTGACGGAAGGCACTTCTAAGATGGCTGATATCTGCAGGACTGCTAAAGTAGGGAAAGGGGAGGTGTACTGGGTTTGAATGGACCCAAAAGCTTTTAGTTGTGTACACACACACACACACACACACACACACACACACACACACACACACACACACACACACACACACTTTTACATTTGCCAGGACTGAGATTAGAACTCCTACCTAACTAGTTATTTGTACTACCATGTTATGCAGTTATTGCCTGTGCCACAGAGTTTATAGGGGTGAGGTTTGACAGAAGGCACTTCTAAGATGACAGATATCTGCAGGACTGCTAAAGTGGGAAAAGGGGAGGTGTACTGGGTTTGAATGGACCCAAAAGCTTTTAGCTGTGAACACACACACACACACACACACACACACACACACACACACACACACACACACACACACACACACACGCACACACACACACACACACACACACACACACACACACACACACACACACACACACACACACACACACACACACACACTTTTACATTTGCCAGGACTGAGATTAGGACTTCTACCTCACTAGTTATTTGTATTATCATGTTATACAGTTATCGCATGCATCACAGAGCTTATGGGGCTGGGTCTAACAAATCTGACTTCTATGGTGGCAGACATCTTCAGGACTGCTAAGGTGGGGCAATGGAAAGTGCACTGGGTGGGGAAGGCCTGTTCATTCCTAGATCCTGATGACATTTCTGTAAGTGTATGAACATGCTCAGTGTGTCTTTCTATAGTACATGTGGATCTCCATTCCAGGAATTGTTGTACTCCAGTCCCATTTGTTTTCTGTTACGGCCATACCTCTCAACCTGTTGGTGCAGGATACCTGGAGATAGCCTATCGAAATGTGGGGAAAATGGGCCATACAATGATTGTGACAATTTATCTCAGTAATGTATGGGTTGCAAGGGTTACAGGGCTGGTTTTAGCAGACATCTGTCATATATGCCATTTGACACTGTCATGTACTGTTTCAGTACCTGGTGACATACTTCCTCAGATGATCACAGTGATTTACCAGAGGAATATAGGATGAATGATGCACATACAGTGTTTATGGGCCAAATGCTATGCATTCTTGCACTATCCAGCCTGTTGAGGGGTGTGCCTACAAGCAATTGACTGCTGGTGCTGTGGAAATGGCCCTGCACCTTGGTGATATATTACAATGGTGGAATCTCTGTGCATTTATGTTCTGGTCTGGTTGTGGTCTGATTTCCAGTCCACAGTTAAGTAATTTAAGTCAGACAGGATCAGGGTGACAGGCAGACTCCATATACAGTTGTAGGGGATAGAATATGGGTGTGTGTATCCTGGGCAGATATGTTTGCCTATAGCTACCAGTTCTTTGCATTGGGCTCTCCTCAATGGTTGACTGCTATTGGAGGGCATTGTGTGTGTCACACTGTTTGACCAGCCTGGAGGTGCATGTTTGTCACACATATATGTATGGTCCACCTCATTTTGCTTGGATGGCCAGATGTTGGAGTCAGGATGTTGCATAAGATGAGTGATCAGGGAGGAGAGTGTTACTCTCCATGGCTGTGGTCTAGGGTTCTGTGGGTGCAGACATGTCACCATCTTCCAGGGTTAGGCCTGCCTGCAGTGAGTGCATTCCTATGTTTAAACTCCTAGCCCTGCCTGTCGACTGTACAGAGTATCACAGAATGTCCACATCCATGACTCATATATCTTGCTGGTTACCCAAACAAATCTGGTTTTCCAGCAAAAGTGTTTTGCAAGTCACTCAGTGTTGAAGTCAGATATTACTGACAGTTGACATTGCAGTTTCAGACTTCATATCCATCAGACATTCCATGCTACTACAAATCATTCCATCAACTTTATAACATTATTAGATCAGAATTTCACAGGTGTCCTTCTCTGTGGACCTTTATCACACCATTATTCATAGCTTTGTCTCGATTTCTGGCTCCCTGAGGCTGGAAGGTTTGCTCCTAGCAGTTGTCAGCATGTCTTTTCTTTGCATTTTGTGGACTGTGTTATGTTGGTGTTATGGACCCCATGCCACTCCCTAACAGGGCACTGTGGGTGAAGCATAGGCATTTACTAGAGACGTATAGGCCAGGTGTGACATATGCAGGCTATATGTAGCAGGGCAGTTCATTCTGATGATCATATGTTCCCAGGCTGCTGGCAGGAGACACCCCCGGGATGGCACCAGTACGTTGACTGTGGGTGTTACTGACAATTGCTTTCTGTTACTATCGCACCATCACTCTTAGTGACAGCTAGATGCTGCTTAAGTCTAAGAACATGTTACTGCATTTCTATGAGACTATGGGGGGGCATGACTGTACACAATACACATCTGCACAGACTGTGCTAATATTTGCTTAACATTTTGGTACCATGTAGTATAGTGGTGTGCTCTATCTTTCAGACTACAGGCATAATAGTATCAACCACATGTCAGATTGTTCTGGCATAGACATTTATAGTTTCAGACTTCTTACCTTTCAAGGCCATACTGCCACTGCTACACCTGCTGTAATATCACTGTGTAAAAGTCTGTGGGTGGGGATTTCATGGATGTCGCCATGTGGGGGCCTTTGTCAGGCATTTCTGTATGGCTGTCTACAGCTGATTTGGTGTGTGGGGTTAGTGGTAGGTGTGGAACCCCCACTTTGACATCCATGCATGTGATGTATGACCCCCCGTTATATGGCTCACCACATATACTGCAGTGGTATTTGTCAACTAGGGTAGTACTGCATGGTATGAGTAGGGCAGTACTGGGGATACACATCCTGCTGTCCCACAGAGCTGTCAGTTGTCTGGTGCTATCCCAGTTGGCCACCCCATTCCCTTACATGCTTGATCAATACCATAGATATGCTATCAGAATATTCCACCCCATTATTTTAATTTGTTACAGAGACTGGCTTACCTTGTGCCTGCAGCTGTTGAGAGGGTGGTGAGGGCTGACTGTGTCAGCTGCATGCAGTACACTCCCTATACATGGTCAGGTATCGGTGGTCTGATGTTTGGCATTCATTTTACTGTGTGTGCGAGTCAGACAGTGAGAGAGATCAGTCCCTGGGGTTCTATAGTGTCAGTGCATGTGCTATGCATTGCCTCTCTGCCAATGCCAGGGCATACTGGGCATGCCTCCATCTGCCTACATGGGCAGGCTCAGGATGTTCCTCCTGTGAGTACCTCTGTGCCTGTGGAGGCCTTGGCAATGGTGGGGGGCTGTGTGGCCCTTCCCCATTTTGCTCCTGCTGCGGCTGTTTCCACAGGATCATATTGTGTAGCATGGCACATACTATGACCATGTGTGCAAATGTGGCTGGAGAGTGCTGCAAGGCTCCACTGGATATGTCAAGGCAGTGGAACCGTGACTTGAGCATCCCAAACACATGCTCTATAATAATCCTGGTTTGTGTGTGTGACTCATTATGGCATTCTTGTGTGGGTATGTGTGCATTTCTGATGGGTGTCATCATCCACGGCTCCAGTGTGTAGTCAGCATCCCCCACTAAATGGCCATATGGGATGTCCCTCCTGGCAAACCACTAATACAGATGTGAGGAACGCCAGATGTGGGAGTTGTGATAGCTTCCAGGGCAGCCAGCACACACATTCATGATAATGCCCTGGGCATCGCACACAACCTGCCAGTTGATGGAGTGGAACCCCTTGCGGTTTATGTAGACCCTACCCCAGTCACCAGATGGTGCTTTGATGTCGATGTGTGTGCAGTCTATGGCACCCAGTACCTCCACGTAGTCTGCTACATGGTGGAAGAGATGCATATTGCAGGTCCTCTCCTCACAGGTGGTGGGGAATTAAATGTGCTCCTCGGCATGTGGTCACATGGCATTCAGGAACTGGTGGAGTATCCTGGATGCAGATGCCTGTGTGACCTCCATGATATCCCCAGTTGGTCTCTGGAAAGTACCTGTAGCTAGTATTCTTAGAGCTACACATACCTTGCTTTCCACTGGGATGGAGTCTCCTCTGTTTGTTCTTGATGTGAGGCAAGGCCTGCACAGCTCCACAATTTGCTGCTGCATGTCCCTGTCCACCCTGTAGCACTCTACTATCTCCAGATCATGTAGCACGTGGTAGATTACCCTGGGCCTGAACACTCTTCTCCTCCTCCTCGTAAGTCTGGGGTGGTTGTCAGCATTGTCCTCTTCACTACCCTCAGCCTCTTGCACATACTGATGTATAAGAGCAACAGGAGCCCCTATCATTTTGTTAGTTTTGTCAGGTAAAATTTCCCCATCTGTGTACACCGGTGGTGTAGAATTTGTGGGAAAAAACAGACTGATAGGTGTTTGCATAGTTTATAGTGGTGTGCTGCAGATGCTGCCTGTGTGATTGGCTGAGTATGATACATTCCACCTGCCAGCTCTATTACTGTGTCTATATTATATGCTCGAAGGTTTAGAACTGTGACTCTCATATTATCCACACCATATGAGTGAAGTTTTAAAACTCTGAACAAATAATAAAAAAAAAAAAAAAAAAAAAAAAAAAAAAACTTACCGGAACGCTCCAGGCAGGAGGGCAAGCCCCCCTGCAACCCCCAGACCCCTGCTACTTAAATATACCAACTCTGATATTGCACTACATTGAAGCAAAGGGAAATATTCCCTACAGCGATCTCCATTGAAACTTGCGAGCTTTCAAAATTTCGCTCATATGATGTTGACCATATGAGGCTTGAACTTTTGAATGTTTGAGATTTCCAATGGAACCTCTATTACTTGCATTTGAGTGCCTCTATTCTGCTATTTCCCTTTATTTTCTTGTTCCACTTGCCATTTCCTGTATTTTATTATTTTATTTTTGTGGTTCAAATCCCGGTGCATGGTGCGCACACCTATTTAGGCAAGGTAAACAAGGCTATACAGCCTCGGACACACCCCCTTGCTTACATATATGCAGTGCTGCCATTTCCTGTTTATTTATTTTTTTGTTTAAGTCCCAGTGCATGCCGCGCAAACCCATTTAGCTAAGTTAAACATGTTTTAGCAGAAATGTATCTTCTTGGATGCGAACACACTTTTTATTTCATGGTGTAAGACATTACAGCCTCAGACAAAGCCCCTTGCTTAGCTAAGCACAAATCTGACCAACAGTGCTCCAGTGTGCCTCCACCAAGCATAACACACCCCCTTTTCGTGTTAGTTGCTGCTCCTGCCTACACAATCCTGTTCTAGCACCTACATGGTTAGGTACAGGTTTTGGACTTAGAATATTTTGTTATTCAGTAAATTTACCCTCATTTGCATACCCCACTGCCTTAGCCCATAGATACTGCACTGACACAAAGCCTTTCCCCTTGACATCCAATGCCTCTGGTATTGTTTTGATTCTGCATGCCATAAACTATAATGGCAAAATGCAGGTTTTCTTTAAACTTGGATTTTCACATTTTGTTTTTATTTTCAGCACTGTCGTGTTTGCGTGCTACTGCGCTATGCTTAAATGGCTGAGATCGGCCACAAAATAAAAGCTATTTCATAAAAAAATTAAACATTTATTCATGCCAATGGTCATATATTTGTCCATTGGCATGCCTACAGATGTGAATACAAGCTTTTATTAGTGCTGTCATGCTTCCATTTTCTTTTTTGCAGAAATGTGTTCACTTAGTAACTGAACACATTTCTGCACTGACACTGTTCCTGCACGAAAACCTGGCAGCTTCCTGAATCTCTAATTCACCTAATTTGCATGTTTTTTTTACAGCAAATGAGGTGATTAGCATGCCACATGGTCTTCAGTGCAGGAACAGTGTAGACAGGCTCATGCACATCGGGTCAGCTGTTTGCTGAATCGCTCGGTGGCCGAACTCCGTGCAAGAGCTGCTACACTGTTCCTGCACGGAGTTTTACCTTTCATGAATCCCGGGTAAAATGTAAACCAACTGTAAAATTGAAGTACTGAATATTGTAAATAAAATAAAAGAGTGTAAGTGGGATCCTTAGAAAAAGGAAACAAGAAATGACATAGAAGCAAATGGAATCTGTGAGGACAACACATATACAATAATATTCAAGGGAGTAATGAAGCTTAAGGGAAGTAAGGAACTGAACAATTTGTGAAATGGAGTGAATGCTAATTATGGCAAGGGGAAGTATATGTATTCTACACTGAAATGTTACTATAGCATATTTTCTTTTATATAAAATGAACGTGCACTTGTGTCACTGTTTTAATTATAATTTAATTAAGATGTTTATAAGAAATGTAAACTAAATAATCATTTAAATGAAGCACAGCAATTTGCTGTCTGCTAATAGGGCAAAGGCATAAACAGGTTCTGCTTAAATATCTGTAAAGATCAAAACACAGACAACTATTATGTTATTATTTGAAAATGTGTATTATTAATTACAAAAGGTAGGTATTACATTCAATTCTTTCAAAGAGGAGAGAGAACTATCCTTATTTTTAATGTACGAAATAAAGAACCCATATTTTGGCATTAAGTGGTGTTAGTATTGCCCCCTTCTCTCTCTCTCATTTTAAAGAAAAATAACAGCTCCTTAAAGCATACACAGGCACTACCTCTTTCTATAGCCATCTATATCCATCTATAGATAGATATAGATATAGATATAGATATAAATATAGATATGGATATAACTATAGATATATATCAATATAAATATAGATGTAGATATACCAACAAATTTCTAGCAACTACAATTTTAGTTCACCTTTCTTTCAATATCTTTGTTTCTGGATTTAACTTCCGATAGTTCGTTTCACCTTGTCTCTTTTCAAAGGCAGCACTCCTTCCAATAGTTTGTTGGCTTGAATAAACACTACAGCTTCTTCTAAGCTATCAAAAGTATTTTTTTTTCCATCAGGAAGGAATATTTTAATTCTTGCATGAAATTATGAGTTTGAAAGACATCCCTTTTCAGTTCCTTTAGCAAGGTAGACAAGCTTTCCTTTCACTAGCAATTTGGAGGAATAGTCGTGGTCAAACCTGACTGTGTTTTCTTTGGATTTTGGCGGTAGATTTGTCCAAGCCGCTCTTAGGACTACTTCCTTGTCCAAACTGTATGTTACTCTTGCAAGAATGGCTCTTTGAGGAGTATTCTCTTTTTATGAAGAAACTGATAAAGCTCAATGAGAAATCTTTCTATCCCTAAAGATAATGTTTCTTGGAGGTTTAAAACTTTGGTATCCAGGTTGACAGGAAACTAATCACATTTCCTTCTTACTTTTCAGAAATTTCATATATTCTTGCATTCCTTCTCACACTGTTTTTCATGCCATCCACTTTCTCAGAAAACCAAACCACTTGCTTCTCACTGTATTATCCCTGTCATCCTCTGTCTTGGTTAATCAGTTATGTTTAAGTAAAAAATAATTTTAGTTTCATATTCTGTCATTTTTCCGTTTAAATCATTCAAAACTTCTATATTATGTATTTGAGCACTTTGCTGCTTTACCAAGTCACCAATGATATATATATATACACACACACACACACACACACACACACACACACACACACACACATATATATATATATATATATATATATATATATATATATATATATATATATATATATATATATATATATATATATAGGTTCATAGGTTCATAGGTAGGTACTAGGCTATTGGCCCTAGGGCCTATATAAGCCTAGCCAAATGGTACCCTAGCTTTTGCCACCAAGAAAATGATTTTCATGTGCCCCTGTCAAGCAGAGACACAGAAGTGATCCCCGGGGTAAATTTCCTATCTCTCATCAAGCATCAAGATTTTTCTTGAAGAGTGCTAATGAGGTGCTTTGTTTGATATACACAGGTAGTTTGTTCCAGAGTATGGGAAGTCTCTGGGACAGGAATCTATCCTTCCAGCATGTTCTGTTTATGTTCTGTTTATTGTGGTGACAAGGTTTAGGTCCCTAGAGCGTGTAGCTCAGAGGGATTGGGATTTATTTACGTGGAGCATGTCCAACAGCTCTGGGGTTGCCATAGCTTTGTATGCTAGGCAGAGATTGCCTCTGATTAGGTGATATGCGACAGAGTAAACGTGGGCATCTGTTTGAGGCCGGTAATCCTCTTTGTGAGGTATTTCTGCAGCCTTTCCAGTTGTTGTCGATGTCTTGTGAGGTACATGCCAAAAGGGCATTGTACTCTATAATGGATCTAATGAGTGATGAGTAGAGGGGAACAATGACCTCTTTTTTCCTGGATGAGAAACCTTTTGTGATGAGGTGTGCCATGTAGAAGGATTTCTTGACTACTGTGGTGATGTGATTATCAAAGGAGAGACTGCTATCCACCTATGTCCCAAGGTCTCTTATTACACTTTCGGTGTTAAGTAGAGTACCACCTTTGTGGTAGTTCATGGGTACAGAGTTTTTACCAAAAGGGATGACAATGCACTTTTTGGCATTGAGCTTGAGGCCATGGCTTTGACACCAGGCATCTGTCTCAGTGAGGCCCTTTTGTAGCATGTCCACAGTGTAAGGAGTTTTGATTATGGCTCCTAGTTTGCAGTCATCTGCCAACTTTGTTAGCCAAAGACCTTCTGTGTTAGCCTGTACTTCAGAGAAGTAGATACCAAACAGGAGAGGACCTAGGACTGAACCCTGTGCTACTCCACTTGTCACTGGTCTGAAGTTGGATTTAGAGTCTGCGACTTTCACAATGTGGGTTCTGTCAGTGAGCCAGCTGGCAACCCATCTTGTGACATAGGGATTTATACCTAGTTTAGTGAGTTTTCTATAATTCCAGAGTGGGGGATGGTGTTGAAAGCCTTGGCAAGATCTAGATAGGCTGTGTGAACCACCTTACCTTCATCTATGGCTTTGGTGACTGCTTCAAAGAAGTCTATCAGGTTTAGGAGATATGATTTGCCTTTTACAAACCCGAAGTGGGTAGCGTCCAGAGTCTGGAGATTACCAATGTCACTGTTTATATGTTCCATGATGATACATTCCATAGCCTTGCAGATCAGGCTCATCAGGCTAATAGGGTGGTAGTTCCCGGGGTCCATGGTGGCTACCCCTTTGTGGAGTGGGATAACCATTGCTGTGCACCATTTGGTGGGCACAAAGCCTGAGCTGAGGCTATGATTGAACATGGTACTTAGATGGGGTGCCAGTTCATTCTGTAGTTCATGTAGAACGCAGCCTGGGATGTTGTCAGGTCCCATGGATGCTGTGTTCTTGACTTTGGAGAGTGTGTTATTTATCTGTGCACCTGTGATTACAGGAACTTTGCATTCTTCTGGTATAGAGATGAGAGAGGGGTAAAGTTAGCACTGAACCTATCTGCCAGGATGTTGGCAATATCAGTTGGTTCTGTATACTCAGTGCCATTGTGCTGTAACTCAGAGCAGATCTGAGTGTTGCCATTGAGATTCTTGACATAGCTATAGAATGCTTTGTGGTTGCTTTAGAATCAGTGGTGATTTTGTTTTCGTAACTAGCTTTGGAGGATTTTTTGAAGAATCTCAGCTTCTTACTGAGGCTGACCACGGAGTTCCTTCAATCATGGGATTTTACTCTTTTTTGCGACAGTTTCTTTCTTATGGTGTAGAGTTTGTTTATAGCAGGGGACCACCAGATTGGCTTCCTTTTTTTGGAGGCTAGCATCTTGGTTCTGTTAGGGATAGCATGATCCATGCACTCGTGTAAGTGCTTATAAAGTGCAATTGTATAGGTTTCAGCAGTCACACCTCTATTGTCTGTCAGCATGGGTGTTGTGAAGTTTGCCACTTCTGTCTTAAGAAGCACGAAGTTGGCTTTGGAGAAATATTTTACGGTGGTTTCCTTAATGGGGGATGGGGGTGGGATGTGGATGTCTTGGATGATTTGGTTGTGGTTGGATCTGACCAACAAGGAATTGACTTCTGGTGTGGAACACCGGTTGCCCATGTTGGTAATGACCAGGTCTAGGATATTGCTGCCTCTGGTGGGGGTGTGGATAAGTTGATCCAAGGCATTGGAATTTATGAATTCCAGAAAACGTTGAGCACAAGAGTTGGTACATGAGTAGTTTTCCCAGTTAATGGAGGGGTAGTTGAAATTGCCCATTATTAGGATGTTAGGTTGTACCCTAATATTTTCCAGTGTATCAAAAAAAGAGGAGTGGGAATCCTGGGGCATGGTGGGGGATATGTAGCAAGCTACAATTTGGATTGTGTTCTTGCCCAGAGTTAGTTGCACTTGGATAATGTTGGATGCATTATGCTGAGCAACTAGCCTGGAGATGTGGATATCCTTAAGGAATATGGACACGCCTCCAGCTTTAGTGCTTCGGTCCAGGTTAGGTGGCTGAAAGGTGTGGTATGAATTATAGCCTGGTAATGCAGGGGTGCTCCCTGGAGCCTTGAACCAAGTCTCTGTCACTGCACAGATGTCAATGTTCTCCATTCTAAGGAGTGCCTCGAGTGAGTGCATTTTGAGGTTTAGGCTTCTAGCATTAAGTAGCATTACCCTCAGATTTTGCTTGCTTGTACCTGTTATGATGGTGAATTTGTCATTTGAATCTGGCCTAAAAAAAGCACTATAGGGGTGGCAAGCACCTTAGCCAGTATCCAGAATCCCAAGGGCGACAGGTGCAGGCCATCTCTGGCAAAGCATCGTGGTTTGTTGATCATGTCACTGGGGATGCACAAGCCAGTGCATTTCTTTGTGCCGGTCCCAAGCCCAGATAAATGGGGAGGGTTGTGTCAGGAAGGGCATCCGGCGTAAAACTTTGCCAGAACATTTCATGCAGTCACCAAGAAAAATGTTTATACCGGCTCGGTCGAGGCCCAGGTTAACAACAACCACCACCAGTACTGTTAGCCTACAGGGTACTGACAGAAATTGGGCTACTGTTGGCCGAAGAAGGAGAAGAGGTGGAAGACATGGCCGAAGGCAGGAAGAGAGGAGAAAGGCTAGGAATGTGGTAGCGAGGGTCAGAACTTTGAATGTTGGTAGTATGACTGGTATAGGGAGAGAGCTAGCTGATATGATGGACAGAAGGAAGGTTGGTATATTGTGTGTGCAAGAGACCAGATGGAAGGGGAGTAAGGCTAGGTGTATCGGAGGTGGGTTCAAATTGATTTATCATGGTGTGGATGGGAGGAGAAATGGTGTAGGAGTTATTCTGAAGGAACAGTATGCTGAGAGTGTTTTGGAGGTGAAAAGAGTGTCGGATAGAGTGATGTTTATGAAGCTGGAAATTGATGGTGTAATGATGAATGTTGTTAGTGCATATGCTCCACAAGTCGGGTGTGCAATGGATGAGAAAGAAAAAGTTTGGAGTGAATTGGATGAAGTGATGATGACTGTACCCAAGGGTGAGAGAGTGGTGATTGGAGCAGATTTCAATGGGCATGTTGGTGAAGGGAACAGAGGGGATGAGGAAGTGATGGGTAGGTATGGTGTTAAACAAAGGAATGCAGAAAATCAGATGGTAGTGGATTTTGCGAAAAGGATGGACATGGCTGTGGTGAATACATATTTTAACAAGAGGGAGGAGCATAGGGTGACATACAAGAGTGGAGGAAGATGCACACAGGTGGATTATATCTTATGTAGGAGGTGACCGGAGAAAGTGTAGTTAGGCAGCATAGGATAGTGGTTTGTAGGATGAAGTTGGTTATCAAGAAGAGAAGGAGGAGTGTGAGGGCAGCACCAAGGATCAAGTGTTGGAAATTGGAAAAGGGTAATTGTGAGGTGGAGTTCAGGGATGAGTTAAGGCAGGCACTGTGTGGCAGTGAAGAGTTACCAAATAGCTGGGTAACTACAGCAGAGCTAGTAAGGGAGACGGCTAGAAAGGTGCTTGGTATCACATCTGGACAGAGGAAGGATGACAAGGAGACATGGTGGTGGAATGAGGAAGTACAGGAGAGTATACAGAGAAAGAGGTTGGCAAAGAAGAAGTGGGATTGTCAGAGAGATGAAGAAAGTAGACAGGAGTATAAGGAGATGAGGTGCATGGCAAAGAGAGAGGTGGTGAAGGCTAAGGATAAGGCATATGAAGAGTTGTATGAAAGGTTGGACACTAAGGAGAGAGAAATGGACCTCTACCAATTGGCTAGACAGAGGGACCGAGCTAGGAAAGATGTGCAGGTAAAGGTGATAAAGGATAATGGGGGAAACATACTCACAAGTGAGGAGAGTGTGTTGAGCAGATGGAAGTGTACTTTGAGGGGTTGATGAATGAAGAGAATGAGAGGGAGAGAAGGTTGGATGATGTAGGGATAGTGAATCATGAAGTACAATGGATTAGCAAGGAGGAAGTAAGGATAGCTATGAAGAGAATGAAGAATGGAAAGGCTGTTGGCCCAGATGACATACCTGTGGAAGCATGGAGGTGTTTAGGTAAAATGGCAGTGGAGTTTCTAACCAGATTGTTTATTGAAATCTTGGAAAGTGAGAGGATGCCTGAGGAATGGAGAAAAAGTGTTTTGGTACTTATTTTTAAGAATAAGGGTGATGTGCAGAGCTGTAGTAACTACAGAGGGATTAAATTGATCAGTCACAGCATGAAGTTATGGGAAAGAGTAGTGCAAGCAAGGTTAAGAAGGGACGTGATGATTAGTGACCAGCAGTATGGTTTCATGCCAGGAAAGAGCACTACAGATGCGATCTTTGCTCTGAGAGTGTTGATGGAGAAGTACAGAGAATGTCAGAAGGAGTTGCATTGTGTTTTTGTAGACTTAGAGAAAGCATATGACAGGGTGCCTAGAGAGGAGTTTTGGTATTATATGAGGAAGTCAGGAGTGTCAGAAAAGTATGTAAGAGTGGTACAGGATATCTACGAGGGTAGTGTGACAGCGGTGATGTCTGCGGTGGGAGTGACGGATGCGTTTAAGGTGGAGGTGGGGTTACATCAAGTATCAGCTCTGAGCCCTTTCTTATTTGCAATGGTGATTGACAGGTTGACAGACGAGATCAGACAAGACTCCCCGTGGACTATAATGTTTGTAGATGACATTGTGATCTGTAGTGAGAGTAGGGAACAGGTGGAGGAGACCCTGGAGAGATGGAGATATGCTCTAGAGAGAAGAGGAATGAAGGTCAGCAGGACTAAGACAGAATATATGTGTGTGAATGAGAGGGAGGATAGAGGAATGGTGAGGATGCAAGGAGTAGAGGTGGTGAAGGTGGATGAGTTTAAATACTTGGGGTCAATAGTTCAAAGTAACGGTGAGTGTGGAAGAGAGGTGAAGAAGAGAGTACAGGCAGGATGAGTGGGTGGAGAAGTGTCAGGAGAGATTTGTGACACTAGTACAAGTAAGAGTGAAAGGGAAGGCCTACAAGAGGGTAGTGAGACCAGCTATGTTATATGGGTTGGAGACAGTGGCATTGACAAAAAGGCAGGAGTTTGAGCTGGATGTGGCAGAATTAAAGATGTTAAGATTTGCACTGGGTGTGACGAGGGTGGACAGGAGAGGGTCAGCCCAGGTTGGAAGGTTTGGAGACAAAGCCAGAGAGGCACAATTACATTGGTTTGGACATGTACTGAGGAGGGATGCTGAGTATATTGGGAAAAAGATGCTAAGGATGAAGCTACCAGGTAACAGGAAAAGAGGAAGGCCTAAGATAAGGTTTGTGGATGTGGTGAGAGAGGACATGCAGGTGGTTGGTGTGACAGAGCAAGATGCAGAGGACAGGAAGAAATGGAAACAGGTGATCTGCTGTGGCGACCCCTAGCGGGAACAGCTGAAAGAAGATGATGACTGTGGTATCATTCTGGGTGATGGCAGGATGCTACTCAGGGCTACGGTCATACCTGCCTAAGCTACAAGATCGGACAGCTCTTCCATGTCTCTTTTCATGTAGTCCAGGGAGGTATGTCTCAGGTCATTCACACCAACATGGACAATGACAGAGTCATATTTGTACTTGCTGTGGAGTGACCTGAATGCATGCATTATGTGGCAGATCCTGGCACCTGACAGACAGCTGACAGTAACTTTCTCCTTGTTTAGCCTGGTGAGTGGAACATCAGTGTGCCTGACTACAGAGTCACCTATGACTAAAGTGTTGGGTATGTTCTTTTGCCTTATTAGCTGTCGTTGAGTGGCACACTGAGTTTGTGGGCTATGTGTCATTTGGGTTGTGTTGGGGGTGTGGAGATTGCTTGCGTTTCTGCTTTGGAGGTCCCTGTTGCTTGGGTAGATTTTTTTGAGAGCCTCCGCGAATGTAGGTGTGTGTTTTGTCTTTCTATGTGTGTGTTTTGGTGGTGTAGGTTTTGAGGGACTATGTGATGATTGTGATGTGGTGCAAGTGTTTACCTTCTCCTCTTGACTGTGTAGTCCAGTCTTGGGCGAAGAGAGCTTTGCTTCCATTTTGGCTATATAAGTGCATCTCTCTCAGGTTGTAGTGTTGGGTGGTAGGAGGAGAGGGTTGTATGTGTACATGAGGCAATTGCTGCATTGCCCCAAGATGCCCAGATTCATCAGGTAGACAGGAGAAAACACTGTGAGCTGACCCTTAGACAAGCCTGGATAGGTGCTTATTTATTAAGTACTAAAAACTGTTTTCCTCTAGACAAGTGAGGAAAGTTGAGCGTTGTAGTAATTTTTAGCTTATTTAGTGCTTACAATGAGTTCTGAACAAGTGCTGAGCTCAAAGAAACAGATTTGAGTGCTGAAACTAAAAAACTGTCTAGTTCTAAGAAACAAAATTAAGCTAGAAGGCTTCCATCCAACACAGATAGGCTTGGGAGCTCAGAATCTTACAAACTGTCCTGGAGACAGCACATCTGTATCTGGACTAGATGACTTACAGGAAAGGCAGGAAACAAGCTTAGAAAATATATATATATATATATATATGTATATATTTTTTTTGTAAAGTGGAAAGGGGGAAGGAGGAGCAGAAGCAGTCTTTTTTATGGAATCTATCTTAAGAATCAATCTATCCATCTTTGAAAAAATATCTTGAATATTAGATAAAAGAGTGTGTATGTTTTTAGTTATTATTCTTGTAAATTGGTTTTAAGGTGGCTCATCGCTGAACATTTTTAAGCAATTATTTGCTTTTTTGACAGCAATTTTAAGGAAATTAGGTTTAAGTTTTTTTTTATTTTTTATTCAGAGCCCACTGGGGATGTACAAGCCAGTGCATTTCTTTCTGCCGGTCCCAAGCCTGGATAAATGGGGAGGGTTGCATCAGGAAGGGCATTCAGTGTAAAACTTCAACAAATTATTTCATGCAGACTGCAATAAATATTTACACACAGGATCGGTCGAGGCCCAGGTTAACAATGACTGCCACCAGTACTGTTAGCCAACAGGGTGCTGGCGGAGATTGGGCTACTGTTGGCCGAAGGAGGAGAAGAGGCGGAAGGCATGGCCGAAGGCAAGAAGAGAAAGGCTAGGCTGTGGTAGTGTGGGTCGGAACTTTGAATGTTGGCAGTATGACTGGTATAGGGAGATAGCTAGCCGATATGATGGACAGAATGAAGGTTGATATATTGTGTGTGAAAGAGACCAGATGGAAGGGGAGTAATGCTAGGTGTATCGGAGGTGGGTTCAAATTGTTTTATCATGGTGTGGATGGGAGGAGAAATGGCTTAGGAGTTATCCTGAAGGAACAGTATGCTAAGAGTGTTTTGGAGGTGAAAAAAGTGTCGGACAGAGTGATGTTTATGAAGCTGGAAATTGATGGTGTAATGATGAATGTTGTTAGTGCATATGCTCCACAAGCTGGGTGTACGATGGATGAGAAAGAAAAATTTTGGAGTGAGTTGGATGAAGTGGTGATGACTGTACCCAAGGGTGAGAGAGTGGTAATTGGATCAGATTTCAATGGGCATGTTAGTGAAGGGAACAGAGGGGATGAAGACATGATGGGTAGGTATGGTGTTAAACAAAGGAATGCAGAAGGACAAATGGTAGTGGATTTTGTGAAAAGGATGGACATGGCTGTGGTGAATACATATTTTAACAAGATGGAGGAGCATAGGGTGACATACAAGAGGGGAGGAAGATGCACACAGGTGGATTATATCTTATGTGGAAGTGCCAGTTTGAAAAAGATTGGAGACTGTAAAGTGGTGACCGGGGAAAGTGTAGTTATGCAGCATAGGATGGTGGTTTGTAGGATGACGTTAGTGATCAAGAAGAAGAGGAGGAGTGTGAGGGCAGCACCAAGGATCAAATGATAGAAATTGAAAAAGGGTAATTGTGAGGTGGAGTTCATGGATGAGTTAAGACAGGCACTGGGTGGCAGTGAAGAGTTACCAAATAGGTGGGTAACTACAGCAGAGCTAATAAGTGAGATGGCTAGAAAGATGCTTGGTATGACATCTGGAAAGAGGAAGGACAACAAGGAGAAATGGTGATGGAATGAGGAAGTACAGGAGATTATACAGAGAAAGAGATTGGCAAAGAAGAAGTGGGATTGTCAGAGAGATGAAGAAAGTAGAAAGGTGTATAAGGAGATGAGGTGCATAGCAAAGGGAGAGGTGGCAAAGGCTAAGGATAAGGCATATGAAGAGTTGTATGAAAGGTTGGACACTAAGGAGGGAGAAAAGAACCTGTACCGATTAGCTACACAGAGGGACCGAGCTAGGAAAGATGTGCAGCAGGTAAAGGTGATAAAGGATAATGAGGGAAACATACTCCCAACTGAGGAGAGTGTGTTGAGCAGATGGAAAGAGTACTTTGAGGGGATGATGAATGAAGAGAATGAGAGGGAGAGAAGGTCGGATGATGTGGGGATAGTGAATCATGAAGTGCAATGGATTAGCAAGGAGGAAGTAAGGATAGCTATGAAGAGGATGAAGAATGGAAAGGCTATTGGTCCAGATGACATACCTGTGGAAGCATAGAGGTGTTTAGGTGAAATGGCCGTGAAGTTTTTAATCAGATTGTTTAATGAAATCTTGGAAATGGAGAGGATGCCTGAGGAATGGAGAAAAAGTGTTTTAGAACAGATTTTTAAGAATAAGGGTGATGTGCAGAGCTGTAGTAACTACAGAGGGATTAAACTGATCAGTCACAGCATGAAGTTATGGGAAAGAGTAGTGCAAGCTAGGTTAAGAAGGGACGTGATGATTAGTGATCAGCAGTATGGTTTCATGCTGGGAAAGAGCACTACAGATGCGATGTTTGCACTGAGAGTGTTGATGGAGAAGTACAGAGAAGGTCAGAAGGAGTTGCATTGTGTTTTTGTAGCCTTAGAGAAAGCATATGACAGGGTGCCTAGAGAAGAGTTGTGGTATTGTATGAGGAAGTCGGGAGTGTCAGAGAAGTATGTACAAGTGTTACAGGATATGTACGAGGGTAGTGTGACAGTGGTGAGGTCTGCAGTGGGATTGATGGATGCGTTTAAGGTGGAGGTGGGATTACATCAAGGATCAGCTCTGAGCCCTTTCTTATTTGCAATGGTGATGGACAGGTTGACAGACGAGATCAGACAGGAGTCCCCATGGACTTTGATGTTTGCAGATGACATTGTGATCTGTAGTGGGAGTAGGAAACAGGTGGAGGAGACCCTGGAGAAATAGAGATTTGCTCTAGAGAGAAGAGGAATGAAGGTCAGCAGGACTAAGACAGAATATATGTGTGTGAATGAGAGGGAGGATAGAGGAATGGTGAGGATGCAAGGAGTAGAGGTGGCGAAGGTGGATGAGTTTAAATACTTGGGGTCAATAGTTCAGAGTAACGGTGAGTGTGGAAGAGAGGTGAAGAAGAGAGTACAGGCAGGATGGAGTGGGTGGAGAAGAGTGTCAGGAGTGATTTGTGACAGATGAGTACCTGTAAGAGTGAAAGGGAAGGTCTACAAGAGGGTAGTGAGACCAGCTATGTTATATGGGTTGGAGACACTGGCATTGACAAAAAGGTAGGAGTTTGAGCTGGATGTGGCAGAATTAAAGATGTTAAGATTTGCACTGGGTGTGACAAGGGTGGACAGGATTAGGAATAAGTATATTAGAGGGTCAGCCCAGGTTGGAAGGTTTGGAGACAAAGCCACAGAGGCACGATTACATTGGTTTGGACATGTGCTGGGGAGGGATGCTGAGTATATTGGGAAAAAGATGCTAAGGATGAAGCTACCAGGTAACAGGAAAAGAGAAAGGCCTAAGATAAGGTTTATGGATGTGGTGAGAGAGGACATGCAGGTGGTTGGTGTGACAGAGCAAGATGCAGAGGACAGGAAGAAATGGAAACAGGTGATCTGCTGTGGTGACCCCTAGTGGGAACAGCAGAAAGAAAATGATGACTGTGGTATAATTCTGGGTGATAGCAGGATGCTACTCAGGGCTACGGTCATACCTGCCTAAGCTACAAGATCAGATAGCTCCTCCGTGTCTCTTTTCATGTAGTCCAGGGAGGTATGTCTCAGGTCATTCACACCAACATGGACAATGGCAGAGTCATATTTGTACTTGTTGTGGACTGATGACCTGAATGCATGCGTTATGTGGCAGATCCTGGCACCTGACAGACAGCTGACAGTAACTTTCTCCTTGTTTAGCCTGGTGAGTGGAACATCAGTGTGCCTGACTACAGAGTCACCTATGACTAGAGTGTTGGGTATGTTGTTTTCCTTATGGGCTGTCATTGAGTGGCACACTGAGTTTGTGGGCTATGTGTCATTTGGGTTGTGTTGGGGGCGTGGAGGTTGCTTGCGTTTCTGCTTTGGAGGTCCCTGTTGCTTGGGTAGATTTTTTTTGAGAGCCTCCGCGAATGTAGGTATGTGTTTTGTCTTTCTATGTGTGTGTTTTCGTGGTGTAGGTTTTGAGGGACTATGTGATGAGTGTGATGTGGTGCAAGTGTTTACCTTCTCCTCTTGACTGTCTACTCCAGTCTTGGGCGAAGAGAGCTTTGCTGCCAGTTTGGCTATATAAGTGCATCCCTCAGGTTGTAGTGTTGGGTGGTAGGAGGAGAGGGTTGTCTGTGTACATGAGGCAATTGCTGCATTGCCCCAAGATGCCCAGATTCATCAGGTAGACAGGAGAAAACACCGTGAGCTGACCCTTAGACATGCCTGGATAGGTGCTTATTTATTAAGTACTAAAGATTGTTTTCCTCTAGACAAGTGAGGAAAGTTGAGTGTTGTAGTAATTTTTAGCTTATTTAGTGCTTACAATGAGTTCTGAACAAGTGCTGAGCTCAAAGAAACAGATTTGAGTGCTGAAACTAAAAAAAACGGCTAGTTCTAAGAAACAAAATTAAGCTAGAAGGCTTCCATCCAACACAGATAGGCTTGGGAGCTCAGAAGCTTACAAACTGTCCTGGATACAGCAAATCTGTATCTGGACTAGATGACTTACAGGAAAGGCAGGAAACAAGCTTAGAAAAAATATATATATATATATATATATATATATATATATATATATATATGTATATATATTTTTTGTAAAGTGGAAAGGGGGAAGGAGGAGCAGAAGCAGTCTTTTTTATGGAATCTATCTTAAGAATCAATCTATCCATCTTTGAAAAAATATCTTGAATATTAGATAAAAGAGCTTGTATGTTTTTAGTTATTATTCTTGTAATTTGGTTTTAAGGTGGCTCATCGCTGAACGTTTTTAAGCAATTATTTGCTTTTTTGACAGAAATTTTAAGGAAATTAGGTTTAAGGTTTTTTTTTATTTTTTATTCAGAGCCCACTGGGGATGTACAAGCCAGTGCATTTCTTTCTGCCGGTCCCAAGCCTGGATAAATGGGGAGGGTTGCATCAGGAAGGGCATTCAGTGTAAAACTTTAACAAATTATTTCATGCAGACTGCAATAAATATTTACACACAGCATCGGTCGAGGCCCAGGTTAACAATGACCGCCAACAGTACTGTTAGCCAACAGGGTGCTGGCGGAGATTGGGCTACTGTTGGCCGAAGGAGAAGAAGAGGCGGAAGGCATGGCCGAAGGCAGGAAGAGAAAGGCTAGGACTGTGGTAGTGTGGGTCGGAACTTTGAATGTTGGCAGTATGACTGGTATAGGGAGAGAGCTAGCTGATATGATGGACAGAATGAAGGTTGATATATTGTGTGTGAAAGAGACCAGATGGAAGGGGAGTAAGGCTAGGTGTATCGGAGGTGGGTTCAAATTGTTTTATCATGGTGTGGATGGGAGGAGAAATGGCTTAGGAGTTATCCTGAAGGAACAGTATGCTAAGAGTGTTTTGGAGGTGAAAAGAGTGTCGGACAGAGTGATGTTTATGAAGCTGGAAATTGATGGTGTAATGATGAATGTTGTTAGTGCATATGCTCCACAAGCTGGGTGTACGATGGATGAGAAAGAAAAATTTTGGAGTGAGTTGGATGAAGTGGTGATGACTGTACCCAAGGGTGAGAGAGTGGTAATTGGATCAGATTTCAATGGGCATGTTAGTGAAGGGAACAGAGGGGATGAAAACATGATGGGTAGGTATGGTGTTAAACAAAGGAATGCAGAAGGACATATGGTAGTGGATTTTGTGAAAAGGATGGACATGGCTGTGGTGAATACGTATTTTAACAAGATGGAGGAGCATAGGGTGACATACAAGAGGGGAGGAAGATGCACACAGGTGGATTATATCTTATGTGGATGTGCCAGTTTGAAAGAGATTGGAGACTGTAAAGTGGTGACCGGGGAAAGTGTAGTTAGGCAGCATAAGATGGTGGTTTGTAGGATGACGTTAGTGATCAAGAAGAAGAGGAGGAGTGTGAGGGCAGCACCAAGGATCAAATGATGGAAATTGAAAAAGGGTAATTGTGAGGTGGAGTTCATGTATGAGTTAAGACAGGCACTGGGTGGCAGTGAAGAGTTACCAAATAGCTGGGTAACTACAGCAGAGCTAATAAGGGAGATGGCTAGAAAGATGCTTGGTATGACATCTGGAAAGAGGAAGGAAGACAAGGAGACATGGTGATGGAATGAGGAAGTACATGAGAATATACAGAGAAAGAGATTGGCAAAGAAGAAGTGGGATTGTCAGAGAGATGAAGAAAGTAGAAAGGTGTATAAGGAGATGAGGTGCATAGCAAAGAGAGAGGTGGCAAAGGCTAAGGATAAGGCATATGAAGAGTTGTATGAAAGGTTGGACACTAAGGAGGGAGAAAAGGACCTGTACCAATTGGCTACACATAGGGACCGAGCTAGGAAAGATGTGCAGCAGGTAAAGGTGATAAAGGATAATGAGGGAAACATACTCCCAACTGAGGAGAGTACAGGCAGAATGGAGTGAGTGGAGAAGAGTGTCAGGAGTGATTTGTGACAGACGAGTACCAGTAAGAGTGAAAGGAAAGGTCTACAAGAGGGTAATAAGACCAGCTATGTTATATGGTTTGTAGACAGTGACATTGACAAAAAGGCTGGAGTTAGAGCTAGATGTGACAGAGTTAAAGATGTTAAGATTTGCACTGGGTGTGACAAGGGTGGACAGGATCAGGAATAAGTATATTAGAGGGTCAGCCCAGATTGGAAGGTTTGGAGACAAAGCTAGAGAGGCAAGATTATGTTGGTTTGGACATGTGCTGAGGAGGGATGCTAAGTATATTGGGAAAAAGATGTTAAGGATGAAGTTACGAGGTAAAGGGAAAAGAGGAAGGCCTAAGTTAAGGTTTATGGATGTGGTGAGAGAGGACATGCAGGTGGTTGGTGTTGCAGAAAAAGATGCAGAGGACAGGAAGAAATGGAAACAGATGATCTGCTGTGTTGACCCCTAACGGGAACAGCTGAAAGAAGATGATGATTCAGAGCTTTTTGTGTTATTATCTCCAGTGAAGTTTTATGTATTGCTGAAACATTTTATTATAAAAATCCTGTCAGAAAAGTACTGATGCTGCAGTGAAGTTTACAACTGGATCTTTCAGTCAATTACCTTGGCTGCACTCCAAACATGCCCTTTTTAACATCTAACAATGATGCTGGAAAGGGGGAGCATGTGACTCACATACACAAATTGTACTCTTTCGAGAATTCATATTTACTCTGAATGCTGTTATTAAAATAGTGGTGCAGTGATTAGCGTTGCTGCCTCACAGCAAGAGGTTCTCCGGTTTGATTCTCAGCTAGGGTTCCTTTTGTGCGGAGTCTGCATGTCCTCTCTGTGGTCGTGTGGGTTTCCTCCAGGTGCTCCGGTTTCCTACCACATCCCAAAGACATGCAGTAGGTGGATTGGACACTCAATTGGCCCCAGGTGCGAGTGTGTGCGTGTGTGTGCCTTCTGTGGAAGGTCGGGCGCCGGGCTGGCAACTCGACACTGTAAAACTCCACTACCAATTATGAGCAGACAGGTGATCTGCTGTGGCGACCCCTAACTGGGAAATGCCAAAAAAAGAAAATAGTGTGCTAGGAGTGTAAAGGTATGCACACAAAAAAGGCCATATAGTGTAATACTGGTTTAACATATATTATTTAAAAGCAAGCAGCACTGTACCACTGAGTGTTATATGTTACGGATCATTTATAGAAATTTGGACAGAGGTATTTTAAGATAATTCAAAAGCAGTTGTGAATTATATGGAGGGAAAAAAATCTCAGTTCTGACAAAGAGAAGAGCAAGACATACAATAGCAACTCTCCTGTAGTATATTATTTCCGAGATTTTCCATTTATCAGACTTGTTTCCATTTTCAAGATCACATTGGGTGAGATTCAGAAATGTGCACTGCTGTATACCATAAGGCTTTCACACTAAAAAGTCAGACATGGTCCTCTAAGACATAAATGCAATAGGAAGTTACAGCATCACTGACAAATTAGAACTATGATGAGCAGCAAAGTGATTTGTGGATTTGTGCTGACACAGAAAAAGCGCCACTGCATATGATTCTCTATAGCACAGCACAAGTACATATAAGAATGTATTTATTTATTTAACATTTATTTATTTAACATTTTATTCAACATTTGTTTACCTGGAAAGTCTGACTTGGAATGAAGCCAATTTTCAGCGGAGGCCCGGGGAGAAACGCTCCAGATATATGTCTTTGAAATTTGGTGCACAGGTTGTAAATAAATGCACAGTGATGCAAAGGTTGCCTGCATATACTGCCAGTATAGAAAATGGAGGGGGTGAGAGCTGTGCGATTTAAAAATAACAACACATCAAGGACATTATTCTAATATATAGTAAGCAATATAAACAACTACCTACAAAGGTAACCCTAACCGAATGATTCAGAAACTTTTAATCCAGATTAATCTCTTTAACCATGTATGGGTTGACTGTATAAAAATAGTCAGAAACCAGCTGATATTTATGTTGGATGGCTATCTGCAGGCTCATTCAGGGACAACCTGTGAAACATTTTGGAGTATTTCAGAATACAGTTTTGCTCTCCATTTCACTACAGTATGTTTTGGTTAATATATTCCAAGTAAACTGTGTAAGAGCAGACTGTTTGACACTCATTGTAATGCAACACTAAAGATGTAACAAACTGTACAGTATTATTGCTTATTAACTGTGTTGCTATAAATTCCATATTATCATTAGCTGTGAACTGAATGATTAGAATATTGGAAATATTACATAACTAATATCAATAAAATAAAAATGCAGAAGCCAACTGCATCATAGTAAATAACCCTCCTGCAATTCACAGCATTAGGAGTTTCCCGAGACTTGTGTATCTTGTAAAGTGGATAATGTTAAGTGGGAAACAAGACTAAAGACAGGAAAAGTTTCTGAATTAGAAAATGGAAGCCTCTCACAGATCCTCTGAGGCGTAGCCTCATCTTCGTGGACAAGAGGAGTTCTGCCAGGAAGGGTATGAACAGTTGTGACAGTTTCCACAGCTGGTAAATGCAGCCAGTGGTCATGGCAGGCTGCTGGGCATATAGATGATATACCTGGATATATGGGTTTTCTGTAAGGTCATTTATTTTTTATAGCAATCCAAAAGACTGCTGGCACAGAAACCTAGGCAATATGTGGTCAGAACAAAAATATTAAGAGACCCAGAAGGATTGCTGGGAATATTGTTGGCACCTAAGAAAAAGTTATGTGTGGTATAAAGGTTAATGTGTTTACCTCACAGACATAAGGTACAGGATTTGATTCTTACCTTTGGAAAAGAAATTGTCTAGGCTTAAAATGGCTCACAAATGCCTAGTACTTTACCTAGAACCTATGGAAGATAAAAATAGCTCCATATTAGATAATGCCATAGCAGTAATGATAGATATAAAGGAATAAGAACTGATGTTATCCACAGAAAGATGTGGAAAACAAATGGAACCCCTGGGACCAGTACAGTAGAACATGCAATAACAGCCATGCAAATTTAAAATCCTTTTAAGATAGTGAAATTGTATGCCGATTTATGAATGAAATTTTAAGTGGAATAAATCCAGTTGATTAAAATACAGTTTTCAAACGTAAAGGGACAATTACAATATAAAACAAATAGGTAAATTGCAATGTTGTGTAAGTGAAAAAAGTGAGCTATATATGTAAGGTGTTAGAGTAAGTTATCAGAGTGTTATCTAATGAGCTTATAACATCTCCTTGCTGATGCTCTGGGTAAGGTTGGGGGAACAGATCAGCAAAGCTGCTTTATACAGATAGTGTGATATTACAAGCAGCCTCTGAATAGTAACCTCGGCAAATAGAGGAATGGAATGAAAAACTGAAAGATGGGATAAAACTGAGTACAGGCAAGACAAATGACCCTGCAGCAGATGGGGGAAATGAGAAAAACTGCAAACTGAGATAGAAGGGAAAATAGTGGAACAGGTTAACAGCTTCATATATCTGGAAGGGGTAGTTGAGGAGAAGGGGTGTTTGAATGATGAGGTCAAGGTTAAAATTAGAGGTATTGCAACCAACTGGCACAGAATGCTCAGGATAGTGTGTGACAAAAATGCCAATGAAGCTGAAAAGTATGGTGTACCAAACAGTGGTGCGACCAGTACTACTGTATGGTACAGAACCCTGGGCAGTGAAAGCAGAGATGTTGAAGAAGCTAGAGGTGATGGAGCTGAAGTGCCAGAGATAGATGGTAGGATACACACCGTGGGATAGATGAGAAATGAGGACATTAGAACAGAAGCCAAAGTACTTCCAATTGCAGGCAACGTCAAAGAGGACAGATTGTGGTGGTTCAGACTCATGTGCAGAAAAGCAGATGATTTGAGAAAGACAGGAAGAAATCAAGAGGAAATGAAGATATCCAGCAAGGAGACATTGGATTACATGAGAGAAGGAACAGGGAGGTAGGACAGTGGCACTGAATCAAGACGGGTGGCATCAGGTGACATGACACCTGACTCCTTGAAGAAAATTGACAAAGGAGACTGATGATGATGATTAGTTCTAATAAACATTTGCATTAACATATATATGTATTAACAGCACAAGTCATGGAAGAAATTCAGTAACTCCGCAGTCATTCCCCAAGATATAGATTCTGCATTACAGTACAGCTGAATCTAACTGTCATATTCATAGCGACTTGTCTAAAGCAGTACAATGTATTCAGTAAGAGACGTTTACAAAACTGAGCAAATTAATATTTCACTACGTGCAGCTAATAACACTGACAAATCACATGATATATATGGATCAACCAGTAATATTGTTATGATAAACAGTGTTACCTTATCAATATTTCTAACACATTATACATATACGCTACCAAGGCTGCACATTTGTAGAATGTCATATATTACAGTAGTAAGCAACATTTCTCCAGTAGTTCATTTATATTTTACATATTAATATTTGATAAGCTGTGATAATTGCCAAATAACCACTGAACTTGCCTAATGAAGCGCTACACTGTGGATGTCAGATCGCTCTGTCACTATAAAACTCTACCTACGGCCTTCAGCTTCTCAGTCTTCAGTAAATTGCATTATCAAGGCTTGCAATAAAAACCTACAAAAAAAAAAAAAAACAAACAAAAAAACTTTTCTATTGGTGACTTCATTTCATGTAGGGAATATAACCCATTTCTTCTCCTAGTTGAGTATGTCTTCTCACAGCTAGTCATACAACTTACCAGGCCATCTCTAGCATCTGGCACATACTCCATCTTTGATTGAGTCTGTACTCACAGTCCTTATCCGTGCTTACCACCTGCAGCTAATTTTCCTATTTGCATTGTAATCCAATGTCGTGCCCATTTATGCTGCCTAACAGAAACAATACCTAGAAACATCTATGGCTGGACTTGATAGAGATTGGCTGCACTTCTTCACAAGAATTGCACACTTCCATGCTGTCATAGCTAGTATCTACATCTCTAAAGTAAGAAAGGTAGCACTTCCATGCGGGTAGATGTGTCCCAGAGTATATAAGTGAGCAGCACAGCAAATATGCAAGTGGACATGTGTGTGTGGGGGGGGGGGCATTCCCAGGTGGCTCTATCTGTGTAGTGAATTGTGTACAGAGAAGCAGACAATGGAATCCATAAAACAGCCACTTGCTAATTCATGAGAACCTCATGATAACTGAAAACATGAGCCCCAAGACTGCCCTAACTTCAGATAAAACAGTACATCTAGAAGTTATGCTGCATATGCTAGAATGGCACAAAGTGGTACATATACCTAGACAGCCGTACGGTAGGCACAAAGTGGTACATATACCTAGACAGCCGTACGGTAGGCACAATGTGGTACATATACCCAGACAGCCGTACGGTAGGCACAACGTGGCACATATACCCAGACAGCCGTACGGTAGGCACAATGTGGTACATATACCCAGACAGCTGTACAGTAGGCACAAAGTGGTACATATACCCAGACAGCCGTACGGTAGGCACAATGTGGTACATATACCCAGACAGCTGTACAGTAGGCACAATGTGGTACATATACCCAGACAGCTGTACAGTAGGCACAAAGTGGTACATATACCCAGACAGCCGTACGGTAGGCACAATGTGGTACATATACCCAGACAGCTGTACAGTAGGCACAAAGTGGTACATATACCCAGACAGCTGTACAGTAGGCACAAAGTGGTACATATACCCAGACAGCCGTACGGTAGGCACAATGTGGTACATATACCCAGACAGCCGTACGGTAGGCACAATGTGGTACATATACCCAGACAGCTGTACAGTAGGCACAAAGTGGTACATATACCCAGACAGCTGTACAGTAGGCACAAAGTGGTACATATACCCAGACAGCCGTACGGTAGGCACAATGTGGTACATATACCCAGACAGCTGTACAGTAGGCACAAAGTGGTACATATACCCAGACAGCTGTACAGTATTTGCAACTTCAGTGCTGTGGTGTCCAAACATGTGGGCACATATCAGATTAATAAGGGGGTATTCATAGGAAAGTAAGGAAAATGAGAAGGTAAGAAGCTGAAGAACACTCACCAGACTCTGCTACACTTTGCTGTGAAATAAAGGTTAGTCTGATATTTATTTGTTGTATTTTGTATTACTTTATTGCCTTTTTATGTTTTGAATACTGTGATTTGTTTTCTTTACCTTGTGTTTTACTTGTATTCTGCTTTTAACTGCATATTAAAACTTCAAGAGAGACCACAGTTCTGTCTCTTGTGAGTCAGGCAGAATTTTCCCCCCAGCCACCCACCCGAATACTGTCATGTTCTTAAATACCACTGTCTTTCTAGTTGCCTGCCTCTTATGTTAATTTGACCATATATCTCATTTCCTCTCTGCTTTCACTGGCTTGTGTGAGTAAGCACAATATTATCATTTTGTGAAAACACTCCCCTTCAACTATTTCAATTTATTGGCCATCCTACTGTATTCCATAGTACCAGAATAAAAACGTGACCACCCTCTTTAATCTATCTTGCTGTTTTAAAAATAGTGACTCTCCACTAAAACTTAACTATTTAAACAGGTAAAACTTAAGTTAACTACTTTCACATCTAACTTATCTTGCACACTGCAGTGTTTAGGGTAAACCATTTTTTAGTCTTACCTTTAAGCATCCCTGTGACTATCACTTGCTCTAGAACCTGCTGGAAAGCACTAGGAAGCCATAAACTGATATAAGCACTCAACTCTCTTTGTTAATAAGGAGAAATTAATTGCAGGCACTAGACAGCCTATCATTGCAAAGTATCTTGCTAAGGCAAGGGAAAACAGCTCCTGTACTTTACAAAAAAATCACCAAACCAGGCATGTCCAAGGGTCAACTTCTGGTGATTTCTCCTGTCCACCTGGTGAATCTGGGCATACTGGGGCAATGCAGCAATTTCCTCATGTACACAGACAGCCCTCTCCACCTACTACCCAACACTACAACCTGTGAGAGATGCACTTACATAGCCAAACTGGAAGCAAAGCTCTCTCCACCCAAGATTGTGCTAGACAGTCAAGAGGAGAAGGTTAACACTTCAAGCAATCCATAGCCCTTCTAAACCCACATGACCAACACCCACACATAGCAACATTAAATCCACATATGGGGAGGTCCTTAACTGTAATCTGCTCAAGCAACAAGGACCTCCAAAGCTAAAATGCAAACAAACACCAATCACAACCAAAGTGCCACATAGCTCACAACACCAGTGTGCCACCCAACAACAGCCCCTAAGGCAAGACAACATACCTAACACTTTAGTCATAGGTGACTCTATAGACAGGCACACTGATGTCCCACTCAGTAGGCTGAACAAGGAGAAAATTACAGTCAGCTGCCTGTCGGGTGCCAGGATCCGCCACATAACGCATGCACTCAAGTCACTCCACAACAAGTACAAATATGACTCTGTCATTGTCCATGTTGGAGTGAATGACTTGAGACATACCTCCCTGGACTACATGAAAAGAGACAAGGAAGAGCTCTCGGATCATGTGGCCCAGGCAGGTATGACCCTAGCCCTGAGTAGCATCCTGCCTTTGCCCAGAATTATACCACAATATAACGACAAAATGATTGACTTCAGCAATTGGCTAAGCTTCTGGTGTCATTCAAAGGGGATCCAGTATCTGTCTGCCTGGGACGACATTATTGACAGACCACGATGCTTTGCCAGAGATGGTCTGCACCTGTTGCCTCTGGGATTCAGGTTACTGGCTAAGGCTCTTGCCACCCCTATAGTGCCTTTTTTAGGCAAAGTTCAAAGAACAAAACCACCACCGTAACAGGTACAAGCATGCAAAATCTGAAGGTAATGCTACTCAATGCTAGAAGTCTAAACCTCAAAATGCACTCTCTCGAGGCACTCCTAAAAATGGAGAACATCGATATCTGTGCAGTAACTGAGACCTGGTTCAAGGCTCCAGAGAGCACCCCTGCAATACCAGGCTACAACTCTTACCACACTTTTCAGTGACCAAACCAGGACCGAAACAGGAGTGTACATATTCATCAAGGATATTCACACCACCAGGCTAGTTGCCCAACACAATGCATCTGAAATTCTCCAGGTGCAACTAACACTAGGTAAGACTGCAATCCAAACTGTAGCTTGCTACAGATCCCTCACCATGCCACAAGCTTCTCACTACACCTTTCTAAACATACTGGAAAATACTAAAATACAACCAAACATCCTAATACTGGTGATTTCAACTACCCTGACATTAAGTGGGAAAACTACTCATGTACCAACACCTTTGCTCAACGGTTCTTGGAATTCATAAATTTCAATGCCCTGGATAAACTAAATCATAGTCCCACCAAGGGATCCAATATCCTAGACCTGGTCATTACTAACATGGGAAATCAATGCTCCACACCTATGGTCACCCCTTCGTTCGTCAGGTCTGACCATAAGCTAATCACCCTTAACATCCACATCCCACCCCTCAGTAAGGAAACATCCATAAAAAACTTCTCCAAAGCCGACTTTATGCTACTCAAGTCAGAAGTGACAAACTTCATGACACCCATGCAGACGGGAACTGAAAGTTTAACTGCTGAATCCTACACTAAGGCACTGTACAAACACATCCACTCATGCATGCATCGTGCCATCTAAATAGAACCAAGATGCTCTCCTCCAAAAAAAGGAAGCCAATCTGGTGGTCCCCTGCCATAAATAAACTTTACAACAAAAGGAAGAAACTGTTGCAGAAAAGAGGAAAATCCCAGGATACAAAAAACTCCCTTACCAGCATCAGTAAGAAGCTGAGATCCCTCATAAAATCCTCCAAAGCTAGTTATGAAAATAAAATTGCCAAAGATTCCAAAGACAACCACAAGGCATTCTATAACTATGTCAAGAATCTAAATGGCAATGCTCAGATCTGCTCTGAGCTTCAACAGAATGGCATTATATATACTGATCCCAATGATATTGCCAATATCCTGGCAGATCAATTAAGTGCCAACTTCACCCCCTCTCACCCCCTAAATGGCCCATCTCAATACTGGAAGATTGCCAAACTCCGGTAATAACAGCCACACAGGTAAAAAACGCACTCTCCAAAGCAAAGAATACAGCATCCATGGGACCAGATGACATCCCGGGCTAAGTATTACATGAACTACAAAATGAACTGGCACCTCAACTAAGTGTCATTTTTAATCATAGCCTCACCTCAGGCTTCGTGCCACTGAGTGGTGCACAGCTACAGTTATCCCACTCCACAAGGAGGGATGTACCTTGGATCCCGGGAACTACTGCCCTATCAGTCTGACGAGCCTGATCTGCAAGGCCATGGAATGTATTATCATAAAACTTATAAACAAAGACATTGGTAACCTTCAAACACTGGACCCCACCCAGTTTGGGTTTGTGAAGGGCCGATCTTGTCTCCTGAACCTGATTGACTTCTTCGAATCGGTCTCCAGAGCTGTGGGCGAAGGTAAGGTGGTCCTCACAGCCTATCTGGACCTCGCCAAGGCATTTGACACCATCCCCCACACTGGAATCATAGATAGACTTACTAAGCTGGGCATTAATCCTTACGTCACTCGATGGGTTGCCACCTGGCTTACTGACAGAACCCACACTGTAAAAGTAGCCAACTCCAAATCCAGCTGCAGACAAGTGACAAGTGGAGTACCTCAGGGTTCAGTCCTGGGGCCGCTCTTGTTTGGCATCTACTTCTCTGAAGTACAGAACAACACCAAGGGACTCTGGCTAACAAAGTTCACAGATGACTGCAAACTGGGACCCATTATTGAATCCCTAAATGATGTGGATACTCTACAAAAGGGTCTTACAGAAACAGATGCTTGGTGCAAGAGCCATGGGCTCAAGCTCAATGCCAAGAAATTTATAGTTATCCCCTTTGGGAAAAGTGTGATAAGAGACTTAGGGACACAGGTGACAGTGGTCTCACCTTCGATAACCACATCACCACAACTGTCAGGAAATCCTTCTATGTGGCACACCTCATCACTAATGGCTTTTCATCCAGAAAAAAGGAGGTCATTCTCCCACTGTACTCATCCCTCATTAGACCCATTATAGAATGCAATGCCCCATTTGGTATGTACCTCTCAAGACAACTGCAACAGCTGGAAAGGTTGCAGAAATACCTCACTAAAAGAATCACAGGCCTAAAGCAGATGCCCTATGGTGACTGCCTTAAAAAACTTCAGCTATACTCTTGTCACATATCGTCTACTCAGAGGTGATCTCTGCTTAACATACAAGGCCATGTCAAACCCTGAGCTGTTGGACATGCTACACTTAATGAAATCCCAATCCCTCAGAGCCACATGCTCCAGGGATCTAAACCTTGTCATCACAATAAACAAAGCATGCTGGAGGGATAGGTTCCTGACCTAGAGACTCCCCAGACTCTTGAATAGACTGTCCATAGATGTCAAGCAGAGCGCCTCTTTGGCCCTCTTCAAAAGGAACCTTGACGATTAGATGGGAGAAAGGAAATTCACCCCGGGGATCACGTAAGTCGCCTTGCTAGACAGGGGTCAAGGGAAGTAAATAGTGTGGGAAGAAATAGCCAGGGAATTGTTAAGGCTAGGCTTGTATAGGCCCTAGAGCCAATAGCCTAGTACCAACCTATGAACCTATGAACCTATAAGATGGGCAGGATGGAGATAAGGCAGAGCAACAGTTTTTGTTGGGGATAGAGTCCCATTTTTCTTCTGTATAGAGAGAAAGGAAAGGAGAAGACTGAAAGGAATATAAGGGTAGAAAAGAGAGGTAAGGCAATCAGCGGGGGCCAGACATATGCAAATAAACAGCATAGGCAAATGGGGATGGATATGCACACATTAAGAGGCGGGAGACATGAGATGGATACAGACAAACAGAGGATAGGAAATGATGGTATGGAAGACTGGATGACACATAAGGTATGGGGAGCAACACAAGAGGAAAGGGGCATGGATGGCTGTGGATAGTGTGGGGTGCAAACAATAGTTTGGCTTGGCCAAGTAAGATATTACTAATTTCCTCCGTGGGATGATATATTAGGCTGGCTGCTAGTATGGACTTCATTCTCCCTGGGAGACCAAAGTTTGGGCTCAGTTACTGAATGAATCTGCAGCTTAACTCCAAGAGGCTTTCTGTCTGGTTCAATTATCTGTTCATTGCTCTCACTACTGCAGCTTTCTCCAGCTGCTCCTGCTGCAGCTGGTCCATCTCAGACAATGCTGATGAGTTAGCTGCCATTGTGGGGCCAGGACCTCTTCCACTGAGATGCTCCCAGCCTCATTACTATCATGTTCCTCGGTTATAGCTTCACCAAGTGTGGCTGATGACAATAAAGTAACTATTTAAAACACACATCAATGTTTGTGACTAGAACTAATCCTGCCTAGCCAACAGTCTCTCTTGCCTCCCATGATATGTGGAGCAAAAAATATTTAATTCTGCTCCGGTTGAAATAAAAAGGCAAATATCAGAGAACTGTAGCAGGTGTAAAGTAAGATGCCAGAATAGCAAATATAATCTACAGTTCCTTACCTTTGTCCTATTAGCTGTGTGACAGGCAACAGGGAAATATGTGCACCTCATAGATGTATTAATATATTTACACATAGCTATGGCTCTGTTACACAGGGGGATACTTCTGTATTGTGCAGGCACTCTGAGGTGGGTCAGCACAACCCCCCAGTTCATAACAGCTCCTTGCAATCCCTCAAATAACTGTGGTTTATTAATTTAATCATCAGTACCACCTTCATTTGATATAGAAGCACCAGTCACTGTCCCACACATATTTGCCTTGTTGACCTTAACAGATTTAGAGCATTAGGGCATATAGTCATCCCAAGATAATGTGCAATAATTACAGTGCTATATGCTTAAAATACCATTTGTGACGTTTGCCTAATTTCTACATCCTGTGCATGAAAACCATCATTTTTATGGTGTAGCAGGTCATCTTATTGATACATGACCTGTTGCCCCTTTCTTGGGAATGTCAGTGGTCAAGGTTCACACCTCAGAAAGATCATAGTAAGCATCTACTTTTTTGAATGGGTTATCATACAGGCTCAGTAGTTACTTCCTGAACTGGCTGTTAAATAGATAAGAGCTATAGCATGATCTTGTAGGTACTTTCTGCCAAGCACTAGTAGAGAATGATGTGCCCATACAAATATCCCCAGAAAATATTGACAGCTTTGCACGGGGTAAAATCATACGCTCTAACTGCCACTTACAACACAATTGTTGAGTCTTGGTTAGTACAGTATGCATCTGCAAATTAATGTGACACACATACTCATGCAGGTCTCCAGCATGAGCTCATAACCATGAGACGTCAAGGCAAGAGCTGCACTTTAAGTCATTGATGCATGGCACAGTCATTAAGAGATTTATAGACATTCATGTGGCCTAGACTAATTTGTCTACATGCTGCACAAAGTTGTTTAAATTTACATTCCTTTAGTGTGCACCATCAGTATGTGTGCTAGGTAACGCAGATTTAGGAAGCTATACTAGGTATCTGAGCAGAGATATTAGGATAGATCGCAGTATTTGTGGACCCATCAGCAGCTCTGAGAAGGTACACAGTACTCCATGTGTGTGTTAAGGTGTTTTTATCTACATTTCTAAGCCTGTGATCCTTGAACAGGACTTCACTTTGTATAAGTCTAGACATATGAATATACTCACCTACATGTGTTAACTCTACAGAGACTATATTGGTAAACAGATGGCTCATGACAGATGGACAACTTGCTCCTTTACATACCTGTCACTCATTATGGTGCAGACATGGTTCAGGTAATGTATATGGTGGCCTGATCTGTTAGGGTTGGCATTCCTGCACATACACTTTTGTATCCCCCACCTTTCTACAGTACAGCCATAGCACTAGTACTTCCCTAGGTATCCCTAATGTGGCATTTAGCTGTGACTACTTACACTCCACATACCTGTAGGTCCTAACAAAAAAGAATGACTCTTGCAAGGACTGCACATGTGCCAGTGTGTGGCAAATACACCTGCTGCTTATATTCCTATATCTGTCTCCAGCTATAGTTTGACATACCACCATAGTTGTTCCTTTAAGTTTACCATGGTGTAACTAGATATTCCTTTATGTATATCATGATACAACTAGCCACCATTTTACCTCCCTAAAGTATTCAGTCTGTATCTCCCAGTGTCATCTGTTCTAGGTCTCTGCATGTCTGCAAGATGAAGTGGATGGCAGAGGTCTGCAAATTTCACCCCACTGCAAATGGTCTTCTGCTACAGGTATGCAGGATGTATGGACAGAGCCTGTTGGAGACAGGGGGGGTGAACAGCCTTTAAGGGATCAGTTACAACAGCAGTGGTACATAATATAAGAATCACAGAAAGCCACAATATCATCTTAAAACAGTGTTCTAAGTATGTCACCAGAATGCTATGCTATACCACGGGAAAAGTATATTCCACTGAAGCTGAGAGGTTGGTCATGGGATGGGGGTATCTAGGGTTACAAGTTTAACAGAGTCAGAGAAGCTTTTGGTATACTTGAAGAGGGGCAGCAATACTGGTATTATCACCAGAGAAGTTGACACTTACATCAGGATGGGCGCAACCCCGCACACATTGCACCATGTTAGTGCCTTGCACAGCAGATATTTATACAGCAACACTGCATATATAGACTGGAGGCTGATATTAACATACATTTCTTATGTTTTGTTATAGAACATCAGGCATCCAGCCATTTCAGGAATGCAGTCAGGTTAGGTGGGGATTATATGGAATGTCTTGCATGGAATCCTTTAGCATGCATGTCACAGGGACACAGATGTTGAACAGGTACTTGTGCCACAGAGACACATATGTAGTACAGGTCCTAGTGCCATAGGGACACAGATGCAATACAGGTACTCATGTTCTCCCCAGTATGTCTTTTGCTGTAGGATTTACAAGGTAGACCACTGCTACAGTGGCAGCAGTAGATGCTGGGACAGGGCATTAGGATGATGCTGGCATCTGTGGAGGGACCGATGTTTATGACAAGATGCAGATACCTGAGTCAGGTAACTCAGTGGCACTGTCTCCACACTGGGTGAACACTAACACAGTACAGGGTGAAGGTGTGGCCTCACTCCCAGATAAACCTGAGGCTGTATAGTCTCAGCACATTTAATCTCCACCGGAATGAGTTCCCCTCTGGGCTCCAGCAGCAGTAAAGCCCACTCTGTAGCTGTAATGACATACAAATGCATTGCATCTCATGTAGGTACCCCCACCATAGCTCTGCTTTGCAGGGGATCCACATATCATCATGCACACATTTGGAGCCTGGCATTTTGTTAGCAATCAGGATTAATCAGTAGATGTTGTGGATGATGATCTAGGTGCTACTTGCTGTAACCCAATCCATCACAAAGCTGACTGGATTCATAAGGATATAACTCAATTCTTTCAGCAGCTGTGTAAGTACATGGAGTCTGGGGACACAGTACTTATTGGTCTTGCATGGTCTATTATGGCATACACTGCCTTCATCTTTACCTCCAGCTGTTGGATTGCCAGTGCCATATCACTGCCTACACTGGTAGAGATGTTCGAAGTCAGACTAGGTTATGTACCCAGCATAGCTGTGTAGATGAGCCTTTGCAGGGAAGACAGCAATCACCTGTGAATGGAAATGTGTGACACACTACAAGTCCTTATCATAGTTGGTGACAGCATCCATCCTCCACTGGCAGGACACTCTGCAGCAGACTCCATCCATGTCACACACTATCTTTGTTAGAGGTAACCCCAAGTCCTGCTGCAACAAGCCAGTGGACTGGACCCTGGTAGTGGTCATGTAGTGGCACCTTCCCATCCCATTCAGGAAGAAACTCTCCTTGAAACAGAGTACTCATCACCCAACATGTGTGAGGATTATTACATTTATATGCACTATAAATACAGCTGTATACATTAACACTAGTCAAGACCCCTGCCTCTGCTTCTCAGTGGGTTTGATAAAAAACATGTGTTATTTGGTCTCTAACCAGCTGTGTATGCACTGATAACTGCAACCCACTCCATCTTCCCTGCTGTCTGGCATCTGTAGGAATGTTTAAGGCAAAGTGTAGCCTGGCCGTTTACTGATCAGCATAGCTTGACATTAACACTGTATGCATCATGTTTGTTTTGTCTGACACTGTAATATCAAGGTATGCTTCTCAGGGCTTGGAGTTCTGGACTAGATATCACTACCTCTCCTGTGCTACTGTATACTGAGCTCATCATTGTTTGGGAGAGCTGTATGGCTAATGTTTGCTGCTGCTTTACTTCATTTTCAACAGATGATTTTTCTGATGTACCTGCCTTACTGGCAATGTCTGAGTGTGTGTGTGTGTGTGTGTGTGTGTGTGTGTGTGTGTGTGTGTGTGTGTGTGTGTGTGTGTGTGTGTGTGTGTGTGTGTGTGTGTGTGTGTGTGTGTGTGTGTGTGTGTGTTTGGTGTATCCTTATGTGTATGTACTATATAAATGTATCACTATCATAGGGCTGACTAGCTTGTCTCCTCACCAACATATTTTGGTAGTATGCAACATGCAAAGAACATTCTGCAGGCTTTAGTAGCCACTGCCCTTCGGATATAGTAAGACAACCAAAACAGCTTTGAACATTCCAAGCATTGTTTCCATGATGATATACATTTGTGCATGTGGTATTATACTGTAGCTGTACCACTATCTGTAGGTTGTGTAATGCAGTCATAAGCCTTAAGCCAAGGTTCAAGTGGTTATCCAACATTACCTGGAACACATTATCAACACGTGTGAGGACTATTACACTTATATGCACTATAAATAAAGCTGTATACATTAATACTAGTCAGCAACATCAGTACAGGGCATTCTATGTGCTTCCCTGGCATGCATATGCACCCCCACACCTACAAGGGCAACCATCACTGTGGGGTGTTCTTTGTGCTTCCCTGACATACACATGATCCCACACATGCACCTACCAGGGCTGCCATCATCATGGGGTATTCTATATGCTTCTATGGCATGTGCATGATCTCACACATACACCTACCAGGGCTGCCATTACTGTGGGGTATTCTATGTTATTTCCTGGCATGTGCATGATCCCACACATGCACCTACCAAGTCTGCCATCACCATGGGGTATTCTATATGCTTCTATGGCATGTGCATGATGTCACACATGCACTGACCAGGGCTGCCATTACTGTGGGGTATTCTATGTTCTTTCCTGGCATGTGCATGATCCCACACATGCACCTACCAGGGCTGCCATCACCATGGGGTATTCTATGTGCTTCTCTGGCATGTGCATGATTCCACACATGCACCTACAAGGGCTGCCATCATTGTGGGATATTCTATGTTCTTTCCTGGCATATGCATGATCCCAAACATGCACCCACCAGGGCTTCCATCACCACAGGGTATTCTATATGCTTCTGTGGCATGTGCATGATCTCACACATGCACCTACCAGGGCTGCCATCACTTTGGGTTATTCTGTGTGCTTCCCTGGCATGTACATGATCCCACACATGCACCTACCAGGGCTGCCATCACCACAGGATATTCTATATGTTTCTATGGCATGTGCATGATCCCACACATGCACCTACAAGGGCTGCCATCACTGTGGGTTATTCTGTCTGCTTCCCTGCCATGTGCATGACCCCACACATGCATCTACCAGGGCTGCATCACCATGGAATATTCTATATGCTTCCATGGCATGCACATGCTCCAAGACATGCATCTACAAGTGCAGCTGTCACCACTTGCAAATGGTAAGTCCTTGCTCCCCAGGATACTTCTCAACCTGTTAGCACAGGAATTCTGGACAAAGCCAAAAATAATGGGGACAAAGGCCCCAAAATAGGGACAATTTTAAATGTTGCTCTTTTAAGCTTAGAAAGTTCTTAGAATAAAAGGTTTCACATTATCATGCATTTTTAAGGGATACAAAGTCTTAAACTCAAATGTAGTTCATTATTTAGTGACACTGATCCCTGATGATTTGCCAGAAAAACACAAATTTTATGAGGAAGAGACTAAACATATGAGGTAAAAAATCTGTATGCTCCCCAGTCCCGAGACCAGCCAAGGCCACCATTTCTTTCCCTGCCCATGGATGATCGATCCAGCATGAGCCACTTTATTTCATATGGACTACTACCACTCTTACCTGCTTGGCTATTCCAGCATATGAGCCTCTAAATGAACTCAGGTAATCTGGGTCATAGTCAGAAGGCTTCATCTTTCTACAGTACAGAGCTAGTAGACACCTTGAGACTTTCATTAGCTCTTAGGCCTTGGTTTCCATCACTAGTGTATGATCTTTTGCATGTAAACCTTTGTGTGTTTAGAATCTGCTTCCTTGATGGCTGACAATGTGTTCCATACTGATGCCCTTCAAGACTTCCCTAAAGATCATACTTGCTTGCCTGTATTTTAGTAGCAAACTGCGTATGAAAGGAAAATACATAAATGAAAGTGAATTAGAAGGCAATGAAAATATGAGATTTTGATCTATCAGAGCATGTATCTGTGCTTCCTTTCACTTAACAGCATGAACAAGCTGCAGGGGTCACCTGGGTTTACTGGGGGCACCACTGATAGAATGTATTAAGCTTTTAGTTCCTTACTGCAAACATTTTTTCTTCTTGAAATATTTATTATATTGCTGTAGTCTGATTTAATAACAGCAACACTGGTGTTAGGAGTTAGAGTTACAAGCAGCACAGTCATGTTTGGGTAAAAACAGCATGGTATTCAGGGTATGTAAATGACTTCATAATGATAGAAAATAAGGTCCCAGATCCAAATAACAGACCATGAATATGCAAAAAACAGTATCAAAGACTGAAATGTATAAAGCAGGATTGCAGTGCCATGGTGATTACCTTTTATAATTTGTGGGAATTACCAGGGAACTGAAAGCTAGACGGTATGCAATAGCAGAAGGAATAGCAGATTAGCACACGTTAATGGTTGCTCTAGAAGCCAGTCTCATGATATGTGATAGAGTGGCCCTCCTCACCAATACAGGCAATACTGCTAGCACCTGACATACCATTGATGTGTGACTAGCAGACAGTGGATTGCTTCCATGTTGAAATGGATACCATATGTGAGGTTGCCAAACTGTGTCACCAACATGGAATTAAGCAAAATATGTGGACTGCCCATAACAGTGGACACACCAGCACTTGCAACTTTAAGCATTCTACCTACAGGTACCTTCCAGTGGCCTACAGAGGACATGCTAGGAATTTTCACAGGCGTCAGGCTCTTACATCCTATAGTTCCTCAGTATTTGTGTCACAGCATATATGGTTCCCAAAGACTCCTGTACAGGCCACTACCAATATGCAGGTCACTATCACTGTGTGGACCACTACCACTATGCAGGCAACTACCAATATTCTGTCACTACCACTATGTGGGCCACTACACTATGCTTCCACTATCACTGTGTGGGCCACTGCCACTATGCAGGCAACTACCAATATTCTGCCACTATCACTATGTGGGCCACTACCACTATGCTGCCGCTATCACTATGTGGGCATTTACAACATTTATATTTTTTGAAGTCCTAGAAGTCATTGTACGTATACACATTGCTGTCAAGACCTAACCTGGTCAAAGACGTGTCAGATACATCAACAGAAAGGGTTTCCACTCCATCCCTGGTGGTTTGCAGTGCAGAGGGTATCATTTGTAATACATTTATGTCACATCCAGGCATTTTAAATTATTCTCATATCTGGCATATATTTTATCTATGCTAATGATTTATGCAGGCTGACTTTCCAGAATGTCATTCACTTAGAAGATGCACATGTATCCAAGTACCTATCCCTGTATATACAGTCACCATGGAATCATATATCAGGCCACATATAATGGCATTACCAGTGTGTGTGTGTGTGTGTGTATGCAGGAAATGCTAAATATGCTTTGGAACCATGGACAATTACCCCCACCTGCACCTCCCAGACCATGGCAGAAATGACATACCACACTGCACATGCAGATACAAAGAACATTGTTGAATGGGTGTTTGATCAACTTAAGAAATATTTCTGCTGCCTAGATGCATTCAGTGAGACAAAACAATATTCTTACAAGACCTGCAATCAGAAATGTGTTGCATGATTCATGTTATATAAAACAGTAGCATGAAAAAAGCTTCAGCAGCAGAGATCCACGTCCACAAGACTGAACATACCTCCTGCAGACAAGGAGCTGCATAGCCAATCAGAAAAGGAATAAGAAGCAGTGGCAACCCATGTGAGGCAGAGATAGGTGCAATGCATAGTCGTACTACTTCAGACAAGGCAGTATCTGGTAAACAGTGATGGGCCATGGCACAGACAACATATCAAATCCAGGCTATGAAAAAGAGAGGATGAAGGGCAATACTGTATATCAGATATTACTTGAATGACTTAAGACAGGGGGTGGGTGGGGAACAGATATCATATGCACATGTAGGAGGGAAACTGTGGCAAAAGACAGCAAAGCTATCATGTGGACCAGGTTCATGGGAGGTGGATGTTATAGCCACACATTCTGGTATCAGGTTGTGAGAGGTTTGAGATAACACCCCCTGAGATGGTGTGGCGCTTCTATGTCACAAACATTGGTGATGTGTACTGCAGTGGCTTGTGGTCTCCTGGCTTTATGGGGTCCATGGCATGCATGGTGCAGAACTACAAAATCATGCATATACACACAGGGCATTCCATGTTGAAAGCCATCAGACAGTGCTCATGACCAGCACAATGGCCATATGTAAACATTGTGCCTCATGTGCCTAGAGGTGATATTGATAGTGCTAAAGTGTTCAATGAACTGTGTGCAGCTTGGTAAGATGTCCCAGGCTGGAGCCAGAGGAATATCATTATCTGCAAAAGTAAAAATGGTCATAGCCAGATGTGGTAGCCTTTGTTTTCAGAACTGATAGTGACATTGAATTAGAAATGGCCTGTGTTATCTGGGTATGTCTGAGCTATGACCAGTTACTTCACATATGGACCCTTCCAAAACCATGGGCAGCAGTACCTGCAGTCATAGATCAGAGAAGTTATCCATCGTCCACAGAGATGCAACAATAGCTTCTGCAGTAGCCATGAGTGACCTGAGCAACAACATTGTTCCCTGTCCCTGTTCTCAATGTCATTATGCAAGCACTAAATATCATTCTTTTAGCCTTGCATGTGCTGCAGATCATCCCACAAGCCATGCAACACACTTATTATTCTTATAATAGTGTGAGGAATGCAGCTGTCTGTACATGGATCATAGACTTGTACATGCAGTAATTAATACCAAGTGTTGCACAGAGGCCAAGGACAGACCTGGATTCACAAGGGTGCTTTACAACTCCTTACTGAAATGTTAGCACTCAAAATGCCAAGTGCTGGCAAGCCAAACAAAAGACTGAAACTGCAGGAGAAGAGTGAATCTTAAACATCAGTCTCCTCCTTTAAACTTCTTTTTTGCAACCCCCAATGAGGAGGGCAAGACCCCTACACCTCTTGAACATATGTATACCAACTCCAAGATAGCCACACCTCAGAGAAAAGGGAATATCCCAAGACATGGCCATCTCAGCCTTAGTATATACAAGTTTGTTTTTTCAGCCATTCAGTCTCATGTTTTTGGACTTGCTCTAGTGGGCCCCAGCATTTACAATGGTGACTGTCCTGCATATCATCACAATGCTCCCTGTGGAGTATACATGCATGTCACAGGCAATGCAGCTCACAGGTTCTATGTGGTTATGGGACTCCTTTGAAGCCTGAGTGAGACTTAGAGCTACAGGACTTCCAATAAAATTCTGGTGAGGCTATGGTCCTCTCCTGTCCCTGCTCAAGCTCCTTGTTTGGGGGAAATGTGTGTGACAGCTCCACTATTAGTACTGTGGGTAATACCATTGTGTCCTTAGACTGTGCCATGTTCATGCTTCCAGCATCATCATCTGCATTTTACCTGCTGAGTGCAGGCATGTGTTATCCCACTGTAGTGGACCTTCTACCAGTAGAATCTGTGAAAACATAAAAACAATATATCTATGGTAGCCCTGTAATAAATGGAACCCCCACCCCCCAGCATGACAGAATCTGCAGATACCACATGATTACCTACAGACTTTGTTGTTCAGGGTCTTGCAGAAACAGAGTATAGGTTCCTGTATTACAGATATGTAGCAGCCTCTTGCTGAATAAATCCTGCCTCTGCTTCCATGGGACCAGATGGCGTCCCAGGTTGCATCCTACATGAACTACAAGAGGAACTAATCCCTCAAATAAAACAGCTATACAGTCTCAGCCTCACTACAGGATATGTGCCCACAGAATGGCGTACAGCAACAGTGGTCCCACTCCACAAAGGTGGAGCCTCTACGGACCCTGGAAACTATCGCCCCATAAGCCTGACTAGCTTAGTCTGCAAGGCTATGGAGAGGATCATCATGGAGCTCATAAACAAAGACATTGGGGACCTACAGACACTAGATCCTACCCAGTTCGGCTTTGTCAAGGGCAGATCCTGCCTTTTGAACCTGGTTGACTTCTTTGAAACAGTCACCAAAGCCATAGATGAAGGGAAGGTAGTCCACACAGCCTATCTGGACCTTGCAAAGGCATTTGACACAATACCCCACTCGGGCATCATAGATAAGCTATCCAGCTTAAATATAAACCCCTATGTTACAAGATGGGTCGCAAACTGGCTCAAAGACAGAACCCACAGAGTGAGAGTTGCTGGAGCCATGTCAGACTCGAAACCGGTCACAAGTGGCATCCCACAGGGTTCTGTCCTGGGACCACTCTTGTTCGGTATATACTTTTCCAAGGTACAGGCAAACGTGGGAGGACTATGGCTCACCAAGTTTGCAGATGACTGCAAACTGGGTGCCATAATCAAGTCTCCAGCTGACACAAACATCCTTCAAAAAGGTCTCACAGAGACAGATAACTGGTGCCAGCGCCATGGTTTAAAGCTAAATGCCAAAAAATGTATAGTCATACCCTTTGGCAAAAACAATGTGCCAACAAATTACCACATAGGCTGAAACCCATTAAGTACAGAGAAAGTTATTAGGGACCTGGGGACCCAAGTTGATAGCAATCTCTCCTTTGAAAACCACATTGCCAAAGTGGTTTGAAAGACCTTCTACATAGCCCACCTCATCACGAAGGGTTTCACATCTAGATCAAGAGAGGTAATCGTGCCCCTTTATTCATCCCTCATCAGGCCCATCATAGAATACAATGCCCCTTTTGGGATGTACCTTACCTGACACCTGCAGCAATTAGAAAGACCCCAAAAGTATCTCACCAAGAGGATCAAGGGTCTCAAACAGATGCCATATGCTGCTCGGTTAAAAAACTCCAGCTCTACTCAGTTGCATACCGCCTACTTCGAGGCGATCTATGCCTGACATACAAAGCTATGTCAAATCCAGAATTAATGGACATGCTCCACCTCAGTAAATCTAAATCCCTTAGAGCCACACTCTCGAGGGACTTGAACCTCAGCACAGAAATAAATAGAACTTGCTGGAGGGACAGGTTCATAACCCAAAGGCTCCCTTCACTCTGGAATAGAATTCCAGCTCATGTGAGGCAGAGCACCTCACTGAATCTCTTCAAGAAGAATCTTGATAAGTGGATGGGGGATCGTAGGTTTGTCCCAGGGATTACTCCCGTGTCACTATTAGACAGAGGCACAGTAAACTAAACCTTAAAAAGGGCACAGTATACTCAAATCAAGGGGTGGCGTATGCCATACAGAATCGGGCTAGGCTTATAATTGCCCCAGGGCAGATAGCCTAGTATGAACCTATGAACCTATGAACCTATGAAGTACATTGTACTATAAGTCAGTGTGATGAATAATACCAGCCTGGTCCATCTCCGACAGACAGTTGTGCAGTCATAACTAGCCCAGCTCCCACATGCAGGTCACTAGTAGGTATAAAGCTCTACTTGTCATCTACAGACAGCAACACCAAAAAGTCATCCACCTCTATGAGGTTATTCTGTGTCGGTGGTCAATGTGCTGTGGTGGGCATGTCTATGACAATGTTCAGTGTCTTGTTCTGTAGATTCCTGCTATGGCCACCCACAGTATTGCTGTCCTATAACGAACCCTATTATACCTGCTCCTGAAAAGGCTTGTACATGTTACATATGGTTATGATGCATGTATCATATTTTCAGTGGACCTGCCTTAATACCTTGGTCCTTTGGGTAGTGAACATTCCTAGTCATTGCCTCTTTGATGGGCTCATGACAAGTCATGTATACTTTTGGGTTATACATGTCAATCAATGTATGTGCCTATGGCTTAATATGGATGCCCACATGACTGCATGCTGTCCCAACTCCAGAAAGTGCCCACTTTCTTGTGCCCTGTTGTATTGTGTTGTTGTGATATCTCCCCTACCATCTTTCCTATATCAAGTGCAGCTATATAGTTATGACAACCTTTCCTGCATCAGTGCATTGAATCCTTGTAAAATAGTGCTTCCCCTTATCTCCTCCCCAAATGCATTACTAATCCTCACCCAAACTTTTGAGACCATTGTACTTTGTGCGGCATGCCCTGTTCTCTGCTCAGATTGCTGCTAGAATGCCTTCCCATCCATAGTCTGGTATGACAGTGTAATTTCATTGTAGTGAGACACACACCCATGTACTGCAATTCCTGTATGACTTGGTTACTGCCATCCACCATGGATGTTTAGTGCAGTGCAAGGTTACCCAACCAAGTTTCTTATCTTCTCATTTTATACGTACTTCACCTTTTTCAAAATCCATTGTCCTACTGCAGTAATGTAATACTTTCACAGCTGTTTATATTAGTCTAGTCTCACACTTTTTAACATGTTGATTCTGCCCTGACCACATGACAGATATTATAATGAAGGAATTTATCACAGCTGTCTCTGAATCGCTACCATAATGCACTGCACTATCAGCATAGGCTGTTCTATCCTGATCATATCAGACTGTCAGAATAGTGCATGACACCAGTGAAAATTGAAGCACCACAGGTCTGCAATAAGTAACAGTGTTACAGCTGCTTACTGCACTACAATCTACATCAGCTGAAGACCAAATGTACTTTTGATCTGATAGTGGCCCTGATGTGTCCTCTGTGTTCACCCAGCATTGGTTGCATAAGATGGTAATGTCTGAAGTGCACTGGCAGCTGAATGCCTGCCTCATGAACATGGCTAATCTGGGTCACACAACTGGCAAACTCTGACCACTGGGCTACCAGATGCACACCATCTGTGTGGTTGAGCCTCTGGACTAATATGGCATTTGTCTTGTAACCTGTCTTTCTCTCATCCCTGTTTTAATCTACCATGTGTGTCACTTCCCATATTTTGTTTGTCATCTAATCTTCTGATCACCAAGTGTCCTCTCTCTCTCTCAGTCCATTTATGCATGACCCTTTTAGCAATTTTGGTTAGCAGTCATGGCACTGGAACATATGTATTTTAAGAAGAGGGAGGACCATAGGGTGATTTACAAGAGTGAATGAAGATGCACACAGGTGGATTATATCCAATGCAGAAGGGCCAGTCTGAAGGAGATTGGAGACTGTAAAGTGGTGACAGGGGAAAGCGTAGTTAGGCAGCAGAGGATGGTGGTCCATAGGATCACACTGGTGATCAAGAGGAGGAGAGTGAGAGCAGTGCCAAGGATCAAATGGTGGAAGTTGAAAAAGGATGATTGTGAGGTGGAGTTCAGGGAAGAGTTAAGACAGGCTCTGGTTGGCAGTGAAGAGTTACCAAAAACTGGGTAACTACAGCAGAGATGGTTAGGAAGACAGATAGAAAGGTGCTTGGTGTGAGATCTGGACAGAGGAAGGAGGACAAGGAGACCTGGTGGTGGAATGAGGAAGTACAGGAGAGTATACAGAGAAAGAAGTTGGTGAAGAAGAAGTGAGATTGTCAGAGAGATGAAGAAAGTAGGCAAGAGTATAAAGATATGAGGAGTATGGTGAAGAGAGAGGTGGCGAAGGCTAAGGATAAGGTGTATGGAGAGTTGTATAATAGGCTGGACACTAAGGAGGGAGAAAAGGATCTATACCGATTGACTAGACAGAGGGACCGAGCTGGGAAAGATGTGCAGCAGGTAAAGGTGATAAAGAATAATGAGGGAAATATACTCACTCGTGAGAAGAATGTGTTGAACAGATGGAAAGAGTACTTTGAGGGGCTGATGAATGAAGAGAATGAGAGGGAGAGAAGGCTGGATGATGTGGGAATAGAGAATAAGTAAGGACAATGGATTAGCAAGGAGGAAGTAAGGATAGCAATGAAGAGGATGAAGAATGGAAAGGCTGTTGGTCCAGATGACATACCTGTGGAAGCATGGAGGTGTTTAGGAGAAATGACAGTGGAGTTTTTAACCAGATTGTTTAATGAAATCTTGGAAAGTGAGAGGATGCCTGAGGAGAGAATAAGTGTTTTGGTACCAATTTTTAAGAATAAGGGTGATGTGCAGAGCTGCAGTAACTACAGAGGGATAAAAATGATCAGTCACAGCATGAAGTTATGATAAAGAGTAGTGGAAGCTAGGTTAAGATGGGAGATGGTAATTAGTGAGCAGCAGTATGGGTTCATGCTGGGAAAGAGCACTAGAGATGCAATGTTTGCTCTGAGGGTGTTGATGGAGTAGTATACAGAAGGTCAGAAGGAGTTACATTGTGTCTTTTTGGACTTACAGAAAGCATATGACAGGGTGCCTAGAGATGCGTTGTGGTATTGTATGAGGAAGTCGGGAGTGGCAGAGAAACAGGATATGTACGAGTGTAGTGTGACAGTGGTGAGGTCTGCAGTAGGAATGACAGATGCATTCAAGATAGAGGTGGAATTACATCAAGGATCAGCTCTGAGTCCATTCTTTTTGCAATGGTGATGGACAGGTTGACAGATGAGATCAGACAGGAGTCCTGATGGACTATGATGTTTGCAGATGACATTGTGATCTCTAGTGAGAGTAGGGAACAGGTTGAGGAGACCCTTGAGAGGTGGAGATATGCTCTACAGAGGAGAGGAACGAAGGTCAGCAGAATGTGTGTGTGTGAATGAGAGGGAGGATAGAGGAATGGTGAGGAGGTAGGGAGTAGAGTTGGCGAAGGTGGATGAGTTTAAATACTTAGTATCAGCAGTTCAGAGTAATGGTGAGTGTGGAAGAGAGGTGAGGAAGAGAGTACAGGCAGGGTGAAATGGGTGGAGAAGAGTGTCAGGAGTGATTTGTGGCACACCTCTCAAGTGTACCTCATTACAAGGAATGTACCTCATTTGGGGTTTTAAAAAGTTCATGTTCCTCGAAGTTACACGAAGTTCCACATTGAAGGGGTCTATAACACATTTATTTATTTATTTATTTAATTTATTTATTTAAATTTGTTGACCGGGAGTGTCCGACTGGATGTAGGTCCATTTTCAGCGGAGGCCCGGGGAGAAAAGCTCCACAGTAAAATAAACAGATAGTAGTTACATTGGATTACATAGCGATTAACAATTTAACATAGCAATTACTTACAACATATTTACAGATGAAGAACATAGTACATCAGTAGACAACTAGAATCTTTATCTGTGAAGTACATAACAGACATTAACAAATGTTACAATGAGAAGTTCCTGCTGTATAATAAGTACTAGGCTTATGAGCATCTGAGCTTGCTATAATCAAGACATTCAGTGTTGGGAATTTTTTTTAAGTGAAATCCATGTTAAATAGAAATAAATAATATTAATTCATTAAAAGATTTTCTTTATAAGTAAAACCAGCATATTTTAACCATCCTATGACCTTCCTAGATGAAGTTGTTAGTACGCCATTAGTACTTGTTCCACATTTTGCCCATTTGTTCCACATTATGAAGGCTTGTGTTCCTCATTTTGGAGATGGAAGGTTGAGAACTATGATTTGTGGCATACAGGTAAGAGTGAAAGGGAAGGTCTACAAGAGGGTAGTGAGACCAACTGTGTTATATGGGTTGGAGACAGTGGCATTGATGAAAATACAGGCATCAGAGCTGGAGGAGAGAGATGTTAAGATTTGCACTGGGTGTGATGAGGATGGACAGGATTAGAAATCAGTATATTAGAGGGTCAGCTCAGGTCAGACAGTTTGGAAACAAAGCCCGAGAGGTGAGATTGCATTGGTTTGGACATGTGCTGAGGAGGGATGCTGGGTATATTGGGAAAAGGATGCTAAGGATGGAGCTGCCAATTAAGAGAAAAAGAGGAAGGCCTGAGATGACTGTTAGCACTGTACAGCACGGATCTGGTCCATATGTACTGCTGCAAAGGGGACATCGGACTACAGAAATTGAATTCGACTTCTCCTGCATTAGTGTCGATATTTCACCCTACATTGTATTCCAAACATTGAACATGTTAACCACATTTTTGATAGGTTTATGTTCTGATGTTTGATGTTTTAATAGTAAACCGATAAGGTTTATGGATGTGGTGAGAGAGGACATGCAGGTGGTTGGTGTGACACTGCAAGATGCAGAGGACAAGAAAAAATGGAAACAGATGATCCACTTTGGCAACCCGTAATGGGGACAGCCAAAAGAAAAAGTCATGGCACTGGAGCAAATAGGTAGGGGGAGTAAAGGACTGTGTCCATCTTGCATCTCACCATGGAGTGTGGAGGGTTGGGTGCATTTATCGGTATATTATGTAGTGAAGTTTCTCCTGGTGGAGACCAGTGAAACTATCCCTCCTGCTTCAAGCAGAGGGCCAGGACTACTTGGAATGATCTCCCCTTGTAACAGCAAGGAGACATCCTTCATGGCTAGTCTATTGCATGTCCCTACCCAGAGCTTTACTGGGTGTAGGAGATAAGGGAAGAAAGACTGTCAAAGGCTTGGTGGGAGGGTTGGCATAGTGGTTAAAGTCTTATGGTCTTATGGTCACAGATATAAGGTACAGAGTTTGATTCTGATTTTTGGTTATTGGCTAGGTTTATAACAGTCTACAGACTGGTGTTTACTTATTAACCTGTGAATCACTTTTGATTGCTGTCAGAATGATGGCACCCCTTGGTCAGCTCTTGCCTAATGATGGGTAAAAAAATGAGCCAATTAATGGGGAGAGGGATGGTAATTAACATACATTAGGGACAAAGGGAGCAAAGCAGTATTTCATGTCAGTACTGCCATTGTTTGACTAGATCTGCATTTCATGTTAGCTTGTGTGCCCCTGCAACCATCGTCTTTCCCTTCTAGCATTCCACTACCATTCTTTATTCCTTTTGTCAGCTAGACGCCTTCTTCTTAGACAAAAAATGGAAACCTTTCCCACAAAAAAGTGCCATTCTCCCCTCCCATGGTTTGTCTTTATAGTTAATCATGTGCATTTTCTTCTTCTATTGACGTTTCCTCCTTTTCTTATTTTTCTATCTCCCCTTTTCCTCCATATTTGTATGAGGAAACATTGATTGGCACTTTGTTCTTTGTTGTGTTGGCTCTTCCTGACCTGTTTGCTACTGTGCATGTGGCAGCGATGAGGTGCTTCATTGCCTGCCAGAATACCATACTCTCTTGCCAGCTTGGGTTTATTTTCTCTGACACTGATCACTCAAGTTATGTGATCATGTCTGCCTAATGTCACTTGTCCCCATAATGCGACACCACTAAATTCCTTTGTACTCTGTTTCACTGTCAGTGTTATGTTAGCCCTCATTTATAACTAAGCAGCTACAGACCATGGTGCATCATGGGATTCTTGAAATTTAGTGCTGTTTGGCTGACAAGTGCTTGTCTTAGAATCCCAAGCATGGACTGTCAGAGACATTTTGTAAGCTAACAGCAAGTAGCAACAGAAGTAGGTAAGATCATTACAGAGTAAACGTAAAAGTATTCATAGCTTCATATGTTCATAGGTAGGGACTAGGCTATTGGCCTTAGGGCCTGTATAAGCCTAGCCAAAAAGGTACACTGGCTTTCGCCACTCAAGAAAATTATTTTCCTGTGCCCCTGTCGAGCAGAGCCACAGAGGTGATCCCCAAGGTGCATTTCCTATTTCCCATCCAAGCATCAAGATTTTTCTTGAAGAGTGCTAATGAGGAGCTTTGCTTGATATAGATAGGTAGTTTGTTCCAGAATATAGCAAGTCTCTGGGACAGGAATCTATCCCCCCATAATGTTCTTTTTATTGTGCTGACAAGGTTTAGGTCCCTAGAGCATGTAGCTCAGATGGATTGGGATTTCTTTAAGTGGAGCATGTCCAACAGCTCTGGATTTGACATAGCTTTGTATGTTAGGCAGAGATCCCCTCTGAGTAGGCGATATGCGACGGAGTAAAGCTGGAGTTTTTTGAGACGGTCTGCGTAGGGCATCTGTTTGAGGCCAGTAATCCTCTTTGTGAGGTATTTCTGTGGCCTTTCCAGTTGTTGTAGATGTCTTGTGAGGTACATACCAAAAGGGGTGTTGTACTCTATAATGGGTCTAATGAGTGATGAGTAGAGGGGAACAATGACCTCTTTTTTTCTGAATGACAAACCTTTTGTGATGAGGTGTGCCACGTGGAAGGATTTCCTGACTACATTGGTGATGTGATTGTCAAAGGAGTGACTACTGTCCACCTATGTCTGCAGGTCTCTTATCACACTTTTGGTGTTAAGTAGACTACCACCTATATGGTAGCTCATGGGTACAGAGTTTTTACCAAAGGGGATGACAATGCACTTTTTGGCATTGAGCTTGAGGCCATGGCTTTGACACCAGGCATCTGTCTCAGTGAGGCCCCCTTTTGTAGGATGTCCACATTGTTAGGAGTTTCAATTATGGCTCCTAGTTTGCAGTCATCTGTGAACTTCATTAACCAAAGACCTTCTGTGTTAGCCTGTACTTCAGAAAAGTAGATATGAAACAGGAGAGGACCCAGGACTGAACCCTGTGGTACTCCACTTGTCACTGGTCTGAAGTCTGATTTGGAGTCTGCTTCTTTCACAGTGTGGGTTCTGTCAGTGAACCAGTCAGCAACCCATCTTGTGATATAGGGATTTATACCTAGTTTAGTGAGTTTATCTATAATTCCGGAGTGGGGGATGGTGTCAAATGCCTTGGCGAGATCTAGATAGGCTGTGTGAACCACCTTACCCTTGTCTACACCTTTGTTAACTGTTTCAAATAGTCAATCAGGTTTAGGAGACATGATCTGCCTTTTACAAACCTGAACTGGGTGTGGTCCAGAGTTTGGAGATTACCAATGTCTTTGTTTATAAGTTACATGATGATACTTTTTATGGCCTTGCAGACCAGGCTCGTTAGGCTAATGGAGCGGTAGTTCTCGGGGTCCATGGTGGCTCCCCCTTTGTGGAATGGGATACCATCGCTGTATGCCATTCAGTGGGCACAAAGCCTGAGGTAAGGCTATGATTGAACATAGTGCTTAGTTGGGGTGCCAGTTCATTCTGCAGTTCATGTATAATGCATCCTGGGATGTTGTCAGGTCCCATGGATGCTATGTTCTTGGCTTTGAAGAGTGTGGTTTTTACCTGTGCAGCCATGATTACAGGAACTTTGCATTCTTCCGGTATAGAGATGGGCCCTTTAGGGGGTGAGAGGGGGATAAAGTTAGCAGCGAACCTATCTGCCAGGATGTTGGAAATATCAGTTGGTTCTGTATATTTAGTGTCATTGTGCTGTAACTCAGAGCAGATCTGAGTGTTGCCATTGAGATTCTTGACATAAGTATAGAATGCTTTGGGGTTGTCTTTAGAATCAGTGGCAATTTTGTTTTCATAACTAGCTTTGGAGGATTTTATGAGGGATCTCAGCTTCTTACTGAGGCTGACCAGGGAAATCCTTCAGTCATGGGATTTTCCTCTTTTTTTGCAACAGTTTCTTTCTTCTGTTGTAGAGTTTGTTTATGGCAGAGGACCACCAGATTGGCTTTCTTTTTTTGGAGGATAGCATCTTGGTTCTGTTAGGGATAGCACGATCCATGCACTTGTATAAGTGCTTATAATGTGCATTTGTGTAGGATTCAGCGGTCATACCTCTATTGCCCATCTGCATGGGTGTCGTGAAGTTTGCCACTTCTGTCTTAAGAAGCGTGAAGTTGGCTTTGGAGAAATTCTTTACTGTTGTTTCCCTAATGGGGGGTAGGGGAGGGATGCGCATGTCTAGGCTGATTAGCTTGTGGTCAGATCTGACCAATGAGGAATTGACCTCTGGTGTGGAACACCGGTCACCCATCTTGGTAATGACCAGGTCTAGGATATTGCTGCCCCTGGTGGGGGTGGGGATAAGTTGATCTAAGGTGTTGGGATTTATGAATTCCAGAAAACGTTGAGCAAAAGAGTTGGTACATGAGTAGTTTTCCCAGTTAATGGTGGGGTCGTTGAAATTTCCCATTATTAGGATGTTGGGTTGTACCCTAATATTTTCCAGTGTATCAAGAAATGAGGAGTGGAAATCCTGGGGCATGGTGGGGGATCTGTAGAAAGTTACAATTTGGATTGCAGACTTGCCCAGAGTTAGTTGCAATTGGATAATCTCAGATGCATTATGCTGCGCAACCAGACTGGAGGTGTGGATATCCTTAATGAATATGGACACGCCTCCGCCTTTAGTGTTTTGGTCCAGGTTAGGTGGCCGAAAGGTGTGGTATGAATTATAGCCTGGTAATGCAGGGGTGCTCTCTGGACCCTTGAACCAGGTCTCTGTCACTGAACAGATGTCGATGTTCCCCATTTTAAGGAGTCCCTCGAGTGAATGCATTTTGAGGTTTAGACTTCTAGCATTGAGTAGCATTACCCTCAGGTTTTGCTTGCTTGTACCTGTTATGGTGGTGAATTTGGCATTTGAACATTGCCTAAAAAAAGGCACTTTAGGGGTGGCAAGAGACTTAGCCAGTATCCAAAAGCCCAAGGGTGACAGGTGCAGGCCATCTCTGGCAAAGCATCATGGTCTGTCGATCATGTCATCCCAGGCAGACAGATACTGGATCCCCTTAGAATGACACCAGAAGCTTAGCCAATTGTTGAAGTTAATAATTTTGTCCTTGTACTGTGGTATCATTCTGGGTGATGGCAGGATGCTGCTCAGGGCTAGGGTCATACCTGCCTGGGCTACAAAATCAGAAAGCTCCTCCATGTCTCTTTTCGTGTAGTCCAGGGAGATACGTCTCAGGTCATTCACACCATTCACTTACAAACTCAGGTAGTAGGTCACTATTATACTTTTTTAAAAACACATCCCTAGTAAATAAAATGAAAAGAAAATTCTGAATTTAGTTTACGGCACAGATGCAGTGCTTTTTTGTAGCTTCTTTGAAAAAGATGCATTTTTGTTCCTTAATAACCTTTTTATAGGCTGTGATGAAGGAGAAGGTGTTAAGAGCTTACAAATACTTCTATCTGTTTTTGGAACTAGGACTGAATCTCACACAGATCATTAAGCTTGGGACCTGTTTATAAAGTGCATGAGGGAAAGAACAGCAAACTCTAACAAATGTAGGCTCCAGTTTGTCAAGTTTCCAGGCTATCATACTATAAGATGAGGCTTTTAAAAGAACAAAATCAGCTGAGTCTAGCAGTGACATTCCTGTCAACTCAGGGACAGACATTAGTATTAGAAGAGACAGTTCCAGCTTTACCTCTGAGCATACAGTTACTGAGATGTACATAAAAAATAACTTCCTTCTAAATGTTTTTGCAGGTCTCAAGCCTACTAGTTACATTGAGACAGAAGGAGAACTGTGCTTGATGGACCTCATCTTCTGCAGTTCACACAAGAATTAAAAATTCTAAAAGAAATGACAAAATAATAATAAAAATGCAAACATTGCAGACTAACATCTTACTAAATATAATTATTGCTGGATAAAAAAAGTGTAAATGTCATGTACTAAAGTGTAAATGCAGTGTACCACTCAATTTCTCATTCTGCATTCATTTCTCAGTACAGGCCTGCGCTATTTATTTTCTTTCTCCTGAGTAAAGCAAATGCAAATATGGCCTATAGTGCTAGGCAATAAATATAAGCCCTGCCTCTATCCTATACCTGCTGGCATATATATATATATATATGTGTGTATTGAAACATGTACATTTTATCTATCATTTGTTAATCAGGTTAGTTCCACTAGGCTAGGCTAGATGTGATTTTGTATTTGTACTACTATGTGAAATTTGGAGTCTACTTCAGTAGACTGAAATCCCACTTACCCAACTTTCAAATGACCGAGACGAAAAACCTGAAACTCCAGAAGACCGACTGCTCGGAACACCGATAGATCACTACAGGTAAGTAACCCCTCTCCCAACTCTGCAAACACACTAAAACCAAAACAAAGAAAACCCACCTATGTGGGGGGCTGCACCCCCCCCAAACTAAATATGCCAACTACGAGATCACACTACTGAGGTGGTAAGGGGCAAAAGTCAACATGCTGGCCAAGTGATTAATTACCCGTAGTGATCTGTCGGTGTTTCGAGCAGTCAGTCTTCTGGATTTTCAGGTTTTTTGTCTCAGTCATTTGATATAGAGCTGCGGTGGTACAGTGGTAGCATTGTTGCCTCACAGCAAGAGATTCTCCTGTTCGATTCTCTGCTGGAGTGCCTTCTGTGTGGAGTCTGCATGTCCTCCCTGTGATCGAGTGACCTCTGAAAGACATGCGTGAATGGGTGTGCCTTCACTGAAGGTTGGGCATCGGGCTGGCAACCTGGCACCATAAAAACCTACTTCCAATCATTAGCAGACCAGAGTTCTGCTGTGGCAACCCCTAACTGGGAAAAGCCGAAAAGGCAAACAGCGTCTTGGTCATTTGACAGTTGGGTAAGTGGGATTTCAGTCTACTGAAGTAGACCCCAAATTTGACCAGACACTGGAGAACTTCACCTTCTGTTTTCTGTATGTTCCATAGGATTTTTCACATCCACTTGAGCAATCAGCAACTGAAGTAGACTGAACCACAGTTTAATGCCTCATCCTAAAGAATGGGTATTATTTCAGAAAGGAAGATTACAAGATTACATAAACTGAAAGAATTGTTCTTGTATAGTTTTTAGTTTATTATATATGCATACTGATTATTTATTTATTTATTTATATTTGTTTGCTGGGGTAGTGCACTGATCTCAAGGATCATTTGCAGACACAGCCTAGGTGAAATAGGATCACATAAGAAATAAACAAAACATATTTACAGATAGAAAGATGTGCTAAGTTAAAAAGGACTCTAAAAAAACTCCACTCCCTAGAAGATATCACCCCTAGAGGATGCTGACGTCTATGGAATCTCTGAGACATGGTTTAAAACTGCAGAGAGTACACAGAAAGTACAATATTATAATGCCTTCCACACACATAGAGCAGCTACTACACAATTAATGAGGACCATATTAATGAGGACCAGATCTGCTTTGATTGCACCCCTGGTTGGTGTATAGATAATCTGGGGAGTTTGTGTTTACAAAATCCATGAGTCTCTGCGCCTGTATATTTGGTGTCCTATATGATTCCCAGTTAATAGGTTCATAGGTTCATAGGTTCATAGGTAGGTACTAGGCGGGCATTTATAAGCCTAGCCAGAGTGTGTCAGCTTTCGCCGCCCCATTGATTAATTAACTGTGCCTCTGTCAAGAAGAGCCAATGAAGTGATCCCAGGGGTGTATTTTCTGTTTCCCATCCACTCGTCAAGGTTTCTCTTGAAGAGTGTTAGTGAGGGGCTCTGCCAAATGTAGTTAGGAATTTTGTTCCAAAGCATGGGGAGTCTCTGTGACAGGAATCTGTTCCTCCAGCATGTTCTATTTATTGTTGTGGTGAGGTTTAGCTCACTAGAGCGAGTGGCTCGCAGTGACTTGGATTTCTTTAGGTGGAGCATGTCCATCAATTCTGAGTTGGACATGGCTTCGTAAGTCAAGCAGAGATCACCTCTGAGTAAGCGATATGCCACTGAGTACAGCTGGAGTTTTTCCAGTCGGGCTGCATAGGACATATGTTTGAGACCAGTAATCCTCTTGGTGAGGTACTTTTGTGGTCTTTCCAGCTGTTGGAAGTGTCTTGTGAGGTACATCCCAAATGGGGCATTGTACTCTATGATGGGTCTGATGAGTGACGAGTAGAGGGGCACTATAACCTCTCTATATCTAGATGTAAACCCTTTAGAAATTAGATGGGCTACATAGAAGGATCTCCTAACTACTTTGGCAATATGATTGTCAAAGGAGAGTTTACTATCTACCTGGGTCCCCAGATCTCTTATTACCTCTTCTGTATTAAGGGGGCTGCCACCTATGTGGTAATTCATGGGTGTTTTGTTTTTCCCAAATGGGATGACTAAATATTTTTTGGCATTTAGCTTGAGACCATGACTTTAACACCAGGTGTCCGTCTCAGTAAGGCCCTTTTGGAGAATGTCTGTGTCAGGACGGAGAGTCAATTATGGCTCCCAGTTTGCAGTCATCAGTGAACTTGTTTAGCCATAGTCCTCCTGTGTTTGCCTGTATGTCTGAGAAGTATATGCCGAACAGTTGGGGTCCCAGGACCGAGCCTTGTGGGGCATCACTTGCGACTGGTTTAGAGTCAGATCTGGAACCCGCTATTCTTACCGTGTGAGTTCTGTCTGTAAGCCAGTTGGCAACCCATCTCATGAAGTAGGGGTTTATGTTCAGGCTGGTGAGATTTTCTATAATTCCCGAGTGGGGAGTGGTGTCAAAAGCCTTGGCGAGGTCAAGGTAGGCTGTATGAACTACCTTCCCCTCATCTATGGCCTTGGTGACTGTCTCGAAGAAGTCAACCAGGTTTAGTAGGCATGATCTGCCCTTAACAAAGCCGAACTGGGTTGAGTCAAGTGTTTGGAGGTTCCCAATGTCTTTGTTAATGAGTTCCATGATGATGCGCTCCATAGCCTTGCAGACCAGGCTAGTCAGGCTTATGGGGCGATAGTTACCAGGGACAGTTGTGGCCCCTCCTTTGTGGAGCAGAATAACCGCTGCTGTGCACCATTCTATGGGCATGTAGCCTGTAGAGAGGCTGAGGTTGAACAGTGTGTTTAGGCGGGGGGTTAGTTCGTTCTGTAGTTCGTGCAAGATGCAGCCTGGGACACCATCTGGCCCCATTGACGCTGTGCTTTTGGCTTTTGAAAGGGCGGTTTTCACCTGTGTGTCTGTGATTTCCGGGACACTACACTTTCCGGTATTGTTGTGGGCCCTTTTGGGGGTGAGAGGGGGGTGATGTTTGCACTGAATCTATCTGCCAGGAAGTTGGCAATATCAGTGGGTTCAGTATATTTTGTGCTATTTTGCACTAGCTCAGAGGATATCTGCGAGTTGCCACTTAGATTCTTGACATAGCTAAAGAAGGCTTTGTGGTTATCTTTCAAATCCTTGGCTATTTTTCTTTCAAAGTTAGCCTTGGAGGATTTTATGAGGGACTTTAGTTTCTTACTGATACTAATCAGGGATGTCTTTCCTTCTTGGGATTTTCTTTTTTCTGAACTAGTTTCTTCCTTCTATTGTAAAGCTTGTTTATGACAAGGGTCCACCAGACTGGTTTCCTTCTCTTAGGGGAGTGAGTCTTGGTTTTGCTAGGGATGGCATGATCCTTGCATTCTTGTAGGTGCTCATAGAGTGCATTTGTAAAGGTTTCTGCATCTTGGGCAGCGTTATCCTTTAGTGTGGGGGCTGTGAAACTTACCACCTCTGTCTTAGGTAAGTTGAAGTTTGCTTTAGAAAAGTTTTTTAATGTGGTTTCCTTAGTTGGGGGTGGTGGTGGGGTGTGGACATCCAGAGTGATTAGTTTATGGTCTGATCTAACCAGTGATGGGTTGACCTCTGGTGTGGAACACCTGTTGCCCATGTTGGTGATGACCAGGTCCAATATGTTTTCACCTCTTGTAGGGGAGTTTACCAGCTGATCCAGGGCATTTGAGTTGATATATTCCAGGAAGCGCTGGACCTGGGAGTTTGTACTTGAGTAGTTTTCCCAGTTAATGGTAGGGTAATTGAAATCGCCCAATATCAGGGTGTTCGGTTTGTAACAATTACATTAACATATGCGAGAACGGACGTTTTATTACATTAATAGTGGGGTAATTAAAGTAATTCATGAATATGACATTGGGTTGCATGGTGAGTGTTTCCAATAAGATTAAATACACGTTATGGGTTTCCTGGGTCATGGAGGGGGCCCTATAGCTTGCAAGGAAGTGGTATTGGATTCTGACTATGGTGATTTGAATATGGGGAAGCTCAAGCACATTGTCCTATTTGTCCAGCCTTGAGTTATATTTATTTTAATGTAAATTGGGACACCTACACCTTTAGTCCCTGAACTGTTCATAGAAACACTATACATGCATGTTAATAGCTGCATAGAGGAAGCTGTATCCACCAGGAAGAAGTACAGAACTAACTCAAAAAACAAGCGGCCCTAATGGGATCACAACATCAATAGGCTGCATAACAGAAGAAAGAAAATCATTGCAACAATTAGAAGGTGTTGAACACAACAGGGTAAAAGCTCTCTCATCAAACTAAACAAACAACTCAGGGGACAAATAAAGTCTACAAAAGCCAACTTTGATGTAAAGTTGGCCTCCCAGACCAAGGACAACCACAAGGCATTCTTTAGCTATGTCTGCAACCTCAAAGGCAACCCAAAAAAAAAAAAAAAAAAAAAAAAAGATAAAATAATAGCTGCACATTTTCATATGTCCCATGGAGGTGATGTAACTAAATTGAAAGTAACAATTTTAGAAACTGTTAAGTGGTTTTATGATGATGATAATATATTGAAGCATAAGTTATGTTATAAAGAAAGCATCTATATTTTAAAGTATAAAACACTTATGCCAAATGGACTCGATAATGATTTAAATTGGAAATGTTTGCTTTAAATGTGGATGAGTTTTTTATTAAGTGTTTAATTGATTGTTAATTGAAGATTTTTTAGTATAAATGTTAGAGAAATGTATGATATTGTTTGTTACTCCTGGAAGGTGGTCACACCAAAGCGCTAGAGAAATAAAAGTTTTGTATGTACCTTTTCTTTGGTCCACTGGGTGATTGTCGTTTTTATTGTGGTGGAGCAGAAGTAGTAGTCGTATTCATATGATGTAAATTTGGCCTCCCAGACCAAGGACAACCACAAGGCATTCTTTAGCTATGTCTGCAACCTCAAAGGCAATACACAACTGAGTGCAGAACTGATTGCAAGTGTAGCCATCTATTCAGAGCCAGAAGATATAGCAAACCTAATGGCTGACAAATTCAGCTCCAACTTTACCCTTCCCTTCCTCTCAACCTTCCCTCAGGAAATGTCATCAAATATAACTCCTGCTCTTGCTATCACTAGGGAACAGGTCCTTAATGCTCTCTCTAAAGTCCAAGGACACTGCATCAATGGGCCCAGACAACATCCCAGGATGCCTTTTAAATAGCTTGAAAGATGACCTCTCAGACATTCTAGAATTGCTATTTAACTGTAGCCTCCAAACAGGCTTTATGCTTAATGAATGGAGAACAGCAACAGCCATTTCTCTGCACAAAAGTGGGCCATCTACAGACCCTGGAAACTACAGACCCATAAGTCTCACTAGTCTTATTTGCAAAGCCATGGAAAGAATTATCATGGAAATGATCAGCTATGACATAGGAAACCACAAGACAATGGATCCAACCCAATCTGGTTTCATCAAGGGCAGATCATGTCTACTCAACCTGGTAGACTTCTTTGAGAAGGTCACCAAAGCAATAGATGAAGGCAAAATGGTTCACACTGCCTACCTTAACATGTCCAATGCATTTGACACAATACTCCACTTGGGTATTGTTGACAAACTTAAGAGGTTAGGTACAAACCCTTATGTCATGAGGTGGATGGCCAGCTGACTCACAAACAGGAGCCTGGAAATTAGAATTGTTGAGTCCACCTCTACAAAGAGGACAGTCAGAAACAGAGTCCCTCCGGGATAAGTCCCAGGAGTTCTCCTTTTTAGCATTTACTTCTCTGAAGTCAAGTCCAATGTCAATGGCCAATGGCTGACTAAATTTGCAGATGATTGCAAATTAGGAGCTGTCATTGAATCACCCACTAACACAAATGTTCTCCAGAAAAGGCTGACACAGGCAAACAACTGGTGTCAGAGCCATGAACTAAAACTAAATGTAAGGAAATGTATACTTGTATTCTTCAGGAAGTCATCCACCCCTGATAACTATTATATTGACAACATACCCCTAAGAGCTGACCCAGTAATCAGGGACTTGGGGAATACACATAGACATTAATCTAGCCTTTGATCATCACATGTCTACAGTAGTGAGGAAATCATACAATGTTGTATAACTTATGAACAAAGGTATGTGACATCTAGGTCCAAGGAAATCATGGTTCCACTGTATTTGGCATTCATCAGATCTACCGAGTATAATGCCCCCTTTGTTATGTACCTAGCCAGGCATATCCAACAACTGGAATGTCCACAGAGGTTCCTCACTAAAATAATACAGGGCATGAGTAACATGCCCAATGCAGACCACCTCAAGTTCCTATCCCTGTATTCTATCTCCTACAAACTGTTGAGGGGAGATCTATATCTGCCATACAAGGAATTGTCAGTGCCCACTCTGATAGACCTTCTGCATATCCACAAAACAAACAACACCAGAATTACCCACCCTAAAGACTTAAACCTTGCCTGTGATACAAATAGGGCCTGCTGAAGAGGCAGGTATGTATCCCAGATACTGCCCTTTCTCTGGAACAGGCTCCCCATCCATGTGAAGCAGAGTTCCTGTCAAACCCAATTCAAGTGTAACTTGGACTATTGGAAGGGGAACAGGAAATTCATCCCTAGGTTGATACATACATCTTTAATGGACAAAGCCAGCCTGTAAATGGTTCATCTCCCAGGCTCCTGCTTGCAAATGTTTCATTTCTCAAGCCTCTGCTTAGACTTAGCAAGAGTAGCAGAACTTGTCAGACATTTGGGATGCATGGCTAGGCTTAAAAAGGCCCTTGTGGTCCTTAACCTAGTGTAGTAAACACCTATTAACTTATATAAAGTACATGTCTACAGATGCAAGAATATTCTACAATATTAAGGTCAAGAAGTAGTTTACAATGTTGAGGCATGGTTGGAAAAATGGAACTTTTATTAGAAGATCTTTCTGGAGAAGATTTGGCCATAACGACTGAGACAGATTATGCTACAGACATAGCAGCATATCATTGTCTAGGGAGGTATGAAGACGTGAGAAGAGGAAAGTGAGAATATATACAGGAAGGGATACCACGGAGAAAAAACAGAGAAACGGTGAGAGAGGTATGCAGAGAGAAGTGAAGTAGAACGGAGGATCTGTGGCAGATGCGAAAAGAAGATGGAGGTAGAATGCATGAGGATCAGTACCTAAGGGATGACAGGATGAGATAAGGATCAAGGCATGTGACAGAGATGCAGGGGTCATGGAATGTCATGTGACTGATACATTTTATAGATGGAAAATAAAGAAGATTGAGGTAGAATGCATGAGGATCAGTACATAAGGGATGACAGGATGAGATAAGGATCAAGGCATGTGACAGAGATGCAGGGGTCATGGAATGTCATGTGACGATACATTTTATAGATGGAAAATAAAGAAGATGGAGGTAGAATGCATGAGGATCAGTACCTAAGGGATGACAGGATGAGATAAGGATCAAGACATGTGAGAGAGATGCAGGGGTCATGGAATGTCATGTGACTGATACATTTTATAGATGGTAAATAAAGAAGATGGAGGTAGAATGCATGAGGATCAGTACCTAAGGGATGACAGGATGAGATAAGGATCAAGGCATGTGACAGAGATGCAGGGGTCATGGAATGTCATGTGACGATACATTTTATAGATGGTAAATAAAGAAGATGGAGGTAGAATGCATGAGGATCAGTACCTAAGGGATGACAGGATGAGATAAGGATCAAGGCATGTGAGAGAGATGCAGGGGTCATGGAATGTCATGTGACGATGCATTTTATAGATGGTAAATAAAGAAGATGGAGGTAGAATGCATGAGGATCAGTACCTAAGGGATGACAGGATGAGATAAGGATCAAGGCATGTGAGAGAGATGCAGGGGTCATGGAATGTCATGTGACGATGCATTTTATAGATGGTAAATAAAGAAGATGGAGGTAGAATGCATGAGGATCAGTACCTAAGGGATGACAGGATGAGATAAGGATCAAGACATGTGAGAGAGATGCAGGGGTCATGAAATGTCATGTGACGATACATTTTATAGATGGTAAATAAAGAAGATGGAGGTAGAATGCATGAGGATCAGTACCTAAGGGATGACAGGATGAGATAAGGATCAAGACATGTGAGAGAGATGCAGGGGTCATGGAATGTCATGTGACGATGCATTTTATAGATGGTAAATAAAGAAGATGGAGGTAGAATGCATGAGGATCAGTACCTAAGGGATGACAGGATGAGATAAGGATCAAGACATGTGAGAGAGATGCAGGGGTCATGGAATGTCATGTGACGATGCATTTTATAGATGGTAAATAAAGAAGATGGAGGTAGAATGCATGAGGATCAGTACCTAAGGGATGACAGGATGAGATAAGGATCAAGGCATGTGAGAGAGATGCAGGGGTCATGGAATGTCATGTGACTGATACATTTTATAGATGGAAAATAAAGAAGATGGAGGTAGAATGCATGAGGATCAGTACATAAGGGATGACAGGATGAGATAAGGATCAAGACATGTGAGAGAGATGCAGGGGTCATGGAATGTCATGTGACTGATACATTTTATAGATGGCAAAATGCAAGCTGTTTGAACTGTTAAATGGATTGCTCTCATTTTATGTCAGTATATAACCTGAAGTTAAATCACATAAATTTATGGGACTAGAAATGTACCATTATGGCAAAAAGGCAACATAATTATGTATGTACATATATATATATATATATATATATATATATATATATATATATATATATGTGTGTGTGTAAAAATTGTAGTGATTGGGATTGTAACAATATATATATATATATATATATATATATATATATATATATATATATATATATATATATATATCTATGTACATAATTGGCAGTCAGATTTTTACATTTGATTTGGACTTTATTTGTTCATTTAATACGTAATTTTCATGGCAAAGCACTGGGCCTGGTCAGATTTTGTAAGTTACTCATACTAATATATTATTATTTTATATTAATAATTAATATTATCATATTATTACATTATTATTATATTATTAATTATCATTGTAGTAAGGGCCATATTTGATGCCAACATTACAAATAGGCAGCAATTGTAAATGTTTAGGTAGCTATAAAGTGTTGACTAGCGTACATTAACAGTAGTAAATAACAAATGGTAGTGTACAAGGCAAGTTGTGTATTTACAGTGCAAATTGTTGAGATCTATGAAAAAATGTCATTCAAATCCATATCACATCTTCCATGTCCTTCCTACATGATCACCGTTGTTCATATGATCACAGCAGTAACTATAGTTTATGGTAGCAGTGAAAAGAAACACACATTTATCTTTTAAATACATTTCCTACACACTCTGCTGTTTACATGTCAGCTCACTGATCCTAGATTACCTCATTTCCCGACTCACGGTAACTTCATCCATCATTATATATAGCAGTGTCAAGAGCACAGAAATGTTTATATACTTCAGTAGTATTGTAAACAGTCAGCAGATGGCAGTATTTGCATATTTTTAAATGGAAACAAATTCCCCCTTATAAGCCAGGATCATCAGCTTGGCGATTTTCAGAAAGATCTTAAAACATAAGAAATGGAAGTCAGTAATACATAAAAGACTTTACAAAATGTCAAATACGTTTTATTTTAAATTTATCTTAAATGATTAAACATGATTTTCATTAATTTCAAAGTAGCACATTGAATAATAGTCTTGCTAAAGTTAACTTTCTTCACAGTAATGCAAGGCAAATAGGACATCATTAGCTGTCCAGTTCTGTATAACATAATCAAACAGAAGTTGCATTTAGCACTGAATATTTTCTTTAAAATATGAAAAAAAGTACATTTTAAAATAGTTTTAAGTATAATATGGTCACATATGTAGCCCATAGTCTACAACTATATCTGCAACATATTGCACCTATAAAAAGTAGAAAGCCTTTCAAACAAAAGTGTCACATTATTCACAGATTACATAAACATTAATTGTCCTCACTGACTGTCATGACTTTAAATGGAAATTGTATTATAAATGTAATTGCAGTTTGTATAGATCTTTGCAGTCAGTGAGTGGTAGTGGAGTTATAAATTGTATTCTAGCTGTATACTGTTATGAGTACATAACAAGTTACAGTTCTTACACAATAATGTTTAAACTGCTGAAAAATTCTACCTCAAGGCAAAACCAGCAGCAAGAACTTCAAAATAAAAAAAAACTATCAGAAAATCATCATCATATTTAATTAAGTATAACCATTGCTCACTGATATTGTTCACAGTTTTGTGTAGAAATATATTTATAATTGTAAGACTGCAGGACATCTTATATCAACATCAGTCGTACTGAGGTTTTATGTATTTAATGAGCATTATTTTAAATCGTAACCAGATTGTAGCCTTCTTTACCACGTCATTAGTGTTCCTGCAGGTTGGTCTATACCAGTGACTCATATAACCTGACTCAGAGCAAATGCTGTCTAAAAATTAATCAGTGAGTAAAATCATAACACAGCAAATCTACAAGTTTTAAGTGGCAAATCTCATCAAGCAGTGTATGACACACTGCATACAAGGACAGTACATGCTGGAACATGATTGTCAGCCATGTTTCTGCTCATTAATATACTTGTTAAGTCTGTGTGACTCCAACAAGTGGAGCACAATGCTGTCCTGTCCTAACATGATTACTGGGTTTGACCATGAAGACTGGATTGTGCAGGCATTAAGAGCAGCACCACCCACACACACAAACACACACAGACAAGCAAACAGACATATTTATTGACATTTGATTACTGGGAAAGTCTGACTGGGTAGGAACCCATTTTCAGCAGAGGCCTGAGGAGAAAGGCTTGAAAGTATTACAAAATATTTTAAGAACAATAATTTTTGCAATCTTCAAATATAATAAAAAATGTGTACAGTTTAAATAATTATATGAAATTAGACATAATATGAAAACATTGGTTAAAAATAGATACATGTTTTATGACAATGATTTAATATTTAGAGAAATTTTAACCAGTTTATAAAGAAATTAAAGGTAAGTTAATATAATACAAACAGGAGTTGCAATATGAAGTGTGGCCCAATTTTACCCTGAACTCGTAGTTAATGGCAGTTAATGGTACTACATTTATAGAACCTGTAAATATAGCAAACCTGCTGGCTGACAGGTTCAGTGAAAACTTCACTCCCCTGTCCCTGCCACATATACCATCCCTAACACCTATCTGCCACCTAGTATCTCAGAGGAACAGGTCTTAAATGCCTACTCCAAGTTCCAAAATACAGCCTCTATGGGACCAGACAATATCCCAGGCTGTGTTCTACATGGGTTAAAACAGGAATTAGCATCACCATTGAGCACGTTTTTGAATCACAGTCTAAGCACTAGCTTCATCTCAGAGGAATAGAAAACAGCTACCATCACCTCTTTGCATAAAGGGGGTGCATCCATGGAACCCCAGGAACTACAGACCCATTAGCCTAACCAGCCTTATCTGCAAGACCATAGAATGAATCATCATGGACCTTATTAACAAAACTAAAGGAAATCTCCAAATGCTGCAAATGCTAGACCCACCCAGTTTGGCTTTGTCAATGGGAGATCATGCCTGTTAAACTTGGTGGACTTCTTCGAGACAGTCACCAAATCTCTAGATGAGGACAAATCTGTACATACAGCCTACCTAGACTTATCCAAGGCCAATCATTGATAAACTCACCCAGCTAGGTATTATTTATTTATTTTATTTTTATTTTACATTTGTTAACCGGGATAGTCCGACTGGATATATGTCCATTTTCAGCAGAGGCCCAGGGAGAAAAGCTCCAACAAAAAGCAACAAAAACATACAGAAAATTCAAAAATAATATACAAAAGTATAGGGTTGCTTGAAGAACCGACAAAATACATTTTAGAACATGGAGTCAGAAGTTGACATTAATAATATTGTAATAGGAACCACGCGCTTACATCGTTAGTAAATGAGAGTGAGAATGTTTTAGTTAGAAGGAGAGAATTATGACTAAATACGTTGTGTAGAGTGAGGATTAGCCAGGCTTGGTGCAGTAGCAGTACCTTTTAGACCCCAGGTGTAGTTTGAGCTTGGCTTTGAAGTGATTCAGGGAAGAAATTGAGGTAATCTCAGGGGGTAAAAGGTTCCAGGTTCTACCTAGGGAGTTGGACAGGAGAGAGTCACCGGCTAGGTTATTAGTTTTGTAAGTCTGGATGAGGACTTTGTTGGAAGAACGTAGTGGTCATGGATTGTTATACAGGGTGACTAGGTGTTTGAGTGAAGGGGTGTTTTCAGGGGTGTATATGATTTTGTGGACTATGATCAATTGGTTGTATCGCACTAGACTAGGAAGTTCGAGCCAACCAAGCTGAGTTAGATTAATGCAGTGATGTGTTCTAAAAGGGAGCCCAGTGGCGAATCTGGTAATGTGATTGTAACAGGTAGTAAGTTTGTTTAGATTGGACTTATTGTTATTTAAAAGAAGAGGGGATGCGTACAGGAGAGTAGAGAGAAGATGGGAACGGGCAATGGCTACCTTGGCTATGGGAGTTAGAAAGTTCTTTAATCTGTACAGTGGACCTAGTTTTTTATTGATGGTTTTGATCAATTGGTTAACATGTAGGTCAAACTTTAAGTGGTTGTCAATAGTGACACCTAGAAGTTTAGTAGATGGGTCAGGAGAGATGATTGTGCCATCTTTGGATTTGATTGTGAAGTTAATGGGGAGGAACTTTTGTGTTGGTAGGAATATAAGCATTTTTGTCTTTTTGGGGTTTAGAATCAGGCGGTGGTTGGATAGCCAGTTTTCTATCGTGTTGAAGGTTGTTTGGGTACTTAGCTGCAACTCTGTAGGGGATGTAGCTGAGCAAATCAGTGTTGAGTCATCTGCGTATTGGATGCAGTTAACTTTAGGAATGGCAGTGTGAAGATCATTGATGAAGATGGAGAATAACAGAGGACCTAGTATGGACCCTTGTGGAACACCCAGGTTGTTTGGTAATAGGGTGGAAAGTTTAGAATGCCAGAGTACGGCTTGTTGTCTTTCACTTAGGTAGGACTCAAACCATTGAAGTGATTTTAGATTTAGACAGAGTGATTTTAGGGAGTGGATCAATAGTTGGTGATCCACCATATCAACCATATCAACCCATGTATTGTCAGGTAGGTTGCAAACTGGCTCACTGAAAGAACTCATATGGTCAAAATAGGGGATTCTACCTCCTCTAGCAGACCCGTAACCAGTGGTGTTCCACAAAGATTGGTTCTGGGATCCCTACTGTTCAGAATCTACTTCCCTAAAGTAGAGACTAAGACTAAAGGACTGTGGCTGGCAAAGTTTGTTGATGACTGCAAACTGGGAGTGATCATTGAAACTCCTAGTAATGTCAACATCCTACAAGAAGGTCTTATGCAGACTAATGACTGGTGCCAAAGTCATGGTCTTAAACTTAATGCAAGAAAATGCATTATCATCCCCTTCAGCAAGTGTGATATTCCTGCAAACTACCACATCAATAGCAATACCCTAAGCACACTGTCAGTGTTGACAGATGTGGGAACACAGGTTGAGGGCAACCTTAACTTCAATCACCATGTCTCCTCAGTGGTAAGAAAGGCATTTTATATTGCTCATCTCATAAGTAAGGGCTTTGCTTCCAGAGAAAAAGAAGTTATAACCCCACCCTGTACTCTTCCATTATCAGGCCAATAATAGAGTACAACTCTCCCTTTGGTATGTTCCTTTCCAAACACTTGCAGAAATTGGAAAGACCACAAAGGTTCCTTACAAAGAAAATGCAGGGTCATCAAGATCTGTCTTATGCAGACAGACTGAAATCAATGTCACTTTACTCTGTCATACAGATTGCTTAGAGGTGACCTGTGCCTTCCACATAGAGCAATCTCTGACCCAGCTTTAATGGAAATGCTGCAAATTTGCAAGTCAAATGGCACACGGGTCACTAACTCAAAGTGCCTTAACCTGGTATGTAACATCAACAGAATTTGCTGGAGAGACAGATTTGTCTTGCAGATATTGCCCCACCTTTGGAACAAGCTTCCTATTCATGTTAAACAAAGCCACTCATTGGCCCTATTTAAGTGCAATTTCGATGATTGGATGGGTAACCAGAAATTCACTCTGGGGGTTCCACCTGTGTCCCTCTTGGACAGGGGTAATTAGCTGATTATTTTAGTGTCTGCTTGAACCAGACACCCTTGGAAACACAGGTTGAATTTTGCTAGGCTTGTAACGGTCTTAGGGCCATTAGCCTAGTAACCTCCTATGATCCTATGAAAAGCAAGGCTCATGGTGTATTTAAAAAGAAAGCCAGAGGAGAGAAATTAATACAAGTAATGAAGTGAGTGAAGAAGGAAGAGAAAGGAGGTTTATGGTATGAATGCATATTGATTCACATTCAGGGATATAATTTATCTTGGTGTGAAACAAGAACAGAACCAGATTTTGCCTAGGAAGTCTTTCAAAATGTTTTTAATGGATGGGAGGGAGGGTAATGATCTGATAGATTCAGATAAGGAGTCATAGGAACTTAGCTGTACACAAACAAACCAAATGTAAGGCATACAAAATGTACTGAAAAACACTATTCAGTCTTGAAAGGCATGTTATACAAGTAACACAAAAGAAGGCAACCACCAGAATGGAAAATATCGAAATTATTCTTTATTTTCCAAATGACATAATGGAAAACTAATATCACCAGTACAACCATACCTCTCAATACATGGTGGTGGTGCTGCAGCAGCGTTGTCACTCACAGTCAGACGCTGTCCAGTTCGATTCTCAGCTAGACCATCTTCTGCGTGGAGACATGCATGAATGGGCGTACCTTTGTTGAAGGTTGTGTGTCAGGGCTGGTAACTCGGCATGTAAAAATCAACTACCAATCATTAAGGGACCAGAGTTCTGCTGTGGCGACCCCTAACCGGGAAAAGCTGAAAGACACAACAACCATACCTCTCAACTATACAGATTTTTGCAGAATGTCCAGATTTTAGCCTCATATGTTTGGTCCATTTTTCATAAAATTGTGGTTTTTCTGGCAAATTAGTTATAAATCGTCAAAGATTCAAGATCAAAAATAAAGACAGACATTTGAGTTACAGACTTCATATCATTCAGAAAATTCATGCTAATATAAAACCTGTGACTCTATCAACTTTCTAAGTTTGTAAGAGCAATATTTAAAAATTGCCCCTATTTTTGGGCCTTTGTCCCACTTTTATTTATGGCTTTGTCCAGATTTCTTGCTCTAAGAGGTTGAGAGGTTGAGAGGTATGATTACAACTCAAAACCATGAAAAACCTCAGATCACACAATTAAGCACTTTCCTTCACTCCTCAAAGTATAAGGACTTCATCAGAATACAGTAAGTAATATCAACAAACATATAAATACCTTCCAGCCTTGGTTAATTAATCTATCTAAACATAATGTGATTTAATCCTTAAATACACACACACACACACACACACACACACATATATATATATATATATATATATATATATATATATATATATATATATATATATATATATATAAAAACCTGGAACCATAAAATTCATCATGAATGACAGACCAAGCACGTAAATAAAATTGTTAGCAATACTGAAAAAATAAAAAAAATGAACAAGCACAGGAATCTGTCTAGTTCCAACCTCACCACCATGACTGCTGAGGAAAAAAAAAACAGCAACACTAGTTATCTTAAAACTTTGTTGATTTGCTCAGTCACAGTAATTTCCAAAATTATGACACCCAGGTAGTATTCCAAAGACACTACCTGGGTTTCATGGTTTTTGGAAATTATTGTGACTGAGCTCATCAATGAAGTTTTAAGACCACTAGTTTCTTTGTTTTATTATTTAATACTGAAAAAATAGTTCATATGTAACAATTCATTATATAATTTAGCTGATCTAAACTTCAGCAATGGAACAATTGGCACAAACTCACTGAGCCCTGGCTTAATAGTAGCCTGACATTTAAGTTGCCAGAGCAATTCTTTATATTCTACAATAGTTTCCAATGCGCTCCCTCCAAGATCTGGAATAATCTTTTCAAAAATTCTAAATTTAAAGTCCTTAAAGAGGGCACAGCTAAGGGAATGCTTCTGGAACACATTATTTGTGTTGGCCTTATGGATATTGTAAAGATGTTTATAAATCCTTTTTCTGAAAGTTCTCTCCATTTTCCCAACATAGAAGGCAGGACAAGCTGAACAGACAGCTAAATAAACCAAACCTTAGGTTTCTCAATTGCCATGCATAACAGTCACTTTACTACCAGTTGTATTTTTTCAAATGAGAGTAGCTTCATCATAAATAAAACCACATTGTTTACAAAAGCCACATTTCTTGGTACCTTTTAATTGTGGCTGAGATGAATTATTTATTCATTTGACAGACTTAAAATACTGTTTCAAGTTAGTGGCCATTTTACTAACAAAAACGGGCTTGACTCCTGTCAGTTTCAAAACACTCTCATTAATCTTAATGATTTCTTTAACTTTATTTGTATCAGAGTTATAATGAACAACTAAGGCCTTTTCAAACACACTATTGCTCTCTATGAAAAAAATTAACATCAGACTTATTCATCAAAGGATCCACATTGGTAATCCCACAACCCAGAAATGGTATACATTTATTATTTTACACTGAGGTAACCTGTGAACTAATGTGCCTCACTAGTCTGGGTGGATAGCCGCTACTTAAAAACATAGTTTCCAATTTCACTTTTTCTTCTTGAAAAGTTTCCTAGGTAGACACCATCCTGATCAGTTTAACAAAATGGCCTTTCACCAAATCCTTTTTCTGAGAATAATGATGGTGACTAATAAAATGTAAATAACTGTTGCTAAAAGTAGGTTTCTTAAAAATATTAGAGGCAAACACAATCTAAGTCTTAAAAAAAGACATATCTAACTATTCAATCTGTTCAGAACTAAAATTGTAAGTAAACCTCAAAAATGTGGAGGTATCCAATAAAGTCTTTAAGTTCTTCTTCCATACTTGACCAGCGGATGAATATATCATCCAGGTACCTAAGGCATAACCTACAATTTATAAAATAAGGACACTGAAAAACATGTTTCAATTCCTAAGCATTAAGGACCAAGTTGGCATAAATAGGGGCACAAGAAGCACCCATGGCCACACCTTGATTTGTTTATAATATTTCCCCTCAAAAAATATAGTTGTTATCTAAAACTAAATTCCGGGAGTTCATAATTAATTTCATTTCAGTATTAGAAAGAAAATGAAAACTTATAATCATAATCACTTCCTGAAAAAAATTGATGCCGTCTTTCTGGGAATACATGTAAATAAGTGCAGAACACGAACTGTCAAAAATTAAATCCGTACTCCAAAAATACTCCTTCAATCTACTATGAAAATTACATGAATCTTTAAGTAAATGTAAGGGGATCTGAAATACAGATTTTAATTTTCTATTAACCGCCAATGGATATGTTTTTGAATTTTGTGTTGCAACAATGGGTTTGAAAGGTAGATTAATAATATATTTGTGCACCTTTGGTAGGCTAAAGATAATCAGAACCAAAGCATTGGCTACAGGTAAAAAAATTAAACAAACCTGATGTAATAGTACCTTACATAAGGCAGTCTTCTATGAATATATATCCATCTATAAGCAATGTTGATTACATTTAAAGACACTTGTAAATTGGAGTCAATATCTTGTAAGAAACTCAACATAATACTAAAATAAACCAAGAAATTAAATAAAACTGCCTCACCACCTTTATCAGGCTTAATAATTCTAATAGATTTATCTATGGTAACTTCATATAACAACCAACTTTTCTTTTTCAGAAATTGTAAAAAGAACCTTTACATTTAATCTCTGCGAACTTACAAAGGTCAGCATCACAGGCCCTTTCAAACATCTGAATTAAAGGATGTATAACCCGGTTGAACACGCTGTCCTTTGTAAACAGGGGGCCTTGGATATAATTGGAAAAGTATATAGTAGGATTTAATTTCCTATTGAATAAACAAAGTTCCAAAGGGTTGTCAGCTGAATCAAACATCTTGTACAGAACAAATGTGAAAGCCTTCTCTAGAAGCAAAATATGCTCAGGTTCCATGATTACATGACTGTAATTATACTGTAAACGTTATAAGTAAAGTGTATATTGCCCCTAGAAATAATAGAACCCTTAGAAACCACGCATTCAGGTCTGACAGCACTAGTGAGCAATTCAGAGACATGCTAATAAAATGATGATGAAGCATGTCTCATTGTAGCAATGCCTCTCTTTGAACTTTAATTATTATCATCTTGTCTATTCACCAACCTGCACTGGCAATTATCATGAGCAGTGATCACTTCTATAAATCCCAGGAATGACCTTCCAACAAAGAATCCTTGTTGTTCCCGATCCATTTTTCCCACTAGACTGGGAAGTATTGCAGCATCTCTGTCTTCCTTGGATTCCTGTGAATGTGACCTCACCTGCCACTTGACAGTTTTATGTCTCGTGTTATGCAAAAATCCAGAGGTAAATTACACTAGGCTGTTTTGCCTTGTTTGTCTTTCATTTTAGACTGATTTCATATTCCTTTCTGATGTGAAAAATTGCTATATTTCCCTTCATCAAGAGCATTTCCACAGCCAGATTTTTTGAAATCATCTCTCTCATAGCTAAATACTAGGCCAACCTCCCTGAAAGACCATTTTAAGCCTAGCTGATAATCAAAGTCAGAATCAAACCCTACACTTTGTGCCTATGAGGCAAATACTTTAACATTGAAGCCAAACCCAAACCCACTCAGCCTTTATGAATACTGAACTAAGTAGTCCTTCACCAATCTTATAGGTTCATAGGTTCATACTAGGCTATCTGCCCAAGGGCATTTATAAGCCTAGCCCAGAGTTTTGTGGCTTTCGCCACCCCTTTAGTTTGGAGGATACTATGCCCATTATTTTGCTGTGCCTCTGTCAAGCAGTGACACTGAGATAATCCCTGGGGTATATCTGCAATCTCCCATCCATTGGTCAAGATTCTCTTGAACAAAGCCAGTGAGGTGCTCTGCCTCACATGTATCGGGATTTTGTTCCACAGCATAGGGAGTCTCTGGGTGATGAATCTGTCCCTCCAGCATGTCCTATTAATAACCGTGTCAAGGTTTAAGTCTCCCGCCCTTGTAGTTCTGAGGGATCTAGATTTTTTGAGGTGAAGCATGTTCATCAATTCTGGGTTGGACATGGCCTTGTATGTCAGGCACAGGTCACCTCTGAGAAGACGGTAAGCGACTGAATAGAGCTGGAGTTCCTTCAGTCGGGCAGCATAGGACATATTTTTGAGACCCTTTATCCTTTTGGTGAGGAATTTTTGGGGCCTTTCCAGTTGCTGCAGGTGTCGTGTCAGATACATTCCGAATGGGGCATTGTACTCAATCATTGGTCTGATGAGTGATGAGTACAGGGGGACGATGACTTCCCTTGATCTAGATGTGAATCCCTTCATGATCAGGTGGGCAATGTAGAAGGTCTTCCTAACTACTTTGGCAACGTGAGTGTCAAATGAAAGGTTACTGTCAACCTGGGTCCCCAGATCCCTGATAACCTCTTCTGAGCTCAGTGGGTTGCCGCCTGTATGGTAGCTAGGGGTAACCTTGTTTTTCCCAAAGGATATGACTATGCATTTTTTGGTGTTTAATTTTAGGCCATGGCTCTGGCACCAGTTATCCATTTCTATAAGACCCTTCTGAAGGATATCTGTGTCAGATGTGTTCTCAACTATGGCACCCAGTTTGCAGTCATCTGCAAATTTTGTCAGCCATAATCCTCCTGTGTTTGCTTGTACTTCTGAAAAGTAGATGCCGAACAGGAGTGGGCCCAGGACTGAGCCCTGTGGGACACCACTTGTGACAGGCTTTGAGTCTGACATGGCGCCAGCAACTCTGACCCTGTGGGTTCTGTCACTTAGCCAGTTTGCAACCCATCTTGTGACGTATGGGTTTACATTTAAGCTGATGAGTTTTCAATGATACCTGAGTGGGGTATTGTGTCGAAAGCCTTTGCCAGGTCGAGGTAGGCTGTGTGGACTGCCTTTCCCTCATCAATGGCCTTGGTGAATGTTTCAAAAAAGTCAACCAAGTTTAAAAGGCATGATCTGCCTTTGACAAAGCCAAACTGGGTCAGATCCAAAGTCTGCAAGTCCCCTATGTCTTTATTTATGAGTTCCATTATGATCCTCTCCATAGCTTTGCAGATCAGGCTTGTCAAGCTGATGGGATGGTAATTTCCAGGATCGGTGGAGGCACCGCCTTTGTGAAGTGGGACCACAGTTGCCGTACGCCACTCCTTAGGCACGTATCCTGAGGTGAGGCTAAGATTAAACAGCTGCCCTAACTGTGGGTTTAATTCCTCATTGAGTTCGTGGAGCACACAACCGGGGACACCATCTGGTCCCATGGATGCTGTGTTTTTTGCTTTGGAGAGAGCAGTTCTCACCTGAGCGTTTGAGATGTTTGGGGGGTTACAATCCTCTGGTATAGATATCTCACCTTTTGGGGAGGGGAGAGTTTGCACTGAACCTGTCAGCCAGTATGTTGGCAATGTCTGTAGGTTCAGTAAATTTTACATCATTTTGAACTAATTCTGAGCATATCTGGGAGTTTCCTCCCAGGTTTCTAACATAGCTAAAAAAGGCCTTATGATTGTCTTTTGAGTCCTTAGTGACTTTTCTCTCAAAATTTGCCTTGGATGATTTTATGAGAGCTCTTAGTTTTTTACTTATAATGATCAAAGGTGTTTTCCCTTTTAAGGATTTTGCTCTATCTTGTAGTAGCTTCCTCCTTTTGTTGTAGAGTTTGTTTATGGCTGGGGTCCACCAGACTGGATGCTTGCCTTTGGTACAAAGAGTCTTTGTTTTGTTTGGGATTGCCTGATCCATGCAGTCCTGTAGGTGCTGGTAGAAGGCATTTGTAAGTGATTCAGTGGCTTGAGTAATGGTTTCCGCAGGCTCGGGGGCCTTAAAAGAGACCACACCAGTCTTTAGAAGCGTGAAGTCGGCTTTTGAGAAGTTCTTCACTGTGGTCTTTTTTTATCTCAGGTGGGGGCGGGATGTGGACTTCCAGTGAGATTAGTTTATGGTCTGATCTCACCAGTGAGGGGTATACTTTCGGTGTTGAACATTGTGACCCCATGTTCGTGATGATGAGATCTAGTATGTTTTCTCCTCTTGTGGGGATGGTGACTAGTTGTTCCATGGCATTTGAGTTTATGAACTCTAGGAACCTTTGGGCTAGAGTGTTGGGGCTTGAGTAGTGATCCCAGTCTATATTTGGGTAGTTGAAGTCACCTAGTATGATGGTGTTTGGAGATACAATTATCCCCTCCAGTGTTTTCAGGAAAGCTATGTGAGGTTCCTGAGATTGAGAGGGTGGCCTGTAACATGCTACAAATTGCAGAGCAGTCTTGCCTATGGTTAATTGCACCTGGATGGTCTCCGATGCATCGTGCGTTACCACCATTGCATTGTCAGATTCCATTTCTGACCACTACTCCATTTTCTTCTGCCTCACCATCCCTGCATTTTTTTCTGTATGCCCTTGTGTATTTATAAAAGTTATATTACCATTTTTTTGAAGTGCTTGGACAAAGGCAGAACCAAGCTCTGAAATAGCTTTACATTTTTTTTATGAAATATGATAACACCTTCTCATTTTGAATCAGTTCTTATTACTTATCTAATTTAACAAACTAAGACAACCAATAACAAAATCAGTTATGCTACTGAAGCTATGTTAATAAATGTTTATGTGCAAATACACCAAGCAACATAAATGATAATAAAAAAAAATAATTATAGATCTCACTGAGAAAGCTGGGTCATCTTGCTAAAATGAGATTTACCAAATCTTACTTTATCAAAGACTGTTATGTCTTATTGCCTTGAGGCTATTTACAGTAAAATATGGGAATTTAATACTTTATCCATTGAGTGCAGTCATGGAAAAAAATATCCCAGCATTTTCATTGTTTTCTCTGTAATAACCTGTATCAGCATCCTTAAATACATTTGTGTTTGTTCATAAAAATAAAAATCAGGTAATAGTATAAAAAAATACATTTTATAGGGCGAAGCTCCCCTGTGTCCTTTATGTAGGGATCTTTGCTTAAAATATACTAAATCCAGTATTGACCCAACTACAAAGGAATGGAGACACCCTGCAAGGAAGAACATATTAGTTATATGAACCATGGTCTCATGTTCGCAGTAATACAAGCAGATAAAAACATGTTCAAAGAATAGCACTCAGACTGACAGTGAATACCTGTGTAACCATTTCCATATGTGTGTGTGTGTGTGTGTGTGTGTGTGTGTGTGTGTGTGTGTGTGTGTGTGTGTGTGTGTGTGTGTGTGTGTGTGTGTGTGTGCGCGTGTGTGTGTGCTTGTGTGTGCATGTGCATGTGAGTGAGAGAAAGGTCGAGGCCCCAGACCCCCAGTTCTCCATACTGTTTTATTGGACTAGACGTCTTTCAAGAGGATTACTTTTCATATAATAATTTGACTCAAGACACTGTCACTGAAGCTGCATTTGATGAAACTACCTATGACAGCAAGCTAATTATAACAGAAGTAGCTGTTATTATTATTGACCCTGTAAAGCTGGATAGTAGTATATTAGGATTGTACTATCTTAGGATATATTCAGAAGGTATGTTTTAATTTTAATGTTAGACCCAAAGATCAGTACGTCATAACTTTTGTAACTTATCTAGAGGTTTTGTATAATAAGCAGGCTGGGGATTGAAACTGTACTCAGTTTCTTGTAATAAAAAATATCCAACCTCTGATGTATAGTATGTAAACCCAAAAATGAATTGTGGTACGTTAACCAAAATGAGTTGTTATTTATAAAAATGTATGGAATCACATGCAGGTGTGCTTCATGTGGTTTAGGTTCATAGGGTCATACACACTTACTATGCTAACAATGCTGAGGATCTTCAGAAGCCCAGCCATGCATTCCCAATTAAGTTTTGAGATCTGGTATGTTTATTTCAATTAACCCAACTTGTATTATGCCCATCAATAACCAAGCGCAGGTGCACATTTATGTTACCCCTGTCAATCAGGAACAAGGGTGTTAATACAGCAGTATACTTGTGGTTTCCCATCCTCTTGTCCAGATTATGCGTGCGTATAGTAAGAGATTTACTTCACTTTATATGGAGTGGATGATGAGTCCAGATAAACTGCAGTCTTTGTGAGACACATCTATCCTTCCGGCATGTTCTATTTAAGTTGCAAAACAGATTGAGATCTCAAGTGTTTTTTTCTGCCACTATTGGACTTGCAGATGTGTAGTAGGTCTGAAAGGACTGGGTCAGTACTGGCACTCTAAATGAGGGCAGAGATTGCCTGCAGTAGCCTGTAAGATATCAATAACAGGTACAGGGCTTTCATATAGTCAGTGTATATTTTGTGATTTAGCCCCTTGATTTTCTTAGTGAGAAAGACTTGTGGTTGCTCAAATTGTGTTAGGTATTTGGACAGGTGCATATTGAAATAGACATTATACTCAATGATCAGTCTAATAATTGCTGAGTACAGTGGAATGGTCACTTCCCTAGACCTGGACACAGTAACCTTACTAATAAGCTGCACAATGAAGGACTTTGTTAAAATAGTGGATACATGTTGACCAAAGGATAGTTCATTGTCTGCATAAGCTCCCAGATCCCTAACTAGTGTATCAATTTTCAGGGATGTGTTGACAGTGTGATAGTTACAGGGGAAGCCATGCTGGCCAAAGGATAATATTATACATTTTTGGTATTTCATTTTACGTCATGGTTTTCACACTAGCTATTTGTTTGGGGAAGGTCCTTTTGGAGGACCCTGTAGTCTTCTGGAGAGTTATGATGGCACCAAATTTACAATCATCTGCAAACTTGGCCAGCTATAAACTCTTAACATTAGCTTTGACCTCAGAGAATTAAAGGACAACAAGGAGTGGCCTGCAGACTAAGCTCTGGAGTACACTGTTAGTGACAGATCTTTTGGAGGAAGTAGAGCCTCCTACACACCCTAATTTCTTGTGTTTTGTTAGTGAGCTAGTTTGTTATTAAACAACTTAGATCAGATTTAAATTTAGCTGGGTGAATTTATTTACTATAACTGAATGTAGGATGGTATTGAATGTCTTTGTAAGGTCAATACCATCCTACATTCAGTTATAGTAAATAAATGTAGGATGTAGGATGGTATTGACCTTACAAAGACATTCAATACCATCCTACATTCAGTTATATTAAATAAATGTAGGATGGTATTGAATGTCTTTGTAAGGTCAATATACACAGTGCGTACCAATTTTCCCTCATCCATTGCTTCAGTAACCTTCTTGAAGAACTCAAATCTGAACTGGCTAAGGTCAACAGTTTGTACTTTTCCTATATCTTTAAAATTATAATGATCTTTTTCATAGCCTTACAGATGGTTCTAGTCAGCCTACTCAAGCAATGATGCTTGACAGGATCTGTGTCATTGTGTAAATAACACCCTCTCAGGGGTTGCCCCCCTGGAAGGGCATTACTTACAAAATAACACACACCCTGGAGAGTATTATTGTACTTCGAGAATGGGATGTCTGTCAAATTGTTGTGTTTTACTTAATTTATATTTTTTTTATTATTTTTTTTATATATTTTTGATGTAAATAGTTCTTCCACCTAATGTTTCAAAGTTGCTGTAGTATATGTAAATGGTGTTTGAGGAAATATTTTACATCCAAAATATATCATTTTTAAATATCTAGATATTTGCTTTATTTTTGGTCCCTTACTGCTAAAATGTGTGGTTTCTTACCAGTGACTGGAGACTGAAGTCACTAAATAATGACATGCATTTGACTTTCAGGATTTATTTCCTTCAGAAATTCCATGTTAACACAGATCCTGTTATTTAACTTACTTTGCAATTTTTATAAGAATGAAATCTGAAAATCTGTTTCCATTTTTGAGCCTTTGTTCCCCATTTATTATAGGCTTTATCCAGATTTCTTGAGCAAAAAGGTTGACAGGTGCTCCTGTCACTGGTCCATCAGTCTCACTGTCTCTCCCTCTCTCAGACATACACGCACTTGCACTTCAGAAAATGCATGCTAACACAAGTCCCATTATTCAAGCAACTTCATGATTTTTGTAACATGAATATGTTCCTGTTTTCAGCCTTTGCTCCCTCTTTATTTTAGGCCTTATCCAGATAATGTAAGAAGTGAGAGGTATGTAAACCTCCTCAATTCTGCTGCTGCCAGTGTTCAATGCTCTCACTCTACACTCTCACTCACTCAGACCTTGCTTTCATGCATGCAAGCACACATATGCACACACAGACAAATAGAAACATACAGACTTTTTTTCTGTTATATTTATTTTTTGCACTCGCTGAATGGCAAAAGCACTGCTTAGCCAGTGTAAAATAGCTCAATTGATCTTGGTTTCACTCGCATGCATGCATAAACTCATACACACACAGACATAAATACAGACACACAAACACACATACACACACACACACACACACACACACACACACACACACACACACACACACACACACACACACACATGCACACACTTTTATTTTTATAGTTTTCTTTTTTTTTAAATATATTTTACGCTCTCTAAACAAAAGAAGTGCTGCTTAGCGAGAGCAAAATAATGGCGGCTGTTCATTTTTTTTTTCAGTCGGGCAGCTTGATATGCTGCTGTGAATCATCGGACTTATTTTTAGTGGGGATTACTTGTATGTTAACACCCCGCTAGAGGACATTCATTCTCCAGTCAGGGTGCAATCTATGGATCGCCTATTCTCTAAGAGTCTATAATTACCTGAATTTGTTGATGCCCTACTTTTATGTCCAGGGGAGTGGCTGTTGCTGTCCTCTTCTCATCTGACACAAAGCTTGTTTGGAGGATGATATCGAATAGTATCTGTAGGGGGTTAGACAAGTCCTAATTCAGGATGTCCAACAGATATCTTGGCATGTTATTTGGCCCCATACAAGCAGAGGACTTGGTCTTAGACAATGCTTTGAGGACATTCGTGGGATATTTGTGGGGGTAGTGTGGATGCTTGTTTGTCTTATTGGCTTTTCCTGGTTAGGGGTCCCCACAGCGGAACTCCGGTTTGCTAATGATTGGCAATAGATTTTTATGGTGCCGAGTTGCCAGCCCGACACCCAACCTTCAGCAAAGGCACACCCATTCATGCATGTCTTTCGGAGGCCTCTCAACTGCAGGGAGGACATGCAGACTCCACACAGAAGGCACTCCAGCTGAGAATCAAACAGGAGAACCTCTTGCTGTGAGGCAACAATGCTACCGCTGTACCACCGTGGCTTATGCTGATGTATAATCTGGGAATGTATGGGGGGAGGGGTGAAGTTAGAGCTAAATTTATCTGCTAATAGATCAGCTATGTTTTCATATAATTTACAATTAGATATGTTAAGTGATAGAGGTTCTCCGGTTAGATTCTCGGCTGGGGTGCCTCCTGTATGGAGTTTACATGTTCTCCCTGTGTTCGCGTGGGTTTCCTCTGGGTACTCCGGTTTCCTCCCAGATTCCAAGGACATGCATCTGGAGCATTTCTCCCAAGGCCTCCACTGAAAACAGGCTCTGTGGAACCTAGTCAGACTTTCCCGGTCAGCAAATGTTAAATAAATAAAAAAATAAATAAATAAATGAGCATTGTGACTGATGTTTCTAATATACTTAGCCTTTGTGGTTCTGTTTAGGCTGGGTACCTATTTTTGTACCATATCTTGCTTTTGTTGATTTGATCAGAAACTGCAGTTCCTTCTTAAGTTTACCAAGAGTGTTTTTGATAACAACAGAGTTGCAATTATTTGTATTTGCAATGAGCTTCTTTATTTTATTATAGGTCCTGCCACAGGGACTTATTTTTAACTTTAGCAAATTAGCTACTTTGTAGGGTGAGCAGATGAATCATGGCTGCTATTCTCATGTGCTTAGAATTTGGTGGTTAAGGATTCTGCATATACAGAGGGGTCATTGGGTAGGAAGGAGATGCTGACCATACACAAAGGGGTAATCGGGTAGGAAGGAGATGCTGACTTTAGACAGGTTATCACTCAGTTTTCATAGATAACCTCTGAATACTGAGCTATTTGAGGATGGTTCTGGCTTCATTCTTATGATGAATGTGGCTGATTTATAAACAGATTTAACTAGGGAAGGAGTTATAACTGGTAGGGAACAGAGCTGTCTCATATTGGTGATAATCAAGTCCAGGACCTTGTCACTCCTTTTTGAGCTGTGGTCTATCTGGTCCAATGGGTTTGTACTTATGAAGTCCAGAAGTCTGTGGACATACATGTTAGGGGATGGATACGTTTCCCAGATGATGGATTCTCTAGAAGAATGGGGGACATGGGAGGTCCTAGAGTTAGCTATGATGTGATAAAGGATTTTGTTAAGGGTACATTGGAACCAGAAGCATTTCAGGTCATTATCCTGTGTAACAAGTCTGAAGGGGAAATTTTGTTTTACAAAGGTAAAGTCACCTCTGTTTTGTGTGCCTTCACCTTGTGCAGTGCATCTGATCACTTAGTAAGCATTGAAACCTTGAACTGATGGGGTGCTGTCAATGGTCTTGAAACAGGTCTCTGTGACAATGCACCTATTGATGCATTCTAGGGTAAAGAGTGTCTGTAGGGAACAGGTCTCTGTGACAATGCACCTATTGATGCATTCTAGGGTAAAGAGTGTCTGTAGGGAACAGGTCTCTGTGACAATGCACCTATTGATGCATTCTAGGGTAAAGAGTGCCTGTAGGGAGCAGGTCTCTGTGATACACCTAAAGATGCATTCTAGGGCAAAGAGTGTCTTTAGGGAACAGGTGTCTGTGACAATGCACCTATTGATGCATTCTACAGTAAATAGTGTCTGTAGGGAGTGCATTTTGTGGTTGAGGCTCCTAGCATTGAGCAACAATATCTTTATGTTATCAGAATTCTGCTTTGTTCTGTTGGGAGCTTTTGAAAAATGACAATGTCAAAAAAGGCAGTACGAAGGGAACAAGGTATTTGTCTATACATGAAAGCCTTGGGGTGTATAGGTGCAGGCCATTCCTGGCAGAACAGTTAGGACTGTGTACCACCAGGATGCTATATATTAGACCCCCCCCCTTTGAATGACACCAGAAACAATGTTAGCTGTTGAAGCTAATAATCTTTTGTTTATACTGCGGCATAATTCTTCACAAATGTAAAATGCTGCTTAAGGCTAGGTTCATACCTACATTGGACAGATTCCAAGAGCTCCATCATGTCTGTCTTCATATAGTACAGGCAGACATGTCTCGAGTTATTTATTTCCACATGTACTATGACTGTGTCATAGGGTTCCACCTGTCAGGAAATAAGGGTCTGCATCAGGAAATCCTGAAATCAGGGTCTATGTCAGGAAATCCAGTTATGGTGAGTAATTAAAAGGTATTTCAAATCATTCTGAGAGCCTACAGATTCCTGAGGGATGTTCCCTAAAATGTTTACTGATCCACCTGGATTTCTTATCTGCATGCAGATGCTGTGTATAAACATTCTTTGTTGTGGTTCATGTTTATATACATGCATGTGTGTATTGGGGATACAAGGTGACCATCATTTCTTAAACTTTCCATCACGGTCAAATATCAGCACTGTACACAGTAAGCAGCTGTGTTTGGTAGTCTGGGTAGGATCTGTGTGAAAAGAAAATGTTGTTGTTACAGTTCCTTATTGAATAATGTTGCTGTCTAAAAAAAAACACGTTTTTACAGTTCCATATAGAATAATGTTGCTGTCTAACAAAGAACACATTGTTGTTACAGTTCCATATTGAGTAATGTTGCTGTCTAACAAAGAACACATTGTTGTTACAGTTCCATATTGAGTAATGTTGCTATCTAACAAAGAACACGTTGTTGTTACAGTTCCATATTGAGTAATGTTGCTATCTAACAAAGAACACATTGTTGTTACAGTTCCATATTGAGTAATGTTTCTATATATCAAAAAACACATTGTTCTTACAGTTCCATACTGAGTAATGTTGCTATCTATCAAAGACCACGTTATTGTTACAGTTCCATATTGAGTAATATTGCTATCTAACAAAGAACACGTTGCTGTTACAGTTCCATATTCAGTAATGTTTCTATCTAACAAAGAACATGTTGTTGTTACAGTTCCATATTGAGAAATGTTGCAAGCTCACAAAGAACACATTGATGTTACAGTTCCATATTGAGTAATGTCGCTATCTAACAAAGAACACGTTGTTGTTACAGTTCCATATTGAGTAATGTTGCCATCTAACAAAGAACACATTGATGTTACAGTTCCATATTGAGTAATGTTGCTATCTTACAAGGAACACATTGTTGTTACAGATCCATATTTGAGTAATGTTGCTATCTAACAATGAACATGTTGTTGTTACAGTTCCATATTGAGTAATGTTGCTATCTAAGAAGGAACACGTTGTTACACTTCCATATTGAGTAATGTTGCTATCTAACAAAAAACACGTTGTTGTTACAGTTCCATATTGAGTAATGTTGCTATCAAATAAAGAACACTTTGTTGTTACAGTTCCATACTGAGTAATGTTGCTATCTAACAAGGTACACATTGTTGTTACAGATCCATATTGAGGAAAGTTGCTATCTAACAAAGAACATGTTGTTACTGTTCCATACTGAGTAATGTTGCTATCTAACAAGGAACACATTGTTGTTACAGTTCCATATTGAGGAATGATGCTATCTAACAAAGAACACGTTGTTACAGTTCCATATTGAGTAATGTTGCAATCTAACAAGGAACACGTTGTTCCATCTCAATATTGAGTAATGTTGCTATCAACCAAGGAACATGTTGTTGTTACAGTTCCATATTGAGTAATGCTGCTATCTAACAAGGAACACATTGTTGTCACATTTCCATGTTGAGTAATGTTGCTATCTAACAAGGAAAACATTGTTGTTACAGATTCATATTGAGTAATGTTGCTATCTAACAAAGAATATGTTGTTGTTACAGTTCCATATTGAGTAATGTTGCTATCAAACAAATAGCACGTTGTTGTTACAGTTCCATATTGAGTATTGTCGCTATCTAACAAGGAACACGTTGTTGTTACAGTTTCATATTGAGTAATGTTGCTATCTAACAAAGGACACGTTGTTGTTAAAGTTCCATATTGAGTAATGTCGCTATCTAACAAGGAACACGTTGTTGTTACAGTCCATGTTGAGTAATGTTGCTATCTCACAAGGAACACATTGTTGTTACAGTTACATATTGAGTAATGTTGCTATCTCACAAGGAACATATTGTTGTTACAGTTCCATATTGAGTAATGTTGCTATCTAACAAGGAACACATTGTTGTTACAGTTCCATATTGAGTAATGTTGCTATCTAACAAGGAAGACGTTGTTGTTACAGTTCCATATTGAGTAATGTTGCTATCTAACAAGGAACAAGTTGTTGTTACAGTTCCATATTGAGCAATGTTGCTATCTAACAAGGAACACGTTGTTGTTACAGTTCCATATTGAGTAATGTTGCTATCTAACAAGGAACACATTGTTGTTACCGTTCCATTTTGAGTAATGTTGCTACTAACAAAGAACACGTTGTTGTTACTGTTCCATTTTGAGTAATGTTGCTATCTAACAAAGAACAAGTTGTTCTTACCATTCCATATTGAGTAATGTTGGTATCTAACAAAAAACACATTGTTGTTTCAGTTCCATATTGAGAAATGTTGCTATCTAACAAAGAGAACGCTGTTGTTACTGTTCCATATTGAGTAATGTTGCTATCTAACAAAGAACACATTGTTGTTACGGTTCCATATTGAGTAATGTTGCTATCTAACAAAGAACACGTTGTTGTTACTGTTCCATATTGAGAAATGTTGCTATCTAACAAAGAACATGTGGTTGTTCCCATTCCATATTGAGTAATGCTGCTATCTAACAAAGAACACGTTGTTGTTACCATTCCATATTGAGTAATGTTGCTATCTAACAAAGAACATGTTGTTGTTACCGTTCCATATTGAGTAATATGCCTATCTAACAAAGAACACGTTGTTGTTATCGTTTCATATTGAGTAATGTGACTGTCTAATAAAGAACACGTTGTTGTTACAGTTCCATATTGAGTAATCTGGCTATCTAACAAATGACATGCTGTTGTTACCGTTCCATATTGAGTATTGTTGCTATGTAACAAAGAACACATATTTTTTACAGTTCCATATTGAGTAATGTTGCTATCTAACAAGGAACACGTTGTTGTTACATTTCCATATTGAGTAATGTTCTATCTTACAAGGAACACATTGTTGTTACAGATCCATATTGAGTAATGTTGCTATCTATCAATGAACATGTTGTTGTTACAGTTCCATATTGAGTAATGTTGCTACCTGTTAAAGAAAACATTGTTGCTACAGTTCCATATTGAGTAATGTTGCTATCTAACAAAGAACACGTTGTTGCTACAGTTCCATATTGAGTAATGTTGCTATCTAACAAAGAACACGTTGTTGCTACAGTTCCATATTGAGTAATGTTGCTATCTAACAAAGAACACGTTGTTGCTATAGTTCCATTTTGAGAGTTATGTTGTTGTGTTCCTTGTTAGATAGCGACGTTACGCAATATGGAACTGTAACAACAACGTGTTCTTTGTCAGACAGCAACATTACTCAATATCGAGCTGTAACAACAGCATGTTTTTTGTTAGACAGCAACATTTCTCAACATGGAACTGTAACAACAACTTGTTCTTTGTTAGATAGCAACATTTCTCAATATGGAACTCTAACAACATGTTCTTTGTTAGATAGCAACATTACTCAGTATGGAACTGTAACAACAACGTGTTGCTTGTTAGCAATATTACTCAATATGGAACTGCAACAACAATGTGTTCCTTGTTAGATAGCAACATTACTTAATATTGAACTGTAACAGCAACGTGTTCATTGATAGATAGCAACATTACTCAATATGGAACTGTAACAACAACGTGTTCCTTGTTAGATAGCAACATTACTCAATATGGAACTGTAACAACAACGTTTTTGTCAGATACCAACATTACTGAATATGGAACGGTAACAACAATGTGTTCTTTGTTAGATAGCAACATTACTCAAAATGGAACGGTAACAACAATGTGTTCTTTGTTAGATAGCAACATTACTCAAAATGGAACGGTAACAACAATGTGTTCTTGATAGATAGCAACATTACTCAGTATGGAACTGTAACAACAACGTGTTGCTTGTTAGCAACATTACTCAATATGGAACTGCAACAACAATGTGTTCCTTGTTAAATAGCAACATTACTCAATATGGAACTCTAACAACAACATCTTCCTTGTTACATAGCAACATTACTCAATATGGAACTGTAACTACAATGTGTTCCTTGTTAGATAGCAACATTACCCAATATGGAACTGTAACAACAATATGTTCCTTGTGAGATAGCAACATTACTCAATATGGAACTGTGACAACAATGTGTTCCTTGTGAGATACAAAATTACTCAATATGGAACTGTAGCAATGAGTTCTTTGTTAAATGGCAACAACGTGTTCTGTGTTACATAGCAACAATGCTCAATATGGAACTGTAGCAACAATGTGTTCTTTGTTAGATAGCAACATTACTCAATATGGAACTGTAGCAACAACATGTTCTTTGTTAGATAACTGTAGCAACAATGTGTTCTTTGTTAGATAGCAACATTACTCAATGCGGAATTGTAGCAACAACGTGTTCTTTGTTAGATAGCAACATTACTCAATATGGAACTGTAGCAACAATGTGTTCTTTGCTAGATAGCAACATTACTCAATATGGAACTGTAGCAACAACGTGTTCTTTGCTAGATAGCAACATTACTCAATATGGAACTGTAGCAACAACGTGTTCTTTGTTAGACAGCAACAATGCCCAATATGGAACTGTAGCAACAATGTATTCTTTGTTTGATAGCAACATTTATCAATATGGAACTTTAGCAACAACATGTTTTTTGATACCAAAATTACTCAATATGGAACTCTAGCAACAACGTGTTCTTTGTTAGATAGCAAAATTACTCAATATGGAATGGTAACAACAACGTGTTCATTGATAGATAGTAACATTACTCAATATGGAACTGTAGCAACAAGTTGTTCTTTGTTAAATAGCAACATCACTCAATATGGAACTGTAGCAAAAATGTGTTCTTTGTTAGATAGCAACAATGCTCAATATGGAACTGTAGCAACAATGTGTTCTTTGCTAGATAGCAACATTACTCAATATGGAACTGTAGCAACAACGTGTTCTTTGTTAGATAGCAACAACGCTCAAAATGGAACTATAGCAACAACGTGTTCTTTGTTAGATAGCAACATTACTCAATATGGAACTGTAGCAACAACGTGTTCTTTGTTAGACAGCAACAATTCCCAATATGAAACTGTAGCAACAATGTATTCTTTGTTTGATAGAAACATTACTCAATATCGAACTGAAGCAATAAAGTGTTTTTTGTTAGATAGCAACATTACACAATATGGAACTGTAGCAACAACATGTTCTTTGTTAGATAGCAACATTACTCAAAATGAAACTGTAGCAACAATGTTTTCTTTAATAGATAGCAGATTACTCAATATGGAACTGTAGCAACAATGTGTTCTTTGTTAAATAGCAAAACTACTCAATATGAAACAGTAACAACAACGTGTTCATTGTTAGATGGTAACATTACTCAATATGGAACTGTAGCAACAACGGGTTCATTGTTAGATAGCAACATTACTCAATATGGAACTGTAAAAACAATGTGTTCTTTGTTACATAGCAACAATACTCAATATGGAATGGTAACAACAGCATGCCATTTGTTAGATAGCCAGATTACTCAATATGGAACTGTAACAACAATGTGTTCTTTGTTAGATAGCTACATTACTCAATATGGAACGGTAACAACAATGTGTTCTTTGTTAGATAGGCATATTACTCAATATGGAACGGTAACAACAACGTGTTCTTTGTTAGATAGCAACATTACTCAATATGGAATGGTAACAAAAATGTGTTCTTTGTTAGATAGCAGCATTACTCAATATGGAATGGTAACAACCACGTGTTCTTTGTTAGACAGCAACATTACTCAATTTGGGACTGTAACAACAACGTATTGTTTGTTAGACAGCAACATTACTCAATATGGAACGGTAACAACAATATGTTCTTTGATAGATAGCAACATTACTCAGTATGGTACTGTAACAACAACGTGTTCTTTGTTAGATAGCAACATTACTCAATATGGAACTGTAACAACAATGTGTTTTTTGTTAAAATCCAACATTACTCAACATGGAATGGTAACAACAACGTGTTCTTTGTTAGATAGCAACATTACTCAAAATGGAATGGTAATAACAATGTGTTCTTTTTTAGATAGCAACATTACTCAAAATGGAACGGTAACAACAATGTGTTCCTTGTTAGATAGCAACATTACTCAATATGGAACTGTAACAACGATGTGTTCCTTGTTAGATAGCAAAATAACTCAATATGGAACTGTAACAACAATATGTTCCTTGTGAGATAGCAACATTACTCAATATGGAACTGTAACAACAACGAGTTCCTTGTTAGATAGTGACATTACTCAATACGGAACTGTAACAACAATGTGTTCCTTGTTAGATAGCGACATTACTCAATATGGAACTGTAACAACAAAGTGCACAGTATGAAACTGTACCAACAACGTGTTCTTTGTTAGATAGCAACATTACTCAATATGGAACTGTAACAACAGTGTGTTCTTTGTTAGACAGCAACATTTCTCAACATGGAACTGTAACAACATTGTGTTCTTTGTTAGATAGCAACATTACTCAATATGGAACTGTAACAACAACGTGTTCTTTGTTAGATAGCAACATTTCTCAATATGGAACTGTAACAACAACGTGTTCTTTGTTAGATAGCAACATTACTCAATATGGAACTGTAACAACAACGTGCTGCTTGTTAGCAACATTACTCAATATGGAACTGCAACAACAACGTGTTCCTTGTTAGATAGCAACATTACTCAATATTGAACTGTAACAGCAATGTATTCATTGTTAGATAGCAACATTACTCAATATGGAACTGTAACAACATGTTCCTTGTTAGATAGCAACATTACTCAATATGGAACTGTAACAACAACGTTTTTGTTAGATACCAACATTACTCAATATGGAATGGTAACAACAACGTGTTCTTTGTTAGATAGCAACATTACTCAAAATGGAACGGTAACAACAATGTGTTCTTGTTAGATAGCAACATTACTCTATATGGAACTGTAACAAAAACGTGTTCCTTGTTAGATAGCAACATTACTCAATATGGAACTGTAACAACAACGTCTTCCTTCTTAGATAGCAACATTACTCAATATGGAACTGTAACAACAATGTGTTCCTTGTTAGATAGCAACATTACTCAATATGGAACTGTAACAATATGTTCCTTGTGAGATAGCAACATTACTCAATATGGAACTGACAACAATGTGTTCCTTGTGAGATAGCAACATTACTCAATATGGAATTGTAGCAATGAGTTCTTTATTAAATGGCAACATCACTCTATATGGAACTGTAGCAACAATGTGTTCTGTGTTACATAGGAACAATGCTCAATATGGAACTGCAGCAACAACGTGTTCTTTGTTAGATAGCAACATTATTCAATATGGAACTGAAGCAACAACATTTTCTTTGTTAGATAGCAAGATTACTCAGTATGGAACTGTTGCAACAATGTGTTCTTTGTTAGATAGCAACATTACTTAATATGGAACTGTAGCAACAATGTGTTCTTTGTTAGATAGCAACATTACTCACTGGGGAACAGTAGCAACAATGTGTTCTTTGTTAGATAACAACATTACTCAATATGGAACTGTAGCAACAACGTGTTCTTTGTTAGATAGCAACATTACTCAATATGGAACTGTAGCAACAACGTGTTCTTTGCTAGATAGCAACATTACTCAATATGGAACTGTAGCAACAACGTGTTCTTTGTTTGATAGCAACATTACTCAATATGGAACTGTAGCAACAACGTGTTCTTTGTTAGACAGCAACAATGCCCAATATGGAACTGTAGCAACAATGTATTCTTTGTTTGATAGCAACATTTCTCAATATGGAACTGTAGCAACAACGTGTTCTTTGTTTGATAGCAACATTACTCAATATCGAACTGAAGCAACAACGTGTTCTTTGTTAGTTAGCAACATTACTCAATATGGAACTGTAGCAACAACGTGTTCTTTGTTAGATAGCAACATTACTCAATATGGAACTGTAGCAACAATTTTTTCTTTAATAGATAGCTGATTACTCAATATGGAACTGTAGCAACAATGTGTTCTTTGTTAAATAGCAAAATTACTCAATATGAAACAGTAACAACAACGTGTTCATTGTTAGATAGTAACATTACTCAATATGGAACTGTAGCAACAATGTATTCATTGTTAGATAGCAACATTACTCAATATGGAAGTGTAAAAACAATATGTTCTTTGTTACATAGCAACAATACTCAATATGGAATGGTAACAACAGCATGCCATTTGTTAGATAGCCAGATTACTCAATATGGAACTGTAACAACAATGTGTTCTTTGTTAGATAGCCACATTACTCAATATGGAACGGTAACAACAATGTGTTCTTTGTTAGATAGGCATATTACTCAATATGGAATGGTAACAACAACGTGTTCTTTGTTAGATAGCAACATTACTCAATATGGAATGGTAACAAAAATGTGTTCTTTGTTAGATAGCAGCATTACTCAATATGGAATGGTAACAACCACGTGTTCTTTGTTAGATAGTAACATTACTCATTATGGAACAGTAACAGCAACGTGTTCTTTGTTAGACAGCAACATGACTCAATATGGAACCGTAACAACAATGTGTTCTTTGTTAGATAACAACATTACTCAATATGGAACGGTAACAACAACGTGTTCTTTGTTAGATAGCAACATTTCTCAATATGGAACTGTAACAACAATGTGTTTTTTGTTAGATACCAACATTACTCAATATGGAACGGTAACAACAACGTGTTCTTTGTTAGATAGCAACATTACTCAAAATGGAATTGCAACAACAACATGTTCTTTGTTAGATAGCAACATTACTCAAAATGGAACGGTAACAACAATGTGTTCCTTGTTAGATAGCAACATTACTCAATATGGAACTGTAACAACGATGTGTTCATTGTTAGATAGCAACATTACTCAATATGGAACTGTAACAACAACGACTTCCTTGTTACATAGCAACATTACTCAATATGGAACTGTAACAACAATGTGTTCCTTGTGAGATAGCAACATTACTCAATATGTAACTGTAACAACAATGTGTTTCTTGTGAGATAGCAACATTACTCAACGTGGACTGTAACAACAATGTGTTCCTTGTTAGATAGCAACATTACTCAAGATGGAACTGTAACAACAATGTGTTCCTTGTTAGATAGCAACAATGCTCAATATGGAACTGTAACAACAATGTGTTCCTTGTTACATAGCGACATTACTCAATATGGAACTGTAACAACAATGTGTTCCTTGTTAGATAGCGACATTCCTCAATATGGAACTGTAACAACAATGTGTCCCTTGTTAGATAGCAACATTACTCAATATGGAACTGTAACAACAAAGTGTTCCTTGTTAAATAGCGACAATACTCAATATGGAACTGTAACAACAACATGCTATTTGTTAGATAGCTACCTTACTCAATGTGGAACTGTAACAACAACGTGTTCCTTGTTAGATAGCAACATTACTCAATATGGAACTGGAACAACAATGTGTTACTTGTTAGATAGCAACATTACTCAATATGGAACTGTAACAACAACGTGTCCCTTGTTAGATAGCAACATTACTCAATATGGAACTGTAACAACAACGTGTTCCTTGTTAGATAGCAACATTACTCAATATGGAACTGTAACAACAATGTGTTCCTTGTTAGATAGCAACATTACTCAATATGGAACTGCAACAACAACGTGTTCCTGTTAGATAGAAACATTACTCAATATGGAATTGCAACAACAACGTGTTCTTTGTTAGATAGCAACATCACTCAATATGGAACTGTAACAGCAACGTGTTCTTCGTTAGATAGCAACTTTACTCAATATGGAACTGTAACAACAATGTGTTCCTTGTTAGATAGCAACATTACTCAATTTGGAACTGAAAAAACAACGTGTTCCTTGTTAGATAGCAACATTATTCAATATGTAGCTGTAACAACAACGTGTCCCTTGTTAGATAGCAACATTACTCAATATGGAACTGTAACAACAAAGTGTTCCTTGTTAAATAGCGACAATACTCAATATGGAACTGTAACAACAACATGCTATTTGTTAGATAGCTACCTTACTCAATGTGGAACTGTAACAACAACGTGTTCCTTGTTAGATAGCAACATTACTCAATATGGAACTGGAACAACAACGTGTTACTTGTTAGATAGCAACATTACTCAATATGGAACTGTAACAACAACGTGTCCCTTGTTAGATAGCAACATTACTCAATATGGAACTGTAACAACAACGCGTTCCTTGTTAGATAGCAACATTACTTAATATGGAACTGTAACAACAATGTGTTCCTTGTTAGATAGCAACATTACTCAATATGGAACTGCAACAACAACGTGTTTCTGTTAGATAGAAACATTACTCAATATGGAATTGCAACAACAACGTGTTCTTTGTTAGATAGCAACATCACTCAATATGGAACTGTAACAGCAACGTGTTCTTCGTTAGATAGCAACTTTACTCAATATGGAACTGTAACAACAACGTGTCCCTTGTTAAGTAGCAACATTACTCAATATGGAACTGTAACAACAACATGTTCATTGAAATATTTAAACGGTTCACACTTTGGATGCCAGAAAAACGACAATGAAAAGATTGAATTTAGCGCTTTCTTCCACTTTATTCATACAATGGACTTCCTCAGAAAAACGGGAACTCTCCCATGTTCCCGTTTTTATACTTTACAGGATATGATGTCATGTTAGTCACGTACTTTTTGTATTCATAATATTTTTCATTTTTACATTATTATTTAAAATTCTTTCATTTATGTATGTAAAAAGAATTAATACATTATATTAAAAATCTTCTTGTTTGTTATATCAAAATAATCCAAAAATAAAAATAAAAATCTATTATGTAAATAACAAAATTGTTATATGACCATTAATTTTATGTGTATGTTTACACACAAAAAAAGTATCGTGTTGATATTTGCACTCTCTCTCAACATCCACACTCCATGAAATACATTCACATTCACACTCATACATTTGAAACCCTCCCGTATTCATATTCATAATCCTACCTCTAAAAAAGTTTTTTCACACACATGTGTACATATATATATATAGTAGTAGATTCTAAATGAATAATGATTGTGTTGTTCAACACTTTGCTAGTACTTATAACTAATATTGATACAGTAAAACTAATAATTTACTAACTATGATCAAATTTTATATTATTCACTTAACAAATATCATCTGTACATTGATTTAACATTGTGGTTTTCTGGCTAGTCCGGATTTTGCATTTTGTTTTGGAACAACATGTTCATTGTTAGATAGCAACATTACTCAATATGGATCTGTAACAACAATGTGTTCCTTGTTAGATAGCAACATTACTCAATATGGAAATGTAACAACAATGTGTTCCTTGTTAGATAGCAACATTACTCAATATGGAACTGTAACAACAACATGTTCCTTGTTTGATAGCAACATTACTCAATATGGAACTGTAACAACAACGTGTTCCTAGTTAGACAGCAACATTTCATAATATGGAACAGTAACTACGTGTTCCTTGTTAGATAGCAACATTAATCAATATGGAACTGTAACAAAACGTGTTCCTTGTTAGATAGCAACATTACTCAATATGGAACTGTAACAATGTGTTCTTTGTTAGATAGCAACATTCCTCAATAGGGAACTGTAACAACAACGTGTTCTTTGTTAGATTGCAACATTACTCAATATGAACTGTAACAACAATGTGATCTTTGTTAGATAGCAACATTACTCAATATAGAACTGAAACAACAACGTGTTCTTTGTTAGACAGCAACATTACTCAATATGGAACTGTAACAAGAACGTGTTCTTTGTTAGACAGCAACATAACTCAATATGAAACTGTCACAACAACGTGTTCTTTGTTAGACAGCAACATTACTCAATATGGAACTGTAACAACAATGTGTTTTGTTTTTAGGACAGCAACATTACTCAATGTGGAACTGTAACAACAACATGTTCTTGGTTAGACAGCAACATTACTCCATATGGAACTGTAACAACAACGTGTTCTTTGTTAGACAGCAACATTACACAACAGGGAACATTGTTTTTTCCGTTCCATATTGAGTAATGTTGCTGTCTAACAAAGAATACATTGTTGTTAAAGTCCCATATTGAGCAATGTTGCTCTCTAACAAAGAACACGTTGTTGTTACAGTTCCATATTGAGTAATATTGCTATCTAACAAGGAACACATTGTTGTTACAGTTCCATATTGAGTAATGTTGCTATCTAACAAGGAACACGTTGTTGTTACAGTTCCATATTGAGTAATGTTGCTATCTAACAAGGAACACGTTGTTGTTACAGTTCCATATTTAGTAATGTTGCCATCTAACAAGGAACACGTTGTTGTTAAAGTTCCATATTGAGTAATGTTGCTATGTAACGAAGAACACGTTGTTGTTACAGTTCCAAAAAAGCTAAATGTAATTTGACGTATCTGCAAAGGAGAGCGCTGAATGAATTGATAGGAGATGATAATATAGTGATTAGACCTTCAGATAAAGGAGGACCTGTAGTGATCCTAGATAAATGGAAGTATGTTGCTAAAATGAATAGTATGTTAAGTGACGAAGGGTTCTATGCTTTAATAAGCTCTACTGAAGTATGTTCTAAGATTTTTCAAGTCTACGATGTACTAGATGATTTGTATCAAAGTGAAGTAATTCCACAGTCTTTATATAAGTATTTGAAAGTAGGTAACCCTAGGATACCTGAAATTAAGGGCCTCAAGGTACATAAGTCATTAGCTGATCCACCAATGCGCCCTATTGTAGCAGGGCAGGGCTGGTTAACAGAACCATGTTCTATAGTAGTAGAATTCTACCTGAGACCTCTGGTCGATGAAAACAAATTTGCTTTAAGAGATAGTAAGCAATTTTTGATTGAGTTATATGATTATATGAAAAGCCTAGGTGATTTTGAAGAATATATGTTAGTAACACTAGATGTGGTAAGCCTGTTTACCGTTATCCCTAATGTGGATGGTATAATAAGATGTCAGAATTACTTAAGGAAGAATAGTGCTTTCGATGAAAACTTTATAGATGTATTGACCCTATTTATAGAAATAGTGCTTGAAAATAATATTTTTCTTTGGAGAAGAGTTATACATACTAAAGGATGGCGTAGCTAAGGGCACTTTGTGTGCCAATAGCTACGCCAACTTAGTTATGGCAGATTGGGAACAAGAAGTTTTGTTCAAGATGGATATATTTAAGAACAATGTGGAGTACTATAGGCGTTTTGTGGATGATCTCTTCCTTATTTGGAAGGGAGATGAATCCTCTTTGATACAGTTTGGGGATGAAATTAATAGGGCTACTAGTTATCTTAGGTTTACTTTGAATTCTTCTAGAATAGAATTACCGTTTCTAGATGTGAAAATTACTAGAATGACAAATGGACTTCTGAACACGTCTGTGTATAGAAAACCCTGTTTTAGGAATAATTTATTACATAGACGATCCATGCATCCACGATATGTCTTCGATAATATTGTGAAAGGGCAGACATTGAGAGCCTCGAGGCTGAACCCTTGTACAGAGCAGTACTCTTTAGAGCTATCTGACTTAAAGGATAGATTATTAGAGAGGGTATAAGCACACTGATATTAAGAAACGTATGGAAGAAATGAAGGTGTATAGAGACGGAGTAGGAAAACCTTATTTTTCAGAATGGGATAGTAATATGAGGTCAAATCAGAAAACTAAACAAGGAGAGTTAAGAATGCCATTATATTTTACAAGGGACGTTGGTAAGATAACTGACATTATAAGACAGCATTGGAAAGTTATGAGTCTGGATGATAATTTATATGAAATAATAGGAGAGGTTCCTAGGTTTACCTTTAAGAATAAACAGAATCTGAAAAGGAAATTATGCAATAAACCTCTAGTCCAGAGATTAAAAACTAATATGGATGGGAGAAACACGGTTGCATGTGGTAAATGCAACCAATGTAATTTTATAGATGATAGAATAAGCTTCCAACATCCTATTACGCAGGTTATATATACTTTTAGGACTGACACTACTTGCACAAGCACCAATATTATATATCTTGCCCGTTGCACCTCGTGTGCTGCTTTCTACGTGGGTAAAACACGCAGACAGCTCAGGGAGCGGATGCGTGAGCATATTTATGCAATAAGGACAGGCGCTGAGAATAATGCGCTAGCAAAGCATATTAGACTAATGGGAGAGGAACATTATTTTAGTTTTAGTGTGATTCAAGTAATAAAACCTAATATGAGAGGAGGGGACATGGATAATTATTTGTTAGAGTGTGAACTCAAATGGATTATCAGACTAAGAGCTGATAAATCCCCTGGCATAAATGATAGGGCCCAAATGAAGCCTATACTCAAGAACAGAAGAATCTATAGGCCCTGAGATGGAATGTTTTATATGTTTTAATGATGTTAAATAAGTTGTTTTTACAATTAAAGTTTTAAGCTTTTAGATGTATTAGATAAATAGTTGTATAAATCATGATGTAATCTGACAAGGTAATGATGCAGACCAATGAAATGTTGATGAAGTGTATTTAAACAGCTACTTTTTAATGGCACAATGTAGTTTGATAAAGCCAACAAGGTGAAAGCGCTTACTGACTGTGCTAGCAGTTAAATAAAGAACCTGTTCTTATTGGAATATTGGTTGCTGGAGCAATTATTTCGTGGAGAAGAATTTCTTGTGTTTGGTGTTTGGAGCAATACAGTCTGGTACTGATCGAAGTTTATTGTGGAGAGTACCTGAACTCTGAGTTATACAGCTTTTTTCTTCACCTGCATGCTGCTATTTTTTATACAGTTCCATATTGACTAATGTGGCTATCTACCAAGGAACACTTTGTTGTTACAGTTCCATATTGGGTAATGTTGCTATTTAACAAGGAACACATTGTTGTTGCAGTTCCATATTGACTAATTTTGCTATCTAATAAGAAACACATTGTTGTTACAGTTCCATATTGAGTAATGTTGCTATCTAACAAAGAACACGTTCTCTTTACAGTTCCATATTGAGCAATGTTGCTGTCAAATAAACAACACGTTGTTGTAACAGTTCCATACTGAGTAATGTTGCTATCTAATAAGGAACACGTTGTTGTTACCGTTCCATATTGAATAATGTGGCTATCTAACAAAGAACACGTTGTTGTTACAGTTCCATATTGAGTAATCTGGCTATCTAACAAATGACATGCTGTTGTTACCATTCCATATTGAGTATTGTTGCTATGTAACAAAGAACACATATTTTTTACAGTTCCATATTGAGTAATGTTGCTATCTAGCAATGAACATGTTGTTGTTACAGTTCCATATTGAGTAATGTTGCTATCTATTGAAGAAAAAATTGTTGCTACAGTTCCATACTGAGTAATGTTGCTATCTAACAAAGAACACGTTGTTGCTACAGTTCCATATTGAGTAATGTTGCTATTTATCAAGGAACACGTTGTTGCAGTTCCATTTTGAGTAATGTTGTTAACAAGCAACACGTTGTTGTTACAGTTCCATATTGAGTAATGTTGATATCTAACAAAGAATATGGTATTGTTACAGTTCCATGTTGAGTAATGTTGCTATCTAACAAAGAACTCGTTGTTACAGTTCCGTATTTAGTAAATTTGCTATCTAACAAAGAATACGTTGTTACAGTTCCATATTGAGCAAGGTTGCCATCTTACAAAGGCATGTTGTTGTTACAGTTCCATATTGAGTAACGCTGCTATCTAACAAAGAACACATTGTTGTTACCATTCCATATTGAGTAATGTTGCTGTCTAACAAATGACACGTTGTTGTTACAGTTCCATATTGAGTAATGTTGCAACCTAACAAAGAACACATTGTTGTTAAAGTTCCATATTGAGTAATGTTGCTATCTAACAAGGAACATGTTGTTGTTATAGTTCCATATTGAGTAATGTCACTATCTAACAAAAAACACATTGTTTTTACAGTTCTATATTCAGTAATGTTGTTATCTAACAAAGAACACGTGGTGGTTACAGTTCCATATTGAGTAAGT